>NC_069804.1:73707664-74358378 GCF_027406575.1 Nycticebus coucang
GTGTCAGCAGATTCAGGGTCTGAGGGATGCTTCCTGGTCCATGGATGGTGTGTTTTGTAATGACCTCACATGACAGAAGGAAGCCATATATTTGAGGTCTTTTTTTCTAAGGGCACTAATTCTAATCACAAGGGACTTGCCTTCATGACCTGGTCATATCCGAAATGCCACACTTCATAAAACCAACATTCAAGGGTTAGGATTTCAATATATATATATACATTTGGGGGGGCAAAAATATCTAAACCATGGCAATGTGCTGCATATAGAGAAAAAAATAAGGATTACATGCAATCTTTTTATCAAAGATGATGCAAGCAAGAGTATAAACTTTTAAAGTACTGAAAGAAAAATACTGTCATTTAGAATCCTTCATACTTCAAAAATACATGCATAGTATTATGGACAAAGATGAAATATATTAATATCCTTCTAGCACATTAATGTCCTACTTCCTAAACATTCCCTCCTCCACTTCTTCCCTGTTCAAGTTCTATTCCTCTTTTCCCTTTCTCCAGATTAATTACTAGTTATATATTCAGTTAATCCCCAATTAACAATGGTCAAATAAGTATTTTTTAAAAGGAAAAAATGTAAAAATAAAAGTGAAGTAAAGATACTTTCAGACACACAAATGCTGCAAGAATTTCTCTGTTAGAAAAGGTAAGCTAATTTCCATAAGCAGAAGAAATGTATCACCAGATGGAAATATGGATATACACAAAAGAATGCAAATATAAAGATGTTTAATCTCATTACTTAAATTTCTTTATAATGACCATGGCAGCAAAGATCATTACAAATGGATATTTTCACAAGAGGAAACCACAAATACATCCAAATGTATAGACAAATGTGTGCTATTTCTAGCAATTAAAAAATTTTAAATACTAGATTTCTTAAGTATTATATGCATGAAATTAGGCCAAGCATTATAAAATATAGTTATATTATTTTGGAACCAATATATTCATCCATTACAATTTGTTCTTTAAGTTGGTATCATTTTTTTTTATTTTTGAAAAAAATGGAATAATTATATAGAAAAATAAAAATTTTCTTACCCATTCACCATATAAAAAAGTTCTACAAATGTATGAAAATAAAGTAAGTTAATTAAGAAAAAACTGGATGCATGAAGTTCCTTAATATAGTACTATTCAAGACAGTGCCCAGAAATTGGCATAGTAAATTGTGATATGTGACCTGTATAAAAAACAATAACCCAATACATTTACAATTAGCAAGATTATGTAACAAACATGGAAAATCCTTATGAAGTTTATCATTGAAAGAGATACAAACTGAACGTGTACTATGATCACAGCAATGTTTTCTGTGCACAAAAACTAATGTAGCATGGAAAAATGAAACTTTTATTTGTCAGATTAATAAAGTGGGGATAAGTTTTTTATCTTCCTTGCTTTTCCATTAATATTTTATTCCTTCAATATTAAAAACGAAAGTCACAAAATGTACCCCATCTTCTTCCTCAGGTTGTTGTAAGTAAGCCTTAGCAAGATAATGATTACTTATGAAAGTGTTTTGATAATAGCTAAAGGGTTACTATGCAGTTTTTCTTTTTTCAGAATGTTAGGGGGTAAGGATTTTGTTTACATAATTTATTTTTGTCCAGATTGAGTCAAAGTTATACATGTAAGTGTGACCTTCACCTAGATACCATGCACTGTACCAAATAGGTGTGAATTTACCCATACTTTCCCCCCTCCTCCAACTTGATTTTCACCAAGATTTACTTCTACTGGCACACTTAAGTGTTGATTGATTAGTTCTAATTTGATATTAAGTATGCGTGTTTGTTTCTCCACTCTTGTGATGTTTCACCTAGAAGAATGGTTTCCAGTTCCCTCTAGGTTGTCCAAAAAGACATTAGCTCACCATTTTTTTGTGGCTAAGTAGTACTCCATAATATGCATATGCCACATTTTGTTAATCCTTCCATGTATTGGTGGGCAATTGGGTTGTTTCCACATCTTTGTGATTGTGAATTATGCTGCTGCTATAAACATTCACATGCACTTCTTTTTATAAAATGATCTTTTTTTCCTTTGGGTATACACCTAGCAGTGGGATTGGTGGAAAAAATGGTAGGTTTGCTCTAATTTCATTGAGGTATCTCCGTTCAATTTTTCAATGAGTGTAACCTCATTGAAACAAATAGTTTCACTATTTTTCAGTCCCACTAACAGTGTATTAAAGTTTCTTTCTCTCCATATCCATGTCAGTCATCCATTGTTTTGGGACATTTTAATATAAACCATTCTTATTAGAGTTAGGTGATACCTAATTGTAGTTTTGATTTGGATTTTCCTAATGATTAAAGACATCAAGCATTTTTTTTCATGAGTTTGTTGTCCATTAGTAAATATTCATTTAAAAAGTTTCTATTCATGTATTTTGGTCACTTTTGAATGATGATGTTGTTTGTTCTTCCTTGCTGATTTGCTTTGGTTCTTTGTAGATTCTGATTATCAGTTTTTATCAGACGTATACCATGCAAATGTGTTCTCCATTCTGTGGTTTAGCTATCTGCTCTTTTGATTGTGTCCTTGGCTGTGCAAAGCCTTTTTAATTTGATCAGATTCCATTTATTTATTTTTGTTTTGCCATGATTGCTTTTTGGGTTTTACTTATGAATTCTTTGCCAATATCTGTAAAAGTTTTTTCAACATTTTCTTGTAGCATTCTTATAGCTTCCTGCCTTAGATTCAAGTCTTTTATCTGTCATGAGTTAATTTTTTTTCAGTGCTAGAAGGCGTGGATCCTGTTTCACTCTTTTACATGTGGCTATCCAGTTTTTCCAGCACCATTTATTGAAAAGGGATTCTTTTCCATAGTGTGTATTTTTATGTTTTGATAAAAGTTAGATGGTAATATGAAGTTGATTTAATAGTTGGGTTGTAGGTCTAATCTATAGGTCTATGTCTGTGTTTTTGCACCAGTACCATGTTGTTTTGGTTACTTTAGTCTTGTAGTATAGTGTGAAGTCTGGTAAAGTGATGCCTCCCATTTGTTTCTTATTACACAAGATTGCCTTGGCTATTCAGGGTCTTTCCTCGTTCCATATGAAACATAGAACTATTTTTTCTAGATCTGCAAAATAGTGGTGGTATTTTAATGGGAATTACATTAAATGTGTAAATCACATTGAGTAGTATAGCCATTTTAACAATGTTGATTCTGCTCATCCATGAGCATGCTATGTTGTTCCATTTGTTTATATCCTCTGCAATTTATTTCCCTAGTGTTTTATAATTCTTCCTATAGAGGTCTTTCACTTCCTTTGTTAAATATATATACATAAAAAAAATCATCATGACCAAGTGGGCTTCATACCAGAAATACAAGGATGGTTCATCACACAAATCTCTAAATGTAACCCACCACAGAAATGGGTACAAAAACAAGGACTATATGATCCTTTCCATAGATGCAGGAAAAGAAATAGACAAACTTCGACACACGTTTATGATAAAAATTCTTTCACAAAATAGGCATAAATGAAATGTACCTAAAATTATAAAGGTCTTATTTGACAAATGACAGCAAACATCATATTTAATGGGGAAACTTCTTAGAACTGGAACTGGACAGCATCGCTCATTATCTCCACTTCTTTTCAACGTAAAGCTGGAAATCCTAGCCAGAGGAGTCAGGCAAGAGAAGGAAAGCAAGGGTATCTAAATGGGGAAGGAAGAGGTCAAATTATGCTGATGACATGAACTTATGTGTAGAAAACCCTAAAAATTCAACCAAGAGACTCTTGGAATTGATAAATTCAGTAAAGACTCAGGCTACAAAGCAAATGTACACAGATCAGTAGCTTTCATATATGTCAATAACACTCAAGGTGACTAAAAAGCTTCTGCACAGCCAAGAACGCAGTAAGTAAAGCAAGCAAACAGCCCTCAGAATTGGAGACGATATTTGCAGGTTATGTCTCCAACAAAGGTTTAATAACCAGAATCCACAGAGAACTCAAACACATTAGCAAGAACAGAACAAGGGATCCCACCGCAGGCTGGGCAAGGGATTTGAAGAGAAACTTCTCTGAAGAAGACAGGCGCGCGGCCTTCAGACATATGAAAAAATGCTCATCATCTTTAATCATCAGAGAAATGCAAATCAAAACTACTTTGAGATATCATCTAACTCCAGTGAGACTAGCCTATATCACAAAATCCCAAGACCAGAGATGTTGGCACGGATGTGGAGAAAAGGGAACACTTTTGCACTGCTGGTGGGAATGCAAATTAATACATTCCTTTTGGAAAGAGATATGGAGAACACTTAGAGATCTAAAAATAGATCTGCCATTCAATCCTGTAATCCCTCTACTGGGCATATACCCAGAAGACCAAAAATCACATCATAACAAAGATATTTGTACCAGAATGTTTATTGCATCCCAATTCATAATTGCTAAGTCATGGAAGAAGCCCAAGTGCCCACTGATCCACAAATGGATTAATAAATTGTGGTATATGTACACCATGGAATATTATGCAGCCTTAAAGAAAGATGGAGAGTTTACCTCTTCCATGTTTACATGGATGGAGCTGGAACATATTCTTCTTAGTAAAGTATCTCAAGAATGGAAGAAAAAGTACCCAATATACTCAGCCCTACTATGAAACTAATTTAGGGTTTTCACATGAAAGCTATAACCCGGTTACAACCTAAGAATAGGGGGAAGGGGGAAAAGGAGGGGAGGGAGGGGGGTGGTGAGCGGAGGGAAGTGGATTGGTGGGATTACACCAGCGGTGCATCTTACAAGGGTATATGTGAAACTTGGTAAATGGTCTGTGAAGCTAGTGAATGATGCTCCACGATCATATCAATGTACACAGCTATGATTTAATAATAAAAAAAAGAAATGTAAAAAAAAGGAACATATACCATGCTAAGGGTTAAAATACTTAATATTACAAAGATACTTGTATCTATTTTTCCAATAATTTTTATATTCATTGAGGTCTAATAAAAGTCTCTGTGGATATGTTTCTTTATAAGATGAAAAATATATATATAGAACCTATCTCAGTGTCAACCAAGAAAATAAAATATCAAGGAATTATACTGTGCAGTTTTTAAGAGCTTGATGTATTAAAATTATTTATTAATTTATTTTAATTTATTTTATTGTTGAGGATTCATTGAGGGGACAGAGAACCAGGTTACACTCATTGCATTTCTTAGGTAAAATCTCTTTTATAATTGTATCCCATCATGAAGAAGTGTGTCACACACCATGACCCTGCACTCACCTCCCACCTTACTTCTCTCAGCTTCCCAATTACTCAACCCCTCACTATGTTCTAAGTCATCAATTGTCCTCATATGAGAATTGAGTACATTGGATTCTTGCTTCTTCATTCTTGTGATGCTTTACTACGAAGAATATGTTCCAACTCCATCCAGGTTAATACAAAAGATGTAAAGTCTCCATCTTTTTAGTGACAGGATAGTATTCCATGGTATACATGTACCACAGTTTATTAATCTATTCCTGAACTGGTGGGATTTTAGGTTGTTTCCACGATTTGGCAATTGTAAATTGAGCTCCAATAAACAGTCTAGTGCAAAAGTCCTGTGATAAGATAATTTCTGGGTAGTTGCCCAGTAATGGGTTTTCAGGATCCAGTGAGAGGTCTAGTTTCAGTTCTTTGAGGATTCTCCATACTTCCTTCCAAAAGAGTTATATTACTTTGCAGTCCCACCAGCAGTGTAAAAGTGTTCCCTTCTCTCCACATCCACGCCAACATTTGCAGCTTTGAGATTTTGTGTTGTGGACTATTCTCACTGGGGTTTATTGATATCTTGGGGGGGTTGATTTGCATGTCTCTGATAATTAGGGATGATGAGCATTTTTTCATATGTTTGTTAGCCATTCATCTATCTTCTTTAGGGAAGATTCTATTCATCTCTCTTGCCCATTGATATACAGGATTATTGGCTTTTTTATGTTCATAAATTTGTGTTCTATGTAGATTCTAGTTATCAAGTTTTTTTCTGATTCATAATATGCATATATCTTTTCCCATTCAGATGGTTGTCTATGTGCTTTAGTTGTCTCCTTAGTTGTACAGAAGCTATACAATTTAATTAAGTCCAATTTGTTTATTTTTGTTGTTGGAAGTGTCATGGAAGTCTTCATAAAGTTTTTCCCCAGTTCAATATTTTCAAGTGTTTTCCCCACACTTTCTTCAAGGATTTTTATTGTTTCATGCCATAGATTTAGATATTTAATGCACCTTGAATCAATTTTAGTGAGTGGAGAAAGGTGCGGGTCTAGTTTCAGTCTTTTACATGTGATTAACCAGTTATCTGAGAACCATTTATTGAATCGAGATTCTTTCCCCCGTTGTATGTTCTTTGGTTTATCAAAGATTAGGTGGCTGTAAGATGTTCATTTCATCTCATTGTTTTCAAATAGGTTCCAGATGGCTACGTCTCTCTTTTTGTGGCAATATCATTCTGTTTTTATCACTATGGCCTTGTGCTCTAGTAGGCTGATGCCCCTGTCTTTGATTTTATTACTAAGAATTGCCTTGGCTATGTAGGTTTTTGTCTGGTCTATACAAAAATAATAATTATTTTTTCCAAACCTTCAAAGCATGTTGTTGATGTTTTAATGTGGATTGTATTCAATCTGTAGATCACTCTGGGGAGAACAGACATTTCAACATTGTTAATTCTTCCTAGCCACAAGCATGGTATGTTATTCCATTTGTTAATATTTTATGCCATTTCTTTTTTTAATATTATTTTTTTATTTTTTATTGTGTTAAGACATTTATATTCTACATTTAGTAAGTTTCACATGTACCCTTGTAAGATGTACCCATAGTTGTGATCCCACCGATTACCCTCCTTCCACCCGTACTTTCCCCTTCCCTCCCCTCCCTTTCCCCTTTTGCCATATTCTTGGGCTATAATTGGGTTATAGCTGTCATATGAAAGCTATAAATTAGTTTCGTAGTAGGGCTGAGTTTATTGGATACTTTTTCTTCCGTTCTTGAAATACTTTGCCAAGAAGAATATTGTCCAGCTCCATCCATGTAAACATGAAAGAGGTAAAGTCTCTGTCTTTCTTTAAGGTGGCATAATATTCCATGGTGTACATATACCACAATTTATTAATTTACTCGTGGGTTGATGGGCACTTGGGCTTCTTCCATGACTTAGCAATTATGAATTGGGCTGCAATAAACATTCTGGTACAAATATCTTTGTTGTAAAGTGATTTTTTGGTCTTCTGGATATATACCTAGTAGAGGAATTGTAGGATTGAATGGCAGGTCTATTTTTAGTTCTCTAAGTATTTTCCAAACATCGTTCCTTTTGGAAAGATGTAGTGTAGAAGTGTTCCCTTTTCTCCACATCCACTCCAACATCTCTGGTTTGGGGATTCTGTGATATGGGCTAATCTTACTGGAGTTAGATGATATCTCAAAGTAGTTTTGATTTGCATTTCTCTGATGATTAAGGATGATGAGCAATTTTTCATATGTCTATAGGCCGTGAGCCTGTCTTCTTCAGAGAAGTTTTTATGAAATCATAAGCACATAGATCATGTATACATTATTGCAGTTATGGGGTATAATTTGCTAATTTCATATAGAACTAGGGACTCTTACATCACACTGGTTAATATATACCTCATCTTATTTACGTAATTTTTTAAGGCATTTATAGTCTATACTTAATAGATCTGACAAGCACCCTTGCATTATGCACTATAGCTGTGATCCCACCATTCACCCTCCCCCTATCTGATCTCCCCCTTCCCTCCAATTTCTCCTCCTCCCTCCTTTATCCTGGGCCATAGTTGTGATCTATTCTTCATATGAAAGTGTGAGTTATTGTAATTGGTCTCATAATAGAACTGAGTACATTGGATATTTTCTTAAGATACTTTACTAAGTAGGGTATGTTCTAGCTCCATCCATGTAAATGTAAAAGAGGTAAAGTCTCCATCTATTTTAACACTGCATAATATTCCTTGGTATACATATGCCACAAATTATTAATCCATTTGTGGGTCGACAGGCGCTTGGGCTTCTTCCATGACTTGGATATAATGAATTGAGCTGCAATTAACAATCCGCTGCAAATATCGTTGTTATGAAATGATTTTTGGTCTTTTGGATATACACCTAGTAGATGCCTTGCAGGATCAAATGCCAGGTCTACTTTTAGATTCCTGAGTATTCTCCATACTTCTTTCCAAAAGGGATATACTAGCTTTCACTCCCACCAACAGTGCAGAAATGTTTTCTTTTCTCCACAACCACACCAACATCTGAAATTCTGTGACTTGTTATGTTAACCACTCTCACTGGAGTTAGATGTTATCTCAAAGTTGTTTTGATTTGCATTTCTCTGATGATTAAAGATAATGAGAATTTTTTCATGTGTCTGTAGGCCATGTGCCTATCTTTTTCAAAGAAGCTTCTGCTCAAATCTCTTGCCCAAAATGAAATTGGATTAATTGCTCTTTTCTTATTAATAAGTTTGAGTTCTCTGTGGATTCCGGTTATCATACCTTTTTCAAAAGCATAACCTGCAAATATCCTCTCCCATTCTGAGGGCTATCTGCTTGCTTTACGTACTGTGTTCTTGACTGTACAGAAGATTTTTAGCTTGATCAGATCCTATTAATGTATTGTTGGTGTTGCTTCAATTGCCTGGGGGGGTCCTCATAAAGTATTCTCCAATGCCAATTTCTTCAAGTTTTTCTCCTGCACTCTCTTCAAGAATCTTTATAGTTTCATATCTTAAGTTTAAATCTTTTATCCAGTGACAGTCAGTTTTTGTTAATGGTGAAAGTGGTGGGTCCGGTTTCAGACTTCTACAAGTCGCCATCCAATTCTCCCAAAGCCAATTGTTAAATATGGAAGATTTCCCCCAATTTATATTTTTGATGGGCTTATAAACAATCAAATGATGATAAGTGTCTGGGTTCATCTCTTGGTTTTCAATTCTGTTCCATACATCTACTTCTCTATTTTTATGCCAGTACCAGGCTGTTTTGATCACTATAGATTTATAGTATAGTCTGAAGTCTAGTAGTGTGATTCTTCCTGATTTTTTTTTTTTCTGAGTAATATCTTGGCTATTCGAGGTTTTTTCTCATTCCATATAAAACGAAGTACTATTTTCTCCAGATCATTAAAGTATGATGGGGTGCTTTGCTAGGGATTGCATTAAATGTGTAAATTGCTTTGGGTAATATGGACATTTTAGCAACATTGATTCTTCCCAGACATGAGCATGGTATATTTTTCCATTTGCTTTTTTTTTAATTTATTTATTTATTTTCATTAAATCATAGCTGTGTACATTAGTATGATCATGGGGCAACATACACTTGGTTCATAGATCGTTTGACACATTTTCATCACACTAGTTAACATAGCTTTCGTAGCATTTTCTTAGTTCTTTTGCTAAGACCTTTACATTCCACATTTACTAGGATTCACATATACCCTTGTAAGATGCACCGCAGGTGTAATTCCATTAATCCCCCTCCCTCCACCTACCTCCCCTCCCTCCCCTCCCTTTCCCCCTTCTCCCTATTCTTAGGTTGTAACTGAGTTATAGCTTTCATGTGAAGGTCCTACATTAGTTTCATAATAAGGGTGAGTACATTGGGTACTTTTTCTTCCATTCTTGAGACACTTTACTAAGAAGAATATGTTCCAGCTCCATCCATGTAAACATGAAAGAGGTAAAGTCTCCATCTTTTTTTAAGGCTGCATAATATTCCATGGTGTACATATACCACAATTTTTCAGCTATTTATTTTCTCAGAGTTTCATAATTTTTTTATAGAGATCTTTCATGACTTTTGTTGGGTAAATTCCCATATGTTTCATCTTATTTGGCACAATTGTAAAGGGAATAGAGTCCTTGACTGTTTTTTTTCAGCTTGACTATTATTGGTACGTATAAAAGGTACTGATTTGTAAGTATTGATTTTGTATCCTGGGATGCTAATGTATTCCTTGATCACTTCTAAAAGTTTTTTAGTTGAGTCCCTGGGATTTTCCAGGTATAAAATCATATCATCTGTGAATATTAAATGTTTGATCACCTCTGAACCTCTTTGCATACCCTTGATAACCTTCTCTTGCCTGATTGCCATGGCTAAGAGTTCCATTACAATGTTAAAAAGCAGTGGCGACAATGGGAAACCATGCCTTGTTCCTGATCTGAGTGGAAATGTTTTCAATTGCAATCCATTCAATATGATATTGGCTGCAGGTTTGCTATAGATAGCCTCTATCAGTTTAAGAAAACTGCCTTATATACCTATTATCTTAGTGTTCTGATCATGTGAGGATACTGGATACTGTCAAAAGTTTTTCTGCATCTATTGAGATAATTATATGGTCTTTGTATTTAGTTTGTTTATGTGATGTATTTTGTTTATAGATTTATGTGTATTGAACCAATCTTGAGACCCTGGGATAAAACCCACTTTGTCATGGTGTATAATTCATTTGATGTATTGCTGGATTCTGTTTCCTAGGATCTTATTGAATATTTTTGCATCTATATTCATTAGAGATATTGGTCTATAATTTTCTTTTCTTGTTGGGTCTTTTCCTGGTTGGGGATCAGGGTGATATTTGCTTCATAGAATGTGTTGGAGAGTATTTCTTCTATTTCTATGTTTTGCAAAATGTTAAGTAATATAGGAACTAGTTCCTCTGTAAAGTTTTGGTATAATTTCCATGTAAAACGATCTGGTCCCGGACTCTTCCTTTTTGGGAGATTTCGTATCGTTGATGCTATTTCAGTATTTGAAACAGGTCTGTTCAGCATTTAAAATTATTTCAGGTTAAGTCAAGAAATGTGGCTTGCTTCCATGTACTGGTCAATTTATTTCAAATTTTCATACTTCTGAGGCTAGAGCATTTTGTCACATTCATTAAGGATTCTCTGAAATTCTGAGGTGTCTGTTGTTGTTTCACCTTTGTCATTCATGATTGATGATATTAGGGACGTTAATCTTCTATAGGTCAGGTTGGCCAAAGGTTTATCAATTTTGTTACATTGTTCAAAAAATCAACTTTTTGATTTATTGATCTTTTGAATAATTCTTTTCTTTTTTATTTCATTTAATTCTGCTCTAATTTTAGTTATTTATTTTCTTCTGGTTGGTTTGGGGTTGGAATGTTCTTCATTTTCCAGTTGCTTAAGATGTCCCATTAAGTTATGACTTCCTCTCTTCACATTCTCTTGAGGAAGGCTTACAATGCGACAAATTTCCCTCTTTTAACTGTTTTTGCAGTATCCCACAGGTTCTGCTAATTTGTGTCATGATTATTGTTGTGTTTCAATAATTTGGCAATTTTCTTCTTAATTTTGTATATGACCCAGCTATCTTTCAGCATAAAGTGATTTAGTTTCCAGGTCTTTGTATGAGTATGCAGATACCTATTATTGTTGAGTTTAACTTTTATTGTGTGATGATCTGACAAAATTTAAGGAATAATTTCTATACTTTTAAATTTTCTGAAGTTAGACTTATCACCTAAGATTTGATTAATTTTGGGGGATGTTCCATGGGTTGATGAGAAGAATGTGTATTCAGTTTTTTTAGGATGAAACGTTCTGTAGATGTCTGTTAAATTCATTTGTTGTATGGTGAAGTTTAAGTCCAAAATTTCATTGCTTAGTGTCTGATTGGAGGATCTATCCAACACTGCCAAAGGGGTATTAAAATCTCCCACTATGATGGTGCTGGAAGATATTAAATTTTTCATGTCCATTAGGATCTCCCTTATAAATTGAGGAACATTCTTATTGGGCACATAAATGTTTATATTTGAAATCTCATCATATTGAGGTTTTCCCTTAACAAATATGAAGTGAACATCATTGTCTTTACTTACTTTTGTTGGTTTATTATGCAAATAAAATTATCACCTCTGATTTTTTCTGATTTCTGTTTGCCTGGATCCCAGATGTCCATCCCTTCACTCTGAGTCTATATTTATCCTTTAAGGTAGGATGGGATTCTTGTATGTAGCAGATATCTGGCCTGAGTTTTGTATCCAGTCAGCCAACCTGTGCCTCTTAAGAGGACAATTTAGTTGTTCACATTAATTGAGAGTATTGATAAGCCTTGTAATATTTTGGATGTCAAGTTTTTTGAAATTCCAGTGAACATTTTAAATCTTTTCACCACTTTGAAAATTGGGTTTTGGTCAAGAATTTCAGAATGAATTTACTCTGGTGGTAGAGCATTGGGCTGATCATTGTGGAGGATGGGTCTGAGAATTTCCTGAAGAGCTGGTTTAGTTATGGCAAATTTCTTCAATGTGTGTATTTCATTAAAATATTTCACTTCTTTGTCTTAAATGAAGCTCAATTTAGCTGGGTGCATGATCCTAGGCTGAAGGTTGTTTTGTTTTAGGAGACTGAAGGTCTATGATCAACCTCTTCTAACTTGAGAAGTTGCAGCAGAAATATCTGCAGTCATTCTAATATTCTTTCCCTTATAGGTTATGATTTTCTTATGTCTGGCTGCTTGCAGGATTTTCTCCTTTATACTAACTTTGGTGAAGTTAATTACAATGTGTCTAGAAGATCCTTCATTTGCATTGAGTTGTCCTGGGGTTCTGAAACTGTCTGCTATCTGAATTTCAGTATCTCTTCCCATGCTTGGGAATTTCTCCTCCATTATCTCTTGAAGTAGAGTAGCTGTGCCTTTTGGATCATCCTCTTCTCCTTCAGGGATCCCTGTGAGGCAAATGCTTGCTCTTTTGGAGTGGTCCCAAAATTCTCTCAGGGAATGATCTTCTTTTACTCTCCACTTGTATTCCTCTTTGAGCATTTGGGAGCATTCAAAAGCTTTTTCTTCAATGTCAGAGATCATTTCTTCTGCCTGCTCCATTCCGTTACTGAGGGATTGTACTATATTTCTCAGATCTTTGAGGGCTGCAAGTTCTTGCTTCAATGTGTCAAAATCTTGGTGATTTTGTCTTTGAATTCATTGTACTCTTGACACAACTTTTGATTTGCTCCTTGAATTTCTAATTCCAACTTTATCTCCATTCTGTAAATCCTATTTGCAATCCAAAATCTAAATTCGATTTCTGATGTATCACCCATTTGTTCATGAGTGGGATCTTCTGTTGTGTCTCCTTTGTCATTCCTTGGGGGAGTTGATCTACCCTGATTATTCATGTTGCCACAGTTTTTCTTCTGATTCTGCCCCATGATTATTTTTCAAAATTTGGCTAGAGAAGTTGGTAAGGTGAAATTGAATTGAGGACTCCTGGAGTTGTAATTAACCAGCCCTTTACCAAAGAACTGGGACAGGTGATTGCGGCCTTTCCTCTAGAGCTTTACAAAGGTCCCATTCAGGACTATAGCCTGAAACTCTGGGAACCTGCTTGATGTGGTGGAGCTAGATGGCTTTGTCCTGTACTCAGCTAGACTCTGCCCATTCCTGGTGAATCAGTGGCTGAGGGCTGAAATCTCAGCTGTGGAGTTATATAAGCAACTAAGACACCCCACACCCCCACAGGCAACAACTGGAAGAGAAGAATCTCACACTCCCACAACAACACAACCAGGGTAAAACCTTGGTAGTTCCCCAGGTGATTGGCCCAGGTCAAGAGTTCCAAACCAATTGTTCTGCTCAACACAAACACCAGTAAGTTAGGAGAGTTCAAAAGGTCTTCAGCATCTAGGTAGCAAGGGTCTACTGGCAGCTCAAGTGTAAGTCACTCCAGTGCTCTGTGGAGTCAGACAGGCCCACCCACCAAAATAGTCCAGGGGGGCTGATGCCTCCTTCCCCACCTTGTACCTCCATCACACCAAGGCACTGGTAGCCCCACAGGGCTATGGCCCAGTTCCCTTCAATCAGCAAATGCACCACGGAATTGGGCCTGCCAGAGTCACAGGGAATTCAATGCATCATCAACCAAGTGACCACACTGTGCCACCAACTGACTGGAGGAGTTGAAGTCTGAGTACCTCAGGTGTCCCATGAAAACTGGGGAGTGTTCCACCTGAGCTCATTCCAAACCAGAGGTTAGCAAAGCCGCAAATGTTTTTCACCCTCAGAGACTGTGCCTCTGCCTCAGCTGCTCTTCTTCTCTGGTATCCCTGCAATGCAAGATCTAGCTCCCTCCAGCATTCCACAGAATTGGGGAGGTATCTCACTGCAATTTGTCTCTGTTGGGATTGCTCTGTTAATGCTTTTGCTAGGTGGAAAGTGTCTCCACTCGGGTTCCCACGCCTCAGGGGTAACCAAGCCTCCACCCCTCATACACAGACCCAAGCCTCTGCCCATTTCTGACTTGATCCTTCTCAGAGCCAAGCCAAATGCCTTCCTCCTGTGCTTTTCTGCATTATTACCGGATTCACAGTTACAGTGTAGCTGCTCTACCACAGACCATGCAATGCCCACTCTTAACAAAGAACTGCAAACATTCTGGTCTTTGCAGGGGTTGAGGTCTAGACCACCAGGCCAGGGGGAAGGGTGGACTGGGAGTTTAAAGTGGCAGAGAAAATATTTGTTCAACCTTCATGCCAGACAATGGAATTCCCAGGCTCATAGCAGGAAATCTCTGGAGAAAGAGTCCCAGCTTCCAGCAACTGGCTCCAGTGGAATGAGAGAAGAAGAGCTCACTTCACTGCTCACTAGTAGAGATCTCACAGCAAGCAAGCAAGCAACTCTATTGGGGGAGGGGATGGACACTTGCCCTCTTTGGGGTGAGTTCTGTACCTGAAATTTATTTCCTTGGAGTTTCAGCTTGCCTCAGTAGAGAAGCCATGCAATTATCAATCTCTTCTCTCAGCTCAATCCTTCAGCTTTGTTGGGTTCTTTCTGGCCATTGTCTCTCCCTCTGGATGGGAGCTTCTATTGAAAGCTGGCTTCAGTTGGCTATTATCCTCCACTCCACTCCCCTTTGCTCTTGTTGAATGTAAAAATTGGAGTTAGGGAAAATAGCCAAACTGAGGCTTTAGCAGAACACAAGGCACATTGAAACAAAACAAACAAACAAACGAAAAACAATCAGACACAAACAAACAATCAAAAACAAACACACACACACACACACAAAAAAAAAACTTTAATAGCCTGATGTAAGCACTCTCAGCAACCATAAGAGGAAGGGGAGGGCTTGGCACCTCCCACACACCAGACCTGGCAGGCTCATACCAATCCCAGGGCCCAAAAAACAACAATGACAACAATGTCAGGTATGTGGCAGGCACCTGCAGCCCTAGCCACCTGGGAGGCTGAGGTAAGAGAACCGCTCAGCCCAAGTGAGTTAGAGGTTGCTGTGAGCTGCGATGCCACAGCATGCAACTGAAGGTAGTATATGAGACTCTGTCTAAAAAAGAAAAAAAAAAAAAAAGAAAGAAAAACAGGGAAGTGGAAAAAAGAATAATTAAAGAAATTAACAATAACTACTACCAGAAATAGGAACAAAAAGCAAAATGAATGAGCAAAGAGAGAATAAAAAGGGTAGAAAATTATACACACACACACACACACACACACACCCCTACATATGCAGTAGGGATGGACTTTAGTAAGAATATATTTATGTTGCAATATACTTTCTGGACACCAGGTGGCGTCATGAGTGGTTCCCAAGCTTATATCTGTTTCCTGGCTTAAAATGTTCTTGGTGTGTGCTTGATTACCTGCTTGGCGCCTAGACCCTGTCGAATTGTTGATTCCACAAATCTCAAAAAATCTTCACAGGCAGATTTCACAAATTCTCCCTGCAACAGTTCCGTGAAGTGCAGGACATCCTGGCCAGTTCCGAGTGTAGGACGACTGTCTGCGGGTGAGACTCAAATACTGAGCCTGGCCTGCACAGAAAGGTGTTGCAGCAACCACCATCTCCCAAATTCCAGAACAATGGCCTCATCCTATCTGGGATCTTTCCCATCTCAGTGTCTCTCCTGCTGCCTAACTGCGGTGGTGCCACACCAGATGGCACTACATTCTGGCCACCTAATTCCTCTTGGGAGTCTACACTTCATCAGTCTTTCCACACAATACCTGTTTCTCCACAAACTGGGAACTGCAATCCTCCATGGTGGGACTGGTTGCTGCCTCTGAAGGCCGCAGCCACTGCAGCCAAAGGCAGAACCTTTCCTGGCAGTCTCCGCAACTCTGGATTACGCTCCAAGTCCAGCAATCCACCACCTCACTGAACACCCCAAACTGCCATTCCTCACCAATATTCCGTACCAGGAATGATTTAGCCCATTCACTCCCACCTGTTGTTCCAGGAGAGCTGAGCTAAATGGCCTTCCCATCCACCATCATGCTCTGTCTCTCTTCTGCCATTTCTTTTCTTAAGGTTTTGTAATTTTGTTTTTTAGAGGTTATTCACCTTTTTTGTTAGGTATGTTCCTAGGTATTTCATTTTCTTGGAAGTTACTGTAAAGGGAATTGTGTTCTTGATTAGCTTTTCATCTTGGTGGTTGTTGGCATATACAAAGACTTCTGAATTTGTGGACATTGATTTTGTATCCAGAGATATCACTGTATTTTTGATCACTTTCAGGATTCTTTGGGTTTAATTTCTGGGATTCTCTGTGTATAAGATCATATCATCAGCAAAGAGGGAGACTTTGACCTCCTCTGCCCCCATTTGGATGCCCTTTATTACCTTCTCTTGCCTGATTGTGTTGTCTAGAACTTTCAGAACTATTTTGAATAGTAGTGGTGATAGAGGATATCCTTCTCTCGTTTCAATTCTAAGTGGAAAAGCTGTTAGTTTTATTCCATTCAGTATAATATTAGCTGTGGGTTTATCATAGATGGCTTCAGTCAGTTTAAGAAATTTCCCACCTTTGCTATTTTCTTCTGAGTTCTAATTAGAAAGGATACTGAATTTTATCAAATATTTTTTCTTCATCAATTGAGAAGATCATATGGCCTTTGTTTTTGCTTCAGTTGATGTGGTGAATTACGTTTGTGGACTTATGCATGTTAGACCAGCCTTGCATCCCTGGGATGAAACCTATTTAATCATGATGAATAACTTTTTTAAAATGTATAACTGTAATCTATTGCCCAGGATTTTATTTAGAATTTTTGCATCTATGTTCATTAGTAAAATTGGTCTGAAATTCTCATTTTTAGTTTGGTCTTTTCCATGTTTTTGTATCAGGGTGATGTTTGATTTATAGAATGCCTTGGACAAGATTCCTTCATTCTCAATTTTTTGGAATAGTTTCTACAGTATGGGTATAAGTTCTTCTTTGAAGGTTTCATAGAATTCTGGTGTGGCCTCATCTGGATCATAGCTTTTTATTATTGGGAGACTTTTTATTATTTCTCTGATCTCAGTGCTTGAAATTGATCTGGTCAGAAGATCTTTTCCTTCTTGGTTAAATCTAGGGAGAGGGTGGGATTCTAAGTATTGATCCATTTCCTCCACTTTCAAATTTCTGAGCATAGAGTTTCTTGTAATATTCAGAGATAATCTCTTGTATATCTGTGGCATTTGTTATTTCCCCTTTATTGCTTCTGATTGAGGTGACTAAAGATTTTACTTTTCTGTTTCCAGTTAGTCTGGGCAAAGGTTTATCTATTTTATTTATTTTTTTCACAAAACCAACTTTTTGTTTCATTAATTTTCTGTATGATTCTTCTGTTTTCAATTTCATTAATATCTGTTTCAATTTTGGTTATTTATTTTCTTGCACTGGGTTTAGGATAAGATTATTCTTATTTATCCAATTATATAAGATGTTTGTAAATTTTTTAATGTGCTCTCTTTTTGTTTTTAGAATTTAGGCATCTATTGTGATAAATTTTCCTCTCAGTACTACTTTTGCTGTATCCCAGAGGTTTTGGTAACTTGTGTCTTCATTGTTGTTAAGTTTGAAGAATGTAACAATTTCTTCTTATATTTCTTCCTGAAATCAACTATCATTTAACTTGATATTGTTTAATTTCCACACCTTTGTGTGGGAATGAATGCTTTTGTTTGAGTTGAGTTCCACCTATATTTTGTTGGGGTCTGAGAAGAGATAAGGTATAATTTCTATTCCTTTTATTTTTCTGAGGTTTTATTTACATCCTAAAATGTGACCTATTTTGGAGTATGTGCCATGGGCTGATGAGAAAAATGTATATTCTTTTGCTTTTGGATAGTATGTTCTGTAGGTGTGTATTAATCCCATTTGTTCTAGGATCAGGTTTAAGTCTTTTGCATCCTTGTTTAGTTTTGTATCTCTGTTTAGAGGAGGTGTACAGTTCTGTCAGATGGGTGTTAAAGTCCCTGACTATTGTAGTGATATGGGATATCATATTGCTGAGACCCATCAAGGTCTGTTTCATACTCTGGCAGCTTTTATCTTAGGTGCCTTGAAGGACAAATCAAGACTCATGGTTAAGGGACAGAAAACAGTATTTCAAGCAAATGGAAATCAGAAGCAAAGAGGGGTTGCAAACTTATTCCCAGACACAAGCATGTTTAAAGCAATTAAAGTTAAGAAAGACATAGATGCTCACTTCAAACTGGTCAAAGGAACAATACAACAAGAAGCCATGCCACTTTTAAATATTTATGCACCTAAGATAAAAGCTGCCAGAGTATGAGTATTGAGATTATAGATAAATGTGGTAGAATTTTATACATCTTGTTATAAGAAAGTCTGTTGTGTAGATGTATCCTTTGTGACTGAGGAAATTAACTTTTGGGCCTTTAGCTTCTGGGAGTTTATTTTGGTAATTCTCCATTGTGGTATTCAGAGTTAAGAAAATATCTAATTATCTACTGTAGAAATAACTGGTCTTGCTGTGGCAAATTTCCTCAGAGCTTGTTTATCTTCAAAATATTTGATTTCTCCATAAATTTTTAAGCTCAGTTTAGCAGGATACAGAATTCTAAAGTTATTTTGTTTAAGAATGTTGAGGATGGATAACCATGATCTTAGAAAGTTTTAGTTGACAAATCTGCTGTCATCCTCATGGTTCTGTTCTTGTTAGTCAATTGGCACTTACTCCTGTCTGCTTGAAGAATTTTCTCCTTCATCTTGACTTTGGACAGGTTTATTACAATGTTACTTGGAGAATCTCTTTTAGAGATGAGATGACCTGGGATTCCATGTCCATCTAAAAGGAGTGTGTCAGGATTTTTAGCAAACCTTGGGAAGTTTTCATTTATGCCATCTCCAGTAGGGCTTCCCTTCCTTTGGGACCATCTTATTCCCTTTCAGGGATTCCTATCATGTGTAACATTGAACACTTCTTGTAGTCTCACAGTTCTCTAAGCACCTGTTCTGCTTTATCTCTCTTCTTTTGAGCCTCTATAACTACTTGGGTTAACTTGAACAATTTATCCTCCAGATTTGATCTTCTTTCTTCTCCCTGATCTAATCTATTTTTGATACCTTCTAATGCATCTTCACATTCCTTGATTGTCTTCTTCATTTCCCTAAGCTCCACCATATCCTTTTTATATTCTACATATCTCTCTTGTGACTTTTGATTCTGTCTTTCAATATTCTCTTCCATTCCCTTTATTGTCTTAATTATCCAAATTCTAATTTTTTCTGTGAAATCCATTAATTCTTCATAGGAGGAGTCTTCTTTTAAAGCTGGTTCACAGTGCCTCAGAGGAGTTCCTCTGTTTTGGTTTTTCATGTTGCCTGAAATTTCCTGTTGGTTTCTCCTCACATGTGATTTCTTTTTGTTTATCTCCTGGTGATCCTCTTTCCTTTACTCTTTATCTTTTGCTTAAGTTTTTCTTATCTCAGAATTAAGGTGCTTAAGTGGTGTCTTGGTATGAGGACAAAAGGAGGAGATGAGTAGAGCAATCATGAAGGAACAAGAAGTAAAGAATGAAAGAGAAAAATGAAGAAAGAGTAAAAGTAAAGAAAAAAGGGAAAAGGTATGGGAGAACAAAGGAAAAATGGAAGAACTAGAGATAAGGAGGACAGGAAGATAGGAAGAGATTCATAGAAGAAATGGTATTGAACATTACAGTGCTAAGTCCACGTCTGTAACTCATGGATTTTGAGGGGCTGGTTTTGGTGGTTTCTTCAATATCTGATGCTCCTTACCAGCTTGAGCACAACCAGACTCTTCCTCTGCCAAAAATAGGAAGAGAAGAAAGAGCAAACGCAAAAATCAAGAAGGAAAAATTAAGCATGAAAAAGAAATAGAAAAATTCTTCAGCATATGTTACCAATACTTTCTTCCTAGGGCCAGAGGCAGAAAGATCTCTTTTGCCTCCTTGATCTAGACTACTGCTGTGGCCTACCTGACAGACAATTGCTGTGTCACCCCAACTATCAGCAAATAAAAAAAGGAAAGAAAAACATACAATAATAAAATAGGAATATATAAAGAAAATTTAAAGTACCATTCAATCAATTAAAGGCAACATAGGGAAGTGGAATAAAGAAAGAAAGAAGCAGGACAAAAAAAAGTAGGAATATCATAGCTGTTGCTAGTGCAATTTATGTGGGAGTCATAAGAAAGATGGAAGTACCCCTACCAAAAGAGAGAATGTAGGAGAGTGAAATAGGAAGAGAGAATAAATGAGACTAAAACACAGTAACCAAAAAATACAGGAGGCCTTGCTCTTGTTGAAAGTAAAATGGAAGTTAAGAAAAGCACCAACCAAATAAATCAGCAAAAACCAAAACAGATCACAACAAAATAAAAAAAGCTCTATTAGCCAAAATAAGCAACCTTGACTACAACTAGAAGAAGAAAAAAAAAAAAAAGAATAACTTTTTCATTTCCTTAAGCTATGCAATTTTTTATCTCATTAGGTCAAAATCCTTGGATATTTTGTCTTTGAATTTATTGATTTCTTGAGACAGCTTTTGAACACATAGAGATGTGGGCAAGAGTCTTGAACAGAATCCTCATTGAAGAAAACAGGTGCTTGGCTAATAAACACATGAAAAAATGCTCCTCATCTTTAATCATCAGAGAAATTCAAATCAAAACCACATTAGGATATCATCTAACTCAAGTAAGATTAGCTGACATCACGAAATCCCAAAACTACAGATGTTGGAATGGATGCAGAGAGAAGAGAATACTGATACACTGCTGGTTGGAATGCAAGGTAATCCACCCTTTTTGGAAAGAATTTTGGAGAATACTCAAGGAAATAAACTTAGACTTACCATTCAATTCTGCAATCCCTCTACTAGGTATATACTCAGATGACCAAAAATTATTTCACAACAAAGACATTTACAGGCAATGTTTATTGCAGCCCAATTCATACATTCCAAGACATGGAAACAGCTCAAGTGCCCACCAACCCATGAATGGATTAACAAATTGTGGTATATATACACCATGGAATACTATGCAGCCATAAAAGATGGTGACTTCACATCTTTTATGTTTACCTGGATGGAGCTGGAACATATTCTTCTTTGCAAAGTATCTCAATAATGGGAAAAAAAGTATCCAATGTACTCGATACTACTATGAAATCAATATATAAGTACCTACATATTCACAGTAATGGTAAAACATAACTATACTCAAGAAAGTAGAAGGGTAGAAGAGAGAGGGGGAGGAGATAGAGGAGGCAGCAGGAGGCATGGGATTTGGGGGGACCTCACCTAATGTGCTGATGCAATGGTACATTTCAAAACTATTAAGAAAATAAAATAATTGTAATAGATGTATTAATCAGTTCAATGTAAACATTTCACACTGTATATCAAATTAGTACACTGAACCCCATAAATGCATCCATGTACACAGTTATGATTTAATAAGAAAATAAAATAAAATAAATACTTAAATCAAAAACAAGGAAAAGAATAAAAAGAAAAGAAAAATAAATGAAATAATCATAATTACATATACATATATATTATAAAAGCACATATATATATTCACATATATATGCACAGTGGAAGGGTCTGATTTTTTTTTTTTTTTTTTTTTTTTTTTTTGTAGAGACAGAGTCCCACTTTATGGCCCTCGGTAGAGTGCCGTGGCCTCACACAGCTCACAGCAACCTCCAACTCCTGGGCTTAAGCGATTCTCTTGCCTCAGCCTCCCGAGTAGCTGGGACTACAGGCGCCCGCCACAACGCCCGGCTATTTTTTGGTTGCAGTTCGGCCGGGGCCGGGTTTGAACCCGCCACCCTCGGTATATGGGGCCGGCGCCCTACCGACTGAGCCACAGGCGCCGCCCGGAAGGGTCTGATTTTAGTAGGAATATATTTATGTTGCAATATATATCTTGGACACCAGGTGGCGCTGTGTTTTTAGTGGCCAGAAAAGACAGCTGGTAACCTCGCCTTAGTTCCTAGGCATAGAATTGTTTTCAAACTTAGTCGTCCATAGTGATCACCTGATTATTTCCTCAGCATTTAGACCCCACCAGATTGGGATCTTAAAGCTCTCCAAGATCCTTCAGAGGCAGGTCTCACCGTGCCTCTGATGACAGTTTTCATGGGTGTGTTAATCCTTGAGCCTGTCAAGAGTGGAGGTCTGATCCCAACAGTGGAATTAGAAAGGCTGTATTCCAGGAAGAGGTCTGTTCTCACGTCCTTTTTGTGATCTTACCACAATGGCTGCCCAGTGACCACAGAGACCACCCCAGTATATCTGTCACCCCCACTGCCAAACCACTGGCAAATCGGGGTCTGAAGTAAGGTGGACAACTAGAGGCAGCTTTCATCAGAGGCTCCTGTCCAAAGGGAGAGATAAAGGACAGAATAGACTTAATGAAGCGAAAAGTGGTGATCTGAGCTAAGAAAGAAGATAGATAAGTGCACATCATCTCTTGCAGGCAAGCTGCAACTCCAACAAAACAAATTCCAGGTACAAAGCCCATTGCCATGAGGACAAGAGACCCCTCCCCCTAGAGAGAAGTTCACTGTGTGCTCTGTTCAAGTGAGCAAGGATCAAAAGACCTCTTATTTTATCCCATGAAAGAGAGCTGTTAAACACTTGGCCTCCTTCTCCAGGGAGTTCCCACTCTTGAGCCTAGGCATCATCCTGCCCAGTATAAACAAATATTCAACAGATATTTTCCCTGTACTTCTGAACTCCCAGTACAGCCTTCCCCCCTCACCCAGCAGACTGTAGGACTGCCCCCTGCTGAGCCCAGAGTGTTTGGCAATTCTATGAGAGGCCTGGGTATTCTGTGGGCCACTAGACAGCAGCATGGTAACAGTGACTCAAGTGGAAGTTGAAGGGCTCTATGAGAGAGAGACATGTGGGAGACCAAAATATGCATCATAGTTGAGGTGCTCACACCTCAGGTCAGACGATGGTGGTGCACTCCCCTGAGCCTATTGCTCACCATAAAGAACTGGGCTTCCATCCCTCTTGATTTCTGGTCACAGTGTGCATCAGAGGTGAGGATCTGACAGTGTGGGAGAGAGAAATACACCCCAACGGTGCATGGTGGTAGGTGTAGTTGCTAATTCTTCTGGTCTGAATCTGGAGGCACAATCCCCTGATCCTGTTGCCCACTGGGGGGAACAGGCCTTCAGCCCCTTATGGTTGCCAGGGGTGGTGTTTTGCAGAGGAGGAGACACTGGTTCCTCTCTGACTTTGTCAGGCATACCCCCAACTCTGTTGCTCACTGGAGGGAACCAGGTTCCACCTGGTGGGGTTTCTGGAAGCATTGTGTAGCAGGGGGTGGAGGTTCTAGTGCCTCTGGATAGACTCTTCGGTGGGATGCACCTTCCTGACCCCATTGTTCACTGGAGGTAAACAGATTACTGCCCCTCAGATTTTCCAGATGGAACTGTCTATGGATCACTACTATCAGATCCCTGAAACCCTTTCAACTCCTCCTGTTGAGCAGTGATTGTACTGCCTGCGACAATCAGTCTAGAACTCTTGGCCTGGACTGTCCACCCAGGGACACTTTGAGGTTGAGAATTGCTAGTTATGTAGTGTGTGGGACTGATTCTTCTCCTCAAGCTGTTGCTGGGGGGGGGGTTAAGGCACCACAGTTGCTTGTATCTCTCCCCAGCAGAGATTTCAGCTTAATACTGAAACTCCTTAGGATTGAATAGAGGCTGGATGACTACAAGACAGCCAGCTAGGGCTATCAAACCAAGCAGGTCCTCAGAGTCTCTGGCTTCAGCTTTGTAAAGGACCTTTGTAAAGCTATAGGGGAAAAGCCATAATCACTAGCCACAGCTCATTGGCAAAGGGCTGGTTAACCCCAATTCCTGTGGCCTTCAATCCAATCTCACTCAACTAGTTTTAATTGTCAAATTGTGGGAAATAATCATGGGGCAGAATCAGTGGAAGATTTCTGGCAAAAGTAATAACCAGAGTAGATTAACTCCCCCAAGAAATGACAAATGACATCCAACAGAAGATGCTATTCATAGACAAATGACTGAATTGTCAGAAATATAATTCAGAAAATGGATGGCAAATAAAATGAATAGAATGGAGGAAAAGATGGGACTATAAATCCAAGGAGTTGTTTAAAAGTTGTCTCAAGAAATGAATGAATTCCAAGTCAAAATCACCAAGGATATGGACATAATGAGAAAAGAGCAGAGTTCAAGGAAATAAAAAAGCTATTTGAGGAGCTTTAAAATATAGTAGAATTCCTCAATAACAGTGTTGAGCGGACAGAAGAAAGGATCTCGGAAATTGAAGACAAGGCTTTTGAACAATCGCAAGTACTCAAAGAGGCAGAGAATCGGAAAGCAAAAACTGCTCATTCCCTGAGAGAGTTGTAGGATCATTACAGAAGATCAAATATTCAAATTGTAGGAATTCCTGAAGTAGAACAGGATGGTCCTAAAGCACAGATGCTGTACTCCCAAGATATTATGGAGGAAAATTTCCCAAGCATTCCAAGAGATACAGAATTTCAGGTAGTAGACAGTTTCAGAACACCAGCAAGACTCAATCCAAGTAAAGCATCTCCTACACACATTGTGATTAACTTTTCAAAAGTTAATATGAAGGAGAAAATTCTGCAAGCAGCCATATGTAATAAAAGCATAACCCATAAAGGGAGAAACATTGAAATGAATGCAGATCTTTCAGCTGAAACTTTTGAAGTCAGAAGAGGATGGTATATGAAATTCAGTGTCCTAAGAAAAAAACAACTTTCAGGCCAGGACACTGTATCACGCTAAACTGAGTTTTATTTGTGATGGAGAAATCAAATACTTTACTGACATACACCTGTTGAGTAAATTTGCCATTACTAAATAAACTTTCCAGGAAATACTAAAACCCATTTTCCATAATGACCAGCACAATGGTCTACCACCAAAGTAAACTCACTCAGAATTTAGCAACAAAATAATTCCTCTGCTGGGAGAATGGGAACTGAAGACCCTATTCTTCTCAAAGGAAAGCACCCCCAGAAAAAGAGGTAAACATAAAAGTAAGATGAGTGGGTCAGAACAAAGAAAAGTCACTAGTTTACATTTAAGCTAGCTATTGTGAGCAAACATCTTGCCTTTTCTGAAACTCTAGTCTGTTGGGGATACAGCTTACAAACATCCTGCTGGGTCTGTGAGCACTCTGAGGTGAGTAATGGCCACAGAAAAGATTATGGCAAGTCCTAGAAAAGATACATCTTCTAGGTCAGTGATTCTCAACCTTCCTAATGCCATGACCCTTTAACAGTTCCTCATGTTGTGGTGACCCAAAACCATACATTATTTTCATTGCTACTTCATAACTGTAATTTTGCTACTGTTATGAATCATAATGTAAATTTCTGATATGCAGGATGGTCTTAGGCAACCCCTGTGAAATGGTCATTTAAACCCCAGAGGGGTTACAGCCCACAGGTTGAGAACTGCTGTTCTAGGGCATTTCCTGCACATTAAACAGGAAAAGCAGATACCTATTGCGGAGATTTGCATTTACCTGGGTCAGAGACAAAGGGAGTAGCTCAAGCTCTGAGATATGGGCATAATAGCTGATATCCTTTATTGCAGAAGAAAATCCTCTCTGGTGGTGATGGGAGGAAAATGCCTCCCTCCCACCGATCCCTCAGAAGAAATTAATGTTGGTGGTGCTTTACTCCACAGAGAACTAGTGGAGCTTAACACCTCCATAGAAATCTGTGTGCGTGACATCAAGCAGGAGTCTCTCCCAATACAAGGCTCAGATTTCAGATTATTGAAGGTTAACCCCTAAGGTTCATAATAATAACAATAGGAGCTGATATGATACATCTGAGAAACTGCTGATATCTTTGGTTCCTCTCTATCTTACCCTCTGAGCAAATAGACTTCAATAAATTCGGAGTGGAACAAGCACTTTGGGACATTGCCAGAATCCCACAATGGGCAATGGAACCCTGAGCTCCCAATTTTAATTCTATTCCATGTCTCTTTTCTTTCTTTACTGTCACTCCTGACTTTATATTTCTTCAATTGCTGCCAGATTCCACAGGTCTTAGCAGGTGCTGGTCTTGGGGTGGGACCCCGACATTCCTCCACAATGGGGAAATAATTAAATATTATCCACTAGACCTTTGAAAAATATGACAGCCAAAACCCTACCATAACTATCAATTCTCTAATTTAATGTGAAAGGCTTAAATCGCCCTCTAAAGAGGAACATGCTGACTGCCTTGATGCAAAAACACAGGTCAGGTACCTGTTGCCCACAAGAGACTCATCTTACCTCAAAAGATAAAAAGACTCAGAGTGAAGGTATGTATATCTATAATACAGGCAAATGGAAATCAGAGAAAAGCAGGGGTTGAAATTTTACTTACATGTACAATAAGATTTAAACCAACAAATTTAAGGAAAGACAAGGATAGACATTATATATTTGTCAGGGGAAACACTCAACACAAAGAAATTTCAATAATTAACATTTATGCATCCTACCTAAATGCTTCTCAATTTATTAAAAAAATCCTAATGGATATGAACATTTGATATCTTCCTCCACTACAATAGTTGGAGATTTAAACACTCCTTTGTCACTTACAGATAGATCCCCCAAGAAGAAACTAAACAAGGAAATAATAAAATTAAACTTAACCCTAGAATAAAGGGACTTAACAGAAGTCTGAAGAATATTTAATCCTAATAAAACTGATTACACATTCTTCTCATCAGCCCATGGATCATTTTCCAAAATTGATCATATCCTAGTACACAAGTCTAATATCAACAAGTTTAAACTAGAAATTGTTCCTTGTATCTTCCAAGACCATCACAAATAATAGTTGAACTCAACAGCAACAGAAATCTTCATATTCAAACAAAATCATGAAAAGTAAGTAACCTTAGGCTGAATGATAACTGGGCCAAAGATGAGATTAAGAAGGAAACCATCAAATTTCAGGAACAAAACAATAATTAAGAGGCAAATTATCAACCTGTTGGGTCCTGCAAAGGCAGTACTGAGAGGAAAATGTAAAGCATTAGAAGCCTTCTTGAAGAAAACAAAAGGTGAGGAATTCCTAATGGGACATCTCAAGCAACTGTAAAAGGAAGAACAATCCAACCCCAAACCTAGGAGAAGAAAAGAAATTACCAAGACTAGAGCAGAATTAAATGAAATTGAAAAAAAAAATTAATCATTCAGAAGATCAAAGAAACAAAAAGTTGGTTCTTTGAAAAGATTAATAAAATTGATAAACCTTTAGTTAACCAAACCAGAAACAAAAGTAAAACATTTAATAACATTAATCAGAAAAAATAAGGGAGAAATAATAGTAGATACTGCAAAAATTCAAAGTCCTCAATGAGTACAACAAAAAACTATTCTCAGAAATACAAAAATCTTGAGAAAATGGATCAATATCTGGAAACACACTAACTTCCTAGACTTAGCCAGAAAGAATTAGAAATTTTGAATAGACCAATATCAAGCATTGAAATATTATGAACTATATGAAATCTCCCCCCCCCAAAAAAAAAAAAAAAAAAAGTCCAGGACCAGATGTCTTCACATCAGATTTCTACCAAACCTTTTAGGGGGAATGAGTACCTATATTACATAACTTTTTCCAAAACATAGAAAAAGAAGGAATGACTCCCAACACATTCTATGTAGCAAATATCACTTCATCCCCAAACCAGGAAAGGAAGAAAACTATAGAACAATAGTATTAAGAACATTGATACAAAAATATAGGACCTTAGCAAACACAATTCAATGAAACATCAAACAAAAAAATTCACACCACAATCAAGTTGCTTTAATTCCAGAGTTACAAAGTTTGTTCAACATACATAAATCTATAAATACAGTACACCACATAAATAAAATAAAAAACAAAGACTATATGACTCTATCAATTGGTGCAGAAAAGGCTTTTCATAATTTCCACCATACTCTTTTGATTAGAACACTTAAGAAAATAGGCATAGATGGGATATTTCTTAAACTGATAGAGGCCATCTACAGCAAACCAACAGCCAATATCATATTGAATGAAGTAAAATTGAAAACATTTCCTCTCAGATCTGGAACTAGACAAGTATACCCATTGTCACCCCGGGTATTCAACATAGTACTGGAAGTCTTAGCCATAACAATCAGGCAAGAGAAGGGGATCAAGGGTATTCAAATGGCATCAGAGGAAGTCAAACTCATACTCTTCACAGATAACATGATTTTATACCTGGGAAATCTCAGGGACTCGACTACAAAGCTCTTATAATTGATCAAGGGATACAGCACTGTTTTAGGATACAAAATCAAAACTTACAAATCAGTAGCTTTTATATATGTGAAAAATAAACTAAAAAGATAGTCAAGGACTCTATACCTTTTACAGTAGTGCCAAAGAAGATAAAATACCCGGGAATTTATCTAACAAAGGAAGTGAAAGATGTCTGTAATGAGAACTATGAAACCCTTAAAATAGAAATAGCTGAAGATATTAACAAATGGAAAAACATACCATGCTCATGGCTGGGAAGGATCAGAATTTTTAAAATGTCTATACTTCCCAGAGCAATGTGCAAATTTAATGCAATCTCTATTAAAACACCATTGTCATACTTAAAAGAGCTTGATAAAATAGTACTTCATTTTATATGGAATCAGAAAAAACCTTGAATAGCCAAAACATTACTCTCATATAAAAACAAATCAGGAGATATTACGTTACCAGATTTCAGGCCACACTTTAAATCTATAGTGATCAAAACAGCATGGTACTGGCACAAGAAATAGAGATGTAAGTATATGGAACACAATAGAGAACTTAGAGATAAACCCAAGCATTTGTCATCATTTAATTTTTGATAAGCCTAACAAAAATATACATTGGAGTAAGATTCCCTATTTAACAATGGTGCTCTGACAACTGGCTAGTGACCTATAGAAGAAAGTGAACCCTCACCTTTCACCACTAACAAAAATTGATTCTCACTGGATAAAATATTTGAAGATTTGAAGACATGAAATAATAAAAATACCAGAAGAGAGTACATGGAAAATGCTTGAGTATATTGGCCTGGGAAAATATTTTATGAGGAGAAACCCCCTGGCAGTTGAAGCAACACCAAAAATATATTACTGGGATGTTATCAACTAAAAATTTTCTGTACATCTTTGGCCACTGTAAATGAAACAAACAGACAGCCTTCATAACTGGAGAAGATATTTGCAGGTTATGTTTCCAACAAAGGTCTGATAACTAAAATCCACAAAACCTCAAACTAATCAATAAGAAATGAACAAACAAGCCCTTTTAATTTTCAGCAAGAGACTTGAACAGAAACTTCTCTGAAGATTATAGGCACAGGGCCTACAAATACATGAACAATGCTCATCATCTTTAATCAACAAAGGATGGCAAATAAAAATCATTTTGAGATATCACCTATGTCCAGTAAGATTAGCTCATATCACAAAATCCCCAAACTGCAGATATTGGCCTGGATGTGGGGAGAAAGTAACACTTCTCCACTGCTGCTGGGACTGCAAACTAATACTAATACTTCCTTTTTGGAAAGAAGTATGTAGAATTCCCAAGGAACTAAAAGTTGACCTACCATTTGATCCTACAGTATCATTACTAGGTATCTACCCAGATGAACAAAAATCATTTTACAGCAAAGACATTTGCACCACAATGTTTATAGCAGCCAAGTTCACAATAGCCTAATCATGAAAGCAGACTAAATGCCCATCAATCCAGGAATGGATAAACCAATAGTGGTACATGTATACCATAGAATATTATGTCATAAAAATGAGGGAGAATTTACATCTTTTATGTTAGCTGGCTGGAGCTAGAATATGCTCTTCTTAGTAAAGTAGCTCAAGACTGGAAAAAAAGTATCCAGTATACTCAATACTATTATTAAACCAATATATAAACACTTACACATTCATGAGAATGATGAAATACAAGATAGGTCAGAAAGAAAGAGGGGAAATGAGGAAGAGAGGGAAAGGGTGAGGAGAGGGAGGGTATTTTGTGGTATCTCCCTTAATATACACAATGCAAGTGTACATTTCAAAACAACTAGTAATATATTATAAATGTCATACAATACAAATGAGACAATGGTCATGTTATTAGTTTGATTTAAACATTCCACATTGTATATCAAATTATCACATTGTACCCCCATTGTATACAGCTATGATTTAATAAAAATTAATTTAGAGAGGAGGGGCAAGATGGCTGACTGGAGGAAGCCTCTGACAGAAGCTTCTGTCCAGAGGATAGGATAATGTCCAGAAAGTACTCAATTAAGCTGAAGACTGGGAGCTGAGAAGAGAGAGAAAGTGATAATTGCAGGTCACCTCTGCTGAGGCAATCTACAACTCCAAGAAAGCAAACTTCAGGTACAAAATTCATCTGAAAGGAAAAGTGTCCGTCCCCTCCCCCAAGAAAGCTGTGGGTTGTTTTTTGTTTGTTTGTTTGTTTTTCCTTTTTCTCTTTGTTTGATCCTGTAGGTTTTCTAAAGGCGAGCAGTGAACTGAGGACTTCTTGTCTCACTTCACGAGTGAGAGCTGTAGGAAGTGGGGACTACTTCCCAAGAGGGACCCTGCTGTGACTCTGAACACTCTCTTGCCCAGCAGAAAAATAGAACTAACATTTTCCCTGCCATTCTGAACTTCCAGTCCACCCTTCCCCCCTCACCTGATGAACCAGAAGCCTAACCCCTGCAGAGACTGTGGGAGGAGGCTCATAAGCAGCCTTCTCTCCTCATCTTCAGGACCAAGCGCCCCTCCCCCCACCCAGCCAGAGCCTGCTAGAGTCCCTCCCACATCCTGTACCCTGCCCCCGGCACCCTCCATGCCTCTGCACTGTGCCCCTGCCTAGGCAGAATTGTGAGCTGAGTGCTGTCTTTGCTGAAGTCACCAGGCACTGCAGGAATCATGTGCAGCGTCCCCCACCCTGCTGCTGGATCTGTGTGCTCCATACTCCCAGGGCTGCTCCCACAACCAGAACTTCCTGGCTATGGCAGTCCCAGGGGAGCTGACAGGGTCACTTCCCACAAAGATCCAGCAACAATGGAATGATCCCGCTGGGGTCTAATCTTGGAGAGACACCTCCCCAACTCTGAGGACTGCCAGAAAGATGAACAAGTTCAACTCAACAATAAAAAGACTAAACCCTAGTTAACCATGGGCAAATATTTAAACATAATTTTCTCCAAAAGAGATATACATAGTTTATAAGCACATGAAAACATGTTCAAGTCTTTAGGGAAACACAAATCAAAACCACACATTACTACCTTATGCCCACTAGAAAGGATATAATGTAAACAAAAATTAAAAAAAAACAGACAACATGAAGTATTGGCAAAGATGTATTGAAATTGCAACCCTCATACAATTCTGGTAGTAATGTAAAATAGTACAGCCTCTATAGAAAACTGACAGTTCTTCAATATGTGAAACATAGAGTTCATTATGTGGTCTGGCAATTCCACTCCTGAGTATATATCCAAATGGATGAAAACATGTTTACACAAAAACTTGTCACTGTTCATACAACACTATTAATAATAGACAAAAAATGGAAACAACCTAAGTATCCATCACTTCATGAATAGGAAACAAAAATGTTACATTCTGCAATAGAATCATCTGCAATTAAAAGGACTAAAGTATTTATACATGCTAAAACATAAATGGACCTTGAAAATGTTATGTTTACAGAAAGAAGCTAGACACAGAAGGACAAATATTGTATAATTCCATTTATATGAAATGTTCAGAATAAATAAACCTACAGACAGGGAAAGTATATTAGAAGTATATAAGTGGTTCCTTAGGATTTGCAGGTATTATTGAGAAATAACTGCAAATGAATACAGGGATTCTTTTTGAGGAGATAGAAGATGTTTAAAATTAGTTATTGGTGATAGCCCTCAAACTCTGTAAATATACTAACAGCCATTGCTTGAATGGTACTTTAAAATGGTGATTTTAGTATGTGAATTATATCTCAATAAAGCTGTTATTTTAAAAAATGAAATTAAAATAAATATGAAAAGAAATTCTGATATTTACACATTGCATCCCTGTTAAAGGTTGCTTAACTAGAAGATCAGACACATAATAAATTATTAAAAACAACTCTGTTCCATATCCGGATTTTCTACAGGTTAACTCATTATATCCTCAGAGCTACTCTGTGATGAAGATATTATATTTCTAATTTTTTAATGAGGAATAAAAGCTGAGAGAATTTAAGTAGCATAATTAAAGCCATAAGTAAGTGGTGGAACTAGGTTATCAACATAGCTCACTGTTTCAATCACCCTACTACAATATTTATAATTGAGCTATACTGCTACTCATGTGAAGACTGAAATTTCTACATTTTTCAGTGACTTTTCTTTCTTCCAAACCCTTGATCTTTTTAAGCGTCTTGCATCATTCCTCTTGAATTGTTGGTCCAGCTTTGTTTCACCCATGTCTAGGGTTAATGGTATCTTTTGATTAAAGTACTATAGGGAACATAAAAAACAACCCCTTCTGTAGCCATGTTCTACTCTTGCCTGTCTTCCTTCAGGGCCCACAGATTCAGTTTGTTTTATCTTCCTCTCCTTTTTGTTTAAATAATTCATTTTTTCTTAATATCTTTTGCTCTTATTATAATATATTTTTGTGGAAGTATCTTTATAAAAATATAGAAATGTGAAGAAAATACACTCTTATAAAGTGAGATAATCTACTTTATCTACTTCAGTTATTTTCTCTTTCTCTGTTAATAAAATTTGCATTGTACCATGTATAATTATATAAGATGCCTTTTCCCTTAATAATGTATCATGATATTACTTATATAGATGATAATTAGTGACTATATTATATCTCATTATATAGATTTTCACAGTTTATTTAGTTTTTAATTTATATCATTTTATACCCAATTTTTAAAAGTAGCTTTATTGAGATGAAATTCAAATGCCATGTAGTCCTACAGGCAAAGTGTACAATTTAATGCTTTTTAATGTATTGATACACATGTGTAACCATCACTGCAGTCAAACTTTAGGACATTTTCATCACTTCAAAAAGAAACCCCATACCATTTAGCTATCTTCCCCATCTATCCTTCCCCATTAACATCTCTATACAGATTTGACTAATTGTGTTTCTCTACATTTGATTATTCTGGATATTTTGGATAAGTGAAATCATATAATATGTGATCTTTTGTGACTGGAGACCTTCGCTTACAGTAATCTTCAAGGTTCACCTGTATTCCCATGTATCAGTGCATTATTCCTTTTTATAGCCAAATAATATTTCATTGCATGGGTACATCACATTTTGTTTACTTGTTCATCAGTTGATGAATATTTGAATTGCCTTTTTAATTGTATTTTGGGTTAATATAAGGGTGCATATGACTAGATAACATATTTTTTTGCATTTGTAAGCTAAAGTCCAAGTTGTAGTTGACTTCTACACTCTTGAGGGCTGCTGTATATCCCTACATTATCCTTTTTAGCTGACAGTTTACTGAATCACCTACTCCTTTCAACTTTTTCTTTGACTTAATTGTGTTTTTCTTTTTCATTCTATTTTCACCTTTTTTATTTTTTAATTTGGATTAATATGAAGATACAAATGATTAAGTTGCATTGTTTATATTTCTAAGGTAAAATTCAAGTTTTAGTTGAGGCAGTTGAGCCCTTCATCCCTGGGGTATGCTGTATGCCCTCACAATGTGTCCATCAAGTGAGCGCTTAAAAGTCCCCCACCCTCCTCTCCCTTTCCCCTTCCCTGCCCCCCCACTTGAATATACTTGTGTTATTATCTTGTATGGGAATATAGTTTTTTTCTATTAGATTCGTATTAGTATTGAGTACATTGGATAATCATGTTAGTCTTTTGCATGGGACTGTAGCTTTTCATCTACTAGTTTCCAATTAGTATTGAGTATGTGTAATGCTTGATTTTCCATTCTTGAGATACTTCATAAAACAATGTTTTCCAATTCCATCCAGTTAAGTACAAAATATGTAAATTCTGCATCATTTTATGGCTTAATAGTACCCCATGGTAAAAATATACCACCGTTTATTAATCCATCCATGGATTGATGGGCACTTAGGTTTCTTGCATATCTTGACAATTGTGAATGGAGCTGCAAAAAACATTGTGGTGCAAATGTCCTTATGATAAAATGATTTTTTTTTTCTTCTGGATAGATACCTTGTAATAGAATTACAGGATTGAATGGCAGGTCTACTTGTAGCTCTTTGAGGATTCTCTTTACTTCTTTCCAAAAAGGTGGTTTTAGTTTGCAGTCTCACCAATAGTAAGTGAGAGGGTGTAAGTGTTCCCTTTTCTCCATGCTTATGCCAGCATCTACAGCTTTGGGATTTTGTGAAGTGGGCTGTTCTCACTGGTATTAAGTGATATCTCAAGGTTACTTTGATTTATATTTCTCTGATGACTAGGGACAATGAGCATTTTTCATGTGTTTGTTGGCCATTTGTCTGTCTTCCTGGGAGAAGTTTCTGTTCATGTCTGTTGCCCAGTGATTAATGAGGTAGTTAGATCTTTTCTTGTTGATTAGCTTGTATTCTTTTTAGATTCTGGTTATTAGGTTTTTGTCGTATTTGTAACATGCAGATATCTTCTCCCATTCTGAAGATTGTTTATTAACTTTGGTTATTGTTCCCCTAGCTGTGTAGAAACTTTTCAAGTTCATTAGGTCCCATTTCTTTTTTGTTGTTGTTGTTGCTGCTGTCATTGACAATGGAGTCTTCTTTCTAAACTCATTCCCCAGGCTGATCTGATTAAGAGTTTTCCCCACAATTTGTTATTGAATTTTTATTGTTTTATGTCTACACTTAAATCTTTTACTTAGCATGATTTAATTTTTGTCAGTGGTGAGATGTGTGGGAAAGTTTCAGTCTTTTACATGTGGTTACCCAATTCTTCCAACACCATTTGATAAATAGGGGTGCTTTTATCCAGTGTATGCTTTTGTTTTGTTTATAAAAATTACAAGACAGGGGTGGCACCTGTGGCTCAGTGAGTAGGGCGCCGGCCCCATATACCCAGGGTGGCGGGTTCAAACTTAGCCCTGGCTGAACTGCAACCAAAAAATAGCCAGGCATTGTGGCGGGCACCTGTAGTCCCAGCTGCTCAGGAGGCTGAGGCAGGAGAATCGCGAAAGCCCAAGAGCTGGAGGTTGCTGTGAGTCCTGTGACATCATGGCACTCTACCGAGGGTGGTTAAGTGAGACAGAGTCTCACTACCAAAAAAAAAAAAAAAAAGTTACAAGGCAATATAAGGCTAATTTAATCTCTATGTTCTCTATTCTGTTTGATATATCTATGATTCTATTTTTATGCTAATACATGCTATTTTGATGACTATAGACATGTAGTACCTGAAATATAGCAACATAATGGCTACAGATTTATTGTCATTTCATAAAATTGTGCTGGCTCTTCAGAATTTTTTGTTTATTTGTTTCCATACAAAATGAAGAACTACTTTTTAATAGTTTCAAAATATGATGTTTGTATTTTTATTGGGAATATATTAGATATTTAGTTCAATTAGAGTAGTATAGGCATTTTATCAATGTTGATTCTTCCAAGCCATGAGCAACAACAAAAAAGAAAACTACAGACCAACAGCCTTAATTAAAATTGAAAAAAAAAGTTCTAAATAAAATCTTAGCAAAGAGAGCTCTGCTATACTTCAAAAATAAAATACATCATGATCAAGTTGGCATCATCCTAGGGATGAAATACTCGTTTAATATATGCAATTTCATAAATTTTATCCACCAAGTAAAGAGGAGAAAAATCAAAGATGATATGATTTTCTAAATATACACAGAAAAAGCATGTGACAAAATTCAGCATTCTTTTCTGACAAGAATACTTAAAAATAGGTATAGATGGGGCATTTCTTAATGATAGAAGCCAATTATGACCTACTGACAGCCAGTATCATATTGAATGGAGAAAAACTAAAATTGGTTCCCTTTAGAACTGGAACCAGAAAAGGATGTCCACCCTTATCAATATTAAACAACATATTGCTAGAAGTCCTAACCAATGCAATCAGGCAAAAGAAGGATGTCAAAGGTATCCAAATGATAAAATCTGAAGTCAGACATTCACTCTTTGTAGATGACATAATCTTATACTTAGAAAATCCAAAAGGGCTTGGCGCCTGTGGCTCAAGCGGCTAAGTGCCAGTTGCGTACACCTGAGCTGGCGGGTTTGAATCCAGCCGGGCTCACCAAACAACAATGACGGCTGCAATCAAAAAATAGCCAGATGTTGTGGCGGGTGCCTGTAGTCCCAGCTACTTGGGAGGCAGAGGCAGAATCGCTTGAGCCCAGGAATTGGAGGTTGCTGTGAGCTGTCACTCTACCCAGGGTGACAGCTTGAGGCTCTGTCAAAAAAAAAAAAAAAAAAAAAGAGTGAAAGAAAGAAAAGAAAAAAGAAAATCCAAAAGATTCAACCACCAATCAGATTCCTGGAAATGATCAAGAAACACAATAATGACATGGGATATACAATCAATATCCACAAATCAGTAGCCTTCATATATGCTGGTAATAACCAAGGTGAGAATCACATCAAATTCATAATACCCCTCACAGTAGCTACAAAAAAAACACAAACAAACAAACAAAAAAAAAAATAGCCTATTTAAGGATGTGAAGGGAGGGTGAGAGAGAGAGAAAAAAAACTATAAAATCCTGAGAAAATCTTTTTTTTTTTTTTTTTCCAGGAAAAACACATATAAGTTGCATAAACATCCGTGTCAGGGTTTGGGAGGGAAAGGGGCATCAGCCCAAGGTTTTAAATAAGAAGCTTATAGACTTTTTTCAACCTACGAATTTGTTTTAAACAAAATGTTCTCCTCATTCTAGCACCTCTTGCCAGCTGTGGTGAAAACCCTGAGAAAATCTTAGTAGCAATTAGTAAAGTATCACAAGAATGGAAAAGCAATTATCCAATGTACTCAATACTAATATGAAGCCAGTGTTGAGAATTTTTGTGTCAATATTCATAAATACATAAGGCAACAGAAGACTTTAAAAAATGGAAAAACATACAATTTGAGTTGTTTTCACTTTGGGTTATTATGGATAATCCTACAAATATTCCTGTGTGAGTTTCTGAGACTTTTTGTTTGTTCACTTAAAATTCAAAAAATACATATTGTATTAATTCTTAAATTTATTTTTATTTTTTAATTTTTTTGAAAAGTAAATTTATTTCAGATTAATTGGAGCATACAAACAACCATATCAAAATATTTGATTTTGTTATGTGGAGTCCTTCTTGTGGTTATGTCCCACATGCAAAAGGTGTGCCAAACACACTCACCCCACGCCCATTTGGTGAGAGTACCTCAATGCCCTCCCTCTCCACATTACCCTTCCTCCCAACGTGAATTGAAATGAGTTTTTCTTCTATGTGGGCATGCATCATATCATCTAATAATGATCAATTATTAGACAAACTATAAGCTAACAAACTAGAGGCTTCAGTGGCCAGACACAGCAAAGAATACAGACTTAATAGAATTAACTCAAAAAGTTATCAAATAAAAAATCAAATTGCAACAAACAATAAACACAACAAAATCTTTAGGAAGATAAAGACTGTCATTTCCACAGTTGCTACATCTGGTCTTTAAAATGTCTACTTCATCACCAAAAATTTAAGACATTAAGAAATACACCACAAAATTACAACCTACACTCAGAAATAGAATCAATGAATATAAACTTTCTCTGAGGAAGTACAGACATTGGACTTACTAGATAAAGTCTTCACAACAAACATATTAGCAAGAAAAGAACAAGTGATCCCATCTCATTGTGAGCAAGAGATTTGAATAGAAACTTCTCTAAAGAAGACAGGCACCTGGCCTACAGACACATGAAAAAATGCTGATCATCCTTAATTATCAGGAAATGTGAATCAAAACCACTTTGAGATATCATCTAACTCCAGTAACGTTAGCCCACATAACAAAATCCCAAAACTACAGATGTTGGTGTGGATGTGGAGAAAAGGGAACACTTCTGCATGGGTGGTGGGAATGCAAACTAATACATTCCTTTTAGAAAGAAGTTTGGAGATCACTTAGGGATCTAGAAATAGACCTGCCATTCGATCCTGCAATTCCTCTACTAGATATATATATATATATATATATATATATATATATATATGACCAAAAATCTCTTTATAGCAAAGATATTTGCACCAGAATGTTTATTGCAGCCCAATTCATATTTCCTAAGTCAAGGAAGAAGGCCAAGTGTCATCGACCCACGAATAGATTAATAAATTGTGGTATATGTACACCATGGAATATTATGCAGCCTTAAAGAAAGATGGAGACTTTACCTCTTTCATATTTACATGGATGGAGCTGGAACATATTCTTCTTAGTAAAGTATCTCAAGAATGGAAGGAAAAGTATCCAATGTATTCAGCTATACTACAAAACCAGTATATAATCACCTACACTTCCACATGAAAGCTATAACCCAACTACAGCCCAAGAGGAAGAGGAAGAGGAGGGGGAGGTGAGGACAGGGGGAGGATGGGTGGATGGAGGGTAATTGGTTGGACCACACCTATGGTGCATTTTACAAGGGTATGTATCAAATCTACTAAGTGTAGAGTACAAATGTTTTAACACAGCAATTAAGAAAGCATGGTGAAGGCTATGTTAACCAGTTTGTTGTAAATAGTTTAAGTTGTATGTAAAACCAGCACATTGTACCCTATAAATGAATTAATGTACACAGCTATGATTTAATAAAAGTCTTCAAATCAGCTATTACAATTATGTTCAAAGAGCCAAAAGTAACCATATCTAAATAACTAAAGAAAGTATGAGGATGCTTTTTCACTAAATAAAAGATTTTAATAAAAATATAGAAATTATAAATATAAACAGAATGGAATTTATGGAGTTAAAAAATACAATAACTGAAGTAAATAGGCTCTACTTCAACATAAAAAGAAAAGCTCAAAAACAGACTTGAAATGAGAGAAGAATGAGAAAATTTAATGGCAGGCTAATTGAAATTATCTAATCTAGAAAGAAAGAAAAGAGTGGTGAAAAGTAAACAGAGTCTTAGATACTTGTTGGGCACCATTAATTATGGAACAATATAAATGTTTGGAGTCCCAGAAGGAGAGGAGTGAAATAAAAGATTATCAAGAATATTTAAAAATATAATGGCCAAAATCTTCCAAAATTTATTAAAATACATCAATCTTCACATTATGAAGCTCAAGGAATTCCAAGTAAAATAAAGTTAAAGTAATCCACACTTAGCTCATAGACAAACTGCCAAAAGACAGAAGGAATTTTGAAATCAGAAAAAGAAAAATAACTCACCGTGTACAAGGACTCCTTACTAAAAATAATATCTGATTTCTCATCAGAAACCACGAAGATCATAAAGCAGTGAAATAATCTACTAAAGTGCTGAAAGAAAAAAAAAAGTCTCAATAAAGAATTGTACAGGGTGGTACCTGTGGCTCAAGGAGTAGGGCGCCGGTCCCATATGCAGGAGGTGGCGGGTTCAAACCCAGCCCCGGCCAAAAAAAAAAGAATTGTACGACCCACAAATCTATCCTTCAAAAATTAAGGATGAATTAAGATATTCTCAGATAAACACATGTGACTGAGTCTGTCATTAGCAGGCCTTCCCCACAAGAAATATTAAAGGTACTTCTTCTGTCGGAAATTAAAGTACATCCAGACAATAATTTAAATCTACATGTTAAATAGAAAGCATTAGTAAATTTAAATTTATAATAAATTTTAAAGACAATATAAACATATTTTTGTTTATAATTCGTTTTTCTACTTTCTCATTTGAAAGACAACTGCATAAAGTAAGAATATGATTTTATGTTGATCTGCAAATAATGCATAAAAATATAATATGTGCTAATAGCAGCATAAATAAAAAGGTAATGTAGCTACATAGAAGAAAACTGTTAGCTTACTACTGAAATTAATTTGGTATTAATCTGGAATGGATCGTTATAAATTACAATGTTAATGGTAAGTCTCAGAGAACCACTAAGAAAATACCTCAAAATTATATAGTAAAATAATTGACAAGAGAATTGTAATGGTACATTAAAAAGACTCATTTAATACAAAAAGGTGGTTATGGGGGAATTGAAGTGTAAAAGACACAAGACATAGAAAAAAATATAGCAAATGGCGGAGGTAAAGTTGACCTCATCAGTAATTATACTCAATGTAAACTGATTAAATCCTCTAATCAAAGCCAGATATTGATAAAAATTAATTTGAAATATTTAATCCATTAATATTTTGTCTACAAGACACTAGCTTTAGATTAAAAGACATAAAGGTTGAAAGTTAAAAGATTGAAAAAGATAACATGTGAATAGTAACTAAAAGAAAGCTAGAGTGGTTATGCTAATATCATACAAAATAAACTTTAAAACAAGTGATTAGGGACAAAACAAGACATTATATAATTATAAAAGTATAAAAGGTCAATCCATCAAGAAGATATAATAGCAATAAATATATATGCATGCAACAACAGATACCCCAACTTCATCCAGCAAACCTAACAGAACTGAAGTGAGAAACAATTCAAAAATAATAGTTGTATACTCTAATGCTGAACTTATTGTAATGGATAGAACTAAATGGAAGATCAGTAAAGAAACAGAAGACATGGATTTACACTATAATCCACTTATACCAAACAGACAACTATTGAACAGTATATCTGAAAACACTGCCCCCCCCCAAGAGCACAATATACATTATTCTCAAGTGCATATGGGATATTATCTAGAATAGAGTATATAACTGGTAATAAAGCAAGCTCCAATAAGTTTAAAAGTATTGAAATTTTACAAATTATGCTTTTTGACCTCAAGGGGATAAAATGAGAAATTCATAACAAAAAGATAGAAAATTCACAAATTTGTGGAAATTAAAAAACACAATTCAAAATAACCAGTGGGTGAAAAAAGAAATCATGAGGGAAATTTAAAAAAATAATTTAAAGTCTATGGCAGGAAAAACACAATATGCCAAAGTTTGTGAGATGCATTATAAAGGTAGTGGTCAGGCAACTTTGTAGTTATAAATTAATTCCTACATGGTAAAAGAAGGTAGACCTTAAAGCAATAAACTTCCATTCCACATAAAGAAACTAAAAAAGAATACCAAACCAAACACAAAGAAAGTAGAAGGAAAGAGATAACAAAGATTAGAGTGTAATTAAGTGAAATATAGATTAGAAAAAAAAACACACAGAGAAAATCAAGGAAATGAAACTTGGGTCTTTGAAAAGACAAAGTTGAAAAATCTTTAGACTGACCAAGCAAAAAAGAGTGGGGACTCAAAATGCTATAATCAGAAGCAAAAGAAAGCTATCACTTACTTGAGAAAAATAAAAAGCGTTAGAAGAAAATACAGTAAACAATTATAAACCAAAAGTTAAATAAACTATATAACATGGATAAACTCTTGAGATGACACAAAACATCAAAACTGTTTCAAGAAAAAATAAAAAAAATTGGACAGGGTTATGGTGGACAAATAAAGAAGACTGACAAGATTTACCCAATATACCAGTTAAAAACTTGACTTCATAATCCAAAATCTTCTTATAAAGGAAATTACAACATCAGATAACATCAATTTTGTGTTCTAGTAAACATTTAATAATACTGCCAGTTCTTCACAAATTTTTACAAAATATAGAAGAGAAAGAAATATTTCTTCACTTATTCTTTTTAGTCCAGTGTTACTCCGGACTTGGAATTAAATAAAGAAATAACAAGTACAGAAAACTATACATTGATACCTTTTATAAATAAATATACAGAAGTTCTACAAAGGAGACAAAAAATGACCAATAAACACTTGCAAATATATTGGTTATTAGAGAATTGAAAATAAAAACAATAAAATATCTCTTCACAATCATTAAGGGGAATATAATCAAAAAAATTCACAAACCAGTTTTTGTGATGATGTGAAGAATTTAAAACCCTCATGCATTGCTTGTGGGTACATAAAATTGTGCAGCCATGTTGTAAATATTTGGCAGTTCTTTAACTTTAAATACAAAGTTATCAGATAATATGTGATATAGTGATTTCACTCCTATGTATAAACCCAAGAAAATTGAAAATACCTTTATAGCAGCATTATTCATAACAGCCCAAAGTGGAAACAATCCAAATGTTATTCAACTGATGAATGAATAAACAAAATGTAGTGTATTCATAAAGTGCAATAAATAAATTTTATTCAGCAATAAAATTAAATGAAGGAACTATGGGCAAGATAGCTGATTAGAGACAGCAGTTGTCAAATTGTTTCTGAAAGAACGATAAGTTTTAGTTGACAAAAAACTTGGCGCAGGTGTAATTCTGAGGGATAAGTGCCAGAACCTACTGTAGATTCCATGGTAAGAAGTTGCAGAACGGAAGAAGGAGCAAAATTTCATTAAAAATCAAACCCCAAAAGGATTGGATCCTGTCAGGACGGCTGCTACCAGTGTCTTGGGGGCTCCAGTCTGCTTGTGGATGCAAGGCTGAACAACTCAGTGGAGCCACATGAGGCTGCCTGCCATAAGATCCTGGCTCCAGCCATGAGCCACAAGTATGCACCACCACTGCCACCTCTTGATGCCAGAATCAGGACACACCACCACCTCCAGGAAGACAGCAAGCACCAACCAATCCAGTTAGAAGTGCACCTCTCCACCTGTGGAAAGTTACCCTCATGGCTACCAGCGGGAGTTGGTGTGGGGTCAGGCTTCTGATACTGGAAGACTATCCTCAAGTCACCGTCAACAGGAGACCGCAAGGAGATGCTTGGTACCGTGGGATCAAAGAGAAAGATACCAGTAGAAACAGAGTCATGTTAGGTTTACAAAATAATTGATTCAAAAAGTACAGAGAAAGATGGCAGAATAGAAGCAGCACATGAGTATGTCGAGGAAAATACTATAAATTGTAGGCAGATGCCTACTTACAGATAGCTCTTCTTAAAAGAAGCAATCTGAAATTCTAAAGAAATAATGTGGGACACTTGGAGTAAAGGAGAATAACTGGGTGACACATTCAACAAGGTTGAAGATAACTTTGGGGAGCCTTCTGCAAGTTGGGAAGATTAGTAAGATAAAGCATCGTGGTACAACACTCACACCACAGGCACTGTGTCCAAGTTTTGAGAGGGCTCCCTCCACCGACAAGCCTCTACCTTCACAGACCAGGGACCTGACAAAAGTCTTTGTGGAGTCATTACACAGAGCAACAGGCATGGCAGGATTTGGGTCGCAGTACATCGCAGCTTTCTGCAATTGAAGCTATCCTGTGCTTTTACGTGCATGATGTCAGGGCAACACAGACTGAGTTTTTCAGTAGTGGCCTTCACACCACTCCCTACTTTAGAAGACTAAACAGAGGCTCCTCTAAGCCATATCCTGTGCTGGAAGCCAAGAAACTCTCCTGTATAGTGCAATAGGATTGAAGCACAGAAGTTGACTGGAAAGCTACAGGCTTTCACCTGTGTGGCTTTGGGTAACTGACTCAGTGGGTCATGGGGGAAGGAGAACTCTGTGTTCCCTGGGCCACTGTAACTGATCTCTACCCACATGACCTAGCATCCACATGGTCCCCAAGCCTGTGAAACAACCCACCACCTGCTCAGCTCTGACTCAGACCTCCAGGTGGGAATCAGCCTGCTAACTGTAAGGCCCTGCTATTGGCTCTGAGGCCCAGGTCAGAATCCCTGTTTCTGGTTTCTCCATTGCCCTGGCTTTGAGATGCTCATGCCAGAGTGGAAAGCTCTGCCTCTGTAATTCCAGAGCTTCCACCAAGCCTGAGACACACCACCCTTTATCTTCCAGCACTGAACCTGGATTCCTCACCTCAGAGGCCTCACCACCACAACAGAGCTGGCAGAATTGCTCTAAATTCCAATGCACTGCCAGAGAACCCTCAGCATCATCCTGCCAGTACACTGGGACCTGGATTGAGGAAATTGCCACAGCCCAGAAATACATGACCACTGCTTAGACAGCCTCACACAGCTGCCATTGTCACCTCTATGGGTAGGCCCACAACACCAGCCTCTTTGGAGAGAGTAATTCACCTCCCAATTCGAAGTTCCTACAACTAACTGGTAAACAACCTAACACCTGGCCAAAAAAAAAAAAAAAAATCATGCAGTACAGTCTTAAGCAACTGCATCACAGGCTTCTACTAAACATGTCCTTTCCCTACTGTAGCAACATTCCAGAATAGTAAAATAGTAACATCAAGGTACTTCTCCTTATTCTAATTGAGTAGAAGAGTTCCTGGCAAAAAAATAAGTGCCCTGCAAATCTATTAGCCCTGAGTGTAAAAAAGAGGTTACAGATGAGAAAAAAAAAAATTAAAAAAACAAAAAACCCTGGCAACATGAAAAAAAAAAAAAAAAAGTGGCTCCATACCCACAAGGATTCACAATGGAGACATAGTAGTGAACTACAACCACAAGGAAATTGTCAAAATTACAGAAATGGAATATAGAATGTGGATGGCAAACAATATGAATGAAACTAAAGAGAAAGATAAAAACTACCACCAAAAAAAAAAAAAAACAAACAAATCCCAGGAAAGTAATGAAAAGGTCACTAAAGAGGTAGACAGTATAATAAAGAATATAATACAACTTAAATAAATGAAAGTATCATTCAGGGAATTTCAAAACACAGGAGAAAGCTTCAACAATAGGTTAAACCTATTGTTTAGAGAGAAAAAAGAATCCCAGAACTTGAAGCCACGGCTCTCTAGCTAACCCAGTCATATAAAGAGGCAGAGAAGAGAACAAAAAAGACAGACCAATCACTTAGGCAAATATAGGATTACCGGAAGTGAATTAACACATGAATTATAGATATTTTTGAGTAAGAAGAGAAAAGGTGTGGAAAATCTATTCAAAGGTATTATTGAGGAAAATGACATTGGTAACATCAGAGATCCAGACATTCAGATACAACATGATTCTTGAACACTGGAAAGATTCATGGCAAAAGGAACATCTCCAAGACACATAATTATCAACATACCAAATATTTCTTCTTCAATATGGAGAAAGTTCTACAAGAAGCTGGACATAAGCAAAAACTGACCTACAAAGTAAAACCCATCAAATTAAAAGAAAAATCAAAATAATACCATATACCCTCTAAGGCCATAGTGGAATAAACTAGAAATCAATTCCAGAGTAATGTTCAATTTTACATAAAGTAAACAATTAAACAACCTGCTGATAAATGATTAGTGACTCAATAATAAAATTTGAAAGGAAATCAAATATTCCTTTATGTGAATAACAAATGGGACACAAACTATCAAAATCTATAGCATTCAGCAGAAGTGTTCCTCAGGGGAAAATGTATAGCCCTAAATGTTCACATCAACAAGTCAGAAATATGACAAATTTATACGTTAATATCACATCTCAAGGTACTAGAAAAGGAAGAGCAAAGCAAAACCAAAACTAGCAAAAGAAGACAAATAACAAAGGTCAGAGTGGAACTAAATTAAAGGGAAAACAAGCAAAAATATATATAAAATGCCAGAGGAACAAAAAGTTAGTTCCTTGAAAAGATAAAGGAATGTGACAGAGATCTTTCTAGATTAACCAGGAATAGAATAGAAAGGACCCAAATAAGCTCAATCAGAAATGAAAAAGAGGATATTACAACTGATAGCACATAAATAGAAAACATCCTTGATGAATACTACAAAAGTCCCTACACGCATAAATTAGAAAACACAGAGGAAATAGTCAAGTTCCTGGAAACATAGAACCTTTAAGGACTTAATCAGGAAGAAATAAAAATCCTGAACAGGAATAAAGAGCAGGAAAACTGAAGCAGGGATAAAAATTATCCTAATAGAAAAATCCCTGGACCAGATGAAATTACAGCTCAATCTTACCAGACCTACCAAGATAAATCTGTACCCATACTGCAGAAATTATTTCAAAACATTGAAAAGAATGGAATCCTCCCCAACTCATTCTGTGAAGCAGATATCAACTTTATACCAAAGCCAGGAAAGGGCACAACAAGAAAAGAAACTACAGACAAATACATTTTATAAATATAGATGAAAACATTCTCAGTAAAATAATATCTAACAAAATACAGCATATGTAAAAAATTTTTCTTCCATGACAAATGGACTTAATCCCATGGATTCAAGTTTGGTTTAATATATGTAAATCAATAAGCGTGATTCACCACATAGAGAGAAGCAAAAACAAAAATCATAAGTTTATCTCAATAGATGCAGGAAAAGTATTTGATAAGATTCAGCATCTGTTTATGATACAAAAAACCTAGGAATAGAAGGACCGAATCTCAAAATTATGAAAGCTGTATATGACAGACAAACAGCCAACATCATACTGAATGAGGATGGGGAAAAGTTGAATGCATTCTCCCTAAGAACTGAATAGGGAGATATTAACTTATAAATTTTTATCTGTAAAAAGATAAAAATTCCCTCTGTCACCACTTATACTCAACACAGTGTTGGAAGACCTAGCCAAAGCAATCAGGCAAGAAATAAAGTGTTCCAAAATTGGGAAATAAGAGGTCAAATTATCCCTGTCTTCTGATAATACGATCTTTTATGTAGAAAACCCCAAATACTCCATCAAGAGATTCCTGGATTTGAAAAATGAGCTCACCAAATTCTCAGAATATAAATTAATGCACATGAATCAGAAGTATTCCTATATACCAATAACAAATCAAAGACTCAATACCATTTACAATAGCTACAAAGAAAATAAAATACCTAGAAATGTGCTTAATCAAGGAAGTAAAAGGTATCTACAAGGGAAAGTATGAAACACAGAGAAAATTAATCACAGATGACACAAATGGGAAAACGTATCATGCCCATTGACTTGTTAGAGCCAATGTTGTTAAAATGTCCATGCTACCCAAAGTGACTTAAAGATTCTATGTAATCTCTATCAGAATATCAATGGTATACTTTACAGATATAGAAAGAACAATTCCACTCTTCGTTTGGAATCAGAAAAGAGCCTGAATAGCCAAAGCAATCCTGACCAAAAAAGAACAAATCTGCAGGCGTTACATTACCAGCCTTCAAACTATACTACAAGGGTATAATAACAAAAAAAATTAAACCTTTGTTGGAGACATAACCTGCAAATATCTTCTCCCATTCTAAAGCCCAAGTGCCCATCAATCCACGAATGGATTAATAAATTGTGGTATATGTAAACCATGGAATATTATGCAGCCTTAAAGAAAGATGGAGACTTTACCTCTTTCATGTTTACATGGATGGAGCTGGAACGTATTCTTCTTAGTAAAGTATCTCAAGAATGGAAGAAAAAGTATCCAGTGTACTCAGCCCTACTATGAAACTAATTTATGGCTTTCACATGAAAGCTATAACCCAGTTATAACCCAAGAATAGGGGGAAGGGGGAAAGGGAAGGGAGGGAGGGAGGGCGATTGGTGGGATTACACCTGAGGTGCTTCTTACAAGGGTATATGTGAAACTTAGTAAATGTAGAATGTAAATGTCTTAACACAATAACTAAGAAAATGCCAGGAAGGCTGTGTTAACCAGTGTGATGAAAATGTGTCAAATGGTCTATAAAACCAGTGTATGGTGCCCCATGATGGCATTAATGTACACAGCTCTGATTTAATAAAAAAATAAATAAATAAATAAATAAAGTGTATACACCTGGAAACAGAAAAAAAAATAAATAAATGACAAAAAAAATATGGTATTAGTTCACCAAACAAGGTATAGACCAATGGAACACAACAGAAAACCCAGATATAAAACCATCTACCTACTCCCAACTCATCTGTGGCAAAGCAGACAAAGCAGACAACATTGGCATAAAAATCTCTAATCAATAAACGGTGCTCAGATACTTGGAGAGCTATGTGCAGAAGAATGAAACAGAATCCCAATCTCTTACCACTCAAAAAATAATAATAATTCAAGAGAGATAAAAAACTAAAACGTGAGGCATGAATTCACAAAAATTGTAGAAGAAAATGTAGGAAAACTCTTTAAGGTATTAGTCTTGGGCTGGGCACGGTGGCTCATGGCTGTAATCTCAGCACTTGGGAGGCCGAGGCGAGTGAATTGCTTGAGCTCATAGGTTCAAGACCAGCCTGAGTCAGAGTGAGACCTCATCTTCAAAAAAAAAAAAAAGATATTAGTCTAGGAAAATATTTTATGACTAAGACCCAATGGCAATTCCAGCAACAATAAAAATAAATAAATGGGACTTAATTAAACTAAAAGCTTCTTCACTGCTAAGATAATAATCAACAGAGTTAATAGACAAGCTATAGACTGTGAGAAAATATTCACAATTTGTACACCTGATCAAGGGCTAATATCCATAATTTTCAAAGAACGCAAACAAACCAGAAAGGAAAAAGAAAGCAACCACACTAACAAGTGTGCAAAAGATATGAAAAGAAGCTTTTCAAAAGCAGATAGACCACTGGACATTGAAAATGGGAAAATGCTTAACCTCACTAATAATCAAGGAAATGAAAATTAAAACCACACTGAGACATCACCTAACTAATTCTTCAAAACAATTTAGAAATCCCCCTACTGTGTAACTACCCAAAGGAAAATAAGTTATTTTATAAAAAAGATACCCACACTCAAATGCTTATTGTAGCACAATTCACAATTGCAAAGATCTGGAATCAATCAAAGTCCTCATCAATTCATGAGTAGATTAACAAAATGTAGTGTATGTAAACCATGGAATGCTTCTCAGCCATACAACAACATGAATTAATAATGTCTTTTGTAGCACTTTGGAAAAAAAAAAATGAAGACCACTATCCTATGGAAAGTATCTCAGGAATGAAAAAAGAAACACCACATATACTAATTAATAAATAGGACCTCACTAATGGGCAGACAAGTGCATAGAGGGAAGTAAAAGTCATTGGAAATCAAGCACAGGGGAGGGACAAAATCACATATACTGGGAACAATAAACACTATTTGTGTAATGTGCATATTCATAGCTGTGACTTAAGCCATGAAACAAACAAAAAAAAATCATATCCCCTTAATACTTTGAAATTTAAAAAGATTAAATGTAATACGAATGCATGTATAACATGGATAAGCCTTTAAAACATTGTGGTAAGTAAAGGATATAGATTTTAAAAGCTACATATTATATGATTCCATTTCTATGAAATGCATATATGAAGGTTACAATGTAATCTTTGAAACAGGCTGCTGTGGTCCATTATTTTACTTCCGAGAAATACCGCAGTGTCGTTTCTGATTCACTTATGCAAGTTTCAGCTTGCTTGGTTTATTGGTGTTGCTAGGAGGACTTCATTCATTTCTGTCCACAGGGCACTCAGTTTGCCTCAGCTATGGAGCTAGAAGAGAGCACTTGCATTCATGATTTTCTATTATTTTAAAAGTGGGTTGTGGTATTCTCAAAGCTGTGAGAGTTTGCAGTGATCTTTTGGGGACTTTACTCCTTCCTGCATGACAATTTTTTGGTGGATTCAAGAATTTAGAAGAGGCTGAACATCACTAAAGACAAGGAGAGGAGTGGTTGTTTAGTAACTTCAGTGACTGAGGAAAACAATGCCACTGTGGAAAAATTGGTTCACAAAAAGTATCGAGTGACATTTAAGGACACTGAAATGGCACTACAGATTGGATTGCCAGCAGTATCCAAAATTTGGCATGCTTATCTGTGAGTCAGGAAAATTTCACGCCAATAGGTGCCTCACGCTTTGACGGATGAGAAAAAGTGTGTTCAGTTTGAACAGTGTAAATAAATGCTGATCATAGACAAGTCTAGATGTATTTCTCACATTGTTACTGATGATGAAACCTGAATTTACTGGTGTGATCCAAAGAGTGTCAGTCAAGAGTGTGGACTTTTTTCCTGATGAAAATCCCCCAACAAAAGTAAAGTGTTGGAAAGAAAATGGTGGCAACTTTCTTCTTTAAAAGTAACCATGTTGCAGTTGTTCCTCTGGAGGAACAAAAGACTGCTACTGTTCAGTGATACACAACAGTATGCCCACTAAAAATTCCCAGGAAGCTTCAAGAACAGTTACCAAGGGCAGGACTGTGGGGAACCATCTTGCACAGCAATGAATCCTCTCATACAATAAACATCACCATTCCATTCCTAAAGTCTACAGAGGTTAAACTCATGACTCATCCACTCCACAAATCTGACCTGAGCCCATGTGATTATTGCCTGTTACCTACATGTGAGGGAAAAGGTTCTTCAGCCTTGAAAAAGCCATTCACACTTATGAAAGTGGGAATATAGCACTTGAAGTAAATGAGTGGAAAAAGTGTTTTCAAAAATAGTTTACAACAACGCAGAAGTGTTTTAGAATGTTGTGGTGATTATTTTGAGAAAATATAGTAATCCAAATAATTTTGGATTATTAAATTTCATATATCTCAAAATTTTTCTAGCATCTCTCATAATAGGAAAATCCATATTGCCATAAAGTAGATTAGTGTTTGCTAGGGGCAATGGCAGGAGGATATTAGAAGTGACTGGTAGTGAGTATAAGCTTTATTTTTGGAGTGATGAAAATGTGCTGGAATGCTGTCTCGTAAATAATTGTGTTTTGCAATAATTATGTTGCACAGCTCCATAAGCATATAAAAATTCCTGAATTTTACTTTCAAATGGTCAGTTGTATCATATGTGATATGGAATCAACTCATGTGTCCATCAATTCATGATCGGATAAGTAAAATGTGATATGTATATAGCATAGAGTACTATTCAGCCATGAGAAAGGATGGATTAATACCTTTTACAACAATTTGAGTGGAACTAAAGACCATTTTCCTAAGCAAAGCATCTTAAGAGTGGAGAAACAAACATCACATGTAATCATTCTAAATTGGAACTAACTGAGGCGCACACATGTGCACAAATGGAAGCAAAAGTCAGTAGGAATCCACAATGAGGGTGAGAGAAGAGGAGCAAAACCTACTCAATAAATACAATGAACACTTTGGGTAATGGGCACACCTATAGGTTGGACTCAAGTATTACAAATGTGATCCAAGATTAAAAAAAAAAGAAAAAAAAATACAAAAATTACAAATAAAAAAAAAGAAAAGAAAAAAAGAAAACATAATAAAAATAAAATAAAATGTGATCCATGTAACCTAAAACATTTGTACCTTCTTAATATTTTGCTACTGATAAAAGAAAGTTACAAGGAAAAAAGTTCAGCAGGAATTCTTATGTGAATTGATAAGCTGATTATAAAATGTATATGGAAATCCAAAGAATAAAGAACAGCAAAAACAATTCAGAAAAAGAATGAAGTTTAATGACTTATATGTTCTAACTTCAAGATTCATCATGAATTTATAGTAATAAAAATGTCATTTCCTATTGCTTTTGTCAGTGTTTTGTCCTTGTAGATCTCTTTCACCTACCTGATTAAATATATTCCTACGTATTTTTTTGTAGTTGTTGTAGCTATTGTAAATGTTATTGAGTCTTTGATTTGACTCTTAGCTTGGAACTTACTAGTATATAGAAATGTTACTAATTGATGTACAATTATTTTGCAATCTAATACTTTGATGAATTTATTTATCAATTCTAGGAGAAGTCCTGCCCAGAACAATTAGGCAAGAGAAAGAAATAAAGGGTATCATAATCAGGTTAAGAGGTAACCCCATACCTAGAAATTTCTTTATTAAATTTAAGAATAACAGCAAAAAAAAAATATCTAAGGAGAATAAAAATAGCTTATATACAAGAAGAATGAAAATTAATTTGACATTTCACTTTCCACTAGTAGCACATGTTGCCAGAGAGCAATGACATCAAATCTTTACATTTTTGTGCAAAAAATTATTTTGAATTTAGCATAAGTATGTAAACAATGTAGCATTGAAACACAAAAATAGATTACAGAAGTTTTCAGACACACAAACATCAGAAATATTAGTGTCCGATGAGTAAAATACTTACTTGAAAGCAAAAATTCATGAAAGAGGGTCTTTATCTGACAAAAGCAATCAATTTAACCTGGTTCTTTGTACCTTCAATGAACCCCCAACAATAAGAAATATGTATAAAAAGAATAAAATGTGAATATAAGAAATAATGGTAAATAGCAAAGCTATTAAAAGTTGTGGTAAGTTTCAGGAATGTGTAATAATTCATAACAGTTTTAAACTTAAGTCACAGATTATTGCAACATGAAGGAGATAGAAATAAACTGAGAGCATTTTCAATTATTTTAAATTCTAAACTTTGATAGAAAATATAAATTTAAATATGCAATAAGTATATAATAATAACTACTAATAAAAAATGTATCTGTATAAAATTCTGTGAACTGCCAAAAAAATGTATCTGTAACTTTTAATCCACTAGGACGACAGAGAAGACTTGAACAATTCAAAAAAGGCAAGAAAAAATAATAGACTTTACATCTTTTATATTAACCTGGATTGAGTTGGAACACATTCTTAGCAAACCATCACAAGAATTGAGAAGCAGGAAGCCATGTACTCAATTCTAATATGAAGATTGTAGATGATATAATACAAGGTTGGGGGTAGAGGAACAAGGGAGTAGGGAGAGGGGAGGACGGAGGAGGATGGAGTGTATGGCACACCTCTTGAGAGTGGGACACAATTATAAGAGGGACTTTACTTAACGAATGCAGTCAGTGTAACCTAATTTTTTGTACCCTCAATGAATCCCCCAAACTAAAAAAGATGAAAAAAAATAATAGGAGCATGTGAGTGTGTGTGTTTGTATGAGTGTGCATGCACACTATTACCTGAAGGAGAACAAAAAGAGTACATAAATAGAAAACAGAAAAAAAGATAGCAACATTTCTTTTTTTATAAAGAATAAAAAGGTTGAAAAACAAAGAGTGGGGCCTGGTGCAGTGGCTCACACCTATAATCCTAGCACTCTGAGAGATGGAGGTGGATGGATTTCTTGAGCTCAGGAGTTCAAGACCACCCTGAACAAGAGTGATACCCTGTCTTTACTAAAAATAGAAAAAATAGCCAGGTGTGGTGGTACATGCCTGTTGTTCCTGCTATTTAGGAGGCTGAGACAAGAGGATTTCTCAAGCCCAAGAGTTTGAGGTTGCTATAAGCTATGATGCCACAGCACTCTACCCAGGGGGAAAAATGAGATTCTGCCTCAAAAAAAAAAAAAGTAAAAGAAATCAGGAGGGAAGAGCAAGATGAATTACTAGACACATCTCTTTAGTGTCTAGTGAATTTACTAGACACCACTCATGGTGAGACGGGGGATAAAGGACACCAGCCACCTCTGGCTGTGGTGTCTTGCCAAGAAACATTACTCCAGGGGCACTTTTAAGCAGTAGAGGATTACAGGAGCCATCAAGGAGATCAGGAGAAGTGGAAGATGGGCACAAAAAGCAAGTTCCTGGGTGTGGGCAGAGGCCTTCCACTCCTCTGGCAGTGGAGGGCTGCAGAGCAGGAAGTCCGATTCTGTTTTTTGGGTTTTTTTTCTTTTTCTTTTTTTCTTTGTTGTACTGGAAAGCCCACTGGAGCTGCCTTGGAAGGGCTTAAGTGAGCAAGTGAACTTGAACAGCATCCTGCATCCAGGATTGAATCACTAGTTGGGATGGAACTCCCATCAACTTGTTTACTATCTGGGCACTGCCATTGAAGTAAGGCTGCCAGGGAGAAACAGTATTCAGGGACCTAGTGCACAGCCAGCTCTGGAGCACCTGCTAAGCTGGGAAGCCATTCTTTGGCTTAGTTGAATGGTTCTCACACTCCTGGGAAATCCGCTTTGTGCCTTCCAGTTGAAGGGTGCTTTCTAAGAAATATGGTGAGACCTTCAGGATCCCAATCTCACAGGGACTGAATGCTAGCAAAACAATGAAGCCCTGATTGAGGGCAAAAACTCAGGAAGACAGGACCAGGTCTCCTTGGCAAACAGATAGTGGCACTTAGCTTCCCCCCACTTTTTTTTAATTACAGATTAATATGAGGGTACAAGCAATCCAGTCAAAATATTTGAATTTGATAGGTAGAGTCCCTCTTGTAGTTATATCCTTCACCCAAAAGGTGTGCCATACAGCCATACATTGTGATCATTAAGTAGGAGTGCCCTAAGTCCCTCTTCCTAATTTTCCCTCCCCCAAATTTAAATTGAAATGAGTTTTCTTCCTCTATGGGCATGAATTAAGTCGTCTACTGGCTTCATATGAGTACTGAGTACATTGGATATTGGCTTTTCCATTCTTGTGATACTTTACTGAGAGGAATGTGTTTCAAATCCACCCAGATTAATTAAGCCATCTTTTATGGATGAATAGCATTCCATGGTATACAAATACCAGAGTTTGGTTATCCATTTCTGTGTTGATGAGCATTTAGGTTGTTTCCACACCTTGGTAATTATTAATTCATATGTCCTTAGAATAAAATGTTTTTCTTTTTCTTCACAGAAAAATATGGAATGATTCATGAATTTGCATGCCATTATTGTGCAGGGGTTGTGCTATTCTTCTCTGTGTTGTTCCAATATAAGTACATGTGCTGCCAAAGTGAGCACCTAGCCCCCTTATTTTTTCTTTATTAAATCATAACTGTGTACATTAATGCATTTACGGGGTACAATGTGCTGATTTGATATACAATGTGGAAGGTTTACATTGAACTGATTAGCACATCCATCACTTTGCTTGATTATTTGTAGGGGTAAGACATTTATACTCTATTCTATTTTTTTTTTTGCAGGTTTTGAATGGGGTTGAGTTTGAACCTACCACCTCTGGCATATGGGGCTGGCGCCCTACTACTTTGAGCCACAGGCACCATGCTATACTCTATTATTAATAATTTTGAAATGTACCATTGCCTTATGCACATTAGATGAGGCCCACCAAATATCCTCCCTCCTCGCAGACTTCCCCTCCCCTACCCTCTCCCTCTTCTTCCTCCTTCTTTTGGACTCTAGTTATGTTTCACCATTCGTATGAATGTGTAGGTGATGATATACTGATTTAATAGTAGTATTGAGTACATTAGATATGTTTTCTTCCATTCTTAAGATATTATACTAAGAAGAATATGTTCTAGCTCCATCAAGGCTCCATCAAGGTAAACATAAAAGATATGAAGTCTCCATATTTTTAATGGCTGCATAGTATTCCATGGTGTAAATATACCAAAATTTGTTAATCCATTCATGAGTCAATGGGTATTTGGGCTGCTTCTAGGACTTGGAAATTATGAATTGAGCTTCAGTGAACATTCTGGTGCAAATGTCTTTGTTGTAAAATGAGTTTTGATCATCTGGGTATATACCTAGTAGAGGAATTACAGGATCAAATGGTATTTCTACTTTTAGTTCCTTGAGTATTCTCTAAACTTCTCTCCAAAAAGGCTGTATTAGCTTGCATTCACACCAGCAGTATAGCAGTGTCATTTTCTTTCTGAACCCATGACAACATCTGTAGTTTTGGGACTTTGTTACGTGGACTAATATTTCTGGAGTTAGATGATATCTCAAAGTGGTTTTGATTTGCATTTCTCTCATGATTAAGTATGACGAGCATTTTTTAAATGTGTTTGTAGGCCATGTGACTGTCTTCTTTAGAAAAGCTTCTGTTCATATCTCTTGCCCACAAGAAATGAGGAAAATGTCACCCTGATCCCAAAACCAGGAAAGAACCCAACAAATAAACAAAATAATAAACCAATATTATTAATGAATATCAATGCAAAAATGTTCAATAAGATTCTAGCAAATAGAATTCAAAAACTCATCAATAAAATTACAGACAACCTTCAGAATGGGAGAAGATTTTTGCAGTTTATGCTTCCAACAAAGATCTGATAACAAGAATCCACAAAGAACTCAAACTAATAAATAATAAAAGAACAACTAACCCCATTTCTATGTGGGCAAGAGACTTGAACAGAAACTTCTCTGAAGAAGATAGGTGCATGGCCTCCAAACACATGAAAAAATGCTCACCATATTTAATCATTAGAGAAGTACAAATTAAAACCACTTTGAGATATCATCTAACTCCAGTAAGATTAGCCCACATCAAAAGCTCCCAAAACTACATATGTTGGCGTGGACGAGGAGAGAAGGAAACACTTCTACACGGCTAATGGGAATCAAGGTAATGCGCCCTTTTTGGAGAGAAGATTGGAGAATATTCAAGGAACTAAATGTCAACCTACAGTTCGATCCTGCAATTCCTCTACTAGGTATATATCCAGATGACCAAAAATCATTTTTCAACAAAGACATTTGCACCAGAATGTTTTTTTTTTTTTTTTGGAACCCAATTCATAATTGCCAAGACATGGAATCAGCCCAAGTGTCCATGCCCATCGACCCATGAATGGATTAATAAATTGGCATATATATACACCATGGAATACTATGTGGCCATAAAAAAATGAAGACTTCACATCTTTTATGTTTACCTGAATGGGGCTGGAATGAATTATTCTTAATAAAGTATCTTAATAATGGAAAAAAAATTATCCAATGTACACAAAACTTCTATGAAATAAATATATAATCACCTACACATTCATACAAATGGTAAAATAACTATAGTCCAGAAAGTAGGAAGGAAGAGAAGGGAGGGGGAGGGGAAGAGGGAGGTTAGGAGGAGGGAGGATATTTGGGGGGACCTCACCTAATGTGAATAATGCAATGGTACATTTCAAAACTATTAAGAGAAAAGTATAATGGACTTATCCCAACAAATAAGTAAGCAAGGTGATGGATGTTTTAATCAGTTTGATGTAAGCATTTCACATTGTGCATCAAATCAGTACACTGTACCCCATAAATGCATTAATGTGCACAGTTATGATTTAATACAGATAAAGACAAATACCAAATAATAATAATAAACTTGATATAAAAAATGAGGATAATCAAACAAAAAAATTATATACCACAACCAAGTTGTTTTTATTCCAGGGTTACAAGGTTGGTCCAACATATGTAAACATATATATATATATATATATATATATATATATATATATATATATATATATATATAATGCATCACATAAATAAAATAAAAAACAAAGACCACATGAGTCTCTCAATTAATGCATAAAAAGCTTCTCATAATATCCAGCATCCTTTCATGATCAAGGCACTTAAGAAAATCAGCTTAGATGGGTCATTTCTTAAACTGATAAAGGCAATTCACAGCAAACCCACAGCCAATATCATAGTGAATGGAGTAAAATTGAAAACATTTCCACTCATATATAGAACTAGGCAAGGATGCCCATTGTCTCCACTGCTATTCACCATAGTAATGGAAGTTTTAGCTATTGCAATAATTCAAGAGAAGGGAATCAAGTGTATTTAAATGGGAGCAGAGGAGAACAAACTCTTACTCTTCACAGATGGTATGATCCCATAACTTAAAACCCCAGGGACTGAACTACAAAACACTTAGAAGTGATCAAGGAATACAGCAGCATCTCAGGATACAAAATCAATATTTATAAATTTGTAGCTTTTATATATACCAATAATAGTTAAGCTGAAAATATAGTCAAAAACTCTATTCCTTTTACAGTAGTGCCAAAGAATGTGAAATATCTGGGAATTTACCTAACAAAGAATATGAAAGATGTCTATAAGGATAATTATGAAACTGAGAAAAGAAATAGCTGAAGATGTCAACAAATGGAAAAACATACCATACTCATGGCTGGAAAGGATCAACATTATTAAAATGTCCACAATTCCCAGAGCAATTTACAGATTTAATGCAATTCCTACTAAAGCACCATTGTCATACTTTAAAAAGCTTCATATAATAGTACTTCCTTTTACAGGGAAATAGAAAAAAAAAACTCAAATAGCCAAGACATTACTCATAAATAAAAACAAATCAGGAGGTATCACATTACCAGACTTCGAGCTATACTATAAATCTATAGTGATCAAAACAGCAGGGTACTGGCACAAAAATAGAGAGATAGATTTATGAAACAGACTTGAGAACCAAAAGATGAGCCCAGCTATTTATCATCATTTGATCTTTGATAAGCCTATAAAAAACTTTCATTTGGGGAAAGATTCCCTATTTAACAAATGGTGCTGAGTGAACTGTCTAGCAACCTGTTGAAGACTAAAACTGGATCCTCACTTTTCACTACTAACAAAAATTGATTCTTACTGGATAATTTACACTTAACACAAGGAAACTCTAAAGTACTAGAAGACAGTGTATAGAAAACGCTTGAAGAAATCAGCTTGGCAAAATATTTCATAAGGGGACCCCCCTCCAGCAATTGAAGCAACACCAAAAATATATTACTGGTATCTGATCAAACTAAAAAGCTTCTGCACAGCCAAGAGCACAGTAAGTAAAGCAAACAACCTTTAGAATGGGAGAAGAGATTTATAAGTTATGTTTCCAACAAATGTTTGATAGCTAGAATCCACAGATAACTGGCCCCCTTTTATACCGCAAAAGCAGTGTGTGTGTTTTTGCATCACCTGAAACCACAGCACACCTGGTGTCCATATAAGGTATTGCATTATATAGCTTCTATCCACTTTTTCCTGTTTTGGAACACCAAACTTGTGTCCAGGCAATCAATATATCAAGATGATAAAAATAGATGAAACCTATTGAGAGTAAAATTATATAAGACGTTCAAAAAGGAGATATCTTAGTTGCTTGAGAAATTTATGTGAAAAAAATTAAAAACATAGAAAAATCTCTACCAGAAAAAGAGAAAGTAAGGAGAGAATTATTAAAGAATGGGAGAATAAAAGGGGCTGAAAAACTGCAGCAATAATGGAGCCCTTGCTATTTAAGAAAATAAAAATGACAAAATAAAATACAACAAAACAAAATAATACAAAACAAATAAAAACAGCATAAAAATCTAAAGAAAAATGCAGAAAGGAATATATAACAATATATTTATATTTATATAATATGTATATATAATTTTATTTATAAAATAAATTTTCACATAACTTTTATAAATAAAATATATATAATTTTATAAATATATATAATAAAATACAGAAAAGAATATATTAGCAAAATATTTATGTAATATATATAATTATATATTATATGTAATTATATATATATTATATATATTGCTATATATTCCTTTCTGTATTTTTCTTTAGTTTTTTATGCTGTTTTTATTTGTTTTGTTTTATTTTGTTTTGTTGTGTTTTATTTTGTCATTTTTATTTTCTTAAATAGCAAGGGCTCCATTTTGCTACAGTTTTTCAGCCCCTTTTATTCTTCCATTCTTTTATAATTCTCTCCTTATTTTCTCTTTTTCTGGTAGATATTTTTCTATGTTTTTAATTTTTTTCACATAAATTTCTCAAGCAACTAATATATCCCCTTTTTGAACATCTTATATAATTTTACTCTCAATAGGTTTCATCTATTTTCATCATCTTGTTCGTTTTTCTGATATGGCATATTCTATTTTATTTTGTATTTTATTTAAGGCAGAGCCTCACTCTGAGACCTGGGTAGAGATGTCATAACGTTGGCCTGGCTCAAGAAGGCCTTAAGCCCTTCATTGAGGGTGTCCTTTTAGCTTTTGGCCTTTAGAAAGATAGTACTGGTAGGTCCCCACTCTGACATACTACTGATTTTTTTTTCTATATTTGGTGGGGGCGGAATCTTGCTTTTTCCCAGACTGGTAAGAAATTCCTGACCTCAAAAGACCTACCCAGCTGGGCCACCCATAGTCTTGGAATTACAAGTATGAGTCAAACCAACCTGCTGAATACCAGTATTTCTTGGGTTTCTCCCTTTTATTTCTTCTTCTATCCTTTTCTCCAATTATTTTCTTACAAATCACCCCTTATTTTTCCTGTACCTTTTCCTTTCTTTTCTTCCTTCTCCCTCTTTTCTTTTCTCTTGCTTTTGGCCATATATCAAAAGTCCACTTTAACATTTAAACATAGATACTAGGTAATTTAAAGTCAAGCAGGATGTGAGAGGAAAAATTAAGTTAATAAAATGAACATTATATTTTATATAATAAAATATATATTAGAAAACCCCAAGAGAAAAATTCTGAGAACATAAAAAAGTAGAATTAGCATAACCCTTCCAAAGGATCATGAAGTAGCTACCCTAGAAGATTGCACATATAAGGAAATAATGGAAATGACAGACAAGGAATTTAAAACAAAGATGGCAAAGACAAAGAATATAATTGAAGAGAAAGTGGAAAATAATCAAAGAAAATTCAAATAATAAATCAAGGACACCAATAATTAGCAAATAATATAGCAGAACTTAAAGAACTGAAGGAGTTAAGCAGAAAACTTAAAGATGAACTAGAAAGTTTCAATACCAGGTTAGACTCTGGAGAAGAAAGAATCTCAGAGCAAGATGATAAGGATCTTGAGCTAATACAGGCATTTAAAGAGACAGAAAAAAAGAGAGAAACAGCAGATCAATAATTTAGAAAATTATGGGATTGCACAAAACATTCAAATGTAAAACTTATTGGTATGTCTGAAAGTGAAAAAGAATGGCCAAAGAACAGAAGCCCTACTGAAGGATATCATGAAATAAAAATTTCCCAATCACCAAAGATTCGGACACTCCCTTTTTAGAGTACTTTTGAACCCAAGGTAGTCTCAACAGAAACAGTGCATCTGAAAGACACATTGTAATGGAACTCTCTAAAGACAAGTTGAAAGACAAAATTCTGCAAGCATCCAGGAGTAAGTGCCTATTGATCTAAGGGAAGGATTGATCAGGATGACAGCAGGCTTTTCAGCTGAAACTTTCCAAGCAAAAAGACAATGGTCATATACCTTGAATCTTCTTAAACAAATAAATTTTTAGTCCAGAATTCTGTGTCCTGTTAAGCTAAGCTTTAAAATCGATACAGAAATCAAATATTTTACTGACCTGCAAATATTGAGGAGACACACCACAACAAGACAGTCTCTACAGGAAACACTCAGGCCTATTATCCTCACTGACTATCACAGTGGACCACTAGCAAATTAAACATCAAGAAACTAAAGGAGAACACCTAGCTTCTACAACAGCACAAAGAGTAAAACAAAAGCAATGAACTTCCACAAAATAAAATGACCATAACTCCATTATATGTGTCAATTCCCTCCATAAAAGTAAATGGCTTGAATTCCCCACTGAACAGGCACAGGCTCTCTAATTGTATAAAATGCACAAACCACCCATATGCTGAGTTCAGAAAATATATCTAACCTTGAAGGACAAAACTAGACTCAGGGTGAAAGGTTGGAAAATAATATTTCAAACAAATGGAAATTAGAAGAAAGGAGGGGTTGCAATCTTATTTTTAGGTACAAGTGTTTTTAAAGTAACTAAAGTTAAGAAAGATAAATATGGATACTTCATACTGATCAAGAAGACATTTCAATTGTAAATATATATGCACCCAACTTAAATGCTCCCAGATTTATCTAACAAACTTAATTGTTCTCTGCAATATTATATCAAATAACACCATAATATTGGGGACTTTAACATTCCTCTGACAGAACTGGACAGATCCTCGAAAAAAAAAAAAAAAACTAGGAACTTAAATGTGACTATAGAACAATTGGGTTTTATAGCCATATACAGAACACACTATCCTAAAACTAAGCAATATGCAATGTTATATACAGCCCATGAAGTATAGTCCAAAATAGAACATATCCTAGTACACAAATCAAAACTATACAAAATTGGAAGAATTGAAATTATACCTTGTATCTTTCCAAACCACAAGGCACTGAAGTTTGAACTCAACACAAACAAAAACTTTCATCCTCACACAAAGGATTTCAACTAAACAACCTTATGCTGAATGACAATTCGGTTAAGTAAGAGATAAAGGAGAAAATCATAAATTACCCAAACTGAACAACATTGAATCCACAAGCTACCAAAACCTGTGGGATACTGCCAAAGCAGTTCTGTAAGGAAAATTTATTATATTAGATTCCTACATAAAAAAAAAAAACAGAAAGAGAGCACATTAACAACCTAATGAATTATCTCAAAGAAATGGAAAAAAGAAGAGAAATTTGATCTTAAATCTACCACAAAAAAAGAAATGACTAAAATTAAAGCAGAAAACAACAAAATTAAAAACAAAGGAATCATTCAGAATATTAATGAAACAAAAAAATGGTTCTTTGACAAGATAAATAAAATTGATAAATCTTTGGCCAGATTAATTAGAAACAGAAAAGTAAATACTCTAGTACCCTAATCAGAAATGAAAATGGGACATTACAACAGATACCACAGAAATACAAGAGATTATCTCTGCATACTACAAGAAATTTTATGCCTAGAGATTTGATAATATGGAAGAAATGGACCAATACCTGGAATCACACCATCTCCTGAGACTTAACCATGAAGAAATAGATCTCTTGAACAGAAAAATATCAAGCACTGAGATTGAAGATACAATAAAAAAGCTTCCAACAACAACAACAACAACAAAAAGCCCTGGACAGCTTTACACTAGAGTTCTATTAAACCATAAAAGAAGAGCTGGTAGCTATACTGCAGAACCTATTTTAAAACCCTGAGAAGGAAGGAACCTTCCCCAACATGATCTATGAAGCAAATGTCACCTTGATATCAAAACCAGGAAAGGACCCGACTAAAAAGATGAACTACAGACCAATATCACTAATGAATATTGATGCAAAAATACTCGATAAAAGCTTAACAAATAGATTACGGATACACGGTAAAAACATTAAAAATCACAATCAAGTAGGATTTCTCCCATGGATGAGAATCCTATGCAGATACATAGATGTCATTCACTGTATCAGTATTAGCAAAAACAGGCCATACAATGCTCTCAATAGATGCAGAAAAAGCATTTGACAAAATTCAGCACCCTTTGCTAATAAGAATTCTTAGGAAAATAGCCTTAAGGGGCACATTTTCTAAACTGACTGAAGCCATCTGTGACAAACTCACTGACAATCTCAAGCTAAATTAAGTAAAACTGAAAGCTTTTCCACTTAGAAATGGACCCAGATAGGGATGTCCTTTGTTGCCACTACTACTTAACATAGCTCTAAAAATTCTAGCCAATACAATGAGGCAAGAGAAGGAACTTAATGGCATCAAAATGTTGGCAGTGGAGGTCAAATCCTTGCTCTTTGACAATGATATGATCTTATACTTAGAAAACCCAGAGACTCAACTGCAAGACTCCTGGAAGTGATCAAGAAATACAGTTATGTCTCAGGGTATAAAGTCAATGTATAAAAATCAGTAGTCTTTGTACATGGTAATAACAAACAAGATGAGAAGCTAATTAAAACACAATTCCCTTCATAGTAGCTTCAAAGAAAATGAAATACATAGGAATATACCTCACAAAGGAGGTTAAGGATCTTTACAAAGAGAATTATGAAACTCTAAGAAAAGAAATATCAGTAGATATTAATAAATGGAAGAAAATACCATGCTCTTAGCTGAGAAGAATCAATATCATAAAAGTGTGTATACTACCCAAAGTAATCTACAGATTCAATGCAATCCACATGAAAATACCAACATTGTACTTTGAAAAACTGAAAATTACAGTTCCTCATTTTGTAGGGAATCATAAAAATATCCCCTAAAGCCTAGGCAATTGTTAGTAATAAAAATAATGCTGATACCCCACGCTACCAGACTTCAGGTTATATTACAAAACCACAGTGATCAAAACAGCATGATATTGGCACAAAAATAGAGACAGAAATTTGAAACTAAATAGAAAAGCAAGAGATGAAACCAGTCTCTTTTTGCCATCTGATCTTTGATAAACCAAACAAAAGCATACAGTGGGAAAAAGAATCCCTCTTCAACAAATGGTACTAGGTGAACTAGATAACCACGTGTAAAAGACTGAGACTTGACCTGCACATTTCAACACTTACAAAAACTGACTCAAGGTGGATAAAAGATTTAAATCTAAGACATGAAACAATAAACATTCTAGAAGAAACTTTGAGAAAAAATTCATGAAGATGTTGACCTGGGAAAAGATTTGTATGAAGAAGGTTTCAGTGGCAATTGCACCAGCAACAAAAATAAACAAATTGAACTTAATGCAGCTAAAAAGCTTCTGCACAGCTAAGGAAATAAAAATTAAAGCAAATAGACAAAATTCAAAATGGGAAAGGATAGTTGCATGGCATGAATATGACAAAGGGTCGATAACTTGAATCTTCAGAGAAGCCAAATTAATCCCTAAGAAAAGAGCAAACAATCCCATATACTACTGGGAAAGAAAAATTAAGAGAACCTCCTCTGAGAAAGACAGATGAATGGCTAACAACATATGAAAAATGTTCATCATCTAATCATCAGAGAAATGCAAATCAATACTTCCCTGGGATATCACCTAACCCCTGTGAGAATAGCCTCACATCACAAAGTCCCAAAGCTGCAGATGCTGGTGTAGATGTGGAAAGAGGGGAACACTTTTACACGGTTAGTGGGACTGCAAACTATAACAGCCTCTTTGTAAAGAAGTATGGCGAATCCTCAAAGGTTTCAAATTAGACCTCCCATTTGATCCCATATTCCCATTACTGAACATCTACCCAGAAGAAAAAAAAATCATTTTATTATAAGGACATTTTCACTAGATTGTTTATCGCAGATCAATTTATAATCACCAAGATGTGGAAACAACCTAAATACCCTTCAACACAGGAATAGATTAACAAACTCTGTTATATGTATATCATAGAATTCTATTTAGCCATAAAAATGGTTGAGACTTTACATCTACTGTATTAACCTGGAAGGAACCGAAACACATTTTTCTTAGTAAAGTATCACAAGAATAGAAAAGAATATCCAGTGTATTAAATGCAAATATGAAGCCAGTGGACGACCTAATACATGCCCACAAAAGAGAAAATCTCAATTTAATTCAAGTTGGGGGGAAAGGAGAGGATAAAGAGGGATTTGTGTACTCCCAATTAATTGGCACAATGTAAGGGTATAATGGTACAAATTTTGGTGTGAGGCACAACTACAAGAGGGACTCTACCTAACAAATATAAACATTGTAACCTAGTTGTTTATACCCTCATGTTAATATGAAATAAAATGAAAATAAAAGAGTGAAAATATATACATCAGATATATGCTACAATGAAGAAAAGAATGAGAGGAGTATGAAATAAACTATTTAAGCACTACCCTTCCTTCATTGAATTGATTTTGCACCTCTGTGAAAAATCAGTTGGCTATACTTGTACAGGTCTATTTCTTGGTTCTCTGTTCTATTCCACTGATCTACATGTCTATCCTTCTATCAATACCACACAGTCTCGATTATTTATTTTTATATGCTTTGAAGTTAGATACACTGATTCTGCTCACTTTATTTTCCATTTTTTTAAATTGCATTAGCTATTCTACTTACTTTGGCTTTCCATGAATTCTGATAGAAATTGCAATAAACCTATAGATCCATTTGGTAAGAATTCACATCTTCAATCTATAGATTCTTCAAAACCAAATATGGCATGCCTCTGCATTTATTTAAATCATGGAAAATGTAATGGCTATTTTTATGTTGAGTTTTTATTTTGAGACAATGATGAAGTCCCTAATTAACTCTAAGAGTTTGGGAGTTGTTACAATTTTTTTTATTTGTTGTATTTAATTTTCACTCAGTAAAATGCATCATTTAATGTCTCTTGCAATTTCCTCTTTGACTCATACTGTTTAGAAGTATGTTACTTACTGTCCAAATGTTTGGTTATTTTTCTGTTATTTTTCTCTTATTAATGTCTAGTTTTATTTCATTATGATAATTAAACACATTCTATATGCTTTGAATTGTTTTAAATTTGTTTAGGTTTGCTTTGAGTCTGGAATAATGTCTATCTTCATATACATTCCAAGGCCACTGATTAGACCGACCTGTTTGTTGATGGTGGTGTTGAATTTTTCTATCTCTTCTGATTTTCTTTCTAGTTGTCCTATCAATTTAGGAAAGAAGGATATTAACGTCTCCAATTAAAACTTTGATTTGTCTATTTTTCCTTTCAGTTCGGTTATCTTTTGCTTTGAACATTTTACATCTCTCTTGTTTGTGGAATATCTATGTAAGATTGCTATATCTTCTTTGTGGATTGACTCTTTTCTTATTATATGAAGTTCAACAATTACGTTCACAAAATCATCCTAGAAAAAGAGCTACATACCTCATTGCTGAATATCACCATGCTCACCTTAGAATTACTTCTCTTGGGAAGCTATACACCAATTCTGGAGCCTAGTCCACCCTTCAAAACAATTTTGGTACTCTTTTCACTGGAATTGCCATCAGAGCTTTCTTCATACAGCACACAAAATCATGCAACAATAATGAACACCACGCAGAAAGATATCACCATACATGGACATGAACACAACTGTGAAACACTGATGGACTAAGGTTATGAAACCTTACTGAATTATTTATACAGTGCTGCCAATGTAAATGCATGGTTTTAAGTTCATGAAGTTAATTGTCAGATCTCATTTATAATTTTATGTCTCTGCTAAATTTTTACTCCTTATCTACTTTATCTAATGTTAACGTAGTTACTTTTTATATGCCTTTACTTTCATGATGTCTCCCTCAATCTTTATTTCAAGTGAGTTTCTTATAGACAGAAATAGGCAGTACATGTTTGTTTAATCCACTTTGTTCACCCCTTTTTTAAATTTAAATAAAATATTTTGATCATTTACATTTAATTGTAGTTATTAGTATGTTAAGGCTTAAATCAGCTGATTCATTTTTAATTTTTACTTTGTTCTTTGTTTCCTTTTTTCTGCCTTTGGGTTATTCAAACATATTGTAGAATACTACATTCAATTATTCAGAGTGTTTGAATGTATCTCTTTATATAGCTTTTTAGAGTTTATTCTACGTATTACATTGTACAAGCACACACACACACACACAAACACCAGTCACAGTCTACTGGTGTCATCATGTTATCAGTATTTTTCCCCATTAGAACCACAAATCACTTCAGACAGTATAACTTTTGTTTAAACCATAAAACATAGTTTTTAAATCTTAAGGAAAGTATAGTCTATTTTATTTACTCATTTTTTGCTGACCATGATATTTTTTCTTTCTTCTGTCAATTGTTCCTTCTTTAAACATTTTTTTCCTACTCAGATAAATTTATTTATCCACTACACTACTTTAGAGCGAGACTGGTGACAAATTCACTTAGTTACCCTTCATTTCAGAATGTCTTTCTTTCCCCTTAATTACTGAAGTATACTTTACCAACTACAGAATTCTTAGCTGACTGGATTACTTTTTGCTTCAACAAATGAAATATGTTTTCCCCCTACTTCTGGAATTCATAATTTATTTTTTCTTTTATTTCAAATTATTATGTGGGTACAAATTATAGGTCACATTGTTTTCAATTCTAGGATAAAGTTCAAATTATAGTTGAGCCCTTCACCCAGGGGGTCGTGCTAAAGACAATCACACTGTGCACATTAGGTGAGATCCTGCCAATTACCCTCCTTCTCCCTCCTCTCCCCTCTCCCTTGCTAGACTATATTGTTTTTTATCATTTGTGTGGGCATGTAGTTGTTTATATATTTGTTTCATATTAGTATTGAGTACATTGGATACTTGCTTTTCCTTTTTAGATACTTTACTAAAAAGAATGTGCTTCAACTCTATTTAGGTAAATATAAAAGATATAAAGTCTCCATCTTTTCTTTTGGCTGAATAGTACTCCATGGCATATACATGGCATTCATAATTTTTTTATTATTATTAAATCATAGCTGTGTACATTAATGCGATCATGGGGCACCATACACTGGTTTTATAAACCGTTTGACACATTTTCATCACACTGGTTAACATAGCCTTCCTGGCATTTTCTTAGTTATTGTGTTAAGACATTTATATCGTACATTTACTAAGTTTCACATGTATCCTTGTAAGATGCACCGCAGGTGTAATCCCACCAATCACCCTCCCTTCGTCCATCCTCCCCCTCCAACCTCTCCCTCTCCCCCTTCCCTATATTCTTAGGTTATAACTGGGTTATAGCTTTCATATGAAAGCCATAAATTAGTTTCATAGTAGGGCTGAGTACATTGTATACTTTTTCTTCCATTCTTGAGATACTTTACCAAGTGCCCATCGATACACGAATGGATTAATAAATTGTGGTATATGTACACCATGGAATATTATGCAGCCTTAAAGAAAGATGGAGACTTTACCTCTTTCATGTTTACATGGATGGAGCTGAAGCATTCATAATTTCTAAGAAGAAACTTATGCTTGCTTGAATTGTTCCCCCCCCCCATAGTTAGGTTGTAACTTCTCTTTCATTGTTTCAAGATTTTCTTCTTTATATTTTGTTTTAAGAAGTATGACTATGAGTTCTGGTGTATATTTCTTTGAGTTTGTGTTATTTCATGTTTTTCAGTTATTGAAATCTGTAGTTTCTTTTTTTATTAAATCATAGCTATGTACATTAATACAATCATGGGATTGTTTTCTTGAGGTTAAATAATCTATAGATTTCTTTTCTTTCTTTTGCCAAACTTTGAAATGTTTCAGCCCCTATTTATTCAATTATTTTTCTGCTCTCTTTTGTAATGTCTACTTTGGAACTCTTATGACATAAATGTTAGATCTTTTATTACAGTCCCACAAACCTCAAAAGCTCTTTTCATTTCTTTCAGCATAATTTCTAATTGATCTTCTGTCCGAATGATTTTTATTGTTCTATCTTCCACTTCGTTGATTCTTTCCCTGCCCTTTTCATTTGGTTACTGTAGTTTTCAGTGCTAGAATTTCTATTTGTTTTTTCTGTTCTTCTTTTATTGTTTCAGGTTAATTTTGTGTACAAAGAATTATGTTACAATGTTTGCAATTCCATTAAGTGGGAGCATACCCATTCCCCCTCTACACTCACCCCACTCCCATGTTCCTCCATCCCCCCTTGAATTGTTTAAATTTTTATCTTATGAGAATATTAGATTATTTACTGGCTTTATATTAGAATCACCCCAGTACATTGGATTCTTGCTTCTCCATTCTTATGATAGTTTACTAAGAAAAATGTGTTCCAACCACATACAGGTAAATTCTGAAGATGTAAAGTCTCCATCTTGTATAGTGACTGAATAGTATTCCATGGTCTACATATACCACAGCTTGTTTAATCCATTCCTGAGTTGGTGGGCATTTAGGTTGTTTGCACATTTTGGCAATTGGAAATTGATTTGAAATAAACAGTCTAGTGCAAATATCCTTATGATAAGATGATTTTTTTTTTTCTTCTGGGTAGATACCTAGTAATGGCATTGCAGGATTAAGTGGGAGATCTAATTTGAGTTCTTTGAGGAGTCTCCATACTTCCTTCCAAAAAGTTTATACTGGTTTGCGGTTCCACCAGCAGTGTAAAAGTGCCCCCTTCTTTCCTCATCCATGCCAGCATCTGCAACTTTGAGACTTTGTAATGTGGGTTATTCTCACTGAGGTTAGGTGATATCCCAGTATGGTTTTGATTTACATTTCTCTGATGATGAGGGACAGTGAGCATTTTTTAAAATGTTTGTTAGCCATTAGGCTATCTTCATCAGAGAAGGTTCTCTTTATATATCTTGCCTAGTGTTAGATGACATTGTTTGCTCTTTTTTGTTATTAATTTGATTTTTCTGGAGATTCCACTTATCAACCTTTTGTTGGATTCATGCCATGCAAATGTCATTTTCCCATTCTTTTTTTCCTTTTTTTTTTTTTGTTGGGGATTCATTGAGGGTACAATAAGCCAGTTACACTGATTGCAAATGTTCGGTAAAGTCCCTCTTGCAATCACGTCTTCCCCCATAAAGTGTAACACACACTAAGGCCCCACCCCCCTCCCTCCATCCCTCTTTCTGCTCCCCCCCCATAACCTTAATTGTCATTAATTGTCCTCATATCAAGATTGAGTACATAGGATTCATGCTTCTCCATTCTTGTGATGCTTTACTAAGAATAATGTCTTCCACTTCCATCCAGGTTAATACGAAGGATGTAAAGTCTCCATTTTTTTAATGGCTGAATAGTATTCCATGGTATACATATACCACAGCTTGTTAATCCATTCCTGGGTTGGTGGGCATTTAGGCTGTGTCCACATTTTGGCGATTGTAAATTGAGCTGCAGTAAACAGTCTAGTACAAGTGTCCTTATGATAAAAGGATTTTTTTCCTTCTGGGTAGATGCCCAGTAATGGGATTGCAGGATCGAATGGGAGGTTTAGGTTGAGTGCTTTGAGGTTTCTCCATACTTCCTTCCAGAAAGGTTGTACTAGTTTGCAGTCCCACCAGCAGTGTAAAAGTGTTCCCTTCTCTCCACATCCACGCCAGCATCTGCAGGTTTGAGATTTTGTGATGTGGGCCATTCTCACTGGGGTTAGATGATATCTCAGGGTTGTTTTGATTTGCATTTCTCTAATATATAGAGATGATGAACATTTTTTCATGTGTTTGTTAGCCATTCGTCTGTCATCTTTAGAGAAAGTTCTATTCATGTCTCTTGCCCATTGATATATGGGATTGTTGGCTTTTTTCATGTGGATTAATTTGAGTTCTCTATAGATCCTAGTTATCAAGCTTTTGTCTGATTGAAAATATGCAAATATCCTTTCCCATTGTGTAGGTTGTCTCTTTGTTTTGGTTGTTGTCTCCTTAGCTGTACAGAAGCTTTTCAGTTTAATGAAGTCCCATTTGTTTATTTTTGTTGTTGCAATTGCCATGGCAGTCTTCTTCATGAAGTCTTCCCCCAGGCCAATATCTTCCAGCGTTTTTCCTGTGCTTTCTTGGAGGATTTTTATTGTTTCATGCCTTAAATGTAAGTCCTTTATCCATCTTGAATCAATTTTTGAGAGTGGGTAAAGGTGTGGGTCCAGTTTCAGTCTTTTACATGTAGACATCCAGTTCTCCCAACACCATTTATTGAATAGGAAGTCTTTCCCCCAAGGTATGTTCTTGTTTGGTTTATCAAAGATTAGGTGGTTGTAAGATGTTAGTTTCATTTCTTGGTGTTCAATTCGATTCCAAGTGTCTATGTCTCTGCTTTTGTGCCAGTACCATGCTGTCTTGAGCACTATGGCTTTGTAGTACAGACTAAAATCTGGTATGCTGATGCCCCCAGCTTTATTTTTGTTACTAAGAACTGCCTTAACTATACGGGGTTTTTTCCGGTTCCATACAAAACGCAGAATCATTTTTTTCCAAATCTTGAAAGTACTTATATAGGAATGGCATTGAATAGGTATATTGCTTTGGGAAGTATAGACATTTTAACAATGTTGATTCTTCCCATCCATGAGCATGGTATGCTCTTCCATTTGTTAATATCCTCTGCTATTTCCTTTCTGAGGAGTTCATAGTTTTCTTTATAGAAGTCCTTCACTTCCTTCGTTAGGTATATTCCTAGGTATTTCATTTTCTTTGAAACTATGGTGAAGGGAGTTGTGTCCTTAATTAGCTTCTCATCTTGACTGTTACTGGTGTATACAAAGGCTACTGACTTGTGGACATTGATTTGATATCCTGAAACATTACTGTATTTTTTGATGACTTCTAGGAGTCTTGTGGTTGAGTCTTTGGGGTTCTCTAAGTATAAGATCATGCCATCAGCAAAGAGGGAGAGTTTGACCTCTTCTGCTCCCATTTGGATTCCCTTTATTTCCTTGTCTTGCCTAATTGTATTGGCTAGAACTTCCAGCACTATGTTGAATAGTAAAGGTGACAGAGGGACAACCTTGTCTGGTTCCAGTTCTAAGAGGAAAAGCTTTCCGTTTTATTCCATTCAGTAGAATATTGGCTGTGGGTTTGTCATAGATAGCTTCAATCAGTTTTAGAAATGTGCCACCTATGCCTATACTCTTCAGTGTTCTAATTAGAAAAGGATGCTGGATTTTATCAAATGCTTTCTCTGCATCTATTGAGAGGATCATGTGATCTTCATTTTTGCCTCTCTTAATATGGTGGATAACGTTTATGGACTTGCGTATGTTAAACCAGCCTTGCATCCCTGGGATGAAGCCTACTTGATCATGATGAATGACTTTTTTGATGATAAGCTGTAATCTATTGGCTAGGATTTTGTTGAGAATTTTTGCATCTATATTCATGAGTGAGATTGGTCTGAAATTCTCCTTTTTGTTTGGGTCTTTTCCTGGTTTTGGTATCAGGGTGATGTTTACTTCATAGAATGTGTTGGGGAAGATTCCTTCTTCCTCAGTTTTTTGGAATAATTTCTGCAGTACAGGAATAAGCTCTTCCTTGAAGGTTTGATAGAATTCTGGAGTGAAGCCATCTGGACCAGGGCATTTTTTAGTTGGAAGCTTTTTTATTGTTTCTTTGATCTCAGTGCTTGAAATTGGTCTGTTCAGGAGGTCTATTTCTTCCTGGCTAAGTCTAGGGAGAGGGTGTGATTCCAAATATTGATCCATTTCCTTCACATTGTCAAATTTCTGGACATAGAGTTTCTGGTAGTATTCAGAGATGATCTCTTGTATCTCTGTGGGATCAGTTGTTATTTCCCCTTTATCGTTTCTGATTGAGATTACTAGAGATTTTACTTTTCTATTCCTCGTTAGTCTGGCCAATGGTTTATCTATTTTATTTATTTTTTCAAAAAACCAACTCCTTGTTTCATTAATTTTCTGAATGATTCTTTTGTTTTCAATTTCATTGATTTCTGATTTGATTTTGGATATTTCTTTTCTTCTACTGAGTTTAGGCTTAGATTGTTCTTCTTTTTCCAATTCCATAAGATCTCTTGTGAGATTGTTGATGTGCTCTCTTTCTGTTTTTCGAATGTAGGCATCTAAAGCGATGAATTTTCCTCTCAAAACTGCTTTTGCATTATCCCACAGGTTTTGGTAGCTTGTGTCTTCATTGTTGTTATGCTCAAGGAAGTTAATGATTTCCTGTTTTATTTCTTCCTGCACCCATCTGTTATTCAACGGAAGATTGTTTAATTTCCATGCCTTTGGGTGGGGTCGAGCATTTTTGTTAGAGTTGAGTTCCACCTTTAGTGCCTTATGGTCTGAAAAGATACAAGGTAAAATTTCAATTCTTTTGATTCTGTTGATATTTGTTTTGTTCCCAGGATATGATCAATTTTGGAGAATGTTCCATGGGGTGATGAGAAGAATGTATATTCTTTATCTTTGGGGTGGAGTGTTCTATATGCGTCTATCAAGCATAGTTGTTTTAGGTTCTCATTTAAATCTCTTATATCTTTGTTTAATTTCTGTTTAGAGGATCTGTCCAGCTCTGAAAGAGGTGTGTTAAAGTCCCCTGTTATGATGGTATTATCAGATATCATTTTGCTCAGACTGAGTAAGGTCTGCTTCAAGAATCTGGGAGCATTTAAATTGTGTGCATAAATATTTAGAATTGAAATGTCTTCTTGTTGTAGTTTTCCCTTGACCAATATAAAGTTACCATCTTTGTCTTTTTTGACTTTAGTTGCTTTAAATCCACATGTATCTGAAAATAAGATTGCAACTCCTCTTTTCTTCTGAATTCCATTTGCCTGAAAAATTGTCTTCCAACCCTTGACTCGGAGCTTTAATTTGTCTTTTGAAGCCAGGTGTGTTTCTTGCAGACAGCAAATGGATGGCTTGTGTTTTTTAATCCAGTCAGCCAATCTATGTCTCTTCAGTGGGGAATTCAAGCCATTAACATTTATTGAGATAATTGATAAGTGTGGTAGTATTATATTCGTGTTACTTTGTGAGAGTCCATTGCTTAGTTTTATCTTTTGCATCATTGTGGAGGTTAGGTTCTGTCCTTTAATTTCTGAGTTTTTAAATGCTGCTGATCCATTGTGGTGGTCAGTGTGCAGAACAGGTTGAAGTATTTCCTGTAGAGCTGGTCTTGTTGTGGCGAATTTCCTCAATGTTTGTATATCCGTAAATGATTTGATTTCTCCGTCAATTTTGAAGCTTAGCTTAGCAGGGTACAGAATTCTGGGCTGGAAATTGTTCTGTTTAAGTAGATTAAAGGTAGATGACCATTGTCTTCTTGCTTGGAAAGTTTCATTAGAGAAGTCTGCATTGACTCTGATGGATTTGCCCCTGTAGGTCAACTGGCGCTTACTCCTGGCAGCTTGCAGAATCTTTTCTTTTGTCTTGACTTTGGACAGGTTCATCACAATGTGTCTTGGAGAAGCTCGGTTAGAGTTGAGGCGACCTGGGGTCCGATATCCCTCTGAAAGCAGTGTGTCAGAATCTTTGGTGATGTTTGGGAAATTTTCATTTATAATATTCTCTAGTATGCCTTCCATTCCTCTGGGGCATTCTTCTTCCCCTTCTGGAATTCCTATAACTCGTATGTTGGAACACTTCATAAAGTCCCATAATTCTGACAGTGAACGTTCTGCTTTCTCTCTCTTCTTTTCTGCCTCTTTTACTGTCTGAGTTATCTCAAGAACTTTGTCTTCTACCTCTGAAATTCTTTCTTCTGCATGGTCTAACCTGTTGCTGATACTTTCCATTGCATCTTTAAGTTCCCTAATTGACTGTTTCAGTTCCTTCAGGTCTGCTATATCCTTTTTATATTCTTCATATCGTTCATCTCTGATTTGATTGTTTTTGGATTTCCTTTTGGTTATTTTTCCACTTTATTAGCAATTTCCTTCATTGTTTCCATCATTTCTTTCATTGTTTTCAACATGTGTATTCTAAATTCCCTTTCTGTCATTCCTAACATTTCTTTACAGGTGGAATCATCTGCAGTAGCTACCTCATGGTCCCTTGGTGGGTTTGTTCTAGACTGGTTCTTCATGTTGCCTGGAGTTTTCTGCTGATTCTTCCTCATGAGTGATTTCTTTTATCTGTTTCCTTGCCCTAATTTTCCTTTCACTTCCTCTTGCTCTTTAAGTTCTTGTGCCTGTGGAAGTTGTGGGCGGGTTTAGACGGATTGAACACACGAGACCACTTGCCGGTTTTCCACTGTTTTATTCCTCCTCTTGGGGTCCAGAAGTCTCTCTCTGACTCCCTGTATCCTCATAGGAGTGATGATAGGCAGTTCCCACCAGCCAGAAATGCCTGGATTCCTATCTCCCCAGACTCATGGTGCCCAGATGCAAGGAAGCTGTTACTCGGCCGCCATCTTGCTCTGCCTCTCAATTTTCCCATTCTTAAGGCTGTTTATTTGCTTTACTTGTTGTTTCCTTAGTTTTGTAGACATTTTTCAGCTTGTTCTTGTTGTGATGGCCGCTAAAGTCTTTTTCATAAAATTTTCCCCAGCCCAACATCATTAAGAGTTTTCCCCACACTTTCTTCTTAGCTATTTATCATTTTGTATCTCATATTTAATTTTTTTATTCATCTTGAGATAATTTTTGTAAGTGATGAAAGGTGTAGGTTCAATTTCAGTCTCTTACATGTGGTTGTCTGGTTCACTCAGGACCATTTGTTGAATAGGGTTTCTTTTCCCCACTGTATAGTTTTGTTTGGTTTATCAAAGATCAGATGGCAACTAGAGACTGATTTCATCTGTTGGTTTTCAATTCTGTTCCATATGTCTATGTCTCTATTTTTGTGCCAACACCATCTGTTTTGATTAGTGTGGACTTTTAAGATAGCCTAAAGTCTGGTAGGGTAATATCTCAGACTTTGTTTTTATTACTAAGAACAGCCTTGGCTCTATGGGGTGTTTTCTGGTTCCATACAAGACAAAGTGCTATTTTTTCCAGTTATTCAAAATATGATGTTGGTATTTTAATGGAGCTTGCATGAATCTATATATTGCCTTGGGTAGAATAAACAGTTTGACAATGTTGATTTTTCCCAGCCAAGAGTATGGTATGTTCTTCCATTTGTTAATGTATTTTGCTGTTTCTTTACCTAGGGTTTCATAATTCTCTTTGTAGTGATCCTTTACCTCCTTTATTAGTTTTAATCTTAAGTATTTCAGTTTATTTGAAGCTATTATAAAGGGAATTGTGCCCTTTATTTGCTTTTCAACTTGGCTGTTATTGGTGTATACAAAGACTAGTGATATGGTGGCATCGATTTTACACCCAGAGATATTACAGGATTTCCTGATGACTTCCAGGAGTTTTGTGGTTGAGTCTCTGGGGTTTTCTAAGTATACAATCCTATCATCAGCAAAGAGCAAGAGTTTGACAGTCTCTGCCCCCATTTGTATACTCATTATGTTCTTCTCTTACCTGATTGTATTGCCTAGAACTTCCAGCATTATGTTGAATAGTAGTGGTGATAGAGGAAAGGCTTGTCTGGTTCCAGTTCTAAGTGAAAAACTTTCAGTTTTACTCCTTTTAGTGTGATGTTATGTGTGGATTTGTCATAGATGGCTTCAATCAGCATAAGAAGAAATGTGTCATCTATGCCTACTTTCCTAAGAGTTCTTGCTAAAAAAGGATGCAGAATTTTGTCAAATGCTTTTTCTGCATCTATTGAGAGGATCATATGGTCTTTGTTTTAGTATGGTGAATTACATTTTAGATTTGTGTATGTCAAACCAGTCTTGCATTTCTTGGATGAAGCCTTCTTGATCATAATGTATAATTTTTTTAATGTGTAGCTGCAGTCTATTAGCTAAGATGTTTGTTGAATATTTTTGCATCCGTATTGATTGGTAAGATTGGTCTGTAGTTCTCCCTTTTAGTTGGGTCCTTTCCTGATTTTGAAATCAGGGTGATGTTTGCTTCATAGAATGTTTTGGGGAAGGTCCCTTTCTTCTCAATGTTTTGGAGTAGATTCTGCAGTATAGGCACAAACTCATCTTTAAAGCTATGGTAGAATTCCGTTGTGAACCCATCCAGTCCAGGGCCTTTTTTGTTATTGTTGTTGTTAGAAGCTTTTTGCTTGTTTCTTCAATCTCAGTGCTTGATATTGGTCTGTTCAAGAGATCTATTTCTATTTAAGTATTGGGAGATTGTGTGATTCCAGGTATTGGTCCATTTCCTCCACATTATCAAATTTCTTGGAATAGAGAGTTTTTGTAGTAGTCAGAAATACTTTTTTTGTAATCTCTGTAATATCAGTTATTATTTCCCCCTATTCATTTCTGATTGGGGTTATTAAAGATTTTACATTTCTATTTCTAATTAATCTGGCAATGGTTTATTGATTTCATTTATCTTTTTGAATAACTAACTTTTTATTTCAATAATTTTCTGAATAATTCTTTTGTTTTTAATTTTTTTTTTATTTTCTGCTTTAATTTTGGTCATTTCACCATGGTTGCAGCATAGTTAATGGGATGGAAGAAGAGTATGGATGGAGTTCTGGACTATTCAGGAAAGAAAATTTTCAAATATTGTTTGACATGAATCTTATACTCCATCAAAATGTGCACATCAGTTTCCACATCAGAGTAATAAAATATTAGACTAGACTAATCCCTGAGGTTAATCCCAGCTCTGATATTTTCTGACTTTATTTTTCAGGTAACCAAGAGACTTTAAAATGTCTGTGGATGGCAGTGCCATGTCAAAGATGATAACAACCCCTATTTCTTAAGGCAGTGGTTCTCTAAATTATTCATAAATTGCTGTCCAGGAAAAGAGTAAACAATACCATCTACCTCTGGGCAAGAGATATGAACAGAACTTTCTCTGACAAAGGCAGATGAATAGCTAAAAAACATTTGGAAAAATGCTTAGGGTCCCTTATCATCAGAGAATTGCAAATCAAAACCACCCTGTGATATCATATAACCCTAGTGAGAATAGCCCACATCACAAAGTCTCAAAGCTGCAGATGCTGGCATGGATGTGGAGAGAATGGAATACTTTTACATTGCTGATGGGACTGAAAACTAATACAACCTACTTGGAAGGAAGTATGGAGAAGCCTCAAAAAACTCAAATTAGACATCTCATTTGATCCTGCAATCCTAATACTAGGCATCTACCTAGAAGGAAAAATAATCCTTTTATCATAAGGACATTTGCACTAGATTGTTTATTGCAGCTCAACTTATAATCGCTAAGATGTGGAAAAAACCTAAATGCCCATTAACTCAAGAATGAATTGACATACTATGGTATACCATGGAATACTATTCAGCCACTAAAAAAGATGGAAACTTTACATCTTTTGTATTAACTTTGATGGAATGGAATTGGAACACATTCTTCTTAGTAAAGCATCCCAAGAATAGAGAAGGAAGAATCCAGTGTATTCAGTTCTAATATGAATGCAATAGATGACCTAATACAAGGAGTGGGGTAGGGGAATGATGTATCAGGGACAGGGACAGAAGGAAAGGGCTTGAGGGATCATGGTGTATGTCACATCTCTTGAGGGTGGGACACAATTATAAGAGGGACTTTACCTACAACCACAATCAGTGTAACCTAATTCTTTGTAACCTCAATGAATCCCAAACCATAAAAGAAAACCAACTTAAAAAAATAATTATTTATTTAAATTAAAAAAAAATTGGTGCCCAAGACTCTGCATGTTTAACAAGTGGTCTGTTAATTCTTATGCAGATGATAAACTGGTCACATTTTAGGAAGTATGGCTTCAAGGTCTATATCCTGAAGTCACTTGAATACACATGATAGAAGAGGATCTTGAGGATTTGGACAACAGTAATTTAAATACACATGCATTATTGAGTTCAAAATATCATGGCTTCATTAAAATATCTCAGGAGCTTCCAACTAGAGAATTAGTAATATATGATACATTTCTGTGGTTACAAAAGCCAGATAAATAGGTAGATACTATAGGGAGACAAATTTAAATTTCAGAGAAAGGAGAGAAACTTCTTACCCAGATATTCAAAGGTCCTCCAAAATCTGGTCATGACCTACCTGTTCAGCTGCATCTCCCCTTACATCTCTGAACAATTGCACTGCTACAATCAAACTGTAATGCTGACTGCTCACAGTTTACCATTGCCCTTCACTTTTTCCACCTTCTTCTATCTCTATGTCTTTCATTTATCCTTCAAGGACCAGCCAAAATTGCACTCTCAATAAAGCCCAGCATAATTCCTCCCCATGTCCATCACTTTTGGGTAGACTTTTTCCTTTCTAAATTATAGTATTTTTGATTAGCGTTTGCAAGATGGGTCTTTAAAAAACATTTTCATTCAATATATTTTTGTTTATATTTTTGAGTACTTAGCACATGTCAGCTACTATTCTAAGTATTTTACATACATTATTTTATTTATATGTTTACAACCACCTCATGAAGTAGTTAATATTATTGTATTCATTCTAAAAATAAATAACTTGAAGATTGGTGCCATCAAGTATTTTCTGCATTATATGTCTAGTTGGGGAAGCTAGACATAAACATACTGATGAAAAATAGCAAACGAGTGATATGAACAGTGAGAGTAGAGAAGGAAAGAGTCCTGGAGGGACAAAATAATTCTTTTGAAGAAATGAAACTTTCATAAGACCATGAGGAGGATTTGGATAGGATGAGAGAAAGGGAGTAGCTCTTCAATATAGGAAGAATAAGGTAAGGTAGGGAGGAAGAGAATGCCTGAGGCATGTTTAAGGAGTGAATAAACAGGTTTAGTTGTGGCCATATGATTTGGTAGGGAAACATTTGATTTCTTGGGAGAGTCTACATGGTAGAAGGCCTGGAGGCTCATCTACTATGAGAGCATATTCAATTGCTCTATGAAGAAATCCTACACAGACCATAGACAAGTCATGTGAATTTCCAAAGGTCACCCATCTTATACTTTGTCTACTACAGAGCCAAACCTTGACCTTAGCATCCTATCTTCTTAGTCAGTGCCTTTCCAACAAAATTCAAGGTCCGTAGTCTTGCCTACATTAGGGACATAGTAAGCAGTAGTTTATACAAAATATCTGAATGTGTGGGGAGATATTTTTATGCTTTTATAGCTCTTCCAAACACTTGATCAGTAATCTTAACTTTTCTTTCTTTGGAGGGTTTGGGAGGATGTGTGTCAGCACCACCTCCCCAGGTCTTCTTCAAAATAATATACAATCAAGACAGGTTTCTTACTGCCTGCCTTCATCTTCAGCACTCTCTAGATTCAGCAAAGAGTAGGGAATCCCTCCAACCACCAAATAAAACACAGACTCGAAGAAAGGCGCAGACTTGATGTCAACTGTAATAAGACATCAAATAAGAACATTTTTTTGTCCTTTTTTCTAAAGCTACATTTTACTTTGATAGCTTTTAAAATAAATGTCAATTTGAAAAATGAGGGAAGCCTCTTTTTCTATAGCTGAATCACTCTTGAAGTTCCAGGAATCATCTTTGCTTACTGCCTTATGTTTCAGCTCCCTGAGTCTGCTCCTTCTTTTCTTGTTCCTTTTACTCCCCTAGTCTCCCAATTACCAGAAATTAGTTCACTCATGCCCCCATTATCAGCAAACCAAAGTTACTGAGAAATCACTAAAGTTTGGGGTGCAGTACTATCAGGCATTTTATCTTAATTATAGGGCTTGTGTGTGTGTGTGTGTTTCTGACATTTTCACTGACTGAAAAATATCTCTCCTAAACCACTGATTAATGTTTCAGAATGAGAAAATTAAAATGGCCTTATAGAATCTGTCCCTAGCTTGGAGAGAAACCAAAGAACCAAGATGTTCTTCTGACATGGATGAAAGAACCCATCTCAAAAATATCTGAACCCACTCAAAATTTTGAAAGAACATGAGCTCAAGGCCTAAGCCCTGGGAGATTTTTTCTGCAGAGGTAGCTGGAAAGCCACAGGGAAAATACAAAATCCTTGTTCGTTTTTATCTAATCCCACGCAGATCTAATCTCATCCCTCATGAAACACATCTCTTAATCAAACTATGTGTACATAGAAGGGGGAACACTTCAAGCAAAATTTGTATTTTATTTTTAGCTCACTTAACCCCAAGAGCCATTAACTGGCCAGTGGCTTCAGGGCTTACCTGGAGGAAAGCTCAAAGGCTTTTGGGCCTCCACAGTGTAGGGTTTCTATCTTTTTTCAGTGGTAAATTAGTTTAGGGCTTGAATTTTAAGACTCGAAACTCAGGGTCCCCATTTCCATTTTTATTAAAGCACAAGTATTACCAAGCTTAATTTATGATCAGGCCTGACTTATTTGAGGCACAAAGCTCCCAAAATTTGACCTAATTCAATCGGCTATTGTAAGTGCAGTCTAATTTTGCATGCTCCATAGAAATTTTTAAACATGAAGAACTTTCAGAAATTATAATGATGTCCATGTTTATTCTGAATATTCCTTTGTTTATATTTGTGAACTTGAATAAGTCACATTCCATTTTTAGGCCTCATTTGCCTTTACACAAAGTGGGAGAAGAAATGGTGGATTAAATCAATGGTTCTCAAATTTTGTGGTACAGTGGCACATCAGAATCACTAAAGGAATGCATTAAAAATGCACATGTCAAGGCAGGGACCATATTGATTCTGATTAGTAGACTTCGGGTATAGCTCTAAAACATGAGTTTTTTACAAGTTTCCTGGGCAATTTTTTTGGACGCCACTGAACTCAATGCCCTTTATACTGTCGTCCATACATAAGAATTTAAAAATCGATCACTCCTGAAGAGAAGTTGACATGTTACTGGACCAGTCAATTTTGTAAGAGCCTTTGAGTCATTATTCAATGTATTGGGACTGATAAGAGCCCTAAAAATCCTGGTGGATGATGAAAGTATTCACTACAACAGAAATAAGATCCATAAAAGTCAGTAATGAAATGCAGAGCTGGGGGCGGCACCTGTGGCTCAGTCGGTAAGGCACCGGCCCCATATACCGAGGGTGGCAGGTTCAAACCCCGCCCCAGCTGAACTGCAACCAAAAAATAGCTGGGCATTGTGGCGGGCGCCTATAGTCCCAGCTACTCGGGAGGCTGAGGCAAGAGAATCGCTTAAGCCCAGGAGTTGGAGGTTGCTGTGAGCTGTGTGATGCAATGGCACTCCCAAGGACCATAAAGTGAGACTCTGTCTCTACAAAAAAAAAAAAAAAGAAAGAAAGAAAGAAATGCAGAGCTGTACATATAATAAAAATCAGGAAATGGTATTGTCTAGGGTTTTTATCTAATAGGGCTTTCCATTTTGAATACTATTCAAAATAATATTGACTTAGATGTGGCTACATTTTCAATCCATGCCAAAAAAAAAAAAAAATAGCTTAACTGCAGGTTACTGCATAGAACAAGAGCAAGGCTTAAATTAACATATTTAAAGCAGTCTTTTAAATGATGAGAAATCTGCATGAAGTTCCTAGTCCCTCTGACCACAACATGCTCCAGGGATTTCCAATATTATCCCTCTACCCCCAACTCCCTCAAGAATTCTTAAAATCAAGTCTAGTGCATAGACTATGTCTGTGTGAGAATAATAGATCCCAGCCTTCTCCTATAATGCTTCTCTTGTTGAGAGTGTTCTAGCCAACACAGTTTGTCTCTATGGAAACCCCTACTTGGCTTAGCTTGGGGATTAGGATGACTTCATTGCAGACACCTGATAAGGAGAGGTATTTACTGTATAGTGAAGGTTCTTACTCCACACAGCATCAGGGGCAATATGCAGCCATGTTTGTTCTAGTTATGAAGGACAGCCTTGTAGCCCACATAACTTATGCCCTAAACATACACCACAAGATATCTGTGACCTCCCTTCTCCCTGTTTCTTCATTTTCACTACTTGAGAATTTTTTAGGCTTAAATTCTAAAAAGCTTAACAAAACCACCTACCTCATTTGATGGGCAAACTTTATATTGCCTTATACCAGGAGTCAAATTGCTTGACGTAATTATGTTAAGTATTGCCATCATTGGGTAGCTGAATTTCATATCACCATAAATAATTATATTTTACCAGGGAAAAGGAGTTCCTCTACCCTTGGAGCAAAGTAGGCTTAGGGAAGTGCCTGTGCTTGGGAAGGACAGTATGTTCAAGATTGTTATCAGTGCAAAGTGATCTAGCCTCTTGAAGGAAATGTGCCTGTCTGAACTCTTGGGTATTTATCCCAGAGAAATGAAAACATATGTCTACACAAAAATCTGTACATGAATACTCATAAAAGTTCCAAAATGGAAACAATCTGTATGCATTTCCATGGGTTTCTGTAATGAATTACCACAAACTAAGTGGTTTAAAACAACAGACATTTGTTTTCTCACAGTCCTGCAAACTAGAAGTCCAAATTCAACATATTGGCAGGGTTAGTTCCTTCTGAGAACTATGAGAAAGAATTTGTCCCATGCCCTTCTCCTAGCTTCTGATGTTTAGTTGGCCATGTTTGACGTTCTTTGGCTTGTACATGCATCACCCCAATCCTCCACCTTCACATTGTTTTCTCCTGGTGTCTCTTCACATACTCTTCCTTCTCCCTCTCTGTAGGTCTTTATATTTCCAAACTTTCCCTTTCTATATGAACACAAGTCATATTGGATTAGGGGCCACATTTATTACCTTATTCTAGTTTGATTACTTTCTTAAGGATCCTGTTTCCAAATAAGATCACATTCTGAGGCACTAGGATTTAGAAATTCAATGTTTCTTTGGGGGGAGAGGTGACATGATTCAACCCATAAAACAATTATCCTTTATCAAGTAATGGTTAAACAAACTGTGGTGCACACATACCATGAAATACTACTCAGTAACAAAATGCATGAACTACAAATATGGTAATTTTAATGGATCCCAAGTGCATTATCTGAGTTGAAAAATGTTAACATCAAAAAGTCACCAGCTGTATAATTCTATTTATATAATATTCTTAAAATACAAAAAATTATAGAGTTAGAAAACAATATAGTACTTGCTAGCACTTAAGGACAGTATGGTAGAGAGGAGTGGGTGTGACTATGAAGAAATAGCACCAGAAAGCTTTTTGTGATGATGGGATAGTTTTATGTCTTGATTTCAATGATTATCTGAATTCCTACTCATGTGATAAAATGAAATGGAACAATATACATACATTATACCAATGTCAGTTTCCTGGTTTTGATACTGTTCCATGGTAATATAAAATAAAACCATTGGGGAAGTAGGTGAAGTGTACATGAGATCTCCTTGCACATCTTTTGCAACTTCCTATAAATGAATAATTATTTCAAATTTAAAATATTTTTTAAAAATTTTCAATGGTTTTCTTTTACCCAAAAAATAAAAGATGAATTTTTTTCACAAAATTAATGCCTTTTTAAAGTAAATTACCACTCCCCTGGAATCCACAAGGTTTCCCATTTTTTGTGACTAATGGTCAATAGAGCAGCAACTCACTTGGCAACTAAGATGTGAGCAGAGCCATGCATTGTACAAAGTAATAGATTGTGGTTTCCAAGAAAGCAACAACAGCCAACAGAATTGAACTGAGTAATATAACTCCAGTGGGACTTGGCAGGAGGATATTTGTTTGGAAATATTCAAGGCACACCCTGAGAACACACAGAAATACTGATGGGTAGTATGTGGGGGAGAGCATATTTTGGAGGTGTTTGTGGTCCTGTATGTGTATACAGGGGCAAGAACAGTGAAATGTATGTTATGTGACCCTATGTAACATATAAGTTGTTAAGAAATGGGAAATGGGATTATAAATACAATATGATGAGTCTTAGAAAAAAAAGTGCTAGGGCATTCACAGAAGAAAGTAACTAACTCTGAATTAGCTTGAGAAAGACTTTATGGAAGAGGTAATAATAGATTGCACAATGTTAGGGTTATATTAGGTAAAATAAATAGCAGATACAAAGGCAGAGAGATGGAAACATGCCTAAGAAATTACAGTCAGAGTGAAGCTTCCAAGGAAGATAGAGGCTAGACCATAAATATCACTAGATTGTGAAAGCCAAGGAGTTTGAACTTTATTCCACAAGCAATGGAGAGCTATCCAAAAAAAAAAAAAATTAGCAATGTAACATGTTCAGATTTTTTTCATTTGGAAAGAGAACCCTAGTGCTAATGTGGAAGATGGATACAATTTTGATGAGACTAGAAGACAGACTAATGAGGAGTTTTGTGAAGTGAATCCATGCCTGAGGAATGAAGTACTAGAAAATCTCATGAGAGTGGGTGGACAGAACAGTTGTACAAGTGCTTCACTGTGAACTTACATGTGGCCAAGCTCTTAGCTCACCAAGTCCCAAAGTGTGTGTTTGTGTGTGTGTGTGTGCGCGCGCATATGTGTATTTTAGTAACAGTCTAAAACAATAGAGGGATTGTTGTTAATCTTTATGTAATGAAAAGACTAAAAGTGGTGTTTTAAAAGTAACCCATAGAGATTCATGTCAGCAAGATGTCAGAATAGGAGGCCATGGGCTCCTCTTCCTCCCACAGACACACTGATTTAACAACAAACCATAGACAAATTCCTTGTGAATAATCTCAAAACTGAGGAGCTCCTGTATCCCAGGTGATTGGGAAATCATACTTGTTGAAACTGGTAGGAAAATTGAAGACAACCTCTCTCCATAATCCCCAAGCCTGGCACAGTGATGATGAATTCCTTATCTTCCAACTCCTACCTGAAGAGGGAAAATGTTTAATTGCACATTCAACATTCCAAATTTTCTGTTATTTCCTGAGAAACTAGATTCTATTTTATATTTCTTGGAGTGCTGATGAGATCCTGCATATGCTCGTCTCTTAGGTCTACAAAAAAAGAAATGTGGGTGGAAGAAAAACTCAACCCCAGTCTTTTTCTGGGGAGGAAAGTAGTTAGAGTATATGTCAAATGTTACAACTTTTATAGAGGTTACCTGAGGGACTGGCTTCTATCCCACCTTTTTCTGAGAGATATGGCATATTCTAGTTGCCTGGAAGCCACTGAGAACTAACACAGAAGTTTGAACTAACATTGAGATTAAAGAGGCCCACAGAAACCCTGGCCAGGTTGATTGGTGAAGGTATTCTTCTAGACAAGGCCAATTCATGAGAACTGAAAGATATGCTGGGTTTCACTAATGCTTAGATATTAACACGAAGAATCAAAGAAAATGAAGAAACATGGAAACATAGCACAAACAAAGGAGAAAAATAAATTTCCATAAACTGACCCTAAGAAAACAGAGATAGAAGATTACCTGACAGAGAATTTAAAATGATAATCATAAAAATAATCAATAAGCTCAAGAGAATAATGCACAAAGTGATGATTTCAACAAAGAGTAGAATTTTTTTTTATTATTGGTAAATCATAGCTGTGAACATTAGTGCAATCAAGGGGTACAATGTTCTGGTTTCATATACAATCTGAAATATTCTCATCAAACTGTTCAACGTAGGCTTCATGGTATTTTCTTAGTTATTGTATGCAGACTTTTGTATTCTGCATTTAGTAAGTTTCGCCTGTACCCATTCTAAGATGCACCGTAGGTGTGGCCCCACCCATTACCCCCTCCACCCTAACCTCCCTCCCTATTATCCCCCCTCCAACCTAACCTCCCCCCCTTCCCCTTCCTTGGCCCTTTCCCCATAGTCTTGTACTATAGTTGGGTTATAGCCTTCATGTGAAAGCTATAAATTAGCTTCATAGTAGGGATGAGTACATTGGATACTTTTTCTTCCATTCCTGAGATACTTTGCTAAGAAGAATATGTTCCAGCTCCATCCATGTAAACATAAAAGAGATAAAGTCTCCATCTTTATTTAAGGCTGCATAATATTCCATGGTATACATGTATCACAATTTGCTAGTTCATTCGTGGGTCGATGGGCACTAGGGCTTCTTCCATGACTTAGCAATTATGAATTGGGCTGCAATAAACATTCTGGTACAGATGCCTTTGTTATATTGTGATTTTTGGTCTTCTGGGTATAAACCTAGTAAAGGAATTATAGGATCGAATGGCAGGTCTATATTTAGGTTCCTAAGTATTCTCCAAACATCCTTCCCAGAAGGAACATATTAGTATGCATTCCCACCAGCAGTGTAGAAGTGTGCCCTTTCTTCCACATCCATGCCAACATAAGAAAATCAAATATAGAGCTTAGAGTTGAAAAATTATAATAACTGAAGTAAAAAATTCAAAAGAGGGGTTCCTCAGCAGACTAGGGCAAGCATGAGAAACAATCAGAAAATCTGAAGACAGATTATTTATAATTATCCAGTCATAGGGGCGCAGAGGAGCAAATAGGGGAAAAAAAACTAAAAAGCAGTGAAGAAAATTAAAGAACTTATGGGTATTATAAATGGAACAATATAAAAATGATGGATGTCTCAGAAGAAGAAAGGAGAGAAAAAGACTAGAAAGCTTATTAAGAAATAATTGCTAAAAATTCCCCATGCATGGGAAAGAAAATAGACATCCAGATCCAGGAAGACAAAAAGACTCCAAATAAGATGAACTCAAAGACATTATTACTAAGGTTTATTATAATCAAACTGCCCAAAGTAAAGTACAATGAAAAATTTTCAAGTATAAAGATAAACACATCTTATCATAGGAAAAGAAACTTTCATAAAACTCTCAGTGAATTTTTCAGCAAAAACATTTCAGGCCAGAAATGAATGAGATGATATATACTAAGTACTGAAAGAAAAAACAAAATAACTTCCAAATAAGTATACTATACCCAACAAGGCTGCCTTTTGGAAATGATGAAATGTCTTTCTCAGACAAACAGAATCTGAGCGAGTTAATCATCCTGAGCCCTAATTTACAAGAAATGCTAAAGGGAGTTCTTCAACTTGAAATGAAAACACACTAACACCATCATGGCAGCATTAGAAAGCATAAATCCCTTTGGTCAGTGTAAAAATATAGTTGGATACAGTAATAATTGTGGTGGGTAAATCATTTTTAATTCTGAAACAAAAGGTTAAATACAAAAGTATAAAAGTTATGATAACTAAAACTATGTTAATAGTAAACAATATAAATAGATGCAGATTGTGACAGTAACATAAAGTGTGAGAGAGAAGTAACATGTGCCCTTTTGTATGTGATTGAAGATAACTTGTAACAGTTCAAACTACGGTGGTAACTACAAAAAAAAAACTATAGAAATTATTCAAAAGGAAAATAGATGGAAATCAAAGGATATCAATGAAAGGATATCAGTGAAGTACTAAGCAGACTGCAAGACAGAAAACGAGAGACAAAAGGACTAAAAGACAAACAGAAAACTATTATCAAAATGACAATAGTAAATACTTTACTAAGAAGAACATGTTCCAGCTCCATGCATGTAAACATGAAAGTTAAGTCTCCATCTTTCTTTAAGGCTGCATAATATTCCATGTACATATACCACAGTTTATTAATCCATTCGTGGATCTATGGGAACTTGGGCTTTTTCCATGACTTAGTAATTATGAATTGGGCTGCAATAAACATTCTGGTACAAATATCTTGGTTATAATGTGATTTTTGGTCTTCTGTTTATATACCTGGTAGAGCAATTATAGGATTGAATGGCAGGTCTATTTTTAGATCTCTAAGTGTTCTCCAAACATCTTTCCAAAAGGAACACATTATTTTGCATTCCTACCAGCAGTGCAGAAGTGTTCCCTTTTCTCCACATCCACGCCAAAATCTCTGGTCTCGGGATTTTGTGATATGGGCTAATCTTACTGGAGTTAGATGGTATCTCAAGGTAGTTTTGATTTGCATTTCTCTGATAATTAAAGATAATGAGTATTTTTTCATATGTCTGTAGGCCAGGCGCCTGTCTTCTTCAGAGAAGTTTCTCTTCAACTCCTTTGGCCATCCTGTGATGGGATCCCTTGTTATTTTCTTGCTTATACGTTTCAGTTCTTTATGGATTCTGGTTATTAAACCTTTGTCGGAGACATAACCTGCAAATATATTCTCCCATTATGAGGGCTGTCTGATTGCTTTACTTACTGTGTTCTTGGCTGTGCAGAAGCTTTTTAGTTTGAACAGGTCCCAGTAGTGTATTTTTGAAGCTGGCTCAATTGCCCAGGGGGTCCTCCTCATAAAATACTCACCCAGACCGATTTCTTCAAGGGTTTTCCCTGCACTCTCTTCTAGTATTCTTATACTTTCATGTCTTAAGTTTAAATCTTTAATCCAGTGAGTGTCTATCTTAGTTAATGGTGAAAGGTGTGGGACAAGTTTCAGTCTTCTACAGGTCGCCAGCCAGTTCACCCAGCACCATTTGTTAAATAGGGAATCTTTTCCCCACTGAACGTTTTTAACTGGCTTGTCAAAGATCAGATAATGGTAAGTAGCTGGATTCATATCTTAGTTCTCTATTCTGTTCCAGAGATCGACTTCTCTGTTTTTGTGCCAGTACCATGCTGTTTTGATCACTATCGATTTATAGTATAGTCTGAGGTCTGGTAGCGTGATTCCTCCTGCTTTGTTTATATTTCTGAAGAATGTCTTGGCTATTCTAGGTTTTTTCTGATTCCATAAAAAATGAAGTATTATTTTTTCAAGATCTTTAAAGTATGACAGTGGAGCTTTAATAGAAATTGCATAAAAGTTGTTTATTGCTTTGAGTAGTACGAATATTTTAACAATGTTGATTCTTCCCAGCCATGAGCATGGTATGTTTTTCCATTTGTTAATGTTTTTACCTATTTCTTTTCTTAGAGTTTCATAGTTCTCTTTATAGAGATCTTTCATGTCTTTTGTTAAATAAACTCTGAAATATTTGATCTTCTTTGGCACTACTGTGAATGGAATAGTGTCCTTAACTGTTTTTTCAACTTGACTATTGTTGGTATATATAAAGGACACTGATTTATGAATGTTAATTTCATAACCTGAAAAGCTGCTATATTCCTTGATCACTTTTAAGAGTTTTGTAGTAGAATCCCTGGTGTTTTCCAGATATACAAACATATCATTTGCCAAGAGCAAAAGTTTGATCTCTTCTGACCCTATATGGATACCCTTGATTGCCTTTTCTTCCCTAATTGCAATGGCTAAGACTTCCATTACAATGTTAAAGAGTAGTGGAGACAATAGGCAGCCTTGTCTGGTTCAAGATCTGAGTGGAAATGATTTCAGTTAAACTCCATTCAATAAAATATTGGCTGTGGGTTTTCTGTAGATGGCCTCTATCATTATACGAAATGTCCCCTCTATACCAATTTCCTTAAGTGTTCTGATCATGAAGGGATGCTGGATATTATCAAAGGCTTTTTCTGCATTAATTGAGAGAATCATATGGTCTTTGTTTTTTAATTTGTTTATGTGATGAATTATACTTATAGATTTATGTATATTAAACCATCCTTGAGACCTTGGGATAAAACCAACTTGGTCATGGTGTATAATTTGTTTAATATGTTGCTGGATTCTGTTTGTTAGGATCTTGGTGAATATTTTTGCTTCTATATTCATTAGCGATATTGGTCTATAATTTTCTTTTCTTGTTGGGTCTTTTCCTGGTTTGGTGATCAGGGTGATGTTTGCTTCATAGAATGTGTTGGGTAGTCTTCTTTCTTTTTCTACATTTTGGAACAGGTTGAGTAATATAGGTACTAGTTCCTCTTTAAAGGTTTGATAGAATTCTGATGTGAAGCCATCTGGTCCTGGGCTTTTCCTTTTGGGGAGATCTCGTATGGCTGATGCTATTTCAGAACTTGACATTGGCCTGTTCAACATTTCCACTTGATTCTGCTTAAGTCTTGGAAGATGACATGCTTCCAAGTATTGGTCAATTTCCTTCAGATTTTCATATTTCTGAAAATAAAGTTTCTTGTAATATTCTTTAAGGATTTTTTGAATTTCTGAGGAGTCTGCTGTTATTTCGTCTTTGTTGTTTCTCATTGATGAAAGGAGCGATTTTACTCTTCTTTTCCTGGTTATTTTAGACAAAGCTTTATCTATTTTATTGACCTTTTCAAAAAAACAACTTTTTGATTGATTGATCTGTTCTGTAATTCTTTTGTTTTCAATTTCATTTAATTCTGCTCTAATTTGGTTATTTCTTTTCTTCTACGGGGTATGGGGTTGGAATGTTCTTACTTTTCCTGTTGTTTGAGATGTCCCATTAAGTTGTTCACTTCCTCTCTTTCCATTCTCTTGAGGAAGCCTTACAGTTCTATGAATTTCTCTCTTAGGACTGCCTTTGTGGTATCCCAGAGGTTCTGATAATTCCTGTCTTCATTGTAGTTTTATCCTAAAATTTGGTGATTTCCTTCTTGATCTCATCTCTGACCCAGCTATCATTAGGTATAAGATTATTTAACTTCCATGTTTTTGTATGAGTATGCAGATTCCTGTTGTTACTGAGTTCAACTTTTATTCCATGGTGGTCCGAGAAGATGCAGGGAATAATTTCTATTCCTTTAAATTTGCTGAGGTTATACTTATGACCTATGATGTAGTTGATTTTGGAGTATGTTCCATGGGCTGATGAGAAGTATGTGTATTCAGTTTTGTTGGCATGAAAAGTTCTGGAGATGTCTGCTAAATCCAAATGTTGGATGGTTAAGTTTAAATCTAAAATTTCTTTGCTCAGCTTCTTATTGGAGGATATCAAACACTGCTAGAGGAGTGTTGATATCTCTGACTATTATGGAGCTGGAGGAAATCAATTTGCTCATGTCTGTTATAGTTTCTCTTATAAATTGAGGCACATTCTGGTTGGGTGCCTAAATATTCATATTGAAATCTCATCATATCGAGTATTACCATTAACAAATATGAAGTGATCATTCTTATCCTTCTTTACTTTTGTTCATTTAAAGCCTATTGTGTCTGCAAATACAATTACAACACCTGCTTTTTTCTGATTACCATTTGCCTGAAATATGGATGACCATACTTTCACCCTGATTCTATATTTATCATTTAAGGTAAGATGTGACTCTTATATGCAGCAAATATGTTGCCTGAGTTTTTGTATCCAGTCAGCTAATCTGTGCCTCTTTAGAGGAAAGTTTAAGCCTTTCACATTAATGGAAAATATTGATAAGTCTGGTAAAATTTTGGGTATCGCATTTTTGAATTTTCAGTGGACATTTTTAATCCTTTCACCATTGTGGAAGTTGGAATATGAGCAAAAGTTTCTGGGTGATTTTACTTTTGTGGTAGAGGATTGTGCTGGCCATTATGGAGGACAGGTCTGAGAATATCCTGAAATGCTGGTTTGGTTATGCCAAATTTCTTCAACATATGAATGTCATTAAAGTATTTAATATTTCCATCATAAATGAAACACAGTTTGGCTGGATACAGGATACAGGATTGAAAATTATTTTGCTTTAGGAGATTAAAAGTCAATGATCACCCTCTTCTGGCTTGAAAGGTTTCAGCAGAGATATCTGCAGTCATTCTAATATTCCTCCCATTGTAGGTAATGGATTTCTTGCGTCTGGCTGATTTCAGAATTTTCTCCTTCAGATTAACACTAGTGAAGTTAATTATGATATGCCTGGGTAATGTCTTATTTTGATTGAGTCAGGCAGGGGTTCTTTAACGTTCTGCTATCTGAATTTCAGAATCTCTTGGGATGTCTGGAAAATTCTCTTTCATAATTTCATGGAGAAGGGCCTCTGTGCCTTGAGAGGCCACTTCATCTCTTTTGGGAATTCCAATTAGGCAGATATTAACCTTCTTCGAATTATCCCAGAGCGCTCTGAGAGAATGATCCGTTTTTGCTCTCCATTTCTCTTCCTCTTTGAGAGTTTGTGAGCATTCAAAGGCTTTGTCTTCAGTGTCAGAAATCCTTTCTTTTGCTTGCTCCACTCTGTTACTGAGGGAGTCTACTGTATTTTTCAGATCTTTGAGGGCTGCAAATTCTTGCTTCAGTGCGTCAAAATCTTTGGTGGTTTTTTCTTTAAATTTGTTAAATTCTTAAGACAACATTTGAATTTCTCCTCAAATTTCTAATTCCTACTTTTGAATTGCTCCTTGAACTACTAATTCCAAATTTTCCTCTATTCTATTAATCTTGTTTGCTATCCAAATTCTGAATTCAATTTCTGACATCTCAGCCAGCTGTTTATGAATGGGATCTTCAGTTATATCTACTATATCTTTCCTGGGGGGGGGTTGATCTATTCTGGTTATTCATGTTACCAGAGTTTTTCCACTGATTCCACCCCATAATTACTTTACATTGTTTGAATTTTCTGCTGGAGCTTTGTCAATGACCCATACAGTGCTATGGCCTGAGAATCTGGGGACCTATTTGGTGTGGTGGGGCTAAGTGGTTCTGTCTTGTTTTCAGCTGGTCTCTGTTCCACCCTATAGAAACAGTGTCTCTGGGTTGAAATCTCAGCTGTGTAGAAATACCAGCAATTAAGTCACCCCACTCCCCACAGGCAATAATTGCAAAAGGAGAATCAAACCGTCCTGCAACCACACATCCAGGGCAGCACTTGAATAGTCCTCAGCCAATTGTCTCTGTTCAAAAGGTCCAAATCAATTGTCTCAGTCAGTGCCTGTCCCAGGTGGAAGAGTTTCAAAGGTCTCTGGCAACTTGATCACAGGGGTCTGGTGACAACTCGAATATGACTTTCTCTGGTGTTTCATGAAGTCAGGATGACCCACCCAGCAAGCCGATTAGTCTGGGAAGGTCAATGCCTCTTTCCCCACCTTGCACCTCTGTCACACCCAGTCACTGATAGCCCTGCAAGGCTGTGACCCAGTTGTCTCCAGTGAGCAGATACTCCAGAGGTTTGCACCTGCCTAAATCAAAAGGAAATCTGTATCTGCTCGTCCAGAATGCTGCTTTTTGCCTCTATCCAGCAGGGGATGATGAGGCCTGACAACCTCAGGCACTTGATGGAGGCTGGGGTGTTTTCACTCAGTTCCAGCCTCACCCCTGATTGATGTCACGGGCAGAACAGAACAACTTTGTGGGAGTTTGTTTCTGTCCCTTCTGAATTCCTCTGTAGAAAAAGAGCTGATCTGAGTTCCCAGAACCTGTGCCTCAGGCCCTTTCTTTACTCGTGCAGGTTTGTATTCGCAGCATGGTTAGCTGTCAGCTCTAGCCTTCTGTTTTCCTTTGTCTATAAGCTGATGATCCAGTGAGCACTGGTGCATCTTAGGCTCACTAAAGCAGTCCTCTGGGTCAGTCCTGCCCTGGGAATTTTTTGGCTCTGCGCATGCGTTTTCTATTCCCTTTGTTCCACCCAAGCCAGTACCACCTCGGGAAACCCTTAACTCACGGGGCCTGTGTTTCAGTCCCAGATCTGTTCCGTGGTGGTTACCATCTGAGAAGATGCCCAGCCTCCTCTGGTTGCCCAGAGAGATGGGGGGTGTGGCTTTGAGATATCCAGTGGTGGGCCTTATTGTTTCCAAAAACGGCTGCTGCTCTGTGCCTTGGGTCACTGCCATTCCAGCATGATTCCCTCTCAGCCAACCATCATCTCCTCACTCCCGTGCCACCAAATCAGCATTGACTAGCTACAGTCCAAGCCATGTCCACGTCCCTTGAAAAATCACCCAAGAATCTGGAATCCTGGGGGACAGTCCTCCAGACCTCAGAGTTAGAGTGGAGGGGAGTACTGGGAGCTCAGAATTGCAGGTTGAAACACCAAACTCATTGAGACAAACTGAGCAAATAAATAGATAAAAAGGCTACCAGACACACGAGCCTATAGATGCACAATCAGAAACATATAGACATACAGACAACAACAAAAACACAACTACAATATAAATAAAAATAATTGTAAAATAATTGGGAAAAACGGTAAAGAACATACAAACAAAACGAACAAACAAACAAAAAAATCCCTCTAAAAATCTGAGGTAAGCACTTTCATAAACCAAAAGGAGGGAAGAAGAGGAAGAGAGGAGGAAAAAAAAGTGGTATTCATAAAAATGTTAAAAAAGAAGAAATAAAATGTTAAAAATAGAAAAAATAAAAATAAAAAAATATATAAAAAATAATAAAAATTAACAATATGTCCTTTAAGAAAATGGTGAGAAAAAAAGAAAAAGAGAGAGATAAAAAAAGGCACCAACCATAAGAATATTATTCTTATATATATGTAGAAATATACATCTATATGTATGATGTAGGGATTGACTTTTGTTGGAATATATTTATAATGCAATATACTTTCTGGACACCAGGTGGTGCTGTGAGTTGTTCCCAGGCTTATACATGATTCACAGTTTATACTGTTACCACGGTAACCACCCTACCTGGCCTATTGCCATTCTGGAGTTTCTGTAAAAGTTTATTACCTAATTCTTGTGGAATCTTAGCTGCTCTGTTCCAGACAGCACTCCTATCAGACCTCCCAACTCAGTGCAGGTGTCCACGCTTCACAAATCTTTCCACTTTGCTGCCATGTTCTCCTGCAACTGGCGACTGCAACTGGCTGTGGGGGATGGTGCTGGCTGCCCCCGGCTTTAGCTGCTGCTGGCACCCATGGCTGCTGCCAGCTCTTGCGGCTGCTGCTGGCTCTCGTGGCTACAGCACACGAAAACCTTATCCTTACTTTTCGTGGCTCAGAGTCTCACTTTTGAATCTGGACTTTTGAGTCCAGCCACCCGCCATTTCACTGCGCAGCCTGAGCTGCCATCCCACTCCAATATTCCCCACCAGGAATGGTTCCGTCTATTTAATCACTCCTGTTGTTCTGGGGGAAGGTGGCCACCATTTTGGATAATTCAAAATGTCTGTTTCCCTGGCAGGATCCCTTCCCTTCAATTTTCCATCAGGTTGCTTAAGCTCCTTGTGGTTCTGAGTGGCTCCACTTTCGGGTGCCATACTCAGCTCAGGAGTAAATTTTCATCAATTGACTTTTGCCAGGAATTACAGGCTGCTGTCCTCCATGAGGGAGGGGCCCACCAGCCAGCATGGCCAAGCAGGGAAAATCTCTACAACAGAGTCCGTGGTTTTAAATTACACCTCATATACAGCAACTTGCCAATTCGCTGCGCATCTCCAACTGTCTGTCCAAACCAATAATACACAGGGCGGAAGGTCCAGACCCCTCTTCCTCTCACCTGATGACTTGGGAGAGGTGGGCTACATGTCCATCCCATCCACCATCATGCTCCGCCTCCAACATATGAAAACTTAATGGATGCAGTAAATACAATACTAAGAACGAAACTTAAAGGGATTAAAAGACTACATTATAAACTGAAAAAGACATCAGAGAAACAACCAAACATTTGCCTTAAGGAAATAGAAAAAGAAAAATAGACTAATTCCAATGTTAGAAGAAAGAAGGAAATAAAAAATAGTGCAATTATTAATGAAATAGGACTAGAAAACAATAGAAAAAAAATCAATAAGTCCAGAGTTGGACCTTTGGAAAGATAAACATAATCAGCAAATGCTCAGTTAGGCTGACTATGGAGAGAGAGAGTGGGGCAGAGAGAGAGAAAGAGAGAGAGAGAGATACTGATTCAATCAGAAATGGAAAAGGTGGCATCACAAGAAGTGCCTGAAAAATAGAAAGAATAATAGAAGACTATTATGACTAAGTATATGCCAATAAATTGGACAATCCAGAAGAAGTGTATCAATTAGAAACATGCAAGCTACCAAAATTGAATCAAGAAGAAAATGAAAGACTAAGCAGACCAATAACAAATTATGAAATTGAGTTAGTGATCAACAACTTTCCAACAAAGTTCCAATGAATTCGTGAGAGAATTCTACAAAAACTTTAAAAAAAAAATAATGTAAATTTTTCAAAAATTTTCTTAAACAACTGAAGAACACTTCCAAACTTATTTTATTTATTTATTTATTTATTTATTTATTTTTTATTTTTATTAAACCATAGCTGTGTACATTAGTATGATCATGGGGCACCATGCACTTGGTTCATAGATCGTTTGACACATTTTCATCACATTAGTTAACATAGCTTTTGTAGCATTTTCTTAGTTATTTTGCTAAGACCTTTACATTCCACATTTACTAGGATTCACATATACCCTTGTAAGATGCACTGCAGGCCAAACTTATTTTATGAGGATAGTATCACTCTGATACAAAAGCCAGAAAAAAGACACCACTGGAAAAGAAAATTATAGGTCAATTTTCCTGATTAACACAGATGTAAAACATCAATAAATTACTCAAAAAGCGAACTTAACCATACATTAAAAATATCATACATCATAAAAAGGTGAGATTTATCCATGGGATAAAAGGATGATTAACATAGGCAAATTGATCAATCAATGTGATATACCACATTCATAAAATGAAAGCTAAAAACCACACAATCATTTCAGTAGATGCAAAAAGAAAAGCATATAAAAAAAAATTCATGATTTAAACAAAACTCCTAACAAAATAGACAAAAAGGAAACTGACCTGAACAAAATAAAACCCATATATAAAAATGCTCCACCTAGCATTATAATCAATGGGGACAAAACTGAGCACTTTTTTTCCAGGATCAAGTACAAGGGATGGATGCAAATTCTTGCCTTTTTTAATTCAACTTCAGACTGAAAGTGATTGTCAGAGCAATTAACCAAGAAAAAATAAACAAAAGGAATCTAAATTTGAAGAGAAAGAACAAAATTATCTATTTGCATATTACATAATCATGTATTTACAAAACTCTAAACACTCAAAAGCATTAAACAATGTATCCAGTAAATTTGCATAATGCAAAACTACATGAAAAAATCAGTGGCTTTTCAACACATAATAACATTGAAATACTCTAAAAGAAAATTACAAAAAATGTCCCATTTCCAAAAGAATAAAATACTTAGAAATAAACTTATCCAAATAGGTAAAATAAGTATACACTGAAAATTATTTAAAGATCAATTAAGGAAATTAAATGATACAGATAAATGGAAAGATGTTTCATGTTCATGAATTGGAATAATTAATATTTGTAAATTGTTCATTCTATCTAAAATGATTTACAGATTCAGTGTAATCTCTATCAAAGTTTCAATTATGTTTTCACAAAAACAATGCTAAAATTAATATAAAAACACAAAATACCTCAAATAGACAAAGTAATCTTGATAGTGAAGAAGAAAAGTAGAGGCATCATAATTCCTGATATCAAACTGTATTACACAGGTATAGCAATTAAAATAGGATGGTCATAGAATAAAAAACAGACACATAGAGCAATGGAACTGAATTTACATTCCAGAAATAAACCCACATGTATACAGTTAATTAATCTTTGACAACACACTAAAAATGTACAATGAAGAAAAGATATTCTCTTCAATAAATGATGCTAGGGAAAGTGAGTATCTACATTCAAGAAAATGCACTGGACCCTCATCTTACAATGTACACATACCAAAAACTCAAAATGGATCAAAGGCAAATTTAAGACCTAAAATCATAAAACTCCTAGAGACAAGGGAAAACCTCCTTGATATTGGTCTTGGCACTGATGTTTTTTGAGATGACACCAAAAGCTAAGGCAACAAAAGCAAAGACTTGTTAGTGAGACTACATCAAACTAAAAACCTTCTGTGCAGCAAAGGAAACAATACAGTAAAAGGCAACTTAAGGAATGGGAGAAAATATTTAGGAACCATATATCTGTTGAGTAATTAATATTCAAATTATGTAAGGAGCTCAAGCAATCAAATTAAAAATGAGCAAAATACCTGAATAAATTTTTTTTCCAAGAAGACATTTAAGTAAATGGCCAATAGTTATATGAAAAAGTATTCAACATTACTAGTTATCAGGGAAATACAAATTAAAATCACTTAACACCTGTTAGAACGACTATTATTAAAAAGACAAGATATTTTCATCAAACTAGTTAGCATAGCATTCATGGCATTTTCTTAGTCGTTGTTAAGACATTTATAGTCTACATTTAGTAAATTTCACATGTACCCTTGTAAGATGTGGTCTCACCAATTACCATCCCTCCCCCCATCCTCCCTCCACCCCTCCACTTCCTCTCCCCTTTCCCCATATTCTTGGGCTCTAATTGGGTTATAGCTTTCATATGAAAGCTATAAATTGGTTTCATAGTAGGGCTGAGTACATTGAATACTTTTTTTCCCCCATGCCCCATGATTGCATTAATGTACACAGCTATGATTAAAAAAAAAAAAAAAGAAAGAAACTTCTTGAGGACAGGGGCCAGGTCACATTCTCTCTGGAGTCCCAGTGCTCTTAATAATTTTTTTAGTGCCTATTATGTTTCAACCTTTTAAAATATACATTATATAATGGCAAAAATAAAAGATATGACAAGTGTTGACAGTGGTGTGGAAAGAAATTAATCCTTGCATACTATTGATGGAATATAAGTTTTTACACCAGTGTGAAAAACCATATGGTGGTTACTCACAAAAATTACAAACAAACAAACAAAAAAACTACTGTGTAATCCTGTAATCTCACTTCTGGTTATATATCCAAAGAAATTGCAATCAGGATCTCAAATAAATATTTGCACTTTCATGTTCATTACTGCATTATTCACAGTAGATAAGATATGGAATCAATTTATACATCCATCACTGGCTGAATAAAGAAAATTTGGCGTATATAATGGAATACTATTTGATCATAAAAATGAAGGAAATTCTATCATTTTTGACAATATGTATGAACCTGGAGGACATTATTTTTATAGGAAATAAGACACAGGAAAACAAATACCACATAATCTCACTTACATATGAAATGCAACAAAGTTTCATTCAAAGAAGCAGAAAATAGAAAGGTGATTCCCAGAGGCAGGAATGAGGGTAGGGATTGTAGTGATGTCAGATAAATGATACAAAGGTTCCATTAGACAGAAATAATAAAATCAAGAGCTGTATTGTACAACATGGTGACATAGTAAATAACAATATATTGTATATTTGAAAATTCCTGAGAGTAAATTTTACATGTTCTCAACATATAAAAGATAAGTACATGAGAAATATATAGTTTAATTAGCTCATTTAAAATATCTTACAATATCTACACATATCAAGATGTTATATTGGACATCATAAATATATAATGTATATAAATTAACTTTTTAATTTAAAAATAAATAACGATATTAAAATTTAAAATAGAAATACCATATGATCCAGCAATCCCACTTCTGGATAAATATCCAGAAATATTAAATCAGGATCTCAAGATATTTACACTCTTGTGCCCACTGTGTCCAAATTTGGACACACACTACAGCATGGATGAACATTAAGGATATCATGCAAAATGAAATAAGACAGACACAGAAGACAAACATCCCATTATTCCACTTATATGAGCTATCTGAAACACTCTAAGTCACAGAAGAAGAGAGTAGAATGACAGTTTCCAGGAGCTGCAGAAAGGGTGAAATGAGGAACTGGTAATCAGTAATGTAAGTAATATAAACTTTCAGTTATGTAATCAGTGATATAAAGTTTCAGTTGTATAAGATGAATAAGTTCTAGTGATCTGTTGTACAACATTATGCCTATAGTTAATAACACTGTACTGTACACTAACTATCTGTTAAGAGGGTAGATCTCAGGTTAAGTATTACTACTACCATAAAATAAAAGTTAAAAAATGTTCTTTCTCTCCACAACCACAGAAGTTGGTAGATGTAATAAAATTCTCTAATGTCATTTTTAAAGTCATCAAAAATTATATCAAATTCATTACTATACCAGATGGCTCTGAGTGCCTATAAAAACAACTTCAGTTAATTCATCATTTTTTGGAAGCGATATAATGCAATAGTTAGGTATATCAACTCTGGAGTCATTTTGCTTATATTCAAATCTCAGATCTAACACATCAGGCAGTTCAATTAATCTGTAAATGGCTCAGTTTTCTTGTCTTCAAATGGGGATCATAATAAACCATATGATTTATATTTTTCACTGAACACATTAATACATATACAAACCAGATACAGAGGAAGTAGACCGTAAATGTTAGCTACTATTATTAGCAGTCACTCTTTAGCACTATGTCACCATTTGAATAAAGCATTTTACTCCCCTAACCATTCTTCCCAAATATATTTGGGAGGCACAGCACTTATCTGTTCCAGTAAAATCCTCAATCTTTCTGACATAAACTTAACAGAATACTACCTCTCCTGCTTATTTACAACCAGTTGTAACACCACCCTATGCCTTCCTCATAAAAGGACCGATTCATTTCAACTTTCCCTTTGATGATGTTAATCAAAGCAAAACTAAATTTCGCATAGTTTTAAACTCTGAGTGGCACATGTGTAAATCTAGCACAGTGGTCCCCAACCATTTTGGAATTGGGGACCAACCAGTCTCACGGAAGACAATTTTTTCCAGTGATCTGGGGGGGGGTGTTGAGGAAGGATAGTTTTAGGATGATTCAGGTACATTGCATTTATTGTGCACATTACTTCTATTATGATTACATTGTAATATATAATGAAATAATCATACAACTTGCCATAATGCAGAATCAATGAAAACCCTGAACTCGTTTTCCTGTAACTACACGTTCCCATCTGGGAGTGATGGGAAAGAGTGATACTCAGAATATGTTGCTTATGTCCAGTCTACTCCATAATCTCATTTTGTTTACTGTCACTGCAAAAAATCCCGCTTCTTCACAAAGATAGGATGTTAGAAATGGAACCAAGATTTTCAGTAATTTTGTGTTAACTTCAAGATATTTCACCTTGACTTTAATAGAGAACATATGAACATTTGAAGTTGTCTGAAACATACTTTTAAGGCCACTGTCATTTGTGATCTCAAGCAGTTGATCCTTGTCTAGCAAGGACAAAGTTGACTCACCTGGCTTATTCAAAAATGGATTGTGGATCTATTCCATCCAAGTTCAGGGTTCTTTTGTGATCAAGAAATAATGTTCCAACTCCTTTGAAAGTTGAGATAGGTGATCATGCATCAGATGTAAGAAAGAAAGTACTGGCTCAGTCTCTTTCAAAATCTCAGTCTCTTTTAAAACCTGTCAAAAACCCCTCTGTTCACACATTACCTCCTTACTTCCAGTTTGGCTTTAAATCCAGTTCATTTTATCTGGCAACTTGAACACAGTTGTCATTCTCCCTTAAAGTGATAGATCAATCTGAATATTTCAGGCAAGTAAGCAAGTGTTGTGACCCATTATTTGTTAATTAAATGTGCTGGCAGCAGTAAGTGTTTTTCTAAGAGAAATTTCCAGAGCCGCTCTCATAACTCAGATTTTTTGGCCAGTGATATATTCTTAAAAAGTCTTTTCACTTCTGGGTATAAAATACTAATTGTGTGCTTTGTGTCCATCTCCTCAAAGAGATGCATGAACAGGCATGAATTAAGGGAATGCACTTTAATTTGGTTGATAATTTTAATTGCATCTTGAAAAACATTATTTAGTTCAGGTGATATTTTGTGGCTAGCCAGCGTTTGTCTACAGATGACACAATGTATAGATTCATATTCAGAAGTGACCTCCTTGACCCAGAAAGCCATCAAGTCATGGCAGCCACCTATGTGTGAATATACCAACAAAAAATTACCAATTTAGTTTTCCCAGTATGTAATCATTCAAAGACTTGAATAGTTCAGCAACTGTGGTGTTGGTTGACACATAACATATCCTCATGGTACATTCACTTCAAAAAATGTATCATAAAAAAAAGTATTTTTGCCTTGTTGTCAACATTGGTAGACTTGCCAACCTAAATGTCATAACATTATCTTCTCTAGCAATTGTACATCAGTATCCTCTCCTATTTCATATAGTCACCTGGTTATGATGCTAGCTCAAAGAGGAATGTGTGCCACCTTTTGAAATGAAACCTCTAAGTATCTCAAGAATGAAAGAAAAAGTATCCAATGTACTCAGCCCTACTATGAAACTAATTTATGGCTTCATAAGAAAGCTATAACCCAGTTATAACCTAAGAATATGAGGAATGGGGTGAGGGAAAGGAGGGAGGAGGGAGAATGGGCGGAGGGAGGATGATTGGTGGGATTTTACCTACGGTGCATCTTACAAGGGTACATGTGAAACTTAGTAAATGTAGAATATAAATGTCTTAACACAATGACTAAGAAAATGCCAGGAAGGCTATGTTAACTGGTGTGATGAAAATATGTCAAATGGTATATAAAACCAGTGTATGGTGCCCCATGATTGCATTAATGTACATAGCTATGACTTAATAATAAAAAAATAATATGTAAAAAAATAAATGTAACCTGTGATGAAAGTTCACAGCAAATACGTTTAGTAGCAGGCAGGATCACTCTTCACAAATAATAAAGTGTATCTTAGCTTTAGCAATGTGGTTAGCCACTAAGAATGATGCTCTCAGTTCGAGAATTTGATGAAGTGGTGGCCTTCAATAATTGTTTTTGTTCATTATGTTCACATTTTTTTCTTTTGAAAAATTCCACAGGCTGGTCTTTTAATGCAGGAGGCCTCTATGTGGCAAATCAGTTTTGAAGATTTAATATCTTCATTGTATAGCAAGTCACCACATATTATATGAAGGGGGCTTGGAGAATATAAAGTATCTGCTGAAATGAACCCATAGTTTATGTATGAATCTTGACATTTTCTTTTAAATGCAGCTCACATTTTGTTGGCAGTCATAGAGTCTTCTTCTTTCTCATCTTTGGATCTACACCCTTTTTGAAGAGGCTCTCTGGTGATGTTTGCTTTTTACTTATTTTTGCTAAGGTTAACTTGTGGTATTTCCAAAATTGTGACTGGAGGAAAGAAGTGCAGATAGAAATGGTAAATAAAATAATGCTAAGTCCATGTGTGAACTAAAATGAGTGTTGGATTCTGACTTAAGTCCGGTCACCAGATGTGGCTGTACTATTTAAGTACATCAATTTACATGCCACTATAAAGCCTACCAAGAAATGCAGCTTAATTGTCACTTGTCACTCATTGATAGAGATTTGATATGAGTCTGCAATCAAATGATTTATTATGGTCACTGTGCAATCAAGCCTCGATGCTAATGATAATCTGTATTTGTAGCTGCTCCCCAGGGTTAGCATCACTGCCTCAGCTCCACCTCAAATCATTGGGCATTAGATTCTCATAAGGAGTGTATAACCTAGATCCCTCACATGCAGTTTACAGTAAGGTTCACACTCCTATGATAATCTAATGCCACTACTAATCTGACATGGTGCACAGCTCAAGTGGTGATGCAAGGAATGGGAAATGACTGTAAATACAGTAGAAGTGTTGCTTTCACTCATTCACCTGGTGCTCACCTCCTGCTGTGCATCCAAGTTTCTATCAAGCCATAGACAGGCACCAATCTGCAGCCAAGGGACTAGGGACTGCAGCTCTAACTGAACAGTTAAAAATCAATGGGAGGTAAATTTAAACAAAGCTGTTTCTATAAGAGTATGGCTTCTGAGCTCCCATTTAGAACTGAAGAAATGAACCTAAAAATCACTACAGAACAGTCTTTGAGGGGTTCTAATGAGAGCCTCTAGCATATGTAGTGAAAATAAAATTTTAAATATATATATTTACTATATCCATACACAAAACTGGATACATTTGTGTCAAAATTAAATATGAAAGTGGTTATTGTACTTCAAGAAAAAGTGAAACAGTTAAAGAAGAGGCCCATAAGAACAATTGAAATGATTACAATAATGAAAACTATTGGGAAAATGATAATAGAGAATCAATGACTGGAAAGGGCCATTAGACAACATTTCCTATGTTTTAAGAGTAATGAATAAGGTAAATATTCTTATAAATAAATATTTATTGAGCATTTATATATTAGGTACTTTGTCTACATCACCTCATTTTATTTTCCTCAAGGAGCCATTATTATCTCCATTGTATTAATGAGAAACCAGAAGTTTAGACTGATGAAAGAACCTTGTAAAAATCACAAGAGTAATGTGGTTTCAAACTTAGACAATTTAGCTCCAGAACCTACAATCATAACCACTGTGCTGTACTCCCTCCCATAATACTTGGGAGGAGGGCAGTTATTCACTAACTTTGTGATTTGCTAAGTTAAATAAGAATGTTAAAAATTTACATATGATCTTAAAAACACAGGAATAGAACACAAAACTTAGAAACCAGTAGAGGCATGAGAACAATTATAGTTAGGGACTTTACCTAACAAATGCAAACAGTATAACCTAATTCATTGTACCCTCAATGAACCTAAAATAATTAGAAAATGATAATTGGAATAAAATTAATTTCATCAATTCAAAAGAATGCAAAGGATGAGAAAAAAAGTTCAATGTAAGAAAAAAGGGCAATAGAGGAAGAATAAAACTAGATGGTAAATTCAAAAATACCAATAAGCACAAAAAGGTAAGTGGATTAAACTTAAATATTTGATACATTATCTGAATGGGAGTTTTAAAAAATCTAATTATGATATTTTCAAGATTCACGCGTTACTTATAAGACACAAAAATTTAGAAAACAAAACAGTTGAACATACATACCCAAGACAAATATCAAACAAACATAATGGAAGACTAACATAAAGAGAGGGTATAACAGCTCTTCTGTAAAACTTGACAGCTTAAGTGCTCAAAAATTAGTAAGATTATAAGTGAGGTGAGTATTACAAATAACAAATTATATATTTAGAGCACATTATGACATTCTCATCAATTACATATAGAACATTTACAGGATTGATTACATATTAGGCACTAAAGCAAAGATCAACAGATTTCAAAGAATATGTATTACATATTTGCAGTCTGTGACTGCAAAACAATTTACAAATCAAAAGTAAATAAATAAAAAACTTAAAGTTAAGTTTAGAAATTTAAATGAACATTCAATATTTCACTGTTTAAAGCAAAAATGGATTGAGAATAAGAAAATACTTAAAATTTAATTTTAGTAAACACATAAATAATATTCAGGAAATTAGTAACTTGCAAAGACTTAAATCTTTATAAGTGCAAAAGAAGAAAGCCTAAATACCATTGAGTCAATTGCCCAACTTAAAGAAAAATTAGAAAAACAACAATGAAATAATCCTAACTAACATGGAAGAATTGAAATTATAAATGTAAAGACAATGAAATAAAAAACAATAAGAAATTTGTCAACAGAGATAAAAAATAATCCTTTGAAGTCCAGGTGAGCTCACAGGTATAGCTTTTCCTAGTGAACAAAAGTTGAACTTGTCCACCTCTCTTAACACACTCACAAATTCCTTTCACTATTCTTCTTGCCTAGAGCACTCTCCTTAGATAGCCTTTATCTACAAAAGTTTAACTGTTAAGCACGAGCTTCTGGGAACACTAATGTCTGCAAGACCTGCCACAGGAAATGCAGTAGTGAGAAACACACTGTTTAAAGGGCTAATTACAATGAACAATGCTGAGTCATGCACAAAACACCCTTTTCTCAAGTTTAGTAGACTGTGAATCTATGCTATATCATCATTTCTCATCTTCTCCCACAAGGGTTTATTGAAAATGCATTCCACATCATGGTTCATAACTGCCCCTCCATCTGCATTCATGGAGTCGCTCACAATAAACAAGCAGTTGCTGGGCATCCCTGACACCCTTTATGATTTAAATAGTTGAAGAAGCAGCATATCTAGAATTCCCTTGCATTACTTAAATCATGTGTCTACATTGACTGTTCCATAATATACTTGGTAAATCTGTTTTAACTAAACAGAGATATGAATACACCAAAAAGAAATAAATAATACTTTGAATAAACACATACCATGCAATATTTATCAATAAAAAGAGAAAATGCATAAATAAATAACGCTAAGAAATAAAAGACTGAATAACTACATACAATGATATTCAAAATAAGAGAATAATATGAACAACTCTACACCCACAAGTTTGAAAACATTTTCAAAATTGACAATTCACTACGAAAGCATAGCTTACAAAAATGACTCATGAAGTAACAAAACTAGATTAAAACTACAGTGATTAAAAACATTGAAGCAATTGCTAAAATATCTACAACCAAATCCAGTACAACAACAATAATTTTAAAAAGAAACAATTTTTAGGATTTCTATTAAGCATTCAAGGGACCAATAATTAAAATTTTATGCAAATTGTTCCAGAAAATTGGAAAAAGAAACACTCACTAGCTCATCTCATGTAGCCAACAAAACCTTGATATTAGAACACAGGAGAAAGAGGTGGTCACTATACAAGCAGGAAAATATGCTAAATTTATAACATATTCTTAAGGACCAAATGTAAACTAGTATATCAGTCTGGACACATCAGTCTGAAATAGCAATATGCCAACAAATATTCTTCACAGTCCCTATTCCACGGGTCTCCATTAGGTATTCATGAAACAAATTGGAAGCAGGCCAGATCAAAGAGATCCTCCCTCAGAGATATGAGTGTGCAGAAGGTGTTTCACAGAGAACAAGTACAGAATCTCATTTTTTCATCCTACTCTTCTGCAAGCAAAAAGCCTTAAACCACTATCAAAAATGTAATAAATTGATTCTCAACAAAATGTAATAAATGCTGTTGTCCCTGGAAAACAGGGAAAGATTCATTGAATCTTCAAGATTTAAAACACACCACTTTGTGCATATAAGGAAAACAGGAAATGTTTTTTTGCAAATGGCCATAGGAAAAAGACCCATTCCTTTGGGGAGGGCAGTTAGAAAAACCTCTATACTCTAGAAAAGGCAAAAGAAACTGTCTTGGGCCTAGAATCCTACACCAATATCAAGCAGATGGCAGCTAATATTGAGGAAGGAGAAAGAAACTTCCATCTAAGAACAACTACAGACACAAAGCAGAGTTTAACTGCCATAAGGAGGAGAGGCAAAAATGATGAAATAGACCCCCTTACCCCCAGGCACAAAGGCTTGCTCTAGACTAAGACTAAACCGGGACAACAGAAGTTTCTTCTGTCTTCACCATAAGCCTAGCACCCAGTAACAAGCAATAATATTCTACTACTAAGGAAGGGTTATGAGCAGGGATAGAGAACATTCTGTGGCACAAGCATATAGGGATAACAAGATATGGAAGGAGCAGAAACTGAAAAAAAATATCCCTTAGCACCCAAGCCATTTCTTAAGAATAAAAAAATAAGATCCCACCTCTGGAAGAATTTGAAACCTATATTTTACTAAAAGTATTGACATCAACAACAAAATTCATACCCCACTCAAGATCTGAGTAAATTGACACAAAACTTCACACGTGTTACCAAGCTGACAAAAGAGACATGCCCATTTCCAGATATTAAATGCATTAAGGGATCTAGTTGAAAAGACAGACTATATCTATGAACAAATGGGGAATTTCAACAGAGAGATGGAAAACATTAACAGTCAAATGAGACTGTTAGGAAATATGGTCTCTACTACTGAATGTGATTATAAAGTCTGAATGAATGCACAGGTAATCTATTTGGGTACATGAAAACATAAATTGTAGCAAACAAATTTGAGAAACACATCCTAATTGACAGTAAACAAAGGTGAGTTTTCCTTGATTTTTTTTTTTCATCAAGTGTTTTCCAGACATGGATTCAAAGACAGGTAAAATCTACTGTCTTAGATTAAACTGGGTGTATTGTTATGTAAAAAAGAAAATCCGAAAAAGAAGAAGCAATAGCTTCTCCAGATGAGAAGAAATCAGTGAAAGAACTCTGCAAACATAAAAAATCAGAGTGAAAGGACACCAGAAAAAGAAAACAGCAACTCTGTACCAATGGAAACCAACCAAAATGCGAATATTGTAATAACTGATAAGGAATGTTGAATATGAATTATAGGAAGCTCAATGAAATAGAATAGAAAGGAGAAACTCAATACAAAAAAAAAAAACACAGAAATAACCCAGGAAATGAATGAAAAATTTACTACAGAAATTTAATCATTAGAAAAAAATCAAGCAGAGCTTCTGGAAATGACAAAATCAATTCAAAGAAATACAAAACACAGTGAAAAACCTTAAGAACAAGCTAGACCTGGTAGAACAAAGAATGTCATAAGTATAAGACAACATCTTGAGTTAAACAAATCAGTCAAAGGGAAAGAACAGAGAAATAAGAGGAATAAACAAAGCCCAGAAGATATATGGGATTATGTAAAGCAGCCTAACAGAAGAATCATAGGCACCCCTGAGCATGAAGAAGAAAATACCCAAGATCTGAAAAACATATTTGACAGCATACTGGAGGAAAATTACTCCGGTCTTGCTAGAAATTTAGATATCTAGGTACCAGAAGCACAATGGATTCCTGGGAGATTCATATCCAAGAGGCAATCCATGTCATACAGTCATCTGGCTGTGCAAAGTTAACACAAAAGAGGAACTCCTACAAACCATAAGACAAAAGTCTCAGATAAATAATAAAGGAAAACCCATCAGACTAACTGAATACTTCTCAACTGAGACCTTACAGGCCAGAGGGACTGGGCCCCCATTCTCAGTTCTCTCAAACATAATAACGGTGAGACTAGAATTTTGTATCCTGCAAAACTAAATGTCTTATGTGGCTAAGAAATAAAGACTTTTTCAGACAAGTAAATGCTGAGGGAATCTAACAAGCCCAGACCTGCCCTGCTGGAAATACTCAGATCAGCACAAAAGACACCCATCAGTGTAAAGCCATTTAAATGTTTAAGTTCATAGACTAGATACCACAATGGCTCCAGAGGTGAAAAAAAGCAGTGAATTCTACTGAACAGGATGAACAGAAATCCACCCCACTTATCAATTCTTTTAGTAAATGTGAATGGATTGAACTCCACTCAAGAGACATAGGCTGACTAAATGGAAAAGAAAAAAAAAAAAAAAAACAAGTCAAGTATCTTCTGTCTTCAGGAAACAAACGCTTGATACAAAAGTACTAAGTCAGACTCAAGGAGAAGAGATAGAAAACAAATTCCATGGAAAACAGTATTTCGTACAAATACAAATAAAAAAAATAGTGTAGCCATCCTTATATCAGATAACATAGATTTTAAAGCCATAAAAATAATTTTTTTAAAAGATCATTATATAACGCTAAAAAAAAAAAAAATTCACCAAGAAGACATAACACTCCTAAATATCTATGCATCTAACACAGGTACACCTAGATTTATAAAGCAAACCCTACTAGATCTAAACAAAATGATAAACAGCAACATCATAATAGCCAGGTACTTCAATACCTCAGAACTAGACAGCTCATCAAATAGAACACCTCTGTCATATTTTAAAGACCTGGAAAAATTAGCACTTCATTTTACATGGAAACAGAAAAAAACTCAAATAGCCAAGACATTACTCAGAAATAAAAACAAATTCGGAAGAATCATGCTTCCAGACTTCAGACTGTACTATAAATCGATAGTGATCAAAAAAGCATGTATTGGCACAAAAATAGATAGGTAGATGTATGGAACAGAATTGAAGACCAAGAGGTGAACCCAGACACTTATCATCATTTGATTTTTGATAAGCCTATTAAAAATATATATTGGGGGAAAGATTCCCTATTCAATAAATGGTGCCGGATGAATTGGCTGGCAACTTGTGGAAGACTGAAACTGTACCCACACCTTTCTCCTCTAAAAAAATTGACCATTACTGGTTAAAGAACTTAAACTTAAAACATGAAACTATAAATATTCTTAGAGAGAGTGCAGGGAAAATGCTTGAAAAATTGGCCTGGGAGAATACTTCATGAAGAAGACACCCCAGACAAATGAAGCAACATTGAAAATACATTACTGGGGCAGTGCCTTTGGCTCAAAGGTGTAGGACGCCAGCCCCATATGCCAGAGGTGGCAGATTCAAACCCAGCCCCGGCCAAAAAACAAAAAAAAAGAAAAAAATACATTACTGGGATCTGATCAAATTAAAAAGCTTCTGCACTGCCAAGAACACACTAAGTAAAGCTAATAGACAGCCCTCAGAATGGGAGAGGATCTTTTCAAGTTATACTTCCAACAAAGGGCTAATAACAAGAATCCTCAGAGAACCCAAACTTATTAATAAGCAGAAAACAAGTGATCTCATTTCATTGTGGGCAAGAGACATGAACAGAACCTTCTCAGAAGAAGACAGGCGCTTGGCCTACAGACACATGAAAAAATGCTCATCATCTTTAATCATCAGAGAAATGCAAACCAAAACTACTCTGAGATACCATCTAACTCCAGTAAGAGTAGCCCACTTCACAAAATCCCCAAACAAAAGATGTTGGTGTGGATGTGGAGAAAAGGGAACACTTCTGCAATGCCGGTGAGAATGCAAGCTAGTACATTCCTTTTGGAAGGAAGTTTGGAGAACACTCAGGGATTTAAATGTAGACCTGCCCTTTGATCCTGCAATTCTTCTTCTAGGTGTATATCCGAAGGACCAAAAATCATTTGGCAATAAAAATATTTGCACCAGATTGTTCATTGCAGCTCAATTCATAATTGCCAAGTCATGGAAAAAGCCCAAGTGCCCATCAACCCATGAATGGATTAGTAAATTGTGGTATATGTACGCCATAGAATACTATGCAGCAGTAAAAAAGAAAAGGAGACTTTACCTCTTTTATGTTTACATGGATGGAGCTGGAAAATATTCATCTTAGTAAAGTATCTTAGGAATGGGAAAAATGAATCCAATGTACTCAGTACTACTGAGAAACCAATTTATAATCACTCACACTTGCATATGAAAAATGAAACACAACTTTAGTCTAGGATGAAGGAAGGAAGGGGAGGGAGAGGAGGGTTGTGAGGGATAGTAGGGGATAGTAAGGGGACTACACATATGGAGCACATTGCAAGTACAAGTTAGATCTATCATGTGTAGAACACAAATGTCCTAATGCTATAATTGGGTAAAAGAGGTGAAAGCTATGTTGATTAGTATGATGTAAGCACTCCAATTTGTACAAATAATCAACACATTGAAAATGGCATAAATGTATTTATGATCTATGTACAAAAGACTTAATAATATTAATAATAATAATAAATTATGGTATATGTAAAAAATAAAATAAAATAAAAAGATAAAATTGACTAGACCTCTCTCTATGTTAAACAAAAACATGAGATAAATAAATTTAATAAACTCAAATAGAAGTTAAAAAGAAGAAATTACAACTGGTACCACAGAAAAACAAAACAGCATCTCTGTATACTATAAAAATCTCTATGCACATAAATTGGAAATGTTGAAGAAATGGACACATTCTTCCTAAGCTCGATCAACAAAAAAATGGAACTTCTAAGCAGACCAATGTCAAGTGAAAGAAGTGAAGCAGCAATAAAGTCTTCCTTTGAACAAAAATTTCCAAGACCAGATGATTTAACAACTGAATTTTATCATACCTACAAAGAGTAACTGATACCTATGATGAAGAAATTATTCCATAATATCAAGAAGGAAAGAATCTTCCCCAACCTGTTCTATGAAGCAAGTATAACCTTGACACCAAACCCAGGAAAGAACACAACAAATAAAACAAAATACAGAACAATATCCCTAATTAATATAGATGTAAAAATTTCCAGTAAAATTCCACCAAATAAATTCATCAGCACATCAAAAAATAATCCACCATGACAAAGTGGGCTCCATCCCAAGTATGAAAGGATGGCTCGACATAGGGAACAGAAACTATGTTTCTTTGTTGACAGTATGATCTTATATCTAGATATGCTGCCAAGAGATTCCTAAAATTGATAAATAAATTCAGCAGAATGTCAGGAAACAAAAGTAATGTATACACATTAATAACGTTCCAATACACCAACAAAAATCAAGCTGAGCATAAAATCAAAGAATCAATATCTTTCACAATAGCAGCAATAAAAATAAAATACCTAGGAATATATTTTACCAAGAAGGTAAAAAACTGAGGAATGAAATATCAGAAAATGTAAACAAATGGAAAAAGAAATAACTCTTCTGGATCAACAGAATATAAATTGTTAAAATGTCTATAGTACCCCAGGGCAGAGAAAACTGGCAGCTAAGTAACAGCTTCTTTGCAACTGGGTGCAGAGAGATTGGGGAAGATTCCAGGCACCTCTGGCCTGTGGTCTCTGCCCAGAAACATTCCTTTGGGGACACAGAGAAACAGTAGGAGACTTCTGGAACAAAAGAAGAGAACAAAAGAAGTGAAGAAGTATGGGCGCTGGACCTATATGCCTCAGGTGGCAGGTTCAAACCCAGCCCTGGCCAAAAACTTCAAAAAAAAAAAAGTAGAGAAGTGGCAAATTCTTGCATTCAGTCTGAAGCTCTGATGGCTTCCATGGCTGTAGCTATAGCAGCAGCAAGATTGCAGTGAGGGAAGGACTTCCCTGTGGGTTGATTTTTATTTGGACTTGGGCATTGGTTGCGTTATCTTGGGAGACCTTGGATGAGTGGACAAGTGACTCTGAGCGGTGTCCAGAGTCCATGAGACTGGTCTGAGCTGAAACAGAATTTTCATTATTCAGCTGCAGGCCACATGCAGCCATTGTGGGAGAGCAGCCCTGCAGGTTCTGCTCTCTGGTCCCAGAGTGAGGCCATGCTGGGAGACCTTAGGCAAATGATCAAGTAATTTTGAATAGCACCTAGAGGCCAGGACTGAGACACCAGGGAAGAGCAGAGATTTCATTGTTCAGCAGTAGGAGAGCTGCCTTGCAGCCTCAGCCCTCAGAGGCATAGAGTGAGGCAGGTCTCAGTTCACAAGGTAAGCATACAGCCACTTCAGGAGAGATCCCAGTGACACATGCTTTCCTGGGAAACCCTCTGCTTAGCAAAGGTTCATGGTTTAAAGTGTCTTTTAAGTGGGCTGAGAGATTCAGGATGTCAACCCTGCAGAGGGCAAAAAATTCAGCTGAGGCCTCCAGTCTCCATCTCATACAGCTGTATCAGCATTGTGATTAACATCTCATATTCCCAAAGATCACTTGTTTCCCAGGCAATATTCATATATGTATAGCTTTGTTTTTGTTTCCTTTTATTTAATTCAAGCTTTTTCCCCTAGATTTTTGTTTTTATTCTTTATTCATTTTTCTAATGTAAATATAATTTTTCTTCGTTGCATTCTATATTAATGAGAACTTAAATTTGCTACTTTTCTGCCCCTGTTATTTGTTTTTCCTCCAATTTTATCCTCTAAGATTTTTTGTTTTTTTAGTTTTGGTTTGATTTATACTACTTTTTTTCTTCTCAATTTGGTGGAGGTGGGATACTGTGTTTGCTCAGGCTGATAAAGAGCTGCAGACATAAAGGGACCCACCTAACCCAGCCCCCACAGAGGTTGGGATTTGGGGGTGTGGGTCAAGGTACCCTATTGTACAGCTTTATTTCTCCAGTATCCCTCTTTCTGTGCCTCTCCTCTTTTTGTCAATCTTCCATTTTACTCAACTCTTTTCCTTTCTCTTTTCTCTTTTTTCATCTTTTTTCCTTTTTTGCTCTTCAATCTTTTCATCCTTTTATTCCTGTACCAAAAGGACATTGCCAAATGTTAGATCAGAGACACGGTAATTTAAACAGCAAGAGGAAGTTAAAACAAAATTAGGGCAAGGAAACAGACAAAAGAAAACACTCATGAGGAAGAAACAGCAGAAAAATCCTGGCTATATGAAAAATCAGAACAGAGAAACTCCCCCCACCCCACCCAAAGGGACCATGAGATAGTTACTGCAGAAGACTGCACCTACAAGGAAATTCTAGAAATTACAGAAGGGGAATTAAAAACATGGATGATAAAAACAATGAAGGAGATTGCAGAGAAAGTGGAAAATAACCAAAAGGACACCCAAAAACAGAATCAAATAAGAGATCAATGATATGAACACTATAGAAGGATATAGCAGAGCTAAATGAATTGAAGCAATTAAGGAACAAAAAGATTCAGTAGAACTGCGAGTCTCAATCTGTGGGTCACAACCCTGTTGGGGGTCGAACAACCTTTTCACGGGAGTCATCGCCTAAGATCATCCTGAGTATCAGATATTTACATTACAATTTATAACAATAAAAATTACAGAGATGAAGTAGTAATGAAAATAATTTTACTGTTGGGGGTCACCACAACATGAGGAACTGTATTAAAGAGTTGCAGTGTTAGGAAGCTTGAGAACCACTTCAGTGGAAAGTATCAATAACAGATTAAACCATGCAGAAGAAAGAATCTCAGAGGTAGAGGACAATGCTCTTGAGCTAACTCAGATAGTTAAGGAGTCAGAAAAAAAGAAAGAGAAAGCAATATTCACTGATAGAATTATGGTACTTCATGAGGCATTCAAATATACAAGTTATAGGTATCCCAGAAGGGGAAGAATTCTGCAGAGGAATGGAAGCCATAGTAGAAAATATTATAAATGAAAATTTCCCAAATATCACCAAAGATTCTGACACACTCCTTTCAGAGGTATATTGGACACCAGGTCATCTCAATTCAAATAGAGCTTCTCCAAGACACACTGTGATAAACCTTTCCAAAGTCAAGACAAAAGAAAAGATTCTGCAAGCTGCAAGGAGTAAACTCCAATTGACCTATTTGGGCAAATCCATCAGTGTGACTGGAGACTTCTCAAATGAATTTCAAGCCAGAAGAAAATGGTTATCTACCTTTACTCTACTTAAACAAAACAATTTCCAGCCAAAAATTCTATATCCTGGTAAGCTAAGCTTTAAAATTGACAGAGAAATCAAATTTGTTACTGATATGCAAACATTGAGGAAGTTTCCCACAACAAAACAAGCTCTACAGGAAATACTTCGACATGTTCTACACACTATCATGATGGACCACCAAAAAGCAAGCACTGAGAAACTAAAGAACAAAATCTAGCTTCCACAATGCTGCAAAAGATAAAACTGAGCAATGGACTTTTCACAAAATAAGACAACTAGAATGCCACCACATTTATCAATTATCTGAATAAATGTTATTGGCTTGAATTCCCCACTGAAGAGGCATAGACTGGCTGATTGGATTAAAAAAAAAAAAAAAACAAGCCATCCCTTTGCTGTCTGCAGCAGACACATTTTGCCTCAAAAGACAAATTAAAATTCAGAGTTAAGTGATGGAAGACAATTTTCCAGGCAAGTGGAATTCAGAAGAAAAGAGGGTTTGCAATCTTACTTTCAGATACAAGTGGATTTAAAGCAACAAAAGTAAAAAAAAAAAAAAAAAAAGACAAATATGGACACTTATTGGTCCAGCAAAAAACACAAGAAGACATTTCAAGTCTAAATATTTATGCACCCAACTTAAATGTTCCCAGATTCCTGAAACAGACCTTAATTAGTCTGAGCAATATGATATCACATAACACCATAATAGCAGGGGACTTTAACACTACTCTTATAAAGCTGGAAAGATCCTCTAAACAGAAACTAAACAAAGATACAACAGACTTAAATGTAGAACATTTATAACAAAATATTAAGCCTAGAACAACTAGACTTGATAAATGTATGTAGAACACTCCATCCCAAAGCAAAAGAATATATGTTCTTCTCATTGGCCCATGGAACATTCTCCAAAGTTGATCATACCCTAGGACACAAAATAAACCTCAACAGAATCAAAATAATTGAAATTTTACCTTGTATCCTCTCAGACCACAAGGTATTAAAGGTGGAACTCAACTCTAACAAAAACATTCAACCCTACACAAAGGCATGGTAATTAAACAACCTGGAGAGCACTCTGGTCCCAGCAATTCTACTTATCAATATATATCTTAGAGAAATTCTCCCGGGAGACATATTCAGTGCTAATATTATGTAGGGGATTCATAAATTGTGGTATTTTCATACATTTGAAAATCATAGGAAGTTAAAACATGATATGCCAGACATCTGCTACTTTCTATACTTTTCTCTATGATCAAAATATTTAATAATGTAAAACAAAAGAGGAAACAAAGCCTAGATTCCAAATAGAAACAACCTTATGGTGAATGACAAATGGGAACAGGAATAGATAAAAGAGGAAATCATTAAATTTCTCGAGCATAATGACAATGAAGCTACCAAAACCTGTAGGATACAGCAAAAGGAATCATAAGAGAAAAATTTACCATTTTAGAAACCTACATCCACAAAACAGAAAGAGAGAGCATAAACAAACATACAAACCATCTTATTGAATTTGAAAAAGAAGAACAATCTAATCCTGATCCACCATAAGAAAATTAATATACGTAACTAAATCAGAGATTAATGAAATTGAAAACAAAAGAATCATTCAGAAAATTAACAAAACAAGGTTTTGGTTTTTTAAAAATAGTAAAATAGATAAAACTTTGGCTGAACTAAAGTCAAGAAATAGAAAAGTAAAATCTTTACTAACCTCAATCAGAAATTATAAGGGGAAAATAATAACAGTTGCCACAGAGATAGAAGAGATTATCTCTGAATACTACAAGAAACTCTATGTCCGGAAATTTGACAATGTAAAGGAAATATTGTGAAGGATTAATATTTGGAATCACACCCTCTCACTAGACTTAGCCAGGAAGAAAGAGTTCTCCTGAATAGATAAATTTCAAGCACTGAGATCAAACAATAATAAATCTCCCAACAAAGAAATGGCTGGATCCAGATGGCTTCAGAGAACAATGGTATCGAACATTCAAAGAAGAGCTTATTCCCACACTGCAGAAAATTATTCCAAAAAATTGAAGAGGAAGGAATCTTCTCCATCACATTCTATCAAACAAACATCACCCTGACACCAAAACAAGGAAAAGACCCAACAAAAAGGAGAACTACAGACCAGTTTCACTAATGAATACAGATGCAAAAATTGTCAATAAAATCCTAGCCAATAGATTACAGTTTATCATCAAAAAAGTCATATATCATGATCAAGTAATTTTCCTGCCAAGGGTGAAAGACTGGGTTAACATATCCAAGTCCATAAATGTAATTCACCATATCAATAGAAGCAAAAACAAAAACCATATGATCCTCTCAATAGATGCACAAAGTCAATCAATAAAATCCAGCATCCTTTTCTAATTAGAACACTAAAGAATATAGGCATTGGTGTCACATTTCTTAAACTGATTGAAGCCACCTATGACAAACACACAGCTAATATTTTACTGAATGGAGTAACACTGAAAGCTTTTCCACTTATAACTGGAACCAGGCTGTAAGGTCCAGTGTTGCAGAAGGACTATCCGTACCACCACTGATCTTGAGATAACCTGCTTTGGTGTTGCAGCGCCTGCTTTTGCCCAGCTCAGGTGAGTGGTGGAGGCCGCTCCCAGTGCTCATGAGTGATTGGGGCCTTGAGGTTCCTATCCAGAAGGAAAGTTAAAGGACAGAAGTTTAGCAAGTAACCTGGAGGATTAGAGCTGAGCCAAGAGGGAATGTTGAATAATGCACATCAACCCTGCTGAGATGAGCTATAACCCCAAGGGTACAAACAAAAGTTACAAAATCCATCAGCAAGCAGACAGGAGTCCCCTCCCCCATGAGAACAGCTCAGAGTACTCCATACAAACAAGCGAGCAGAGTTCAAAAGTCCTCTCATTGTATCCCACAGAAGAGAACTTCTAAAAACTGGACCTACTTCCCCTACTAGGGTGCCATGGCCCTCTCCTGCCAGGCAAAAAAATGTATAAAACTGTATATATTCTCTACCCGCAATTCTGAACTCACAGCACTCCCATCCACTCTCACTCTGAGGTCTGGAAACCTGTCACCCTGGAATCCAGATTCTTGGGTATTTTCTCAAGAGGTGTGGACAAGGCATGGACTGCTGCTGGTCAGTGCTGATTCTGTGGAGTGAAGAAGATGGTCAGCTGAGATGGAACCATACAAGAGCAGTGGTGCCCTGAGGCACAGAGCAGCAGCCACAGTGGCAAAAATAGGTCTCACCCCTGGATATTCCAGAGACAAACCCCTTGTCTCTCTGGGCAACCAGAGGAGGCAGGGCATCTTCTCTGGTGGCAGCCAGGTGAAAAAGATCTGGGATGGAAACGCAGGCACAAGGAGTAAAGGGTTTGCCTGAGGTGGTACTGGCCTGGGTGGAGTGCGGGACTAGAATACGCACACGCAGAGCCAACAGATTCCTAGGGCAGGGCTGACCAAGAGGACTGCTTTACTGACCCTAAGACGCACCCGAACCTCCCTCATGGGATCATTAGCTGAGACAAAGGAGGGCAGGCAGAGGCTGAAATTGACAGCTAACTATGCCGCTCCATACAAACTGCAGCCAAGACTGGGCAGCGTCACAGACAGGGCCTGAGGCACAGGTTCTGTGAACTTAAACAGCGTCTCCTATGCAGGAGAATATAGCCAGGACAGAAAAAAATTCTGTGAAGTTGTTCTGTTCTGTCAGTAGCATCAGTCAGGAATGGGGCTGGAACTGACTGAATAGCCCTGGCCTCCATTAAGCACCCAAGGTTGTCAGACCTCACCACCCCCTGCCGTATAGTGGCAGAGAGCAGTGGTCTGGCTGAGGAGACATAGATCTCTGTGTGATTCAGGCAGGTGCAAAACCCTGGAGTATCTGGTCATTGGAGGCAATTGGGTCACAGCCCTGTGGGGTTATCAGTGACTGGGTGTGACAGAGGTGCAAGGTGGGGAAGGAGGCATCAACCTTTCTAGACTAATCTATTTGCTGGGTGGGTCCTCCTGACCTCACAGAACACCAGAGCGAGTCAGATTTGAGTTGTCAGCAGATCCCTGTGATCTAGTTATCAGAGACATTTTGAACTCTCCCACCTGAGACAAGTGCTAGCTGAGACAATTGATTTGGACCTCTTGAACTGGGCCAATCACCCTAGGACTATCCAAGTGGTACCCTGGGTGTGTGGTTGTGGGAAGGTTTGATTTTCCTTTTCCAATTATTGCCTGTGAATGGGGGGGTGACTTAATTACTGGTATTTCTCCACAGATGAGAATTCAACCCAGCGTAACGGATTCCCTAGGGTAGGGCAGGGAACAGCTGAAAACAAGACAGAACAAATTAGCCCCACCACACCAAGCATGTGCACAGTTTCTCAGGCCATAGCACTGTAAGGGTTCTTGGAAAAGCTCTAGGGGAAAAGGAGCAAACCCCAGTCCCAGCTTTTGGGCAAAGGGCTGGTTAATCACTACTCCTGGAGCCCCCAATCCAACTACTCTTTATCTGCTCATCTAGTCAAACAGTGTAAAATAATCATGGGGCAGAATCAGTGGAAAAACTCCAGTAACATGAATAACCAGAGTAGATCAACCCCCCCAAAGAAAGATATGGCAGACCCAAATAAAGATCCAATTCATACATAGATGGCCAAGACATCAGAAATCAAATTCAGAATTTGGATTGCAAATGAGATTAATAGAATGGAGGAAAAGTTGGAATTATTAATTCCAGGAGCAATTCAAAAGTTGTACCAATAATTCAATGAATTTAAAGACAAAATCAACAAAGATTTTGACACATAGAAACAAGAATTTGCAGCCCTCAAAGATCTGAAAAATACAGTAGAATCCCTCAGTATCAGAGTGGACAAAGCAGAAGAAAGGATTTCTGACATTGAAGACAAAGCTTTTGAATGCTCCCAAACTTTCACAGAGTAAGAGAAATGGAGAGCAAAAATGGATCATTCTCTCAGAGAGGTCTGGGATAATTCGAAGACAGCTAATAATCGCCTACTAGGAATCCCTAAAGAAAGTGATGAAGTGGCTTCGCAAGTCACAGATGCTCTTCTCCATGAAATTATGAAAGATAATTTTCCAGACATGACAACAGATTCTGAAATTCAGATAGCAGACAGTTTCAGAACTCCAGCACGACACAACCTGAATAAGACATCCACCAGTCACATAATTAACTTCACTAAAATTAATATGAAGGAGAAAATTCTGAAAGTAGCCAGATGTAAGGAAACCATAATATACAAAGGGAAGAATATTAGAATGACTGCAGATCTCTCTGATGAAAACTTTCAAGCCAGAAGAGGGTGGTCATTGACTTTTAATCTTCTAAAACAAAGTAACTTTCAACCCAGGATCCTGTATCCAGCTAAACTGAGTTTCATTTATGATGGAGAAATCAAATACTTTAATGACAATCACATGTTGAAGAAATTTGCCATAACTAAACCAGCTCTCCAGTATATTCTCAGACCTATCCTCCATAATGACCAACACAATCCTCTACCACAAAAGTAAACTCACCAAGAAACTTTTGATCAAACTCCAACTTCCACAGTAACAAAAGAATTAAAAATGTTGACTGGACTTTCAAAAAACTCGATACCCAAAATTTTACCAGGCTTATCAATATTCTTCATTGATGTGAATGGCTTAAATTGTCCTCTAAAGAGGCACAGGTTGGCTGACTGGATACAAAAACTCAGGACAGACATCTTCTGCATACAAGATGAATATAGACTCAGGGTGAAGGGATGGTCATCTATATTTCAGGCAAAAGGAAATCAGAAAAAAACGGGTGTTGCAATTTTATTTTCAGATACAATAGACTTTAAACCAACACGAGTAATGAAGGATATGAATGGTAACTTCATGTTTGTCAAGGGTAATACTCAATATAATGAGATTTCAATTATTAATATTTATGCATCCAACCCAAATGTGCCTCAATTTATAAGAGAAACAGTAACAGACATGAGCAACTTCATTTCCACCAGCTCCATAACAGTCAGAGATTTTAACACTCCTTTGGCAGTGATGGATAGATCCTCCAATAAGAAGCTGAGCAAAGAAATTTTAGATTTAAACTTTACCATTCAACATTTAGATTTAACCAACATTTACAGAACAATTCATCCCATTAATACTGAATACACATTCTTCTCATCAGCCCTTGGAACATACTCCAAAATCGATCACATCTTAGGTCACAAGTCTAGCCTCAGTAAATTTAAAGGAATATAAATTATTCCTTGCATCTTCTCAGACCACCATGGAATAAAAGTTGAACTCAGTAACAACAGGAATCTACATACTCATACAAAAACATGGAAATTATATAATCTTATGCTGAATGATAGCTGAGTCATAGACAAGATTAAGAAGGAAATTACCAATTTTTTGGAAGAAAATGACAATGAAGACACGAATTATCAGAACCTCGAGGATACCGCAAAAGTAGTCCTAAGAGGGAAATTTATAGGACTGCAAGACTTCCTCAAGAGAACGGAAAGAGAAGAAGTTAACAACTTAAGGGGACATCTCAAGAAACTGGTAAAGGAAGAACATTCCAACCCCAAACCCAGCAGAAGAAAAGAAATAACCAAAATTAGAGCAGAATTAAAAGAAATTGAAAACAAAAGGATTATACAGCAGATCAATAAATCAAATAGTTGGTTTGTGAAAAGGTCAATAAAATAGATAAACTTTTGGCTAACCTAACCAGGAAAAAAAAAAAAAAACAGTAAAATCTCTAATTTCATCAATCAGAAATGACAAAGACAAAATAACAACAAACTCCTCAGAAATTCAAGAAGTCCTTAATGAATATTACAAGCAAATTTATTCTCAGAAATATAAAAATATGAAGAAAATTGACCAATACTTTAAAGTACGTCACCTTCCAACACTTAGCCAGAATGAAGTGGAAACGTTGAAGAGGCCTACATCAAGTTCTGAAATAGCATCAACAATACAAAAAATTCCTAAAAAGAAAAGCCCGGAACCAGATGACTTCATGTCAGAATTCTACCAAACCTTTAAAGAGGAACTAGTACCTATATTACTCAACATTTTCCAAAATATAGAGAAAGAAGAAATACTACGCAACATATTCTATTAAGCAAATATCACCCTGATCCCCAAACCAGGGAAAAGACCCAACAAGAAAAGAAAATTATAGACAAATATTACTAATGAATATTGATGCAAAAATATTCAACAGGATCCTAACAAACAGAATCCAGCAACACATCAAACAAATTATACATCATGACCAACTGGGTTTTATCCGAAGGTCTCAAAATTGGTTCAATATATATAAATCTATAAATGTAATTCATCACATAAACAAATTAAAAAACAAAGACCATATGATTCTCTCAATTGATGCAGAAAAAGCTTTTGATAATATCCAGCATTCCTTCATAATCAGAACACTTAAGAAAATTGGTATAGAAGGGACATTGATTAAACTAATAGAGTACATCTACAGCAAACCCACAGCCAATATCGTATTAAATGGAGTTAAATTGAAATCATTTCCACTCAGATCAGGAACCAAGTAGGTTGCTCATTGTCTCCACTGCTCTTGTAATGGAAATTTTAGCCATGGCAATTAGGGAAGAAAAGGCGATCAAGGGTATCAACACAGGGTCAGAATAGATCAAACTTAAACTCTTCACAGATGATATGATTGTATATTTGGAAAACACGGGGGATTCTACTACAAAACTCTTAGACGTGATCAAGGAATACAGCAGCATCTCAGGTTACAAAAAAAAAAAAATCCTTAAATCGGTAGCCTTTATATATACCAAGAATACTCAAGCTGAAAAAACAGTCAAGGACTCTATTCCATTCAGTATAGTGCAAGAGAAGATGAAATATTTGGAAGTTTATCTAATAAAGGACGTGAAAGATGTCTATAAAGAGAACTATGAAAATTTAAGAAAAGAAATAGCTGAATATGTTAACAAATCTAAAAACATACCACCCACATGGCCTGGAAGAATCAACATTGTTAAATGTCCATACTATGCAAAGCAATATACAATTTTAATGCAATCCCTGTTAAAGCTCCACTGTCATACTTCAAAGATCTCAAAAAAATAATATTTCATTTTATATGAAATCATAAAAAACTTCAAATAGCCAAGACATTACTCAGAAATAAAAAAAAAGCAGGAGGAATCATGCTACCAGACCCCAGACTATACTATAAATCGATAGTGATCAAAACAGCATGATAATGGCATACACACAGAGAGGTGTATGGAACAGAATAGAGAACCAAGAAATGAACCCAGCTACTTACCATTATTTGATCTTTGACAAGCCAATTAAAAACATTCAGTGGTGTAAAGATTCCCCATTTAACAAATGGTGTTTGGTGAACTGGCTGGCGACCTGTAGAAAACTGAAACAGGACCCACACCTTTCACCATTAACTAAGATAGACTCTCACTGGATTAAAGATTTAAACTTAAGACATGAAACTATAAAAATACTAGAAGAAGGTGATGGAAAAACTCTTGAAGAAATCAGCCTGGGCAAATATTTTATGAGGAGGACCCCCCTGGCAATTAAGGCAGCAACAAAAATACACTACTGGGACCTGATCAAACTAAAAAGCTTCTGCACAGCCAAGAACACAGTAAATAAAGCAAGTAGACAGCCCTCAGAATGGGTGACCCGGCCCGCGGGTCAGTCGACAGGGATACCTGGAGGAGGGGGTGAGAATGAAAAAGGGGCAAGGGGCGCGAAGAATGGAGACAAGACAGGAGTCTGATCAAGTCTCGTTTATTGCAAAGTTCTTCCAGGGTATATAAGGGTAGGTGACGGAGGAGGTTTACGTCACCAGGTATCCAAGCAACCTGGCCTTGGTGTAGATAAGTTCCAAACGGCAAGCTTCCAAGTTTCGCTCACGTGATTTACGAGAAGAGGCCTGGCGTTTGCAGGGAAATAGAAACTTAGGCCTAGCATTTGCAGGGAAATAGAAACTTAAGTCTGTTAGTACCGGAAATAGCACTTGGCCTACAAAATAGATGCTGTGGTGTCAGCCTTCCACAAATGGGAGAAGATATTTGCAGTTTATATCTCTGACAAAGGTTTAATAACCAAAATCCACAGAGAACTCAAACATATTAGCAAGAAAAGAACAAGTGATTCCATCTCAGGTTGCGCAAGGGACTTGAAGAGAATCTTCCCTGAAGAAGACAAGCACATGGCCTACAGACATATGAAAAAATGCTCATCATCCTTAATTATCAGAGAAATGCAAATCAACGCTACTTTGAGGTATCATCTAACTCCACTGAAGTTAGCCCATATCCCAAAATCCCAAGACCAGAGATGTTGGTGTGGAAGTGGAGAAAAGGGAACACTTCTACACTGCTGGTGGGAATGAAAAATAATGTGTTCCTTTGGAAAGATGTTTGGAAGAACACTTAGAGATTTAAAAATATACCTGCCATTCTATCCTACTATTCCTCTACTAGGTATATACTCAGAAGACCAAAAATCACATTATAACAAAGATATTGGTACCAGAATGTTTATTGCAGCCCAATTCACAATTGCTAAGTCATGGAAAAAGCCCAAGTGCCCATCAATCCACAAATGGATTAATAAATTGTGGTATATGTGCACCATGTAATATTATGCAGACTTAAAGAAAGATGGAGACTTTACCGCTTTCATGTTTACATTGATGGAGCTGGAACATATTCTTCTTAGTAAAGTATCTCAAGAATGGAAGAAAAAGTATCCAATGTACTCAGCCCTACTACGAAACTAATTTATAGCTTTCATATGAAAGCTATAATCCAATTATAACCTAAGAACATGGGGAAAGGGGAAAGGGAGGGGAGGAGAGGGGAAGGATGGGCAAAGGGAGAGTAATTGGTGGGACCACACTTACGGTGCATCTTACAAGAGTACATGTCAAACTTACTAAACACAGAACATAAATGTCTTAACACATAACTAAGAAAATGCCCAGAAGGCTATGTTAACCAGTGTGATGAAAATATATCAAATGGTATATAAAATCAGTGTATGGTGCCCCATGATTGCCTTAATATACACAGCTATTTTTAATAATAAATAAATTAAAAAAAAAAGAACTGGAACCAAACAAGGTTGTCCTCTATTGCCACTACTATTCCACATAGGGATGGAAGTTCTAGCTAATACAGTCAGGCAAGAGAAGGATATAAAGAGCATCCAAATGGGAATAGAGGAGGTACAACTCTCCCTCTTTGCCTATGATATGATCGTCTATGTAGAGAACCTCAAAGACTCAACTATAAGATTGCTGCAAGTGATCAAAAAAACAAACAGACAAAAAATACAGTAATGTCTCAGGATATAAAATCAATGTCCACAAATCATTAGCCTTTGGATATGCCAATAATAGTCAAGATGAGAAGCTAATCAAGGACAGAAACCCTTTCACAGTAACTTCATAGAAAATGAAATACCTAGTAATATACCTAACAAAAGAGGTGAAGGACCTCTATAAAGAAAATTATGAAAGCTTAAGAAATGAAATAGCAGAAGATTTTAACAAATGGAAGAACATACCATGCTCATGGATGGGAAGAATCAACATTGTTAAAATGTCTATACTTCCCAAAGCAATTTACAGAGTCAATGCCTTTCCTATTAAAATACCAACATTATACTTTCAAGCTTTGGAAAAAATAATTTTGTGCTTTGTATAGAACCAGAAAAAAAACCATATAGCTAAAGCATTTCTTAGCAATAAAAACCAAGCCAGAGGCATCAGCCTACGAGACATTAGACTGTACTACAAGGCCATAGTAATTAAACAGCATGGTATTGCCACAAAAATAGAGGCATAGACATCTGAAATTGAATAGAAAACCATGAGATGTAACTAACATCTTACAGATACCCAATCTTTGATAAACCATACACTGGGGGAAAGAATCCCTATTCAATAAATGGTGCTTGGAGAACTGGATATCCACATGTAAAACATTTAAACTGGACCCATACCTTTATCCACTTACAAAAAATTAATTCAAGATGGATAAAAGACCTACATTAAGGCATGAAATGATAAAAATCCTCCAGGAAAACATGGGAAAAGCACTTGAAGATATCAGCCTGGGGAAAAACTTTATGAGGAAGACTTCTGTGGCAATCATAACAACAACAAAAATAAACAAATGTGACTTAAATAAACTGAAAAGCTTCCGTACAAGTATGGAGACAACAATCTAAGCAAATAGACAAGCTACACAAGGGGAAATGATATTTGGATATTTTGAATTGGACAAACGGTCGGTAACTAGGATCTATAGGGAACTCAAATTAATCAACTTGAAAAAAGCCAACAATACCTTATATCAATGGGCAAGAGAGATGAATAGAAACTTTTCTAAAGAAGACAGACAAATGGCTAGCAAACATATGAAAAAATGCTCAGCATCCCTAATTATTAGAGAAATGCAAATCAAAACCACCTTGAGTTGGCATCTAACCCCAGCAATAATGGCTCATATCACAAAATCTCAAAACTGCAGATTTTGGCATGGATGTGGACAGAGCGGAACACTTATATATTGCTGGTGGGACTGCAAACTAATACAACATTGTTGGAAGGAAGTATGAAGAACCCTCAAGGAACTCAAGCTAGACCTCCCATTTGATCCTACAATCCCATTACTAGGCATCTACCCAGAAAAAAATATCCTTTACCATAAGAACACTTTCACTAGACTGTTCATCACAATTCAATTTACAATTGCCAAAAATGTGGAAACAGTCTAAGTGCCTACCAACCCTGAAATGGATTAACAGGATGTTGTATATGTATACCATGGAATACTATTCAGCCATTAAAAATGATGGAGACTTTACACCTTTTGTATTAACCTGTATGGAAATGGAACACATTATTTTTGGTTAAGCATTACAAGAATGGAGAAACAAGAATCCTATGTACTCAATTCTGATATGAGGACAAGTAGTGACCTAATACATGGTGGGGTTTAGGGGAAGGGGAAAACAGAGAGAGGGAAGGAAGGAGTGGGGTGGGGGGGTCACAGTGTGTGGCACAAATTTGGGGGAAGGGCACAATTATAAGAGGGACATTATCTCACAAATGCAATCAATGTAACTTCATTGTTTGTACCCTCAATGAATCCCTAACAATAAAAAACTAGGAAAAAAAAAAAAAACTATAACACCCAAAGTCATCTAAGATTCAATGCAATCCCCATTAATATACCAACATCATTTCTTACCAATCTAGATGACATAATCCTCGACTTTGTATGGCACCAAAAAGGAGCCCAAAGTAGCCAAAAAAACTTAAATAAATGAAAAAATCAGGAAGTGTCATTTTACTAGACTTCAAACTATACTACCACGCTGTAGTAACTATAACAGCATGGTCCTGGAACAAGAATAGACATATACCAATGATTCAGAACAGAAAATCCAGATATAAGACAATCTTCATATTGGCCTAGGCAAAGAATTTATGGATAAGACCACAAGGCCATCAGAGCAACAACTACAATTTCCAAATTGGACCTTGTTAAATTAAAAAGCTTCTGCATAGCCAAGGAAACAATCAATGGAATGAATAAATAACCCCCAAAATGGTAAAAAAAAAAAAAAAAATTGCATGCTATACATTTGATAGAGAGCTGATAACCAGAATCTATACAGATTTCTAGAAAATCAGCCCAATTAAAAAAAAGTGGACAAAATACATGAACCAAAGCTTTTCAAAAGATGACAGGCTAATGCCCAATAAACTTGAAAAATTCTCAGCATCTCTAATCAGGGAAAAGCAAATTAAAACCACAATGAGATATCATCTAACTCCAGTGAGAATGGCTTTTATGAAAATATCCCCCCAACTCACAAATGTTGCCATGGATCTGGAGAGAAAAGAACACTTATACGCTATTGGTGGGACTGCAAACTAGTAGGACTTCTGTGAAAAGTTGTATGGCGATACCTCAAAGACCTAAAAGTAATCCTACCATTGATCCAGAAATCCCACTATTGATTATTTACCTGTAGATATAATAAGTCATTTTATCAAAATGACATGTGCATTTAAATGTTTATTGCAGCACAATTCACAATTGCAAAGATGGGGAACCAACCCAAGTGCTCATTGATACATTAATGAATTAATAAAATGTGGTATTATATATACTATGGAGTACTTCCCAGTTTAAAAAAAAATGGTGAACTAACATCTTTTATAAAAATCTTAATGGAACAGGAGATCATTCTTCTAAGTGAAATTTTGCAAGAATAGAAAAACAAATAGCACATGTACTCAATATTAAATTAGAACTAGTCGATCAACACCCAGGTGCATATTTGGTAGTAGAACTCAATGGAAAGCAATTAGGTGAGAGGAGGCAAAAGGCAGAGGACAAATTCACACCTAATGGGTACAATGCATACTATGAGAGGCGAGAGGCACACTTAAAACTTTGACTCTAACTATATAAAAACAATTCATGTAGCCAAAACATTTATACACCCATAATATTCTGAACTAAAAATAAATAAATTAATTAAAATAATAAAATAAATTCTAGATGTGAGTAATAAGTGCAGAAAGAAAGAGCTCCAAGAAAATTGGAGGAAGGTAAGGAAAAAGACAGTAGGGAAATGCTCGGATAGTTTCTCTTTATTTTTTTTTTTATTGTTGGGGATTCATTGAGGGTACAATAAGCCAGTTACACTGATTGCAATTGTTAGGTAAAGTCCCTCTTGCAATCATGTCTTGCCCCCATAAAGTGTGACACACACTAAGGCCCCACCCTCCTCCCTCCATCCCTCTTTCTGCTTCCCCCCCCATAACCTTAATTGTCATTAATTGTCCTCATATCAAGATTGAGTACATAGGATTCATGCTTCTCCATTTTTGTGATGCTTTACTAAGAATAATGTCTTCCACTTCCATCCAGGTTAATACGAAGGATGTAAAGTCTCCATTTTTTTTAATAGCTGAACACACAGCTTGTTAATCCATTCCTGGGTTGGTGGGCATTTAGGCTGTTTCCACATTTTGGCAATGGTAAATTGAGCTGCAATAAACAGTCTAGTACAAGTGTCCTTATGATAAAAGGATTTTTTTCCTTCTGGGTAGATGCCCAGTAATGGGATTGCAGGATCGAATGGGAGGTCTAGGTTGAGTGCTTTGAGGTTTCTCCATACTTCCTTCCAGAAAGGTTGTACCAGTTTGCAGTCCCACCAGCAGTGCAAAAGTGTTCCCTTCTCTCCACATCCACGCCAGCATCTGCAGTTTTGAGATTTTGTGATGTGGGCCATTCTCACTGGGGTTAGATGATATCTCAGGGTTGTTTTGATTTGCATTTCTCTAATATATAGAGATGATGAACATTTTTTCATGTGTTTGTTAGCCATTCATCTGTCATCTTTAGAGAAAGTTCTATTCATGTCTCTTGCCCATTGATATAAGGGACTGTTGGCTTTTTTTTCTACACTGCTGCCCTCCATGCAATGGAAGCAGCATAACCACGAGCAGTAGTAACTGGGAAGGTGCCTGGAACTCTGAGGAAAAAGAATCATTCTTTCTGACCATAGGAGGTATAATCTTAAGAATTGAACAAACCTTCATAGTATGTGTGTGTGCGTGTGTGTGTGTGTGTGTCCCTTCCTGTTGCTTGGCTGTGAATATACAAATACAGTCACAGAAAAAATGTGAGGGGAAGGAAGATGGAAAGATTAAACACTAAAAGGAAGGAGATGAAGAGAGCAATCTCTTAAATTTGTGTGTGAATTTCTGGGCTCACCTCCTATTTGTGCATGCACATATGTGACTGTAACAACATATAGAGACCAGAGCTATAGGGTAGACCATCACCTATGTTTCACGGCGTATGAATTAAAATACAACTTCAGAAAAATTTAAAACTGATCTGGCATTGGAACCATAGAACACAGAATGAACCATGAAATTTGTAGCCTGAGCATAACATAGTGACTTCCCTGCTAGAAAAATTAGGGAAAACAAATCAATATTCTCCTTAGAATTTAAACAAGGCACATAGTTTTGTGACATAGTATTGAAAATGTCCAAGATACAATCCAAAATTACTTTTCATTCAAAAATGAAAATAAACATAGCCTTTCCGGCGTTATCTCAGTTACTGTGCCAAAACATTTACATTCTACATTTACCATGTTTCGCAAATACCCCTGTAATATGCACAGGCTATGTTAACCACTGTGATAAAAATGTGTCAAATGGTTTGTGAAGTGAGTGTATGATGCCCCATAATCATATCATTGTATACAGTTATGATTTAATAAAAAAAAAAATGAAAATAAAGGCTCAGCACCTGTAGCACAAGCGGCTAAGGTGCCAGCCACATACACCTGAACGGGCAGGTTCAAATCTAGCCTGGGTCTGACAAACAACAATGATAACTAACAATCAAAAAATAGCCAGGCGTTGTGGCGGGAGCCTGTAGTCCCAGCTACTCGGAAAGCTGAGACAGGAGAATCGCTTAAACACAGGATTTGAAGGTCGCTGTGAGCTGTGGTGCCATGGCACTCTACCCAGGGTGAAAGTTTGAGGCTCTGTTTCAAAAAAAAAAAAAATTAAAAAAAGAAAAAGAAAAAAATCCCAACCCATAAGATAAAGAAGATAATTAACAAATGCCAAATCTGAGATAACACAGATGTTGGAATTATTAGACAATATGTTCAAAGCGACTAATATAACATTGCTCCAAGAAGAAAGGATGAACACACCCAATGGGAAAACAAAGGTATAAAGCTTCAGCAAGGAAACATAAAATATAAAGAACAAAATGGAAATGTAATAACCGAACATTATAACCAAAAGCTTAAAGAAAAAAAAAAAGAATCTTTCGAATGGGATTGATTTCAGAAAGGAGATGAGAGAGAAAAGAGTCAGTGAACTTGAAGATAGAGAAAACCAATAAAACCAAACTAGGTCTGTGAAAGGATTAACAAAATTGACAATGCTGTACTGAGGAAAGAATAGACACACATAACAAGTCTACCCTTTTGCCCTGGCTACCCTAGTACTCCTTATGGTTTTCTTCACAACTGATTATTATCTGAGACAGAAGCAGACCTCAAGGACCTTCTGCTAAAGCAATAGGCCAGTGTTTATTCTCATGGATCAGTGGCCTTGCTATATAATTTTAATATCACTTTTTAAGCAGCCTCAGAGGAAACTGGTCTTTTTATATCTCCCTTTACCTCCATCTATGAATCCTAGATCTCCTATCCTATTTCACACCATAAAATATCTTCCCTTTCTAATAGTGCTAATTCTTTCTGGATATTTATAGAGAATCATGTGGTCTATTCTCTGAGCCTCCTTATTAAGTATGTTTGGAAAAACATACTTCCTTTCATCTTTCTCTGCCAATCAAACCTTCCCACTTCATCAGTCAAGTCCACAGATTCTCTCTGACTTCCTACCCTGTGTCCTCATCATTTGGAGCCTTTGATGGCCTCACACTGACTCAGACATCCTTGCTGCCATCTCGTCATAGTCACACTGTTCCACGACACAGTGTCTCTCATAACACTCCTGAAAATAACATTGGCTCATTTTAATTACCTTATCATATTGCAAAACCATATCTAATATGAAAAAAAAATCTTATCCTCACACAAATCTTGTTACCCAATCCCATAGAAAACCACATGTTAACATGTCTGAGAACAAAAATAATATATGATGTTGGACAATGGAAATGTTTCCAGGAAGTATTCTCAAACTGACCACAGAAGAGCTGACCACTTCCCTTTAGCTTGCTTTGCTTGGAAGTGAACTGAAATTAGTTTTTCTTCTTAGTTTTCCATTTGTTATATAGTCCCTAGCACACATATACCACCATCCCTAAGATGTTCTTCTTCTACTTACTTATATTTAAATACTTTGTTGTTCATAAATTTTCTTCATGTTGCAATTTGCATATCTGGTACTTTAGAGTTCACATTAGTTTTATGATGCATCTTATAAGGGTACATGTGAAATTTACTAAATGTAGAATATAAACATCTTAACACAATAACTTAGAAAATGCCATGAAGGCTATGTTAACTAGTTTGATGAAAATATTTCAAATTGTATATAAAACCAGCACATTGTACCCCATGATTGTATTAATGTACACAGCTAGGATTTAATAAATAAAAAGAAAAAAATTAAACTACAAAAACAGAAATTTAACATATATAATGGTCTTTGTAAACCAGCATTAAGAACTTACTTCATGCATGTGGAATTTTTAAACATAAGGAGAAAGAAGAGATAGGTCCCACTGATATTCTACCTCATGAATATCTCTGTAAGTTGACCACACAAGGGACTGTAACAAACTAGTCAATATATGGAGGTGGTCAACGTAAGGAACTGGGCCTTAGTACTTGTGGTGCACATCTGATCTGTGAAATAAGGTCAATTTAAGGAGTTGGTCAATGTAGGGAGGTGGTCTACAGTGGAGGTTCTACTGAAGTCAGAACAAAGTTTGAAAGGGGATGGTTGTGTTCATTGGAAAATCCAGTTGTCCTGGTATTCATCGGTCCTTGTGTGTAAGATTGGAGAATGAAGATGCGTTAAAACACAGGATATAAGAACTTCACAGAAATTCCTCAAAAAAGGAAATTAATAACAGTATGATGTAACTATAGAATTGTGGTTATGAATAATGTATAACAGAAAAATTCTATAAGGTAAAATTAAATGAGAAAATAGGACAGAATGATATATACAAAAGTATATTTTCATTAAAAAAATATCTACACATAGAAATGTGCTTCAATAGCCTAGGCCAAAGTACAGTAAACTTCCAACAATTATAATGTTAGAGTAGTGGAACTATGAGTAAATTTTCTTATTTTTCTCTATTTATGTAATTTAAAATAATTCTTATATGATTATAATAATAATATGTGCTTAATATGCAAGTAATAAAAAGACAAGGGACTAAGAACCACTCCAAAAATACATTCAAATATTTATTGAACAACTACTGTATGTCAAGTACCCTACTACACACCAGACCAGAAGGAAGAGGAAATATTAAAACAGCCTATCAAAAGGAGTCAAAAAGTATCTTGTCTGAGAATCTTGAAGAATAACCCTCATATTCATCTGAAATTAAAAAAAAAAAAAGAATTAGGCAGACAAATGTTTACTTAGATGTTTTGGTTTATTCTGCTGGAGTAGGTCATTTCTGACCTCAAACCATCAGCAAGATCTAACCATAATAAACTACCACAGAAAAACAGGAAAGTGCTTTGATTTTCGGAGATGGTCAGAAACCTGAAATTGGTTAACAAGAAGTCAAATTTCTTCCCCTCTCTTTTTATCTATTAAATATGAAAGTTGGAATAATTTTTTTTTAATAACAGCTATCCACCTCTTATATACCATACTCACCAGTATAAAGGAGCAAAAAAGCCTGGAAGACATGAGAACAATCCATGAATGGAACTAAAGTACCTAAAACATTTTCATGTACTTTGGGAGTGGGGGTAACTGCATTAAAAAGCTGGTCAGATGACCTTTAATATGTAAACATTCGAAACTGTATATAAAATCAACACATGGTACCTCATAAATGCATTAATGTACACAGTTATGATTTAACTTAGAAAAACAAAAAAAGGAGAGATTTGGTGGTCAATCCTTGGGTTGATCTGAACTGGAGATAGAGATATGTGTGATTGGGGAATGTCCTCTGTTTTCTACTAAGCTTTATGACTGAACTTCCTGAATTTCTCAAGTATGAAGTTCTCCTGGATAAACTTTCTGGATAACAGATCCTATAGAAGGAAAAAAATGAAAAAATATAATAGTAATAATAGCTATTAGTTGTTTAGAATGCACCAAGGTTATTACACACATTATATGTTAATTAATCAGCATAATTAACATCACTAGAACTTACAGCTGAACTCTCTTCCTAGAATAACCGGAACTCTCCCTTTCTATCTAACTCTTACTTATCTCTTAAGATTTGTCTCAGGAACCACCTCCTCTAAGAATCCTTCCCTAGTCCCACCTAGGACCTCCCTGGCCTTTTATGTACATACCTCTTCTATAATACCAGTTTCCATGTCTTGTCACTATCTGTTTAGTTATCTGTCATATTCAATAGATTTTTTGTTTCTAGTCAATAAAATATATGTCTTATTTATTCAAAGATCCTGCACAGATACGCTCCTTAAATACACATTCTATAAGAAAGAATATGCATGCATACATAAATGGAGCTTAATTTTTGTCTTTATACCTATTCCTTGAGAAAGGAAAATTAAATTATATTTTCCTAGAGCAATAAGTCTCAAATATTACAGTGCTGAAGTGTTTTGATCTGGGCCAGGGAAACTTGCATCTGAGGCATGTTACTTCTAGCATCAGATGAATCTCTCATTTCCAGTTTCCATTCTGTTCAAAAATATATGAGTCTATAGGAACCAGTCAAAATATTGTTCCTTGTTCCATTTGGACAAGTTAAGTTGGAGAGAAGGAACATTTTTGCAATGGGCTCAACATGAAAAGTACTTAGGTTAAATACTATATGGCAGGAAACTTCCTCATACTCCTAGTCTGTCATGATTTTTTTTATAGAATATAGGCAGAAATAATTGCTCATGATCTTAAGAGAGTTGCAGGATTTCAGAGAATGAAGAGGTCTAAGCAATCATCCTTTCCATTACACAAATGAAGAAACTCAGGCACTGGGTGAGGGAGTAATTTGTCTAAATTTACATAGTGACACAGGGGTAGGACTAGTATTAAAACTCAGGATTCCTAATTCATAAACCATTGTAATTTTCACTAGAAAATGTCAAATCTCTAACTATAAATCCTGAAGAACTATGACACATGATATACAGCATTTTTGAAGGTCATGGTTAGGGCATGCTTTCTAACACCTTTTAGCACACATCACAAAGGGAAAAGGCTAATTTTAACAGAAGCAGCTTATGATAGTAAAAATAACCTGGAAATTGCATCAGAGATCCAAGTTCAATTGTTGTGTCAAATATTGAGTAGTTATGTAAACATGGGTAAGTTATTTAACCCCTTTAACCCCTTTGTGGTTTCTTCATTTATAAAATTGTGCTAATATTAAATAATAACTCCCTTTCAGTCTCATTGCAATGATCAAATAAAGTGATGTTTATAAAGCACCCAACATAAATTCTGGCACATTTTAAGCACTAAATAAATGCTACCTATTATTGTAACACAGACAATAGTATATTCTGCCTCCCCAATTAAATAATAGTTTCAATATGATAGAATCCTGGTGTCTGGGGAAAGATTACAACTCTCTATTCCTTTTTCAGGACCGTATTCTGCTTAAGAGAGAGAATATATTTCAATTAATCTCTAGCCCAACCAAACATGCATCTTCTCTGCTACTGGAGAACATAATTCCTCCCCAGAGAACTGGTAGGACTAAAGAGTTGGAAAAAAGCCTCTGGGATGAAAAGTACTTCTAATCCCTTGATTTAGCCTAGGTCAGAAAAGGTCAAGCAGTGACATCACAGCACTATATTATTATAGATCTTTAAGATGCAATTACATTCTCTTCATCAATTCCTGATAAAGGAAAAGAGTCAGTGAGCACAGTGAAAAGAACATGGTAATTGCTCCAGAAAACCTGCATTTGAAGTGTAGAGCTGTCCCTTATTTCTCTTATGAGGTGTGTAATTTTTAGCAAATCATTTATCCCACAAGGCCTTAATTGCTTCATTATTTTCAATTGTGGATACTGGACAAGATAGCAATAATAATCAATTATGTCTCTGCAGTACTTTATGAATTACAATGCCTCTTGTCAATTGCTAACATACCATTCTAGTTCTAACTTTCTATGACCCTAAAAAAAAAAAAATGATGCTAAATGAAGGAAACAGAAATTAATACACATGCAATGAAGGCTTTAAAAGGGCAAAGATTACTATATTAATCTGAAAGAGTTATGGAATCTCTTTACCACGTGATCCTTACAAACAGAAGAAAGGAAATTATGCTCTGAGGTAAGCAATAGGCAAGTTGACCAAAGCAAATCCTTTCAGCCAAAGGGCTAAATGATTCCACAACTCTCTTCAAAGTGAAAGGGTAATAAGTATAAGTATAATACACCACATAAATAGAATCAAAAACAAATACCATATGATTCTTTTAATTAATGCATAAAAGGCTTTTGAGAATATCCAGCATTCTTTCATGATAAAAACACTCAAGAAAACAGGCTTAAAAGGAACATTCCTTAAGCTGATAGAGACTATCCACAGCCAATAACATACTGAATGGAGTAAAACTGAAAACATTCCCATTCATATCTGGAAACAGACAAGGATGCCCACTGTCTCCACTGCTATTTAACATAGTGTTGGAAGTCCTATCCATCACAAACGGGCAAGAGAAGGAGATCAAAGGAATCCAAATCGGGGCAGAAGAGGTCAAACTCTCTCTCCCTCTTTGCAGATTACATGATCTTATCCCTGGAAAGCTCCAGGGACCCAATTACAAAGGTCTTAGAAGTGATCAAGGAATACAGCATAGTCTAAGGTTACAAATCAATACCCACAAATCAGTAGCCTTTGTATATGCCAACAATTGTCAAGCCAAGAATGAAATCAAAGATTCTATTCCTTTTACAATAGCACCAAAGAAGATGAAATACCTGGGAATATATCTAATGAAAGAAATGAAAGATCTCTATAAAGAGCATTATGAAGCTCCCAAGAACGGAAATAGCAGAAGATGTCAACAAATGGAAGAACATACCATGCTCATGGCTGGGAAGAATCAACATTAAAATGTCCGTACTACCCCAAACAATCTATAGATTCAATGCAATCTCCATCAAAGCACGATGTCATACTTTAAAATCATGAAAAAAATAGTACTTCAATTCATATGGAACAAGAAAAAAACTCAAATACAAATACAGTTCTTAGAAATAAAAACAATAAAAACAAATATGGAGACATCACGTTGCCATACATTATAGGTTACATTATAATTTATAGTGATCAAAACAGCATGGTACTGGCACAAAAATAGAGATACAGAACTATGTAATACAATGAAGAATTCCGAGATGAACCCAGTCAAATATCATCATTTAATCTTTAATAAGCCTTACAAAAATATGCAATTTTGAAAATAAATGTCTTAACACAATAACTAAGAAAATGCCAGAAAGGCTGTGTTAACCAGTGTGATGAAAATATGTCAAATGGTCTATAAAACTAGTGTATGGTGCCCCATGACTGCATTAATGTACACAGCTATGATTTAATAGTACATAAATTAAAAAAATTAACAGCTATAAAACTACACTACTGGGCAGAGTTTCCACTGCACCTTCCCTTATCTACTCAGTCAGGTCAAGAAAATTTCCAGAAACATTTCTATGAAAATACAACTCACAAGTATACCCTGGGCCATAAGTTATCAAAGTATGTTCCAAGATCCACCTGCCTCAGAGTCACTTGGGAGAAATACAAATTCCTGTCCACATTTCAGATATACTGAATCTAAATCTCCTGGAGTTGATGGTAATGGGGGAGAAACCAGAAATACGAATGCCTAACAAGTATGTCATTTGCCCTAATGAATACTAAAGTGTGATACCTATTGCCTAAATAAAATAATTCTTGGTACTTTTTCCAAAGACTATTTATGAGGATCAAGTGAAAATTAAAACACTTATTAATGTAGAAAATATTTACTGATAACATAAGCAAGGCTATGTGAAATAAATAAGACATGGTTCCTTTTCTTAGCTGGCTCATGTTCTAAGTAGATAAGATAGATAGTGACAGCAAAAATGAGGTGTGTACAACGATCAAGGTTATCTAACTCTACATAGATTGGATTAGGTAAAGTTTTCTGGAGAAAAGCACCTGAAACTCTGTTAAAGAATGAGTACGAGGGAAGCAAGACAAATAGAGGGAGATGTTACAGGCAGAGATGTCAACTGTAAAGTTTTAAAGATTTTACTTAGTATGATTGAACAATGTATCATGTCTGGCACACTGACTGAAACTTGTAGCAATTATTTGTTGTTGCTCCTACTATTACCACATAGTCACTAGTGGAAAGAGCACCGATCTTTGTAGAAATCAGGAGACTTTTACTCTTACGCTTTGATGCTAGTTGGCCTTGGGCAACACATTTCTCATCTTAGGTCCTCAATTTCTACATCTTTAACACAATTCATTCTTTAATTCACAAATATATACTGATTACTTATTATGTGCCAGGGTCCTGCCCTGGGGGCAGAGTCCTTTAAGACCTGTGTATCTGGAGGTGGCAGCTGACTAAAGAAATATAAAGTTAGAAACTACGAGGAGAAACAAAGACCTAAGACACACAGAATAGAATTTTCAAAGGTGGGACCACCGCTCCTTTGTGGGGTTGTGATGATGGCTCCCAGTGTTTGTTCCACTCAGCTTTTATTGAAGGCTTTGCTGATTAGCCCAGAGGGTAATCTGAGGAAAGGAAAAAAGACACCAGCAGTTTCTCTGAGTGAGCATATCAGCTACTATTGTTTGTTTCATCATTAACCTTAAGGGTCTACACAGTCTTGAGAAATCTGGAACTTGAGCCTTGTATGGGAGCAGCTTCCTGTCTGTGGTCACACACACAGATTCCTAGGGGGCAATCTCATTATTCACTGTGGTGTAAAATGCCACTGACATCAATCTCCTCTGAAGAATTGGTGGGAAAGAGGAATTTTCTTCTTATCACCATCACAGAGGGTTTTCCTCTGTGATAAGGGATATTAAGCCCTCCTACCCATATTTCAGGGCTTGAGCTCTTCCTTTGATCTCTGCCCCAGCCAAATACAAATCTCCTGAATGGGTATATTCTTTCTAGGCCTTGAACAGAGCTTCCTCTGTGTCCATTATTCCTGCATAATGCTTACCGACCCAGCAGGGGTGATTGCAAACTGTATCCCCAACAGGTCAGACTTGTAGGACAAGCAGGAAACTTGCTCAGATAAAAAAAAATTAGCAGCAGCTGGTTTAAAGGCTGGTTTAAACTAGCTGACTTTCCTTTGTTCTGCCTCATTTAGCTTACTTTTTTAGTTTCCCCTTTTTCTGGGGGTGTTTTACCTTGCCAGGAATGAAGTCTTCAGTCCCCATTCTGCCTGCAACTATGTGCCAAGCATTGTACTCAGTGCTGGAGAGACAGTGTTAAATAGTAAAGACCAGTAGTTGTGAAGACAGAGAAGTTACAGTAAAAAATACGATGAGTATTTCAACAGAAGTGGATTACAGGAATAAATGGCAATATATGCCAAAGCAGACAGTACCTGTTTGATGATCAAATGAGAAGACTGGATATCAAATTCTCTAAAAGCAATCACTATACAAATGTAAATTATTCTATCAGATATAGCTATTAGGCATGTGAAGGAGGGTTACATTACCAGGTATTTCAACTTTTTTTTTTTATTAAATCATAGCTGTGTACATTAATGCAATCATGGGGCACCATACACTGGTTTTACATACAATTTGATGTATTTTCATCACACTGGTTAGCATAGCCTTCCTGGCATTTTCTTAGTTATTGTGTTAAGACATTTATATTCTATATTTAGTAAGTTTCACATGTACCCTTGTAAGATGTATTTCAATGTTTTAACTCATGGACTCTATATGCATCCTCACTCTGGCTTCTGGTTAATCTCCACCTTCAAACAATTTTTCACAAATTTCCTCCAAGTATTTCAAACATGTTTCTTCAAACTACATTCTTTCTGTCTATCCTCCACTTCAGATTCACATACAGCCCTACGCACAGATTTTAAATAACTCCCAAGAGCTTGGGGACTATTTTTGTAGAAAATAAAAATTAGCTCCTGATGCTAGACCAGAAATAAGGAATCATAATACAAATACTGGTGTTCCTGGAGAAAATTGCTTCCCCTCCTTGAGTCTTAGTTTCCCTAGTCATGAAATGAGGTTAGGTTAGGATCTACCGTATGATGTCTCATGTCACTTACATCACTGTCATTTGATGAAGGCCACTCTGCTTTCTCTATCATGTTGAATATCTAAGAATGACAACTGCATGTATGGGACAGTGAAGTATTTGTGTCTGTATTAACTGAGAAGGGCATCATTCAAGGACTGGGCCTTGTTTGGGAATCTCTAGGCTAGACTAGACTACTTAGCATTGATGAATCAATCAGTGATCTCCATGTCGGAAAGGGATCCCTACAGTGAGCCTACAAAGGAGAAGAGGATAGGAGTTCTAACTCTGCGTAGGTCCTACAGCTTCCAGGCCATAGGAAATTAGGTACTTGATGCAAATATGAAACCTCAAAGATCTATGGGACCCAGGAAAATTCAGTCCAGAGAGGCTAATTTTGCATACCAAATGCACAGCACGGAGAAATGAAAACTATTGAAGATTTTTATCTTCACTGTATATTAAGTGCTCCACAAAAATAGAGGAATGATTATTCTATTTCAAAGGCCATATTTAGAAGTAATTAATCTATTAATTTAGTCAATAGCTATTTATTTGTAATTTTCTTTGGCCCAGTCACTATTTGGAGTGATGAGAATATAAGAACAAATGACTCAGAAAAGTCCCTGCTGTCATAAACATATGATAGTAACATAAAATAAATAACTAAACACATAAGCAGATAACAAAAAAGTCAAATAGCAATAAAAATATGTAGAAAACAATGTAGTAATGAACATGAAGTAACTGGATGGTGGCCAAGGGTGGACTAGATAATTTGGTTGGGGAGGACCTCTCTAAGGAGGGAATGTTGAAGCTCAGACCTGAACATAGAAGACAAAGTCACTCATGTTAAGGGTTCCAAATAGGAGAAATTTTAAATGAAAATATCCTGAGGCAGGAACAAGCTTGTTGTATTTGAGGAACAGAAAGAACACTAATATCTCTGTGAGCCTGAGGTGGGTGGATTGCCTGAGTTCACGGGTTCGAGACCAGCCTGAGCCAGAGTGAGACCTCGTCTCTCAAAGAAAAAAAAAAATATATAGCATGGCATTGTGACAGGCACCTGTAGTTCTAGCTACTTGGAAGGCTGAGGCAAGAGAATCACTTCGGCCTACAAGTTTGAGGTTGCTGTGAGCTATGATGCCACAGCACTCTGCCAAGGGTGACAAAGTGAGACTCTTGTCTCAAAACAAAAAAACAAACCAACAAAAGAACACTATGTGCCTGGAGAGTAATCAGTAAAGGGGAGTATGGTCTGAAAGTCAGAACTGCCTTGGCCAAACAAGACCTCATGAGAAGCTATAAAGATCATGGATTTTATTCCAAAAGCAATGGGAAGATGCTGCAAGGCTTTAAACACAGAAGTATATTTGGTTCTGAATTAACAAAGTTAAATTTAGACATTCCTAGGCCCTACCTCACATAGGCAATGCATATCCCAAACAACACCCCAGTGGAGTTCTCTAAGTAGAATCTGTCTATCTTTTGGTAAACAGAGGATTAGGGCTAACAAACAGACCATTTAGTTACCTACATGTATAAGGCTTCTTGGGCTATGTAATTCTATTTTTTTATGTGTAGAGAAAGAGGTTCTTAATGAACAAAGGGGCTGGAAAGACTAAAATAGGTATAAGAACCAGTTTGAGGGACAATGATCAGCCTTAAAATTCCAGTTCTACCGATATTTGACCTCAGGCAAGTCACTTGATCTCTCTGGGCTTCAGTTCACTGTCATCAGCAAGGGGGCCAAGATTCAGAGACGGATGGGATCCAAAAATCTATATTACAGTCCAGGCTATTGTGATATCAGGTATTAAAAGTTACTATCTCCTGAACATCTACTGTGGAGCAGGTGCTTTATTTTCATTATTATTATTACACATAATACTTATAATAGCTCTTTTAAGAGGCAAAGTAGAGATTATTCAACAGATAAGGAATCAATGCTCAGAAAAATGATGTGAATTGCTTAAAGTCACTCATATAGCAAAGGGAGAGCTAGAGTTTAAATTCTACTCTGCCTGGCTAAAAAAGTCCATTTATTTTGTATTTGGGCCACACTACACCTATTCCTTCATTGGGCTTCTAAAGGTGTAACCTTAGAAAAGTAACTTCACCTCTTTGAATTCTCTCATCTCTAAATTGGGGGGTGGGGTGGGCAGTAATAATTTACATTTCACACGCTTATCACAAGGAATGGAAAAAAGATGTATAAAGTCTTTAAGTACACTGTGTAGTCATAAACTTTGGGTTATATTGTTAGATTATTATTAAATCTTAACTGCACAGTTTAAGCAGATAAAATCATAGTCTCATTTTTCCCTTGCACTGCCAGAGATGAGACCCCTCAAAATCTTATAATCTCCCTACTTCCTTTCTGGATAGGAGATCTAAAAGTTATCTGAGGATTAGTTGAAACATCCAGCACCAATTCTTGGAAAATTTTGAGGTGGAGCAGAGAAAGATCCAGCATACCACCTAGCAAAGTAGGTCAGGATGAAGGCTGAGGTGCACAGGACTAGGAGTGGATTGCACCCTAGCTGTTGGCAGCCCCATCACATTGGGATTACACTAAAAATACATGCTTCTTTCACAGCACACAGTCAACAGAAAGAAATATGAGCTTTTCTCCCAATTCATCAAAAGATTTGTGGAAGGGCAAGTGAGTGGTGGAGGTGTGGGTACTCATCTAGTGGTTGCTATTACAGACAATTCACTAGTGGCCTAGATTGTGAGGTATAATGCTGGGATGAACAGACTTAGAAAGAGATGGTAGCCTGCTCTGATCCTACTTCATTGTACTGCTTAAACTGCACGGCTTTTAAAAAATGGTGGTAGGAGAACTGGTTAGCCATATGTAGAAGACTGAAATGGGACCCACAATTTTCACCATTGACAAAAATTGGTTCCCACTGGCTAAAACATTTAAATTTAAGACACAAAATAAAAATTCTAAAAGAGAGTGAAAATATTGGTTGAGAAAATATTTTATGAGGAAGAACCCCTTAGTAATTACAGCAACACAAAAAATAAATTTCTGGAATTTGATCAAGCTAAAAACTTCTGCACAGCTAAGGGTACTACAACTAAGTAAAACAGACAGGCTTCGGAATGGGAGAATATTTTTGTATTTTATAAATCTTACAATGGCCTGATAACTAGAATCTACAGAGATCTCATGTTAATGATCAAGAAAAGAACAAATAATCTTCTTAATAAGTGGGTAAGAGACTTAAACAGAAACTTTTCTGAAGGTGACATAAATGGCTGACACATGAAAAAATGCTCATTGTCTTTAATCATTGGAGAAATACAAATCAAAACCACTATGAGATATCACCTAACTCCAATAAGATTAGCCCACATCACGATGTCCAAAATCTGCTCTCATGGATGTGGAGAGAAGGGAACACCTCTACACTGATGATGGGATTGCAAACTAATAAGACCTTTATGGAAAGAAAATGGAGAATTTATAAAGAACTAAAAGTCAACCTTCTATTTGATACTGCAGTCCCATTACTAGTTATCTACCCAGAAGAAAAAAAAATCATTTTACCACAAAGACATTTGCACTGGAATGTTTATTAAATATCAATTCACAATAGCCAAGATGTGGAAGCAGCCCAAGTGCCCATCAACCCATGAATGGATTAACACACTGTGACATATGAATACCATGGAATACTATTCAGCCATAAGAAAAAAGGTAGAATTTATATCTTTTGTGTTTACTTGATGAAGTTGAAACATAGCCGTCTTAGTAAAGTACCTCAAGAATGGTACACAGCTATGATTTAACAATAATAATAAAAAATAAATAATGGAAAAAATAGTTATCCAATGTACTCAATACTAATATGAAACCAATATATAAACAAGTACACACCCATACAAACAATTAAACACAAATATAGTCTAGTAAGGGGGAGGGAAGAGAAAGGAGAAGGTGGGCAAAGGGGGAGAATGAATGGTGGGAGGAAGGAGGGAAATTGACGGGATCTCACCTAATGTGCACAGTGTAAGGGAGTTCAATGCACCCCCTGGGGAGGAGATCTTCTATAACTTGAACTTATCTTGGAAGGGAGAATAGTGTAAACTAAAAATTTCTACCCTCGTATTAATTTGAAATAAAAAGCTATAATAAGACTATACAATTATAAATCTATCTAAATTTAACAATATAATTAAAAAAATAAGAAGTCAACTGATGCCCCATGATCATGTCAATGTATACAGTTATGATTTAATAAAAAATATATAATAAAACAAAAGAAGTCAACTGAGAGGCAAGTCATAGATGAAGGAAAGAAAAGTAGGAAATGGGGAGATTGAAAAGGATTATACAAAATCACCTAGGCCATGGGTCCTTAAACTTGACTATATGAGAACCATAAGGTCTAATCAAGACCATGGCATGTGGGAATTAAAACTTTTTTAAAGAATTCCAGTAGATTCAGACGATCAATCATATTCAGTAGCTACTGAAGCACCCCCAAGTTATTCACTCTCTCCCCCCAAATTTTTTTATTAAATCATAGCTATGTACATTAATGCAATCATGGGGTATAATGTGCTGGTTTTATATACCATTTGAAATATTTTCATCAAACTGGTTAACTCCAGAAATGTTTAAAGACAAAATACTTTTTTTTAATGTTATATATATTTTTATTTTTAAAAATTTTTTTATTGTTAAATCATAGCTGTGTACATTTCTGCAATCAAGGGGTACAAATTGCTGGTTTCATATACAATCTGAAATATTCTCATCAAACTGTTCGATGTAGCCTTCATGGCATTTTCTTAGTTATTGTATGTAGACATTTGTATTCTGCATTTAGTAAGTTTCACCTGTACCCATTCTAAGATGCACTGTAGGTGTGGCCCCACCTATTACCCTCCGTCCATCTTGACTTCCTCCCTCCCTTTCCCTCCCATGGCCCTTTCCCCATACTCTTGTGCTATAGTTGGGTTATAGCCTTCATATGAAAGCCATAAATTAGCTTCATAGTAGGTCTGATACATTGGATACTTTTTCTTCCATTCTTGAGATACTTTACTAAGAAGAATATGTTCCAGCTCCATCCATGTAAGCATGAAAGAGGTAAAGTCACCATCTTTCTTTTAGGCTGCATAATATTCCATGGTATACATGTACCACAATTTGCTAGTCCATTCGTGGGTCGATGGGCACTAGGGCTTCTTCCATGACTTAGCGATTATGAATTGGGCTGCAATAAACTTTCTGGTACAGATGTCTTCATTATATTGTGATTTTTGGTCTTCTGGGTATATACCTAGTAAAGGAATTATAGGATCAAATGGCATGTCTATTTTTAGATCTCTAAGTATTCTCCAAACATCCTTCCAAAAGGAACATATTAGTGTGCATTCCCACCAGCAGTGTAGAAGTGTGCCCTGACCGGGGTGGGTTTGAACCCGCCACCTCCAGTATATGGGGCTGGCGCCCTACTCCTTGAGCCACAGGCACCACCCAATGAAAAGCTTTCTTATAATAAAAAGATGGAGCCTTTACCTATTTTATGTTTACATGGAAGGATCTGGTACATATTCTCCTGAGTAAAGTATCTCAAGAATGGAGGAAAAAGTATCCAATGTACTCAGTACTTCTATGAAACCTACTTATATTTACTTCTTATGCAGAATTTAATAAATGAGAGCGATACAAAGATACAAATAGAGCAGAATAAGACCAAAAAATATTTTATGAGTATATAGGAATTTACTTTGTGATGAAGGTAACATTCAAAATGACTATAAAGAAGGATGGGTATGCTAGATACGCTATACAATAAATTATATTTGAACATTTTTCTATTCATCTGATAAAACTGAAGTTAGACACTTACACCACAACATACACTGAAATAAATAGTTCTGGGCTTAAGGAAAAGAATGTAGAAACAAAAACAGCAAAAGTGCTAGGAGAAAATAAAGAAGATGACTATGACCATCTTCTAGTAAGAAAGCCTTCATAAGTAAAAATTTATACCACAGGAGGTATATATTTTTAAAAATAATAGATTAGACTACATGAAAATGAAAAACAGAATTTAAAAATAAGCAATGTACTAGGACACTCAATTTCCAATGTTATTAACAGAAAAGGGCTTAACATCTATAATAGACAAAGAGAGTCTAGGAAGAAAAGGGGAAAAGGATAGACAGAAAAGAAGAAATTCACTTGAGAACAACTACGAGTATCCAAATGCAAATTAAGTAAACAATGAATTGGGCAACACCTGTGGCTCAGTCGGTAGGGCGCCGGCCCCATATACCAAGGGTGGTGGGTTCAAACCCGGCCCCGGCTGAACTGCAAACCAAAAAATAGCTGGGCGTTGTGGCGGGCGCCTGTAGTCTCAGCTACTCGGGAGGCTGAGGCAAGAGAATCGCTTAAGCCCAGGAGTTGGAGGTTGCTGTGAGCTGTGTGATGCCATGGCACTCTACCGAGGGTGATAAAGTGAGACTCTGTCTCTTAAAAAAATAAATAAATAAAAATAAAAAAATAAACAATGAATTAATTATTTTTTTTAGAATGGCAAAAATATGGAATTTTTTTCATGAATTTGCATGTCATCCTTGTGCAGGGGCCATGCAACAATGAATTTTTTAATGCATGAGATTGACAAAATTTTTAAAGAGTAATGTTATCCCAGTGTTGGTGAAGATATAAAAAAGCCTATTGATAGGAGTGTAATTTTTTTATTAAGTCAAATACACATAGATCATGAATACATTTATACACATGTGGGGTACAATGTGTTGATTTTTTTATACAATCTGACCTGGTTACATCTAAGCAATCAACATAGCTTTTGTCTCATTTACTTGATTATTGTGTTAAGACATTTATGTTCTACACTTGACAGATTTGACTTGTACCCTTGCAACATGCTCCATAGGCGTATCCCACCTTTTACCCTCCTTCTATCAAACTTCCCCCATCCCTCCCTTCCCATTCCATTTCTCTCCTTCATCCTCGGCTATATTTGTGTTCTATCTTTCATAACAAAGTGTAAGTAAATATAAGTAGGTTTCATAGAAGTACTGAGTACATTGGATACTTTTTCTTCCATTCTTGAGATACTTTACTCAGGAGAATATGTACCAGATCCCTCCATGTAAACATAAAATAGGTAAAGGCTCCATCTTTTTAAAGGCTGCATAGTATTCCATGGTATACATATACCACAATTTATTGATCCATTCATGGATCGATGGGCAACTGGGTTTCTTCCATGACTTGGCTATTACAAATTGAGCTGCAATGAATAATCTGGTGCAAATATCTTTTTTGCAAAGTGATTTTTGGTCTTTTGGATTTACTCCTAGTAGAGGAAATGCAGGATCCAATGGCAGGTCAATTTTTAGATCCCTGAGTGTTCTCCAAACTTCTTTCCAAAAGGAATGTATTAGTTTGCATTCCAACCAGCAGTGGAGAAATGTTCCCTTTTCTCCACCCATCCACGCCAACATCTCTGGTTTAGGGATTTTGTTATATGGGCTACTCTTACTGGAGTTAGGTGGTATCTCAAAGTGGTTTTGATTTGCATTTCTCTGATGATTAAAGATGATGGGAATTTTTTCATGTGTCTGTATACCATGTGCCTATCTTCTTCTGAGAATGTTCTGTTCAGGTCTCTTGCCCATAGTTAAATGGGATCACTTGTTCTTTTCTTGTTAATACCAGAAAAAGACCCAGTAAGAAAAGAAAATTACAGACCAATATCTCTAATGAATATTAATGCAAAAATATTTAATAAGATCCCAGCAAACAGAATCCAGCAACACATCAAATGAATTATACACCACAGTCAAGTGGGTTTTATCCCAGACTATCAAGTCTGGTTCAATATACGTAAATGTATAAATATATACATCACATAAACAAATTAAAACAAAAAAGACCACATGATTTTCTCAATTGATGAATTGATGCAGAAAAAGCTCTTGATAATATCCAGCATCATTTTATGATCAGAACACTTAAGAAAGTAGGTATAAAAGGGACATTTCTTAAACTGATAGACGCCAACTACAGCAAACCTACAGCCAATATTATACTGAATGGAGTAAAATTGACAACATTTTTACTCAGATCAGGAACCAGGCAAGGTTGCCCACTATCTCCACTGCTTTTTAACATTGTAATAAAAGTCTTAACCATTGCAATTAGGCAAGAGAAGGTAATCAAGGGTATCCATATAGGGTCAGAGGAGATCAAACTTTCACTCTTCACAGATGATATGATCATGTACCTGGAAAACCCCAGAGACTCAACAACGAAACTCTTAGAAGTAATCAAGCAATACAGCAGCATTTCAGGCTATAAAATCTATACTCACAAATCAGTAGCATTCATATATACCAACAATAGTCAAGCTGAAAAACCAGTCAAGGACTCTATTCCTTTTACAGTAGTGCCAAAAAAATGAAATATCTGTCAGTGTACCTAACAAAGGACATGAAAGATCTCTATAAAGAGAAATATGAAACTTTGAGAAAATAAATAGCCAAAGATGTTAACAAATGGGAAAACATACCATGCTCATGGCTGGGAAGAATCAACATTTTCAAAATGTCCATACTATAAATACTATAAATCAATATACAGATTTAAGGCAATTCCTATTAAAGCACCTCTGTCATACTCTAAAGATCTGGAAAAACTAGTACTTCATTTTATATGGAAACAGAAAAAACCTCGAATAGCCAAGACATTACTCAGAAATTAAAACAAATCAGGTGGAATCACACTACCATACTTCAGACTATACTATAAATCTATAGTGATCAAAAACAGAATGGTATTGGCACAAAAATAGAGAGGTAGATGTATGGAACAGAATTGACATAGACATGATGATGTAGAGTTAGGCTGCTTATCACCTTCTGCCAGTATGTCAGAAGGAGGACCATCAGCTTCAGATGATACTGGGTCATTGAGCAATGATGCTGTTAGTGGTTAAATGTTAGAAGCAGAATAACAGGAAAAGAAAGTGTCAATGACCAACAATCTGGTAGTGGATAAAGCATGAATATACCAGACAAAAAGATGATTCACATTCCGGGTAGAATGGAGTGAAACAGCACAGGAGTTCATCATGCTACTTAGAATGATGTACAATTTAAGATATATGAATAGTTTTCACTCAATATTCTTAAGTCATTGTTGACTACAGATCAAACTGAAGCCACAGAAAGTGGAAATATAGATAAGTGAGGACCACTCTACAAAAATCAGTAGAATTTCTATATATGAACAAAGAACTATCTAAAAAAGAAATTAAGAAAACATCTTCACTTACAATAGCAACAAAGGCAAGAAAATACAATTAAATTTAACCAAGGAGGTAAAATACCTATACGTCGATAACTATAAGACATTGATAAAAGAAATTGTAGAAGATGCAAATAAATGGAAAGATATCCTGTGTTCACGGATCAGAACAATTAGTATTATTAAAATGGTCATACTACCTCAAGTTATCTACATATTCAATATAATCCTATCAAAATTCTGATGGAATGGGAGGCGCCTGTGGCTCAGTGAGTAGGGCAGTGCCCCCATATACCGAGGGTGGCGGGTTCAAACCTGGCCCCAGCTAAACTGCAACAAAAAAATAGCCAGGCATTGTGGCAGACGCCTGTAGTCCCACATACTCAGGAGGCTGAGGCAAGAGAATTGCTTAAGCCCAAGAGCTGGAGGTTGCTGTGAGCTGTGTGACGCCACAACACTCTACCAAAGGCAACAAAGTGAGACTCTGTCTCTAAAAAAAGAAAGAAAGAAAAAAGAAAGAAAGAAAGAAAGAAAGAAAGAAAGAAAGAAAGAAAGAAAGAAAGAAAGAAAAAGAAAAGAAAAAAATCTGATGGAATTTCCTACAAAATAGAAAAACAATCCTAAAATTTGCATATAATCATAAAAGATCTCAAAGCAATGTTCAGAATGAAGAAAAAACCTGGAGGTTATCACTTCCTATCATCAAACTATATTATAGAGCTATAGCAATCAAAACAGTATTATGCTGGCCAAAATAAAAAAGTCAAACTAAAAAAAAAGAAAATTACATATGCTAATATATTAATAAAGTGAAAATTAAAAGTGGTGCACTGGCTGTGAGTGGCAGCTCATGCCTGTAATCCTATCTCTCTGGGAGGTGAAGGTGGGAGGATTGCTTGAGCTTAGGAGTTCGAGACCAGCCTGAGCAAGAATGAGATCCCATTTTAGAAAAATTAGCCAGGCATGGTGGTGTGTGCCTATTGTCCCAGTTACCTGGTAGGCTGAAGAAGAAGGATCAATTAAACCCAGGAATTTGAAGTTTCAGTGAACTATTATGACCACTGCACTCTAGCCTGGGAGACAGAGCAAGATTCTGTCTCAAGAAAAACAAAAACAAAAAACAAACAAAAAAAAACATGCTTTTAAATTTCATTGCTATTTTAATATTATAGTATAACAGAATGTACTCCAATAAAATATTTCACTCCAATAAAAATATTTATTTGTTAAAAAAAAAAAAGACATCTAGACCAATGGAACAGAACTGAGGTTCCAGAAGTAAACTCTCCAATTTTCTGCCACTTTGAGCATTTAGGAATGTTCAAAAGCTTTGTATTCAATTTCAGAGATGCTTTTTTCTGTCAGGTCAACTCTATTATTGAGAAAACTAAGAATCAATGAAGCAAAAGGTTGGGTTTTTTTTAGAAGATACACAAAATAGTGAAGGGTTGGAAAATAATATTTCATTGTAATTGAAATTTAAAAAATCCAACAGGAGTTGCATACTCATTGAAGATACACTGACTTTATTTTTTTGTTAGAAAAATTATAATTCTATTTCATTAATTTTAATACAATTTTCACTAATTTCATTAGATGTAGAACACAGAACATGATTTGTCACATGAAAACACATTATATATGACATGTTCAAACACAAATTGAAGTACTGTTTTTTAAGTTCTTTAAAGTATGACAATGGTGCTTTAATAGGGACTGCATTAAGTGTGTATATTGCTTTGGCAGTATGGACTTTTTTTTTTTTTCTCAGACAGAGTTTCACTATGTTGCCCTTGGTAGAGTGCCATGGCGTTACAGCTCACATAGACCTCAAATTCTTGGACTTAAGCAATTCTCTTGCCTCAGCCTCCCAAGTAGCTGGGACTACAGGCGCCCACCACACCTGGCTTTTTTTTTTTTGCAGTTGTTTAGCTGGCCCAGGCCAGGTTTAAACCCTCAGTGTATGTGGCTGGTACCATAATCACCGTGCCACAGGTGCCGAGCCGTAGTATGGACATTTTAACAATGCTGATTCTTCCCAGCCATGAGCATGGTATGTTTTTCCATTCGTTAACATCTTCAGCTATTTCTAGTCTCAGAGTTTCATAATTATTTTTATAGAGATCATTCACACCCTTTGTTAGGTAAATTCCAAGATATTTCATTTTCTTTGGCACAACTGTAAAAGGAATAGAGTCTTTGACAATATTTTCAGCTTGACTAATGTTGACATACGTAAGTATTGATTTTGTATCCTGGGATACTGCTGTATTCCTTGAATACTTCTAAGAGTACTTAGATTTATGTGGAATCACATAAAATCCTTTAGTAGCAAATACATTATTTAGAAACAAAAAAAAAAAAATAAGGAGGTAACACATTACCAGACTTTAGGCTATTCTACATATTGATAGTCATCAAAAAAGCTTGGTACTGTCACAAAATTAGAGAGGTAGATTTATGGAATAAATAAATGGTAGAATAGAGAACCAAGAGATGAACTCAGCCACTTATCATCATTTGATCTTCGATAAGCCTATCAAAAACATTCAGTGAGAGAAAGATTCCCTATTTAACAAATTGTGCTGGGTGAACTGGCTGGCGACCTGTAGAAGACTGAAACTGAGCCCTCAACTTTTACCATTAACAAAAACTGGATAAAAGATTTAAACTTAAGACATGAAACTGTAAAAATACTAGAAGAGAGTGCAGGTTAAATGCTTGAAGAAATTGGCCTAGGAGAACATTTTATGAGGAGATCCCTCCCGGCAATTGAATTAACTCCAAAAATATATTACTGGAATCTGATCAAATTAAAAAGCTTCTGCACAGCCAAGGGTACGATAAGTAAAACAAACAGACACCCTTCAGAATGGGAGAAAATTTTTGCAGGTTATGCTTCTGACAAAGGGCTGATAACTAGAATCCACAGGCAACTCAAACCAAGCAATAAGAAAAGAATAAATAATCCCATTTTTATGTGGGCAAGGGACTTGAACAGAAACTTCTCTAGAAGACAGGTGCATGGCCTACAAATAAATGAAAAAATGCTCACCATCTTTAATCACCAGAGAAACGCACTTTGAGATGTCATCTAACTCCAGTAAGATTAGCTCACATCACAAAATCCCCAAACTACAGATGTTGGCGTGGGTGTGGAGAAAAGGAACACTTCTGCACTGATGGTGGGAATGCAAGCCAATACGGCCCCTTTGGAGAGAAGTTTGGAGAATATTCAAGGAACTAAAAGTAGACCTACTGTTGAATCCTGAAATTCGTCTACTAGGTATATACCCAAATGATTTAAAATCATTTTACAAGAAAGACATTTGCACCAGAATGTTTATTGCAGCTAAATTCACAATTGCCAAGTCATGGAAGCAGCCCAATTACCCAATGACCCATGAATGGATTAACAAATCATGGTATATGTATACCCTGGAATACTATACAGCCATTAAAATATGGAGATTTTGCATCTTTTTCTTTACGTGGATAAGGCTTAAAAATATTCTTCTTAGTAAAGTATCTCAATAATGGAAAAAAATTATCAATTATACTCAATACTACTGTGAAATCAATATAGAATCACCAACACATTCATACAAATGGTAAAACATAGCTATAGTCCAGAATGAAGGAGGGAAGAGGAGGAGGAGGTGGGGGAGTGGGGGAGGTGGAGAGGAGGGAAGGTATTTGGTGGGACCTCACCTAATGTGCATAATGTAATGATACATTTCAAAACTATTAAGAATAGAGTATAAAGGTCTTACCACAACAAATAAGTAAATTAGGTGATGGTTATGTTAACCTGTTTGATTTAAGCATGCCACATTGTATATCAAATCAATATATTGTACCCCATAAATGAATCAAGGTTCACAGTTATGATTTAATAATGGAAAAAAAGAAATATTCAACTAGAAGTGTAAATTAAAAATACCATAGTTTTTGAAACAACAAAACTAAACAAAGAAAAAGATGGACATTATATATTGACCAAATGAACAATTCACCAAGAAGACATATCACTTCTAAATATTGATGCACCCAAGTCAGGAACTTCCAGATTTATAAAGCAAATTTCACTTGATGAAAAAAAAGGATGATAAAAAAAAAATAAATAAGAGCTGGGAATTCAACACTATACTGACAGAATTAGACAAATACTTCAAACAGGAGTTAATAAAAAAAAACAACTTTGGACTTAAACATGACTGTAGAAGAAAGTTGCTAAACAGACATCTAAAGAACATTTCACCCCACACTACTGAGTATACATTGCTCCCATTAGCCCATGGATCATTTTCAAAGATCAATCACATACAATGTCACAAACAAGCCTCAACAAATTGATGGAATACCAATTATGCCATTTATGTTTACAGACCACATGGAACAAAAGGAGAAACCAATTACAACACAAATATCCTTTCCCACATGAATTCATGGAAACTAAAACTTATTCGTGAATGATAGCTGGGTCAATTTCAAAAAGAAAATTATTTGATTCCTTAAACAAAATGGCAATGAGGCCACTAGCTATGAAAACCTGTGGGATATTTCAAAAGTAGTCCCAGGAAGGAAATTAGTCACATTAAATGCCCACATTCAGAAATCACAAAGAGTGCAAATCAGCAATATAATAAATCATCTCAAGGAACTGGAAGAGGAAGAGCAATCTAAGCCCAAATGAGACAAAAGAAAAGAAATAACCAAAATCACATCAGAACTCATTGAAATTGAGAACAAAATGACCATTCAGAAAATTAACAAACAATAAAGTTGTTACATTGAAAAAAAAAAAAAACTGATGAACTTTGGCCAGATTAACAAGAAATAGAAAAGTGGGAGTAAGATGGCGGCCGAGTAACAGCTGTGCAACTGGGCACAGTGAGATTGGGGAGAGAGGACTCCAGGAATCTCTGGCTGATGGGATCCACCCAGAAACTTCCCTTTGGTGACACAGGGAGTTAGTGAGAGACTTCTGGATCCCACGAGGACAAAAGCAGTGGAGAACTGGCAAGTGGTAGGTGTGTTTGTTTAGTCGGAGGCTAACTGCAGTCGTAACCAAAGCAATAGTGAGACTGCAAGCAGGAAAAGGCTTACTGTTTTGGGTTTTTTTTGACTTGGGCACTTGTTTGAACTGCCTTGGGAGATCTTGGGCCAGTGTACAGATGACTTCGAGCATTGTCTGGGCCCCTGGACTGAGCCACTGAGCTGGAAAGAAGCTAATAACATTCAGCTGTGGCCTGCCTGCATAGCCACTGTGGGAGAGCTGCCCGTGTGGATCACAGTGCAGGCAGGGATCTGCAGGGAGAACTTGGGTGAGTAATCTAGTGACTGAGATTCCAAAAGGCAGGGACTGAGAGGCTAGGAAAGAGCAGGGATCTAAGTGTTTGGCAGATTACAGTCTTGGCCATCAAGGGCATAGAGTGAGACTGGTTTTGGGGCACTGGATAAGCGGACAGCCATGCCAGGAGAGATCCCAGTGTTAAGTGCTTACTTGGAAAGCTTCTGTTTAGCCAAGGTTCACAGTTTAGAGTGACTTTAAAGCCAGATGAGGAGCCATTTGGGGTCCCAAGCCTGTAGGGTCTGGGAGTTCAGCAGAGGCCTCCAGTCTCCATCTCATACAGCTATATCAACATTGTGATTAACATCTCATACCTCGGAAGATCACCTGTTGCCTGGACAATATTCAGCAAGATGTATATACCGTTTTGTTTTTTGGTTTTGTTTTTTTCTTAATTTCAATGTTTTTCCTCTACATTTTTCTTTTGTTTATTTTTTCTCCTTTTTTCTTCATTATTCTAGTTTAAATACAATCTTTCATTTTTGCCTTCTTTAACAATTAAAACTTCATTTTTTGCTAGTGGTTCTGCCCCTATTATTTGGCTTTTTCCCCCAATTTTATGCTGTAAGGGTTTTTTGTTGTTATTGTTGTTTGGTTGGTTTGGTTTGATTTATAGTATTTTTTGTCTTTCCTCTCTACTTGATGGAGGTGAGGTAGTCTGTCTGATCAGGCTGGCAAAGAGCTGCTGATCTAAAGGGAACCACCCAAACCAGTACCCCCAGAGGTTGGAGGTTTTTATGGTTGGGTCAAAGTACCCTACTATACAACTATATTATTCTTGTCTCCTGCTTTTGGTCCCTCTCTTATTTTTGTCAATATTTCCTCTTATTCAATCCTCTTCTTTCTCTTTTTATCTTTATTCCCTTCTTGCTCTTCAATCTTCTCAACCTTCTGGTCTTGTACCAAAAGGACTCATTATAACTTTAGGCCAAAAGCACAGTAACTTAAAGAGCATGAGGAAGTGAAAGGAAAATTAGGGCAAGGAAACAGACATAAGAAAACACTCATGAAGAAGAATCAGCAGAAAAATCCTGGCAACATGAAATACCAATCCAGAGCAGCCCCTTCAAGGGACTGTGAGGTAGCTAGAGCAAGGGATTACACCTATAAAGAAATTTTAGAAATTACAGAAAGGGAATTTAAAATTCAGATAATGAAAACAATGAAGGAAATTGCTGAGAAATTGGAAAACAACCAAAAAAAAAAAATGAAGGCAATTGCTGTGAAAGTAGAAAATAACAAAAAGGAAATCCAAAAACAATCAAATGAGAGAAGAATGATATGAAGAATATAGAAAAGACATACCAGTGCTGAAAGAACTGAAACAGTCAGTTAGGGAACTTAAAGATGCAATAGAAAGTATCAACAACAAATTAGATCATGCAGAAGAAAGAATCTCAGAGGTAGAGAATAAAGCTCTTGAGATGACTCAGACAGTTAAAGAGGCAGAAAAGAAGAGAGAGCAGAATATTCACTGACAGAATAATGGGACTTTATGAAGCATTCAAACATACATGTTATAGGTATCCCAGAAGGGGAAGAAGAATGCCCCAGAGGAATGGAAGCCATTCTAGAGAATATTATAAATCAAAACTTCCCAGATATCACCACAGATTCTGACATACTCCTTTCAGAGGAATATCTATCCCCTGGTAGCCTCAACTCAAATAGTTTCTCCAAGACACATTTGGTAAATCTATCTAAAGTCAAGACAAAAGAAAAGATTTTGCAAATGGCCAGGAGTAGGCACCAACTGACCTACAGGGACAAAACCATCAGGATGATTGCAAACTTCTCTAATGAAACTTTTCAAGCCAGAAGACAATGGTCATCCACCTTTAATCTACTTAAACAGAACAAGTTCCAGCCCAGAATTCTGTGTCCTACTAAGCTAAGCTTTAACATTGACAGAGAAATCAAATATTTTACAGATATGTAAACATTGAGGCAGTTTGCCACAACAAGAACAGGAAATATTTCAACCTGTTCTACACAAAAACCATCGTAATGGACCTTCAGCAAAGTAAACACCCAGAAAATAAAGGACAGAACCTAGCTTCCACAATGATACAAAAGACAAAACTAAGCAATGGACTTTCAAGAAATAAGATGAATAGAATGGTACCACACTTATCAATTATCTCAATAAATGTCAATGGCTTGAATTCCCCACTGAAGAGGAATAGATTGGCTGATTGGATTAAAAAACACAAGCCATCTATTTACTATCTTCAGGAAAGACACCTCATGTGAAAAGAGAAATTAACACTCAGAGTTAAAGGTTGGAAGTCAATTTTTCAGGCAAATGGAATTCAGAAGAAAAGAAGAGTTGCAATCTTATTTTCAGATACATGTGGATTTAAAGCAACTAAAGTCAAAAAAGATAATCATGATCACTTCATATTGGTCAAGGGAAAAATACAAGAAGACAATTCAATTCTAAATGTTTAGGCACCCAATTTAAATGCTCCCACATTCTTGAAACAGACCTTGCTTAATCTGAGCAATATGATACCTATAACACCATAATAACAGGGGACTTTAACACCCTTCTCTCAGAGCTGGACAGATCCTCTGAACAGAATTTTAACACAGATATAAGAGATTTAAATGAGACCCTAGAACAACTGTGTTTGATAGATGTATATAGAACACACCAACCCAAAGATAAAGATTATACATTTCTTTGTATTTTCCAATGGAACATTCTCCAAAATTGATCATATGCTAGGACACAAAACAAACCTCAACAGAATCAAAATAATTGACATTTTACCTTGTATCTTCTCAGACCACAAGGCAATAAAAGTGTAACTGAACTCCAACAAAAATGTTCATCCTCACACAAAGGCATAGAAGTTAAACAACCTTATGCTGAATGACAGTTGGGTGCAGGACAAAATAAAAAAGAAAATCATTACCTTCCTTGAGTATAACAACAATGAAGATACAAGCGACCCAAACCTGTAGGATACAGCAAAAGCAGTCCTGAAAGGAAAATTTATTGCTTTAGAAGCCTACATTTGAAAAACAGAAAGGTAGCACATCAACTAACTCACAAGCCATCTTATGGAATCGGAAAAAGAAGAACAATCTAAGTCTAAACCCAGCACAAGACAAGAAATAGCCAAAATTAAATCAGAGATTAATAAAATTTAAAACAAAAGAATAATTCAGAAAATTAATGAAACAAAGAGTTTATTTTTTGAAAAAATAAATAAAATAGATAAACTTTTGGCCAGACTAACTAGAAATAAAAAAGTAAAATCTCTAGTAACCTCAATCAGAAATGATAAAGGGGAACTAACAACTGATGCCACAGAGGGACAAGAAATTATCTCTGAATACTACCAGAAACTTTATGACCAGAAATTTTACATTGTGAAGGAAATGGATCAATATTTGGAATCACACCCTCTCCCTAGACTTAGCCTGGATGAATTACATCTCCTGAACAGACCAATTTCGAGCACTGAGATAAAAAAAAAAATGAATAAAATAGAAAATTAAAAATCTCCCAACAAACAATGCCCTGGAAAGGATGGTTTCACACCAGAATTCTAACAAGCCTTCAAAGAAGGGCTTATTCCCATACTGCAGAAATTATTCCCCAAAATTGAGGAGGAACAAATCTTTGCCAACACATTCTATGAGGTAAACATCACCCTGATACCAAAACCAGGAAAAGACCCAACTAAAAAGGAGAATTTCAGACCAATTTCACTAATGAATACAGATGTACAGATGAAAAAATTCTCAACAAAATTCTAGCCAATAGATTACAGCTTATTATCAAAAAATTCATAAATCATGATCAAGTAGGTTTCATCCCAGGGATGCAAGGCTGGTTTAATATAAGTAAATCCATAAATGTTATTCACCATATAAACAGAAGCAAAAGCAAAGCCTATATAATCCTCTCAACAGATACAGAAAAAGCATTTGATAATATCCAACATTCTTTTCTAGTTAGAACCCTGAAGAGTTTAGGCAGAGGTGGCACATTTCTTAAACCGATTGAAGCTATTTATGACAAACCAAGCTAATATTTTTACTGAATGGAGTTAAACTGAAAGCTTTTCCACTTAGAAGTGGAACCAGACAAGGTCGTCCTCTGTCACCATTACTATTCAACATATTGCTGGAAGTTCTAGACAATACAATTAGACAAGAAAATAAAGGGAATCCAAATGGGAGCAGAGGAGGTCAAACTATCCCTCCTTACTGATGATATGATCTTATACTTATAGAACCCTAAAGACTCAACCACAGACTCTTGGAAGTCAACCAAAAATACAGTAATGTCTCAGGATATAAAATCAATGTCCACAAGTCAGTTGCCTAGCTATATGCCAATAACATCCAAGATGAGAGGCTAATTAAGGACACAACTCCCTTCACCATAGCCCCAAATAAAATGAAATACCTAAGAATATACTTAACAAAAGAGGTGAAGGACCTCTATAAAGAAAATTATGACAAGGGTACATGTGAAACTTAGTAAATGTAGAATATAAATGTCTTAACACAATAACTAAGAAAATGCCAGGAAGGCTATGTTAACCAGTGTGATGAAAATGTGTCAAACGGTCTATAAAATCAGTGTATGGTGCCCCATGATTGCATTAATGTACACAGCTATGATTTAATTAAAAAAAAAAAGAAAGAAAGAAAAGAAAATTATGAAACCCTAAGAAAGGAAATAGAGAACTTTAACAAATGGAAGAACATATCATGCTCATGGCTGGGAAGAATCAACATTGTTAAAATGTCTATACTTCCCAATGCAATCTACCAATTTAATGCCAGCCCTATTAAAATACCAAAATCCTATTTTCAGGACTTGGAAAAAATGATTCCTCATTTTGTATGGAACCAGAAAAATCCATATATCTAAAGAAGTCCTTAATAATAAAAACAAAGCAAAGGGCATCCCCATACCAGACTACAGCTGTACTACAAGGTCATAGTGGTCAAGACAGCATGGTACTGGCACAAAAATAGGGACATAGACATGGACATTTGTAATCAAATAGAAAACCTGGAAATGAAACCAACAACTTACAACCACCTACCCTTTGATAAACCAAACATGAATGTACACTGGGAGAAAGACTCCCTATTCAATAAATGCTGCTGAGAAACTTGGATATTCACATGTAAAAGAGTGAAACTGGACCCACACCTTTCTCCACTTGCAATAATTGATTCAAGATCGATAAAGGACTTCAATTTAAGGCATGAAACAATAAAAATTCTCAAAGAAAAAATAGGAAAACACACTGGAATATATCGGCCTGGGGAAAGACTTAATGAAGAAGACTGCCACGGCAATTGCCAAAAAAAATAAATAAATAAAAAATAAAAAAGAAAGAAAGAAAGAAATGTGATTTAATTAAACTGAATAGCTTATGTACAGCCAAGGAGATAACAACCAAAAAAAAATAGACAACCTACTCAACAGGAAATGATATTAGCATATTTTGAATTGGACAAAAGCTCAATGACTAGGATCTATAGAGAACTTAAATTAATCCACATGAAAAAAGCCAACAATCTCATACATCAATGAAGAAGAGAGATGAACAGAACCTTCTCTAAATAAGAGATGACTAGCTAGTGAACGTATGAAAAAATGCTCATCATCACTAATTATTAGAGAAATGCGAATTAAAACCACCCTGAGATATCATCTAACCCCAGTGAGAATGGCCCATATCACAAAATCTCAAAACTGCAGGTGCTGGGGCAGATATGGAGAGAAAGGAACACTTTTACACTGCTGGTGGGACTGCAAACTAATACAACCTTTCTGGAAGGAAGTAGGAGAAACCTCAAAGAACTCAACCTAGACCTCCCATTTGTTCCTGCAGATTTGTTCAGGCAGATCTATCCAGAAGGAAAAAAAAAAAAAAAACTTTTATACTTGTAGTAGACTGTTTATTGCAGCTCAATTTACAATTGCTAAAATGTGGAAACAGCCTAAATACCCCTCAACTCAGGAATGGATTGGCAAATTGTGGTATATGTATATCATGGAATACTATTCAGCCATTAAACATGGAGATTTTGAAGCATTTGTATTAACCTGGATAGAGGTGGAACACATTATTCTTTTTTTGTAGAGACCGAGTCTCACTGTACCGCCCTCAGGTAGAGTGCCGTGGCGTCACACGGCTCACAGCAACCTCTTAACTCTTGGGCTTACGCGATTCTCTTGCCTCAGCCTCCCCAGCAGCTGGGACTACAGGCGCCCGCCACAACGCCCGGCTATTTTTTTATTGCAGTTTGGCCGGGGCTGCGTTTGAACCCGCCACCCTCGGCATATGGGGCTGGCGCCCTACTCACTGAGCCACAGGCGCCGCCCGGAACACATTATTCTTAGTGAACCATCGCAGGAATGGAGAAGCATGAATCCTGTGTATTCAACTTTGATATGAGGACAATTAATGACATGGTGGGGGTGGGGGAAGGGGAGAGCAGACAGAGAGAGAAGGAGAGAGAGGGGTGTGGGAAAGAAAAAAAATAAATAGTGACTAATTCTCACATAAATTGTATTTAATTTTACGAAAGTACATTATTTAAACAATAATTTTCAATTCAACTTGTTAATACGTTGTTTAGGACATTGCATCCTCATTTATAAGAGAAATATGTTTGTAATTTCCCTTTATAATAATATATTTTTTCCAATTTTACTGTCAGGTATATCCAGATGAAGTAGAATGATTTTGAAGTATTTCTTCTTTTTTCTATTGTCTATAAGATTTGGCATGATCTGTTTTTTGAAATTATCTTTTATTTTTATTTTTAAAAATAAATATTCTCTATTCATTGAGAGTTTGGAGGAAAAAAGAGGTTAACTGATGACTCCATACTGTTTTTTTTTTTTTTTGTTTTGTTTTGTTTTTGGCCAGGGCTGGGTTTGAACCCGCCACCTCTGGCATATGGGACCGGCGCCCTACTCCTTGAGCCACAGGCGCTGCCCATGATGACTCCATACTGAACCTCAGAGTCAAAGCATTCTATGATACACATTCTTCTATCTGACAAAGTGGATGTTACTTTTTGGGCATTATTATTATTATTGCTCAATATTTCATTGCAGCAATCATCTGATTTCTTTTCTGAATGCATTTATCTTCATTCATTTTTATGAGGTTTTTGTTTCTAGTCCTTATCTTAGAAATTGTTATTGTTATTAAATTTTAAGCCTCTTTAATTTTGTGAAGGCAAATAGTAGAAACCAAATAAACACTTGTACATGTATAGAGAAAATTTTTTTTTTTTTTTTTTTGGTTTTTGGCCAGGGCTGGGTTTGAACCCGCCACCTCCAGCATATGGGACCGACGTCCTTGCACTACCTCCCTAGCCACAATCAGAAAGAAATTGAACTCTTGAACAGACCAACATCAAGCACCAGAATTGAAACAATAAAAAAAAGTCCAACAATAACAACAAAAATATCCCCAGATAAGACAATTTCACATTAGAATTCTACCAAACCTTCATGGAAGAGCTTGTGCCTATATTGCAGAATCTATCCCAAAACATTGAGAAGGAAGGAGTCTTCCATGCCTTATTTTATGAAGCATATAGCACCCTGATACCAATACAAGGAAAGGACACAACAAAAAAGCAAACTTCAGACTAATTTTAGTAATGAATATTGACACAAAAATATTCTATAAAATCTTAACAAAAAGGATTAAGCTATATATCAAAAAGTAATTCATTACCACGAATTCATCCTAAGGATGCAAGGGTGGTTCAACATGCACAAATCTATAAATCTATAAACAGAAGTAAAAACAGACCATAGGGTCCTCTTAGTGTATGCAGTAAAAGAATTTGACAATATTTAGCATCCTTTTTTGATAAGAACCCTTAAGAAAATTGACAAAGATGGGACATTCTTGAAACTCATAGAGGTCATCTACAACAAACTCACAATCAACACAATGCCACAAAATAAGAACAAATCCTGAAGCATCACTCTATAAGACTTCTAGCTCTACTACAAGTATATAATGATCAAAACAGCATGTTATTGGCATAAAAATAGAGACAAAGATCTAAGGAACAGAACAGAAATTATAGAGTTGAAACCAGCCTCGTATGGTTGTCTGATCTTTGACAAAGCAAATAAAAGTATACACTGGGGAAAAGAACCCCTATTTGATAAATGTTCTCTGAGAACTGTAAAACACAAGTAAGACTGAAACTGGACCTGCTATTCTGACCACTTAGAAAAAATAACACACAAAGGATAAAAGATTTAAATCTAAGACATGGGAACCCAAGAAGAAAGTGTGGGGAAAAAAATTACACTCATTGACATGGGGAAAGAATTTATGGAGACACCAAGGTAATTACAGAAATAACAAAAATAAATAAATTCCACCTGATCAAGTTAAAAAATTTATAAATGAGGACGGAGCAAGGTGGTGGATAAGAGACAACATCTTTGTAGCTGTTCATGGTGAGATTGTGGAGAAAAGATTCCAGGCACAAGTGGCTTGTGGAATTTGCCAGAAAACATCCCTTCAAGGGCACAGGGAAGCAGTGGAAGACTTAAGGACACCAAAGAGGTACAGAAGCAGTGGAGAAGCAGCACAAGGCCAAGCATATGTATGCCGGCAGAGGCCAGCCAGTACAGTGGTGGTGGTGACAGTTTATAAACAGTGAAGGCCTGCCCTGAGGCTTTTCTTTTTCTTTTTTCATTTTTTTTTTCTGGACTTGGGCACTTGGTTCAGTTACCGTAGAAGAGTTTGGGTGAGTGAGCAAGTGATTTTGAAACGTGCCCAGGGGACAGGACTGAGCCACCAGGTGGAGAGGAGCTTTTATTTTTCAGCTCCAGGCCAGGTGCAGTCATTGTAGGAAAGCTGCCTTGTAGGATCAGCCTTCAGAGTCCCAGTGCCAGGCTGGTATGGGCATCCCTGGTAATCTGGGAAGCCACTCCTGAAGAGATACAAGTGTCATGCTTTTCTGGGAAAGCCATTGTGTGGCCAAGGGACACAGTTTGGAAAGGTTGAGGTGTGTCTATTAAGTGGGCCAAGGAGAGTTTTAGGTTATCAATCCCATGGGGTTTAAGGGCAAAGAAGTCAGGAAGATGGGACCAGGTCTCTTGGCAAGACAGAAGCCTCCAGTATACATCTTATGCAGCTGTATCAGCATTGTGATTATCACCTCATACCATGGAAGACAACCTGTTCTCAGGCAATATATGGCAAGATGTGTGTGTGTGAGTGTGTGTGTATTTTCCTTTTTACAAATTATTTTTCAATTTATTTCACCCTAGAGTTTGATTTTTTGTTCTTTTTTCTCTTTCAAGTATATTTTTTATTGCTTCATTCTATGGTAAAAAGTTCTACATTTTTGTTATTCCAACCCTGTTATTCTTATTTTTCCCAATTTTATCCTTTAAGGGATTTTTGTTTGTTTATTTTAATTTATACTATTTTCTTTCTTCTCTATTTCATGGAGGTGGCGTCTAGTGTCTTGTCAGGCTAGAATTGAGCTCCTGACCTGAGGGAACCACTCATCCTAGCTCCCCAGAGTCTGAGATTTGTACCCAACTGTATACCGCTATTACTCTTCTCTCTTCCTTTCTGTTCCTCTTTTCTTTTTGTAAATCCTCCCTTTTACTCCCCTATTTCCTTTCTCTTTTATCTTTTTTTTTTTTATCTTGCATCCTTTCTTGCTCTTCACATTTCTCTTCCTTTTGGTCCTATACCAAAAAGATTCATCAAACTCTTAGTTAAGAGACATGGAAACTTAAAGAGGAGGAAGGGAAATAAAAAAAAATAGGGCAAGGAAACAGACAAAAAGAAAAGTCATGAGGAAGAAATAGTAAAAAAGTCCTGGTGACATGAAAAACCAGAACTGAATAATCTCTCCAGGGATCATGAGGTAGCTACTGCAAAGGATTCCACCTATACAAAAACGTTAGAAATAGCAGAAAGGGAATTTAAAATATGGATGGTAAAAAATAATGAAGGAAATTGCTGAGAAAGTGGAACATAAACAAAAGGAAATCCAAAAACACAATAAAATAAAAAATGAACAATATGAAGAATGTAGAAAGGATGGAGATGAGCTTAAGAAATTGAAGCAGTCAATCAGGGAACTTAAAGGTACAATAGAAAGTATCAACAACAGATTAGACCATGCAGAACAAAGAATCTCAGAGGTAGAGGATAAAAATCTTGAGCTAACACAGGCAATTAAAGAGACAGAACAAAAAGACTGAGAAAGCAGAATGCTCACTGAGAGAATTATGGGACTTCATGAAGCATTCAAACATACAAATTACAGGTATCCCAGAAAAGAAAGAATTTCCCAAATGAAAATTTCCCAAGTATCACCAAAGATTCCAACACATCACTTTCAGAGGAATATAGAACTCCAGACCGTCTCAGCACAAACAGAACTTCTCCAAGATACGTTGTCATGAACCTGTCCAAAGTTAAAACAAAAGAGAAAATTCTGCAAGTAGCCAGGAGCAAATACTAATTGACCTACAAGAGCAAATACATCAGGGTGATAGGGGACTTCTCAAATAAAAATTTTCAGGCTAGAAGATAATGATAATCTACCTATAATTGACTTAAACAAAACAATTTTCAGCCCAGAAGCCTATGTCCTGTTAAGCTAAACTTTAAAAATTATTATTTTTTTTTACTGATATAAACATCGATGAAGTTTGCCACAACAAGACCAGCTCTACATGAAATTCTTAGACCTATTTTCTGCACTAACCATCACAATGGACCACTAGCAAACTAAACACCCAAAAACTAAAGGACAAAACCTAGCATCTTTAATGATGCAAAAGATAAAACTAAGCAATGGACTTTCAAAAAATAAGATGAATACCCTGTTTCCCTGAAAATAAGACATCTTCTGAAAATAAGACCTACTTACAGGAAAGATAAGACGTCCCCTGAAAATAAGACCTAGCGCATCTTTGGGAGCTCACCTTAAAATAAGACACTGTCTTATTTTTGGGGAAACAGGGAAGAACTCTACCACATTTGTCAATTCTCTCAATAAATGTTAATGGTTTGAATTCCCCTGTTGAAAAGGCATAGGCTGACTGATTGGATAAAAAAGCACAAGCCATCCATATGCTGCCTGCAGAAAAATTACCTAGCCTTGAAGGACAAAATAAGACTCGGGATTAAGGGATGGAAAACAATATTTTGGGCAAATGGAAATCAGAAGAAAGAAGGGGTTGCAAGCTTATCTTCAGATACAAGTGGATTTAAAGCAACTAAAGTAAAAAAAAAAAAAAAGAAAGAAAAAAAAGAAGGAAACAATATAGCAAGAAGACATTTCAATGCTAAATATTTATGTATCCAACTTAAATGCTCCCAGATTCTTGAAACAGACAATAATTAGTCTCAGCAATATGATATCCCATAACACTAGAATAGTAGGGAACTTCAACACTCCTCCTTCAGAGCTGGACATACCCTTAAACAGAAACTCAACAAAGATACAGAGGACTTAAACGTGATCGTAGAACAATTGTACTTAATAGACATATACAGAACATTCCATCTCAGAGCTAAAGAACATACATTCTACTTGTTGGCTAAAGGAGCATTCTCCAAAATAGATCATATCCTAGAACACAAATCAAACCTCAAGAAAATCAGAAGAATTGAAATTATTCCTTGTATATTCTCAGATCACAAGGCAATAAAGGTGACGCTCAACCCCAATAAAATTTTCATCCCCACACAAAGGCATAAACTAAAATAAACTAAACTTTTAGCTTTGACAGTTTAGTCAAGAAGATAAAGAAATAACGATAATTATTTTAATTAACCTTCTTTAACATAACAACAATGAAGACACAAGTTACCAAAATCTGTGGGACACTGCAAAAGCAGTCTTAAGAGGTAAATTTGTCACATTAGATGCCTACATCTGAAAAACAGAAAGTGAGGACATCAAAAACTTAATGAATCATCTTAAATAAATGGAAAAGGAAAAGAAATCTAATCCCAAACTTATCAGAAGAAAAGAAATAACCAAAATTAAACCAGAAATAAATGAAACTGAAAACAACAGAATCATTCAGAAAATTAATCAAACTAAAAGTTAGTTCTCCAAAAAGATAAACAACATTAATAAGCCACTGGCCAGATTAAACAAAATAGAAACACAAAATCTTTAATAACCTCAATCAGAAACAAAAAGTGGGAAATAACAACCAATAACACAGAGATACAAGAGATGATTTCTTACTACTACCCTGTTTCCCCGAAAATAAGACAGTGTCTTATTTTAAGGTGTGCTCCCAAAGATGCTCTAGGTCTTATTTTCAGGGGACGTCTTATTGTTCCTGTAAGTAAGTCTTATTTTCGGAGGATGTCTTATTTTTGGGAAAACAGGGTATAAAAAAAAAAATCTATGCCCAGAAATTTTACAATGTGGAGGAAATGGGGCAATACCTGGAGTCACACCATCTCCCTAGACTTAACCAGAAAAAAATACATCTCTTGAGCAGACCAATATCAAGCACTGAGATGCAGAAACAATAAACAACCTTCCAACAACAGCAACAGCAAAAAGCCTGAGACTAGATGGCTTCACATCAGAATTCTATCGATCTTGAAAAATGAGCTTGCATCTATATTGCATAACCTGTTACAAAATATTAAGAAAGAAGGAACCTTCCCCAACTCATTCTATGAAGCAATGAAAATACTGATTCCAAAACCAGGAAAGGACCCAACTAAAAGGGAAAACTACAGGCCAATTTCACTAATAAATATTGATGCAAAATGTTCAATAAAATCTTAGCCAATAGATTATAGCCACACATAAAAACTTATATACTATGATCAAGTAGGCTTCATCCCAGGGATGCAAGACTGGTTTAACATACATAAGTCCATAAATGTAATTCACCTTATTAGGAGAATCAATAATAAAGACCATATGATCCTCTCAATGCAGAAAAAGCATTTGATAAAATTGAGCATTTTTTTAAATAACAGAAAATAGGCATAGGTGGCACATTTCTTAAGCTGATTAACGTCATCTTTGACAAACCTACAGTTAACATCATACTGGATGGAATAAAACTGAAAGTTTTTCCACATACAACTGGAACCACACATGCTGTCCACTAATACCACTATTATTCAACATTGTGCTGGAAATTCTAGCCAATGCAATAAGGCAATAGCAACATATAAAGGGCATTAAAATGGGGGCAGAAGAGGTCAAACTTTAGCTCTTTGATGATGCTATAATCTCATACCTAGAAAACCCCAGATACTCAACCATAAAACTGGAAATGATCAGGAAATACAATAATGTCTCAGGGTACAAAATCAATGTCCACTAATCAGTAGTAGCCTTTGTATGCCAATAACAGACAAGTTGAGAAGCAAATCAAGGATACAGTTCCCTTCACAGTAGCTTCAAAGAAAATGGAATACTTAAGAACATATCTAACAAAGGAAGTAAAGGATCTTTACAAAGAGAATTATGAAACCCTAAGAAAAGAAATAGAAGAAGATATTAATAAATGGAAGAACATACCATGCTCTTGGCTGGGAAGAATAAACACTGTCAAAATGTATATTCTACTCAAAACAATCTACAGATTCCATGCAACCCCCATTAAAATACCAACATCATAGTTTGAAGAACTGGAAAAATTAGTAATTCATGTACAGAACCAGAAAAAAAACAAGTTTTGGTAAGGCTATTTTTAGTAACAAAAACAAAGCCAGAGGCATAACCCTACCAAACTTCAGGCTATTTTATATATCCATAGTGATCAAAATAGCATGGTATTGGCACAAAAATAGAAACATAGATGTATGGAGCAGAATAGAAAACCAAAAGATGAAACCAGGCTCTACTTGCCACGTGATCTTTGATAAGCCAAACAAAAGCATACCAGGGGGAAAAGAATCCTTATTCAACAAATGGTGAGGCGACCGTGATAACCACTACACTACGGAAACAACTGTCTATTCAACAAATGGTTCTGGGAGAACTGGATCACCACATGTAAAATACTGAAACTCAACCCACGCTTTTCCCCAGTTTACAAAAATTGGCTGAAGTTGGGTAAAAGATTTAAATCTAAGACATAAAATGATAAAATTTTTAGAAGAATGTGTGGGGGAAAATCGTGATGGTGTTGGACTGGGGGGTGACTTTATGACAAAGACTTCAATGGCCATCCCAACAACAACAAAAATTAACAAATGAGACTTAATTAAGCTGAAAAGCTTCTGCACAGCTAAGGAAACAACAAGTGAAGCAAAAACACAGACTTCAGAATGTGAAATAACATTTGCAGAGTCTGATGCCAACAAAGCATTGATAACGAGAATCTACAGATAACTCAGATTAATCAACAATAACAACAAAAAAAAAAGAGTATGCAATCCCGTCCATCACTGGGCAAAAGATATGAACAGAACCTTGTCTGAAAAAAGACAGCCGGATGGCTAATAAGCGTTTTTTTAAATTAAATCATAGCTGTGTACATTAATGCGGTCATGGGCACATACACTGGTTTTATAGACTGTTTGACACATTTTCATCACACTAGTTAGCATAGCCTTCCTGGCATTTTCTTACTTATTGTGTTAAGACATTTACATTCTACATTTACTAAATTTCACATATACCCTTGTAAAATGCACAGCAGGCATAATCCCACCAATCACCCTCCCTCCGCCCCATTCCTAATTGCTAAGTCATGGAAAAAGCCCAAGTGCCCATCGATCCACGAATGGATTAATAAATTGTGGTATATGTACACCATGGAATAATATGCAGCCTTAAAGAAAGATGGGGACTTTACCTCTTTCATGTTTACATGGATGGAGCTGGAACATATTCTTCTTAGTAAAGTATCTCAAGAATGGCTAACAAGCATTTGAAAAAATGGTCATCATCCCTCATCATCAGGGAAATGCAAATGAAAACAATCCTGAGATATCACCTAACCCCAGCGAGAATAGCCCACATCACAAAATCTGAAAGCTGCAGATGCTGGCATGGATGTGAAGAGAAGGGAATACTTTTACACTGCTGGTGGGACTGGAAACTAATACAAACCTTTGGGAAGTAAGTATGAAGAATCCTCAAAGAACTCAAATTAGACTTCCCATTTGATACTGCAATCCCATTAGTAGACATCTAACCAGAAGAAAAAAATATTTTTATCATAAAGACATTTGCACTTGGATTTTTATCACATCACAATTTACTATGCCAAAAGTGTGGAAACAGCCTAAATACTCACCAAACCAGGACTGGATTAGCAAGCTGTGGTATACATATACCAGGGAATACTATTTAGGCATTAAAAAATCAAGACTTTACATCTTTTGTATCAACTTGGATAGAGTTGAAACATATTCTTCTTATTGAATTATCTCAAGAATGTAAAATGAAGTAGCCAATGTACTCAATCCTAATATGAAGCCAGTAGATGATTTAATACACACCCTCATAAGAGAAAAGCTCAAATCAATTTGAGGTCGGGGGCAGGGGAATGAGGGAGTTGGGGACAGTGGAGGAGGCAGGAGGATGGGGGTTACTGTGTTTGGCACAACTCTTATGAGCAGGACACAATTATTAGAGGGACTTCACCTATCAAATTCAATTAGTCTAACCTAATTCTTTGTACCCTCAATGAACCCCAAACAATAAAAAAAAACCAAAACTTCTGAACAGCTAAGGATACAATTAGCACAGCAAAGAGACAGCCTTCAAAATAGACATTCTAACAAAGGTCTAATAACCAGAACCTACAAAGAACTCAGGAAAATCAGTAAGAAATGATCAAACAACTCCCATTAAAATCTTGTCAAGAAACACGAAAAGAAGCTTCTCATGAGGACAGACAAAAGGCCAAAAAACTCATGAAAAAATGCTCATCATATGTAATTATTAGAGAAAATGTAAATCAAAACCACTTCGAAGTAGATATTAAATAACCTCAGTGAGACTGTCTCACATTGTAAGGCCCCAAATCATTAGATGCTGGTATAGGTGCAAAGAGAATAGAAAATTAATGCACTGTTGGTGCGACTGCAAACTAATACAACCCCTATAGGAATAAGTATGGATATTCTTCAAAGAACTGAAACAATAACTACCATTTGATTGTATAATCCCATTACTTGGTATCTACCCCAAAGAAAAGGGATATTTTACCATAAGGGCATTTCACTTGAATGTTTACAGCAGCAAAATTCACATTTGTAAAAATTTATAACAACCCATAAGTGCCCTTCAGCATATGAATGGATTGTGGTATATGTATACCATGGAATACTATTCAGCCATAAAAGTTGGAGATTTTAGACAAGATGGCGGACTGAAGCCAGCTTTCAACAAAGGCTCCCGTCCAGAAGGAGAGTTAAGGGACAGGAATTTAGTAAGTATCCTGGTGGACTTGAGCCTCACCAAGAGAGAACGCTGAAGAACGCACATCAACACCGCTGAGGCAAGTTGTGATCACAAGGACGCAAACAAAAGGTACAAAATCCACCACCAAGCGGACGGGAGTCCCCCTCCCCCATGAGACCGGCTCAAGAGCCCCACAATTGAACAAGCGGGCAGAAATTAAAGCCCCTCCCACTACACTCCACGGGAGAGACCTTCTAAAAACTGGACCTACCTCCCCTACTGGGGTGCCGTGGCGTTCTCCTGCCGGACATAGGGCTGAATAAAACTTTGGGAATCCTTTGCCGGCAACCCTGAATCCCCGGCGCTCCCCTCCCGCCCACTGAGGTCTGGAGGCCTGTCCCCCAGAACTTCGGATCCTTGGGTGATTTCTCAAGGGGAGTGGACAGTCCCCGAGTTGCGACTGGTCAGCATTGACTCTGAGGCGCACCGAGTGAGGAGAGGGCACCGGGCTGAGGGGGAGTCACGCCTCGTGGCACTTCCCTGCGGTGCAGTGCACCAACCCTCCCCGGGCATAGGGGGCCCAAGACTGAATCAGACTCTGGCCTCCCCGCTGAGAGCTGAGAACCCCTACTCTCACTCGGGGTCTGAGGGCCTATCCCCCAGGAGTTCGGCTCCTTGGGTGATTTCTCGAGGGGAGTGCACAGTGCCTGAGCTGCGTCAGGTCAGCGCTGACTCTGGGACACGTGAGCGAGGAGAGGGCACTCCGCCGAGGGGAAATCAAGCCTTGGCGGCACTTCCCTGCGGTGCAGTGCACCAACCCTCCCCGGGCCTAGGGGGCCCAAGACTGAATCAGACTCTGGCCTCCCCGCTGAGAGCTGAGAACCCCTACTCTCATTCGGGGTCTGAGGGCCTATCCCCCAGGAGTTCGGCTCCTTGGGTGATTTCTCGAGGGGAGTGCACAGTGCCTGAGCTGCGTCAGGTCAGCGCTGACTCTGGGACACGTGAGCGAGGAGAGGGCACTCCGCTGAGGGGAAATCAAGCCTTGGCGGCACTTCCCTGCGGTGCAGTGCACCAACCCTCCTCGGGCCTAGGGGGCCCAAGACTGAATCAGACTCTGGCCTCCCCGCTGAGAGCTGAGAACCCCTACTCTCACTCGGGGTCTGAGGGCCTATCCCCCCGGAGTTCGGCTCCTTGGGTGATTTCTCGAGGGGAGTGCACAGAGCCTGAGCTGCGTCAGGTCAGCGCTGACTCCGGGATACGTGAGCGAGGAGAGGGCACTCTGCTGAGGGGAAATCAAGCCTTGGCGGCACTTCCCTGCGGTGCAGTGCAGGAGCCCTCCCCGGACCGTAGTATTGCGTGAAACTGAATGAAACTCTAGCTTACCCCCGCCCCACTCCCAATCCGGGTCTGGGGGCCCATCCCCCAAGAGTTCTGATTCTTGGGGGATCTCTTAAGGGGTGTGGACCCAGCACAAACTGCGGCCGCTCAGTGCTGACTCTGGGGCGCGGGACAGAGGAGAAAAGGGTCGCCTGAGTGCCCACACCAGAGCAGCAGTTCCCTGGAGGTAGATCAACAGCCGTTTTTTCTTTAACGGCAGAACGCTCACTTCTGGATATTCTGAGGCCACACCCCCTGTCTCCCTGGGCAACCAGAGGAGGCCACCGGTGACACGGCTCACAAACCCAAAAGCCTCCAGGGCGGGGCCGACCCAGAGAGGTGTTCAGACGCAATTCTCCAGCAGCAAAGACGTTTGAACTCAAAACAGCCCGTCTCCTGTAGGCGACGACAGGAACAGAGACAGAACCTCACAAAGTTGTCTGTTCTGTTCTGTTCTGTTCTGTTAGCAGCATCCATCAGGGACGGGGCTAAGCCTGAGTGAACACCTCCTTCCCATCACCTGCATCAAACACTCAAAGATGTCAGGCCCCATCTCCTCCTGCTAGATAGCGGCAGTCTGCGGGGGCCTGGCAGACTTCCTTGCGATTCAGGCAGGTGCAAACCCCTGGAGTGTCTGTTCACTGCAGGCAACTGGGTTAGCCATCTGCAGAGATACCAGTGACTGGGTCCGACGGAGGGGCAAAGTGGGGAAGGAGACGTCAACCTTCCCAGACTGCTCTGTTTGCGGGGTGGCTCCTCCTGACTCCACGCTGCACTGGGGTGAGCTGTCTCAGAGGAGTCACCAGGCCCCTGTGATCCAGTTCCCAGAGACCTCTTGAACCCTTCCACCTGAGACAAGTGCCGATTGAGACAGTTGATTCGGACCTTTTGAACTTGGCTAATAGACTGAGGACTTTTCAGGTGGTGCCCTGGGTGTGCGATTGTAGGAAGGTTTGATTCTCCTTTTCCAACTGGGGCCAGAGGTGGGCAGGCGGGGTGACTTAATTGCTGATTTTTCCACACAGCTGAGACTTCAAGCCAGAGTAGAAGTTGCAATAGGATCGAACAGAAACCAGCTGAAAACAAGACAGAACCACTTTGCTCCACCACACCAGACAGGGCCCCAGTTTCTCAGGCCACAACACTGTACGGGCCCTTGATAAAACCCCAGGGGAAAAACCAAAGGGAGTAAACCATGGGGCGGAATCAGCGGAAAAACTCTGGTAACATGAATAACCAGAATAGATCAACCCCCCCAAAAAAAGATACGGCAGATGTGATTGAAGATCCCATTCATAAACAACTGGCTGAGATGTCAGAAGTCGAATTCAGAATTTGGTTTGCAGACAAGATTAATAAAATGGAATTAGGAATTCGAGGAGAAATTCAAAAACCGTCTCAAGAATTTAACGAATTTAAAGACAAAACCACCAAAGACTTAGACACACTGAAACAAGAACTTACAGCCCTCAAAGATATGAAAAATACAGTAGAATCCCTCAGTAACAGAATGGAGCAAGCAGAAGAAAGGATATCTGACATTGAAGATAAAGTCTTCGAACGCTCCCAATCTCTCAAAGAGGAAGAGAAATGGAGAGCAAAAACGGATCACTCACTCAGAGAGCTCTCAGATAATTCGAAAAAAAATAACATAACGGTTATAGGAATTAAGGAGACTGATGAAGTGGCAGCCAAGGGCACAGAGGCCCTTCTACATGAAATTATGAAAGAAAATTTTCCAGACATGCCCAGAGATCCTGAAATTCAGATAGCAGACAGCTTCAGAACCCCAGCAAGATTCAACCCCAATAAGCCATCTCCCAGACATATCATAATTAGCTTCACTAAAGTTAACATGAAAGAGAAGATTCTCAAAGCAGCCCGGCGAAAGAAAACTATAACGTACAAAGGTAAGAATATTAGAATAACTGCAGATCTCTCTGCTGAAACTTTTCAAGCAAGAAGAGGCTGGTCATCAACTTTTAATCTCCTAAAGCAAAAAAACTTTCAACCCAGGATCTTCTATCCAGCTAAACTGAGTTTCATCTATGATGGAGAAATTAAATACTTCAATGACATTCATATGTTGAAAAAATTTGCCATAAGTAAACCAGCTCTTCAGGATGTTCTCAGACCTATCCTCCACAATGACCAACACAATCCTATACCACAAAAGTAAACTCACTCAGAAACTTCGGATCAAACTCCAACTTCCACACTGGCGAAAGTATTAAAAATGTCCACTGGAACTTTGAAAAACTCGATACCAAAAATTCCACCAGACTTATCCTTACTCTCCATCAATGTGAATGGCTTAAACTGTCCTCTAAAGAGGCATAGGTTAGCTGACTGGATACAAAAACTTAAGCCAGATATTTGTTGCATACAAGAGTCACATCTCAACTTAAAAGACAAATACAGACTCAGGGTGAAAGGATGGTCATCCATATTTCAGGCAAATGGTAATCAGAAAAAAGCACGTGTTGCAATTTTATTTGCAGATACAGTAGGCTTTAAACCATCAAAAGTAAGGAAGGACAAGAATGGTCACTTCATATTTGTTAAGGGTAATACTCAATATGACGAGATCTCAATTATTAATATCTATGCACCCAACCAGAATGCACCTCAATTTATAAGAGAAACTCTAACAGACATGAGTAACTTGATTTCCTCCAGTTCCATAATCGTTGGAGATTTCAACACTCCCTTGGCAGTGTTGGATCGATCCTCCAGAAAGAAGCTGAGCAAAGAAATCTTAGATTTAAACCTAACCATCCAATATTTAGATTTAGCAGACATCTACAGAACATTTCATCCCAACAAAACTGAATACACATACTTCTCATCAGCCCACGGAACTTACTCCAAAATTGATCACATTTTAGGTCACAGGTCTAACCTCAGTAAATTTAAAGGAATAGAAATTATTCCATGCATCTTCTCGGACCATCATGGAATAAAACTTGAATTGAGTAACAACAGGAATCTGCATACCCATACAAAAACATGGAAGTTAAATAACCTTATGCTGAATGATAGCTGGGTCAGAGATGAGATTAAGAAAGAAATCACCAATTTTTTGGAACAAAATGACAATGAAGACACAAACTATCAGAACCTCTGGGACACTGCAAAGGCAGTTCTAAGAGGGAAATTTATAGCACTGCAAGCCTTCCTCAAGAGAACGGAAAGAGAGGAAGTTAACAACTTAATGGGTCATCTCAAGCAACTGGAAAAGAAAGAACATTCCAACCCCAAACCCAGTAGAAGAAAAGAAATAACCAAAATTAGAGCAGAATTAAATGAAATTGAAAACAAAAGAATAATACAACAGATCAATAAATCAAAAAGCTGGTTTTTTGAAAAGGTCAATAAAATAGATAAACCTCTGGCCAACCTAATCAGGAAAAAAAGAGTAAAATCTCTAATATCATCAATCAGAAACAACAAAGACGAAATAACCACAGACTCATCAGAAATCCAAAAAATCCTTAATGAATATTACAAGAAACTTTATTCTCAGAAATATGAAAATCTGAAGGAAATAGACCGATACTTGGAAGCACGCCACCTTCCAAGACTTAACCAGAATCAACTGGAAATGTTGAACAGACCCATATCAAGTTTAGAAATAGCATCAACTATACAAAACCTCCCAAAAAAGAAAAGCCCGGGACCAGATGGTTTCACGTCAGAATTCTACCAAACCTTTAAAGAGGAATTAGTACCTATATTACTCAACCTGTTCCAAAATGTAGAAAAAGAAGGAAGACTACCCAACACGTTCTATGAAGCAAACATCACCCTGATCCCCAAACCAGGAAAAGACCCAACAAGAAAAGAAAATTATAGACCAATATCACTAATGAATATAGATGCAAAAATATTCAACACGATCCTAACAAACAGAATCCAGCAACACATCAAACAAATTATACATCATGACCAAGTTGGTTTTATCCCAGGGTCTCAAGGCTGGTTCAATATACGTAAATCTATAAATGTAATTCAGCACATAAACAAATTAAAAAACAAAGACCATATGATTCTCTCAATTGATGCAGAAAAAGCTTTTGATAATATCAAGCATCCCTTCATGATCAGAACACTCAAGAAAATTGGTCTAGAAGGGACTTTTCTTAAACTGATAGAGGCTATCTACAGCAAACCCACAGCCAATATCATATTGAATGGAGTTAAATTGGAATCATTTCCACTCAGATCAGGAACCAGACAAGGCTGCCCATTGTCTCCATTGCTTTTCAACATTGTAATGGAAGTTTTAGCCACCGCAATTAGGGAAGAAAAGGCGATCAAGGGTATCCATATAGGGTCAGAAGAGATCAAACTCTCGCTCTTCGCAGATGATATGATTGTGTATCTGGAAAACACTAGGGACTCTACTACAAAACTCCTAGAAGTGATCAAGGAATACAGCAGCGTCTCAGGTTACAAAATCAACATTCATAAATCGGTAGCCTTTATATACACCAACAACAGTCAAATCGAAAAAGCAGTTAAGGACTCTATCCCATTCACAGTAGTGCCAAAGAAGATGAAATATTTGGGAATTTACCTAACAAAAGACGTGAAAGATCTCTATAAAGAGAACTATGAAACTCTAAGAAAAGAAATAGCTGAAAATGTTAACAAATGGAAAAACATACCATGCTCATCGCTAGGAAGAATCAACATTATCAAAATGTCCATACTACCCAAAGCAATATATAATTTCAACGCACTCCCTATTAAAGCTCCACTGTCATATTTTAAAGATCTTGAAAAAACATTACTTCGTTTTATATGGAATCAGAAAAAACCTCGAATAGCCAAGACATTACTCAGAAATAAAAACAAAACAGGAGGAATCACACTACCAGACCTCAGACTTTACTACAAATCGATAGTGATCAAAACAGCATGGTATTGGCACAAAAACAGAGAAGTAGATATCTGGAATAGAATAGAGAACCAAGAGATGAATCCAGCTACTTACCGCTATTTGATTTTTGACAAGCCAATTAAAAACATTCAGTGGGGAAAAGATTCCCTATTTAACAAATGGTGCTGGGTGAACTGGCTGGCAACCTGCAGAAGACTGAAATTGGACCCACACCTTTCACCATTAACGAAGATAGACTCTCATTGGATTAAAGATTTAAACTTAAGACATGAAACTATAAAAATACTAGAGGAGAATGCAGGGAAAACCCTTGAAGAAATTGGTCTGGGTGAGTATTTCATGAGGAGAACTCCCCGGGCAATTGAAGCAGCTTCAAAAATACACTACTGGGACTTGATCAAACTAAAAAGCTTCTGCACAGCTAAGAACACAGTAAGCAGAGCAAGCAGACAGCCCTCAGAATGGGAGAAGATATTTGCAAGGTATATCTCTGACAAAGGTTTAATAACCAGAATCCACAGAGAACTCAAACGCATCAGCAAGAAAAAAACAAGGGATCCCATCGCAGGCTGGGCAAGGGATTTGAAGAGAAACTTCTCTGAAGAAGACAGGCGCACGGCCTTCAGACATATGAAAAAATGCTCATCATCTTTAATCATCAGAGAAATGCAAATCAAAACTACTCTGAGATATCATCTAACTCCAATGAGACTAGCCTATATCACAAAATCTCAAGACCAGAGATGTTGGCATGGATGCGGAGAAAAGGGAACACTTCTGCACTGCTGGTGGGAATGCAAATTAATACATTCCTTTTGGAAAGATATATGGAGAACACTCAGAGATCTAAAAATAGATCTGCCATTCAATCCTGTAATTCCTCTGCTGGGCATATACCCAGAAGACCAAAAATCACAACATAACAAAGATATTTGTACCAGAATGTTTATTGCAGCCCAATTCATAATAGCTAAGTCATGGAAAAAGCCCAAGTGCCCATCGATCCACGAATGGATTAATAAATTGTGGTATATGTATACCATGGAATACTATGCAGCCTTAAAGAAAGATGGAGACTTTACCTCTTTCATGTTTACATGGATGGAGCTGGAACATATTCTTCTTAGTAAAGTATCCCAAGAATGGAAGAAAAAATACCCAATGTACACAGCCCTACTATGAAACTAATTTGGGGCTCTCACATGAAAGCTATAACCCAGCTACAACTTAACAATAGGGGGAAGTGGGAAAGGGGGTGGGTGGGTAGAGGGAGGGGAATCGGTGGGATCACACCTGTGGTGCATGTTACAGGGGTATTTGCGAAACTTGGTAAATGTAGAATGTAAATGTTTTGGCACAGTAACTGAGATAACGCCGGAAAGGCTATGTTAACCACTGTGATAAAAATGTGTCAAATGTTTTATGAAGTGAGTGTATAATGCCCCATAATCATATCATTGTATACAGTTATGATTTAATAAAAAAAAAAAGAGAATCAAAAAAAAAAAGTTGGAGATTTTATTTATTTTTAACAATCTTTTAACAATTGATTTTGAGAACATTCTCTTAAGCAAAGTATCACAGGAATGGAAAATCAAAAGTCACACATACTCGGTACTAAATTGGAACTAGTAGATTAACAAATATATGCTCACATGAGAGAAAAACTCAATTAAATTCAAGGTGGGGAAGGGGTTGGGTTAGTTCTCACTTATCAGGTAAAATGTAGGGGTATGTGGCACATTTTCTGAGTGAAGGACACAACTACAACTCAGAATTAAACCTTACAAAAGTAAATTAATATAACCTTGTTATATGTACTCTCACATTAATCCCAAATTAAAAAAAGAAAGGCTATACAAAATAAGAGGTCTGACAATTAAGTTTGCAAACTTGCTACTATGTGTAGAACTGATAAAAAAAAACAAAACACTGCAAAAACTTGTTGATATGTGCGTCAAAATTTTTGGCCTACTATCAGAAGCATTGAAGACCAAATAAACATTGAAAGAGAAGCAGGAAAATCTGTTTTTTTTTTTTTTATTAAATCATAGTTGTGTACATCAATATGATCATGGGGCACCATACACAGGAAAATCTTAACTGAAAATCTGGGCATGAGAAAGCTGTGTGCAAAAGGTGGGATCTTGCATCATGACAATGCACAGGTCACACAGCACTGTCTGTTAGTGATTTTTTAGCCAGTAAACAAATAACTTTATTGGAACACCCTCCCTACTCACCTTATTGGATCCTCAATAACTTTTTTCTTTACCCCAAAATGAAGGAAATATTGAAAAGAAAACATTTTAATGACATTCAAAACATCTATAGTGATATGACGGCTCTGTTGGCCATTCCAGAAAATGTTCCAAAATTGCTTTGAAAGGTGGAGTAGGTCCTCGTGTTGGTGCATAGTTTCCCAGGAGGAGTAATTTGAAGGTCACTCATAGTAATATTGAGCATTCGGGTATGTAACAGTTTTTCTAGGATGAATTCACAAACGTAATTGTCAGACATTGTAGATTGTCCACTAGCCAGATTAACCAGAAAGAGAAGACAAAGGACTCAAATAACCTTAATCAGAAATTTAGAAAGATGTCTATGTCTCTATTTTTGTGCCAATACCATGCTGTTTTGATCACTATGGCTTTGTAGTACAACCTAAACTCTGGTAGGCTGATGCTCCCAGCTTTGTTTTACTACTAAAAAAATGCCTTAGCTATATGTTTTTTTTTTTTTTGGTTCCCCGCAAAATGAAGAATTATTTTTTTCCAAGTCTCGAAAGTATGACGTTAGTGTTTTAATAGGGATTGCATTGAATCTGTAGATTGCTTTTGGAAGTATAAACATTTTAACAATGTTGATTATTCCCAGACTTTTTGAAAAGAAGTATGAAGAATCCTCAAAGAACTCAAATTGGACCTCCCATTTGATCCTGCAATCCCATTACTTGGCATCTACCCCAAAGAAAGAAAAATCCTTTTACCATAAAGACACTTGCACTAGACTATTTATCGCAGCTCAATTTACAATTACCAAAATATGGAAACAGCCTAAGTGACCACCAATCCAGGAATGGATTAACAAGCTGTGGTGTATGTATACCGTAGAATATTATTCATCCACTAAAAAATATGGTGACTATTCATCGTTTGTACTAATTTGGATAGAGGTAGAACACATTCTTCTTCGTAAAGCATCATAAGAATGGAGAAACAAAAATCCAATGCACTCAATTTTTACATGAGGACAATTAATTACCTAGTGCATGGTGGGGGCTGGAGGAATGGGAGAGTGGAGAGAAGGAAGGAGGAAGGGGTAAGAGGGGTGTTTGGCTCACCTCTTGGAGAGGAACATACATATAACGGGGATATTGCTTGACAAATGCAATTAGTGTAACCTGGATGTTTGTACCCTCAATGAATCCCCAACAATAAAAAGAAGAAATAAATTGAAAAATAAACATCACCACTGATAACACAGAAATATAAAATATCATCCATGAATACTGTGAAAGTCTCTATGTAAAACCACCAGAAATACCTAGAGGAAATTGTCAAATTCTTAGAAACACAACCTGCCAAGCCCAGACCAAGAAGCAGAAATCCTGTATGGACAAACAACAAGCAGTGAGATTTAAGAAATAGTGAAAAGTATCTTGCCAAAACAAAAAAAATAAAGAAAGAAAGAAAAAAGAAAAAGAAAGAAAGAAAGAAAGAAAGAAAGAAAGAAAGAAAGAAAGAAAGAAAGAAAGAAAGAAAGAAGAAAGAAGAAAGAAAGAAAGAAAGAAGAGAGAGAGAGAGAGAGAGAGAGAGAGAGAGAGAGAGAGAGAGAGAGAGAGAAAGAAAGAAAGAAAGAAAGAAAGAAAGAAAGAAAGAAAGAAAGAAAGAAAGAAAGAAAGAAAGAAAGAAAGAAAGAAAGACTGAACAACACAGAGTCACAGCTGAATTTTACCAGATTTTTTTTTTAGTTAGAGTTACTTTTTATTTTTTTCTACATTCACTTTAATTTATTTTCTTGATAAAAACCTGTTCAATTTTTTTTTATTATTGTTTGGGATTCATTGAGGGTAGAAAGAACAAGGTTACACTGATTTCATTTGTTAGGTAAAGTGACTCATAATTCTGTCCTACTCCCAAAGGTGTGTTACACACTGAGACCCTCCTGCCCCTCCCTCATTCCCTCTTTCTGCACTTCCTTTTCCCCAACCACTTCCTCCTTCCTTCTCTCTTCTCTCCCCTTCCCCCACACTCTTCCTCCTTATCCCATCCCCCACTGGGTACTAGGTCATTAATTGTACTTATATCAGAATTGAGTACATAGGATTCTTGCTTCTCCATTCTTGTGATGCTTTACTAAGAAATAATGTCTTCCACTTCCATCCAGGTTAATACAAAGGATGTAAAGTCTCCATCTTTTTTAATGGCAGAATAGTATTCCATGGTATACATATACCACAACTTGTTAATCCATTTCTGAGTTGGTAAGCATTTAGGCTGTTTCCACATGTTTGGTGATTGTAAATTGGGCTGTGATAAACAGTCTAGTGCAAGTGTCCTTACGATAAAAGGATTTTTTTCCTTCTGGGTAGATAGATACTCAGTAATGGGATTGCAAGATCAAATGGGAGGTCTAGGTTGAGTTCTCTGATGGTTCTACAGACTTCCTTACAAAAAGTTTGTATTAATTTCAGTTCCATCAGCAGTGTAAAAGCATTCCTTTCTCTCCACATTCACACCAACATCTGCAGTTTTGAGATTTTGTAATGTGGGCCATTCTCACTGGGGTTAGATGATTAAAACCATCTCAGGGTGGTTTTAATTTGAATTTCTCTAATAATTAGGAATTATTAGCATTTTTATATGTTTTTTAACCATTTGTCTTCTTTAGAGAATGTTCTATTCATCTCTTGCCCATTGATATATATGGGATTGTTGATTTTGTTTCACATAGATTAATTTGAGTTATCTTTAGGTCATACAGAGAACTCAAATATCTGATAGTTGGAATCTAATAGAAAACCTGGGAAATTAAAGTAACATCTTATAGCCAACTAATCTTTTATAAACCAAACAAGAACATACACTGGTGGGGGGGAATCCCTATTCAATAACTGGTGCTGGGAGAACTGAATATCCACATGTAAAAGACTTAAACTAGAGCTGCACCTTTCTCCACTTACAAAAATTGATTCAAGATGGATAAAAGACCAAAATTTTAGACATGAAATGATAAAAAATCTTGAAGGAAAATATAGGAAAGACACTTGATGAAATCAGCCTTGTGAAAAACTTTATGAAGAAGACTTCTGTGGCAATTGCAACAACAACAAAAATAAACAAATAGAACTTAATGAAACTGAAAAGCTTGTCTCTGCTAAGGAGACAACAACCAAAACAAATAGACAACGTACACAATGGGAAAGGATATCTGACTATTTTGAATCAGACAAAAGTTTGATTCTACAAGATTTTTAAAGAATAACTAATACCTATTCTACTGAATGGTTCTATAACATCAAGAAAAAGGGACTCCTTCCTCTCTCATTTTACAAAGCCAGTATCACCTTGATATTGAAGCCAGCAAATAACACAACTAAAAAGGGAAACTACAAAGCAATATCCCTCATAAACGAACACTAGAAAACCTAAAAACAGCACATCATAAAGATAATTCACCATGATCAAGTGAGTTTCATTCCAGGGAAGCAAAGATGGATCAATATATGCAAACCAGTAAATGTGATTTACCAAATAAACAGAAACAAAACAATGACCATATGATCATTTCAATATAGGCAGAAAACACATTCAATAAAGTCCAGAATCCTTCATGATAAAAATGCTCAAAAAAACTAGACATAGAGGAAACATGCCTCAAAATTATAACCATAGACAATATCATCCTGAATAGATTAAAGTTGAAAGTATTTCTCTTAAATACTGAAAGAAGACAAAGTTGTCCACTGTCAGTACTTTTATTCAACATAGCATTTTTTTTTTGCAGTTTTTGGCTGGGGCTGGGTTTGAATCTGCCACCTCTGGCATATGGGGCCAGTGCCCTACTCGTTTGAGCCACAGGCACCGCCCTCAACATAGTAGTTTAAGTCATAGACTGAGATATCCATCCACAGAAAGAAATAAAGATCATATAAATTGAGAAAGAGAAGATATTCCTGTTTGCCAATGATGTGATCATGTATCTAGAAAACCCTAAAGACTTTACTCAAAGACTCCTGGAATTTATAAATGAATTCTGTAAAGTCTTAGGTTACAAAATCAATGCACACAAAATAATAGCATTTCTATATACTAATTACTGTCAAGCTGAGTGTGAACTCAAAGATTAAATTACATTTAAAATAGCTACAAAGAAAATAAAATACTAGGAATACATTTATCCAGGGAAGTGAAAGATCTCTACAAGAAGAACTATAAAACACAGATGAAAGAAATCACAGATGAAGCAAACAAATGAAAAAAAAAAATTCTTTGCTCACAGATTGATGGAATCAACATCATTAAAATATCCAAACTGCCCTAAGTCATTTACAGATTTCATTGAAATCCCTGTCAAAATACAAATATAATATTTCAAGGATATAGAAAAAATAATCCTAAGCTTCATCTGGAACCAAAAAAGAGCCTGAATAATTAAAGCAGTCTTAAGTAAAAGAACAAATCTGGAAATATCACATTACCTTAGTTCAAATTATAGTACCAGTCCACACCAATCAAAGCATTCTATGTGCTATCATGAGCAAAAAAAAAAAAAAAAAAAATGACAATCCAAGATGGCGGCCGAGTAACAGACTCCCTGTAACAGGGCATGGTGAATCTGGGGAGATAAGACTGCAGGTATTTCTGGCTGGTGGAATCTGCCTATAATCATCCCTTTAAGGGTACAGGGAATCAGCAAGGGACTGCTGGACCCCAAGAGGAGGACAAAAGCAGTAGAAATATGGCAAGTGGTTGCATGTGTCTGATCGACCTAATCTCGCTGGCAGCCATAAGTACAAGCAGCAGTGAGACTGCAAACTGGAAAGTCCTTACCTGTGAACTGTTTTGGTGTTTTTGGACTTGGCACTCAGTTTAACTGCTTTTGGAGAGAGCTTGAGCAGGAGTGCACAGAAATTTGGGAATTGCCTAGGGCCCCAGACTGATCCACTGATCTGGACAAAGCTAATAGTGTTCAGCTGTGGGTAGCAGGGAGCTCTTATGAAAGAACTGCTCCAGCAACCTCTGCCTTCAAGGTTGCAGAGCAAGGATCAGGTGGGAGCTAGTAACCTAGTGACTGAGTAGCCTAAAGGCGGGGACTGAGCTGCCTTACAGCCTTAACCCTCAGGGGCAGAATGAGACCGGTTTTGGGACACTGCAGCCTCGAGTTGTTGCCCTTTGTAGAATGCCATGGCATCAAAGATCATAGCAACCTCAAACTCCTGAACTTGGCGCCATCCGGACCTCCATAAGAGCTGCCCCGTGACCCCCAACCTGCTACCCGTGCCCGACAGGCCTCCACATGCCCTGACCAGGAAATACGGGAGCCACACAACACTGCATCCTCCATCCTGTACCCTCCCTGCCTCCACACTGGTCCACATGTCTGGCCATGGACTCTGGTAGCTGGGTGCCCTCTGGAGCCCTCTCTCCTGGACAGAGCCCTTCTCCTGGACAGAGACTTCTAGAGCCTTGGGCACTCTGTGACAAACTCACTGGGAGCCAGGAACTCCCAGAATCATGTGCACCACCTCCTGCCCTTTTGCTGGATCCGGGTGTGTCACACTCTGGAGCTGCTTCCATAACCAGAACTCCCTGGCTGGTACAGCCTCAGAGGAACGACATGGGTCCACTCCCTACAAAGATCCAGCAACAATAGAGTGATCCCGCTGGGGTCTAATCTTGGAGAGACACCTCCAAAACTCTGAGAAAAGTCAGAGAAAATGGTGAAAAACAATCATGAGGTGAAATCAACAGAAAAACTCTGGCAATATGAATAATCAGAGTAGATCAACTCCCCCAAGGATCAATGGGGCAGACAAAGCATAAGATCCCATGCACAAACAAATAGCTGAGATGTCAGAAATCGAATTCAGAATCTGGATAGCAAATAAGATTGAATCAGAATTCCAAGCAGTAACCCAAAAGATATCCCAAGAATTCAATGAATTCAAAGACCAAATGACCAAAGACTTTGACATATTGAGGCAAGAAGTTGCAGCCCTCAAAGATCTGAGAAACACAGTAGAATCCCTCAGTAACAGAATGAAGCAAGCAGAAGAAAGGATTTCTGACATTGAAGACAAAGCTTTTAACGCTCCAAAACTCTCAAAGAGGAAGAGAAATGGAGGGCAAAAAGAGATCACTCTCTCAGAGAGCTCTGGGATAATTCAAAGAAAACAAATAATCATCTTCTAGGGATCCCCAAAAGTGACAAAGTGGCTTCACAAGGCACAGAGTCTCTTCTCCATGAGATTATGAAGGAGAACTTTCCAGACATGCCAAGATATTCTGAAATTCAGACAGCAGACAGTTTCAGAACTCCAGCAGGACTCAAGCCAAATAAGACATCACCCAGACAAATCATAATTAACTTCACTAAAGTTAATATGAAGGAGAAAATTCGGAAAGCAGCCAGACGAAAGAGAACCATTACCTACAAGGGGAAGAATATTAGATTAACTGCAGATCTCTCTGCTGAAACCTTTCAAGCTAGAAGAGGATGGTCATCGACTTTTAATCTCCTAAAACAAAATAACTTTCAACGCAGGATCTTGTACCAGCTAAACTGAGTTTCATTTACGACAGAGAAATTAAATACTTCAATGACATTCATATGTTGAAGAAATGTGCCATAACTAAACCAGTGCTCCAGGATATTCTCAGACCTATCCTCCATAAAGACCAGTGTAATCCTCCAAAACAAAAGTAAACCCACTCAGAAAATTTTGATCAAATTCCAACTTCCACAGTTACAAAAGTATTAAAAAAAGTCCAGCGAACTATCGAAAGGCTTATCACTTTTCTCAATTAATGTGAATGGTTTAAATTGTCCTCTAAAGAGGCACAGGTTGGCTTACAGGATATAAAAACTCAAGCCAGATATCTGCTGCATACAAGAATCGCATCTTACATTAAAAGACAAATTTAGACTCAAGGTGAAGGGATGGTCATCTATACCCAGGCAAATGGATAGCAGAAAAAAGCAGGCATTGCAATCCTATTGGCTTTAAACCAACTGACATAAAGAAGGGTAAGGATAGACACTTCACATTTGCTAAAGGTAATACTCAATATGATGAGATCTCAATTATTAATATTTACACACACAACCAGAATGCACGTCAATTTATCAGAGAAACTCTAACAGACATGAGCAACTTCATTTCCTCCAGTTCCATAGTAGTTGGAGATTTTAACACCCCTTTAGCAATGCTGGATAGATCCACCAAAAAGAAGCTAAGCAAAGAAATTTTAGATTTAAACTTAACCATTCAACATTTGAACTTAACAGACATCTACAGAACATATCATCCCAACAAAACTGAATGCACTTTCTTTTCATCAGCCGACGGAACATACTCCAAAATTGACCACATCCTGTGTCACAAATCTAACTTCAGCAAATTTAAAAAAATAGAAATTATTCCTTGCTTCTTTTCAGATCATCATGGAATAAAAGTTGAACTCAATAACAATATGAACCTGCATACCCATACAAAAATATGGAAGCTAAACAACCTTATGCTGAAGGATAGATGGGTTATAGACGAGATTAAGAAAAAAAATCACCAAATTTTTGGAACAAAACAACAATGAAGACACAAATTAGCAGAACCTCTGGGATACTGCAAAGGCAGTCCTAAGAGGGAAATTTATATCACCGCAAGCCTTCCTCAAGAAAACATAAAGAGAGGAAGTTAATAACTTAATGGACATCTCAAGCAACTGCAGAAGGAAGAACACTCCAAACCCAAAATCAGCAGAAGAAAAAAAAAAAGCAAAATCAGAGCAGAACTAAATGAAATTGAAAACAAAAGAATTATGCAACAGATCAATAAATCCAAAGTTTTGTTTTTTGAAAAGGTCAATAAAAGAGATAAAACTTTGGCCAACCTAACCAGGAAAAAAAAGAGTAAAATCTCTAATTTCATCAATCAGAAATGTTAACGATGAAATAACAACAGACCCCTCAGAAATTCAAAAAATCCTTAATAAATACTACAAGAAACTCTACTCTCAGAAATCTGAAAAAACTGAAAGGAATCGACCAATAACTGGAAGTTCGTTACCTACCAAGACTTAGCCAGAATGAAGTGGAAATGTTGAACAGGCCTATATCAACTTCTGAAATAGCATTAACTATACAAAATCTCCCTAAAAAGAAAAGCCGAGGACCAGATGGCTTTACGTCAGAATTCCGCCAAACCTTTAAAGAACTAGTACCTATGTTACTAAACCTGTTCCAAAATATAGAAAAAGAAGGAATATTACCCAACACATTCTATGAAGCAAATATCACCTTGATACCCAAACCAGGGAAAGACCCAACAACAAAAGAAAATTATGGACCAATATCACTAATGAATATTGATGCTAAAATATTCAATAAGATCCAAACAAACAGAATCCAACAACACATCAAAAAGTTATACACCACGACCAAGTGGGATTTATCCCAGGGTCAAAAGGCTGGTTCAATATACATAAATCTATAAATGTAATTCAGCACATAAACTGAAAAATAAGGACCATATGATTCTTTCAATTGATGCAGAAAAAGCTTTTGATAATATCCAGCATCCCTTCATGATCAGAACACTTAAGAATATTGGTAAAGAAGAAATATTTCTTAAACTAGTAGAGGCCATCTACGGCAAACCCACAGCCAATATCATATTGAATGGAGTTAGATTGAAATCATTTCCACTTAGATCAAGAACCAGGCAAGGTTGCCCATTGTCTCCATTGCTCTGCTCTTTAACAGTGTAATGGAATTTTTAGCCATTGCCATTAGGAAAGAAAAGGTGATCAAGGGTATCCACATGGGGTCAGAAGAGATCAAAATTTCACTCTTCGCTGATGATATGATCGTATATCTGGAAAACACTAGGGATTCTACTACAAAACTTTTAGAAGTGATCAAGGAATACAGCAATGTCTCATGCTACAAAATCAACACCCAGAAATCTGTAGCCTCTATATATACCATAATTAATCAAGCCAAAAAAAAAGTCAAGGACTCTATTCCTTTCACAGTAGTGCCAAAGAAGATGAAATATTTGGGAGTACACCTAACATAGGACGTGAAAGATCTCTACAAAGAAAACTATGAAACTTTAAGAAAAGAAATAGCTGAAGATGTTAACAAATGGAAAACCATACCATGCTAATGGCTGGGAAGAATCAACAGTGTTAAAATGTCTATACTACCCAAAGCAATATATAATTTTAATGCAATTCCTACTAAAGCTCCATTGTCATATTTTAAATATCTTGAAAAAATAATACTTCATTTTATATGGAATCAGAAAAAACCTTGAATAGTCAAAACATTACTCAGCAATAAAAACACAGCAGGAGGAATCACGCTACCAGATATGAGACTGTAATATAAATCAATAGTGACCAAAACAGCATGGTATTGGCACAAAAACAGCGAAGTATATGTCTGGAACATAATAGAGAACCAAGAGATGAATCCAGCTACTTACCATTATTTGATTTTTGACAAGCCAATTAAAAATATTCAGTGGGGAGGGGAGAGACACGATGGCGGACTGAAGCCAGCTTTCAACAAAGGCTCCCGTCCAGAAGGAAAGCTAAGGAACAGGAATTAAGTAAGTATCCTGGTGGACTTGAGCCTCAACAAGAGAGAAGGCTGAAGAACGCACATCAACACCGCTGAGGCAAGTTGTGATCACAAGGACGCAAACAAAAGGTACAAAATCCACCACCAAGCGGACGGGAGTCCCCCTCCCCCATGAGACCGGCTCTAGAGCCCCACAATTGAACAAGCGGGCAGAAATTAAAGGCCCTCCCACTACACTCCATGGGAGAGACCTTCTAAAAACTGGACCTACCGCCCCTACTGGGGTGCCGTGGCGTTCTCCTGCCGGACATAGGGCTGAATAAAACTTTGGGAATCCTTTGCCGGCAACCCTGAATCCCCGGCGCTCCCCTCCCGCCCACTGAGGTCTGGAGGCCTGTCCCCCAGGACTTCGGATCCTTGGGTGATTTCTCAAGGGGAGTGGACAGTCCCCGAGTTGCGACTGGTCAGCATTGACTCTGAGGCGCGCCGAGTGAGGAGAGGGCACCGGGCTGAGGGGGAGTCACGCCTCGCGGCACTTCCCTGCGGTGCAGTGCACCAACCCTCCCCGGGCATACGGGGCCCAAAACTGAATCAGACTCTGGCCTCCCCGCTGAGAGCTGAGAACCCCTACTCTCACTCGGGGTCTGAGGGCCTATCCCCCAGGAGTTCGGCTCCTTGGGTGATTTCTCGAGGGGAGTGCACAGTGCCTGAGCTGCGTCAGGTCAGCTCTGACTCTGGGATACGTGAGCGAGGAGAGGGCACTCTGCTGAGGGGAAATCAAGCCTTGGTGGCACTTCCCTGCGGTGCAGTGCAGGAGCCCTCCCCGGACCGTAGTATTGCGTGAAACTGAATGAAACTCTAGCTTACCCCCGCCCCACTCCCAATCGGGGTCTGGGGGACCATCCACAAGAGTTCTGATTCTTGGGGGATCTCTTAAGGGGTGTGGACCCAGCACAAACTGCGGCCACTCAGTGCTGACTCTGGGGCGCGGGACAGAGGAGAAAAGGGTCGCCTGAGTGCCCACACCAGAGCAGCAGTTCCCTGGAGGTAGATCAACAGCCGTTTTTTCTTTAACGGCAGAACGCTCACTTCTGGATATTCTGAGGCCACACCCCCTGTCTCCCTGGGCAACCAGAGGAGGCCACCAGTGACAAGGCTCACAAACCCGGAAGCCTCCAGGGCGGGGCCGACCCAGAGTGGTGTTCAGACGCAATTCTCCAGCAGCAAAGACGTTTGAACTCAAAACATCCCGTCTCCTGTAGGCGACGACAGGAACAGAGACAGAACCTCACAAAGTTGTCTGTTCTGTTCTGTTCTGTTAGCAGCATGCATCAGGGACGGGGCTAAGCCTGAGTGAACACCTCCTTCCCATCACCTGCATCAAACACTCAAAGATGTCAGGCCCCATCTCCTCCTGCTAGATAGCGGCAGTCTGCGGGGGCCTGGCAGACTTCCTTGCGATTCAGGCAGGTGCAAACCCCTGGAGTGTCTGTTCACTGCAGGCAACTGGGTTAGCCATCTGCAGAGATACCAGTGACTGGGTCCGACGGAGGGGCAAAGTGGGGAAGGAGACGTCAACCTTCCCAGACTGCTCTGTTTGCGGGGTGGCTCCTCCTGACTCCACGCTGCACTGGGGTGAGCTGTCTCAGAGGAGTCACCAGGCCCCTGTGATCCAGTTCCCAGAGACCTCTTGAACCCTTCCACCTGAGACAAGTGCCGATTGAGACAGTTGATTCGGACCTTTTGAACTGGGCTAATAGACTGAGGACTCTTCAGGCGGTGCCCTGGGTGTGTGATTGTAGGAAGGTTTGATTCTCCTTTTCCAACTGGGGCCAGAGGTGGGCAGGCGGGGTGACTTAATTGCTGATTTTTCCACACAGCTGAGACTTCAAGCCAGAGTAGAAGTTGCAATAGGATCGAACAGAAACCAGCTGAAAACAAGACAGAACCACTTTGCTCCACTACACCAGACAGGGCCCCAGTTTCTCAGGCCACAACACTGTATGGGCCCTCGATAAAACCCCAGGGGAAAAACCAAAGGGAGTAAACCATGGGGCGGAATCAGCGGAAAAACTCTGGTAACATGAATAACCAGAATAGATCAACCCCCCAAGAAAAGATACGGCAGATGTGATTCAAGATCCCATTCATAAACAACTGGCTGAGATGTCAGAAGTCGAATTCAGAATTTGGTTTGCAGACAAGATTAATAAAATGGAATTAGGAATTCGAGGAGAAATTCAAAAATTGTCTCAAGAATTTAACGAATTTAAAGACAAAACCACCAAAGACTTAGACACACTGAAACAAGAACTTACAGCCCTCAAAGATATGAAAAATACAGTAGAATCCCTCAGTAACAGAATGGAGCAAGCAGAAGAAAGGATTTCTGACATTGAAGATAAAGTCTTCGAACGCTCCCAATCTCTCAAAGAGGAAGAGAAATGGAGAGCAAAAACGGATCAATCACTCAGAGAGCTCTCAGATAATTCGAAAAAAAACAACATAAGGGTTATAGGAATATTGGAGAATGATGAAGTGGCTGCCAAGGACACAGAGGCCCTTCTACATGAAATTATGAAAGAAAATTTTCCAGACATGCCTAGAGAATCTGAAATTCAGATAGCAGACAGCTTCAGAACCCCAGCACGATTCAACCCCAATAAGCCATCTCCCAGACATATCATAATTAGCTTCACTAAAGTTAACATGAAAGAGAAGATTCTCAAAGCAGCCCGGCGAAAGAAAACTATAACGTACAAAGGTAAGAATATTAGAATAACTGCAGATCTCTCTGCTGAAACTTTTCAAGCAAGAAGAGGCTAGTCATCAACTTTTAATCTCCTAAAGCAAAAAAACTTTCAACCCAGGATCTTGTATCCAGCTAAACTGAGTTTCATCTATGATGGAGAAATTAAATACTTCAATGACATTCATATGTTCAAAAAATTTGCCATAAGTAAACCAGCTCTTCAGGATGTTCTCAGACCTATCCTCCACAATGACAAACCCAATCCTATACCACAAAAGTAAACTCACTCAGAAACTTCGGATCAAACTCCAACTTTCACACTGGCGAAAGGATTAAAAACGTCCACTGGACCTTTGAAAAACTCGATACCCAAAATTCCACCAGACTTATCAATACTCTCCATCAATGTGAATGGCTTAAACTGTCCTCTAAAGAGGCATAGGTTAGCTAACTGGATACAAAAACTCAAGCCAGATATTTGTTGCATACAAGAGTCACATCTCAACTTAAAAGACAAATACAGACTCAGGGTGAAAGGATGGTCATCCATATTTCAGGCAAATGGTAATCAGAAAAAAGCAGGTGTTGCAATTTTATTTGCAGATACAGTAGGCTTTAAACCATCAAAAGTAAGGAAGGACAAGAATGGTCACTTCATATTTGTTAAGGGTAATACTCAATATGACGAGATCTCAATTATTAATATCTATGCACCCAACCAGAATGCACCTCAATTTATAAGAGAAACTCTAACAGACATGAGTAACTTGATTTCCTCCAGCTCCATAATCGTTGGAGATTTCAACACTCCCTTGGCAGTGTTGGATCGATCCTCCAGAAAGAAGCTGAGCAAAGAAATCTTAGATTTAAACCTAACCATCCAATATTTAGATTTAGCAGACATCTACAGAACATTTCATCCCAAAAAAACTGAATACACATACTTCTCATCAGCCCACGGAACTTACTCCAAAATTGATCACATTTTAGGTCACAAGTCTAACCTCAGTAAATTTAAAGGAATAGAAATTATTCCATGCATCTTCTCGGACCATCATGGAATAAAACTTGAATTGAGTAACAACAGGAATCTGCATACCCATACAAAAACAAGGAAGTTAAATAACCTTATGCTGAATGATAGCTGGGTCAGGGATGAGATTAAGAAAGAAATCGCCAATTTTTTGGAACAAAACGACAATAAAGACACAAACTATCAGAACCTCTGGGACACTGCAAAGGCAGTTCTAAGAGGGAAATTTATAGCACTGCAAGCCTTCCTCAAGAGAACGGAAAGAGAGGAAGTTAACAACTTAATGGGACATCTCACGCAACTGGAAAAGGAAGAACATTCCAACCCCAAACCCAGTAGAAGAAAAGAAATAACCAAAATTAGAGCAGAATTAAATGAAATTGAAAACAAAAGAATAATACAACAGATCAATAAATCAAAAAGCTGGTTTTTTGAAAAGGTCAATAAAATAGATAAACCTCTGGCCAACCTAATCAGGAAAAAAAGAGTAAAATCTCTAATATCATCAATCAGAAACAACAAAGACGAAATAACCACAGACTCATCAGAAATCCAAAAAATCCTTAATGAATATTACAAGAAACTTTATTCTCAGAAATATGAAAATCTGAAGGAAATAGACCGATACTTGGAAGCACGCCACCTTCCAAGACTTAACCAGAATCAAGTGGAAATGTTGAACAGACCCATATCAAGTTCAGAAATAGCATCAACTATACAAAACCTCCCCAAAAAGAAAAGCCCGGGACCAGATGGTTTCACGTCAGAATTCTACCAAACCTTTAAAGAGGAATTAGTACCTATATTACTCAACCTGTTCCAAAATGTAGAAAAAGAAGGAAGACTACCCAACACGTTCTATGAAGCAAACATCACCCTGATCCCCAAACCAGGAAAAGACCCAACAAGAAAAGAAAATTATAGACCAATATCACTAATGAATATAGATGCAAAAATATTCAACAAGATCCTAACAAACAGAATCCAACAACACATCAAACAAATTATACATCATGACCAAGTTGGTTTTATCCCAGGGTCTCAAGGCTGGTTCAATATACGTAAATCTATAAATGTAATTCAGCACATAAACAAATTAAAAAACAAAGACCATATGATTCTCTCAATTGATGCAGAAAAAGCTTTTGATAATATCCAGCATCCCTTCATGATCAGAACACTCAAGAAAATTGGTCTAGAAGGGACTTTTCTTAAACTGATAGAGGCTATCTACAGCAAACCCACAGCCAATATCATATTGAATGGAGTTAAATTGGAATCATTTCCACTCAGATCAGGAACCAGACAAGGCTGCCCATTGTCTCCATTCCTTTCAACATTGTAATGGAAGTTTTAGCCACCGCAATTAGGGAAGAAAAGGCGATCAAGGGTATCCGTATAGGGTCAGAAGAGATCAAACTCTCGCTCTTCGCAGATGATATGATTGTGTATCTGGAAAACACTAGGGACTCTACTACAAAACTCCTAGAAGTGATCAAGGAATACAGCAACGTCTCAGGTTACAAAATCAACATTCATAAATCGGTAGCCTTTATATACACCAACAACAGTCAAATTGAAAAAGCAGTTAAGGACTCTATCCCATTCACAGTAGTGCCGAAGAAGATGAAGTATTTGGGAATTTACCTAACAAAGGACGTGAAAGATCTCTATAAAGAGAACTATGAAACTCTAAGAAAAGAAATAGCTGAAAATGTTAACAAATGGAAAAACATACCATGCTCATGGCTAGGAAGAATCAACATTATCAAAATGTCCATACTACCCAAAGCAATATATAATTTCAACGCACTCCCTATTAAAGCTCCACTGTCATATTTTAAAGATCTTGAAAAAACATTACTTCGTTTTATATGGAATCAGAAAAAACCTCGAATAGCCAAGGCATTACTCAGAAAAAAAAACAAAACAGGAGGAATCACACTACCAGACCTCAGACTTTACTACAAATCGATAGTGATCAAAACAGCATGGTATTGGCACAAAAACAGAGAAGTAGATATCTGGAATAGAATAGAGAACCAAGAGATGAATCCAGCTACTTACCGCTATTTGATTTTTGACAAGCCACTTAAAAACATTCAGTGGGGAAAAGATTCCCTATTTAACAAATGGTGCTGGGTGAACTGGCTGGCAACCTGCAGAAGACTGAAATTGGACCCACACCTTTCACCATTAACTAAGATAGACTCTCATTGGATTAAACATTTAAACTTAAGACATGAAACTATAAAAATACTAGAGGAGAATGCAGGGAAAACCCTTGAAGAAATTGGTCTGGGTGAGTATTTCATGAGGAGAACCCCCCGGGCAATTGAAGCAGCTTCAAAAATACACTACTGGGACTTGATCAAACTAAAAAGCTTCTGCACAGCTAAGAACACAGTAAGCAGAGCAAGCAGACAGCCCTCAGAATGGGAGAAGATATTTGCAGGGTATACCTCTGACAAAGTTTAATAACCAGAATCCACAGAGAACTCAAACGCATCAGCAAGAAAAAAACAAGGGATCCCATCGCAGGCTGGGCAAGGGATTTGAAGAGAAACTTCTCTGACGAAGACAGGCGCACGGCCTTCAGACATATGAAAAAATGCTCATCATCTTTAATCATCAGAGAAATGCAAATCAAAACTACTTTGAGATATCATCTAACTCCAATGAGACTAGCCTATATCACAAAATCTCAAGACCAGAGATGTTGGCGTGGATGCGGAGAAAAGGGAACACTTCTGCACTGCTGGTGGGAATGCAAATTAATACATTCCTTTTGGAAAGATATATGGAGAACACTCAGAGATCTAAAAATAGATCTGCCATTCAATCCTGTAATTCCTCTGCTGGGCATATACCCAGAAGACCAAAAATCACAACATAACAAAGATATTTGTACCAGAATGTTTATTGCAGCCCAATTCATAATAGCTAAGTCATGGAAAAAGTCCAAGTGTCCATCGATCCACGAATGGATTAATAAATTGTGATATATGTATACCATGGAATACTATGCAGCCTTAAAGAAAGATGGAGACTTTACCTCTTTCATGTTTACATGGATGGAGCTGGAACATATTCTTCTTAGTAAAGTATCCCAAGAATGGAAGAAAAAATACCCAATGTACACAGCCCTACTATGAAACTAATTTGGGACTCTCACATGAAAGCTATAACCCAGCTACAACTTAACAATAGGGGGAAGTGGGAAAGGTGGGGTGGGTAGAGGGAGGGGAATCGGTGGGATCACACCTGTGGTGCATATTACAGGGGTATTTGCGAAACTTGGTAAATGTAGAATGTAAATGTTTTGGCACAGTAACTGAGATAACGCCGGAAAGGCTATGTTAACCACTGTGATAAAAATGTGTCAAATGGTTTATGAAGTGAGTGTATGATGCCCCATAATCATATCATTGTATACAGTTATGATTTAATAAAAAAAATTAAAAAAAAAATGTTCAGTGGGGAAAAGATTCCCTATTTAAAAAATGGTGCTGGGTGAACTGGCTGGCGACCTGTAGAAGACTGAAACTGGACCCACACCTTTCACCATTAACTAAGATAGACTCTCACTGGATAAAATATTGAAACTTAAGACGTGAAACTATAAAAATATTTGAAAAAAGTCCAGGGGAAACTCTTGGAGGAATCGGCCTGGGTGAATATTTTATGAGGAGGACTTTCCAGGCAATTGAAGCAGTATCAAAAATACACTACTAGGACCTGATCAAACTAAAAAGCTTCTGCACAGCCAAGAACATAGTAATTAAACAAGCAGACAGCCCTCAGAATGGGATAAAATATTTGCAGGTTATACCTCCGATGAAGATCTAATAACCAGAATCCACAGGGAACTCAAATGTATTAGCAAGATAAGAACACGTGATCCCATCTCAGGGCGGGCAAGGGACTTGAAGAGAAACTTCTCTAAAGAAGACAGATGCACGATCTATAAACACATGAAAAAAAGCTCATCATCCTTAATCATCAGAGAAATTCAAATCAAAACTACTTTGAGATATCATCTAACCCCAGTAAGAGTAGCGCACATAACAAAATCCCAAAACCAGAGATGTTGGATGTGGAGAAAAGGGCACACTTCTACACTGCTGGTGGGAATGCACACTAATATGTTCCTTCTGGAAGGATGTTTGGAGAATACTTAGAGACCTAAAAATAGACCTGCCATTCAATCCTATAATTCCTTTACTAGGTTTATACCCAGAAGACCAAAAATCACAATATAACAAATGCACCAGAATGTTTATTGCAGCCCAATTCATAATTGCTAAGTCATGGAAAAAGCCCAAGTGCCCATCCATCCACAAATGGATTAATAAATTGTGGTATATGCACACCATGGAATATTATGCAGGCTTAAAGAAAAATGGAGACTTTACCTCTTTCATTATTTACATGAATGTAGCTGGAATATATTCTTCTTAGCAAAGTATCTCAGGAATGGAAGAAAAAGTATCCAATGTACTCGGCCCTACTATGAAGCTAAATTATAGCTTTCACATGAAGGCTATAACCCAACTATAGCACAAAACTATGAGGAAAGGGCCAAGGAAGGGGAAGGGAGGGGGGAGGTTAGGGTGGAAGGAGGGTAATGGGTGAGGCCACACCTACGGTGCATCTTAGAATGGGTACAGGTGAAACTTACTAAATGCCGAATGCAAATGTCTACATACAATAACTAAGAACATGCCATGAAGGCTATGTTGAACAGTTTAATGGGAATATTTCAAATTGTATGTGAAAGCAGTACATCGTGCCCCTTATTGCATTAATGTACACAGTTATGATTTATCAATAAAAAAAGAAAATGTGATGCACTCACATACATACATATATATCATTAAAAGAATAAAATAATGTCATTGCAGCAACTTGAATGGAACTGGAGATTATTTTTCTGAGTGAAGAAACTCAGAAAGGTAAACCAAAGTCTATATGTCCTCAATAATAAGTTGGAGCTAATGATGGGTTCGCAGAGGCACAAACCAATATAAATGATATGAAAAACCAAGAAAGGGGGAGGCTGGCAGGGATGGTATTTGATAAAAACTTACAAATTGGGTACACTGAACATTATTCAGGTTAAGGGCACACCAAAAGCCATGACTTAAATGTTATAAAGTGTATCTATTTAACAAAAACCCTTATGCCCCTTAATTAATATTTTGAAATAAAGGGCGGCACCTGTGACTCATTGAGTAGGGCGCCGACCCCATATGCAACAGCCCTGGCCAAACTGCAACAACAACAACAAAAAAATATTTTGAAATAAAAACAAACCAAAAGGATTAGGAATAAAATATTAGCTATAAATTATAAATCTATAGAATAATTCTTGTCTTTGTTTTGATTTTTGTCTTTTCTCCATGCTTTCTTTAATGGAAACATGACTTTTGTTCAAAAAGTGTCATATTAATGGAGCTCCTTTGAGCCATCTGTTATAAAACAAACTAGTGTTGGTGAGATTGTGGAGAAAAGGAAACCATTGCATGGTGGGAGTACAAATTTGTATAGCTACTATAAAAAACAATATAAAGTTCTTCAAAAAAATTTAAAATACCAATACCACGCAAGTCAGCAATTGCACTTCTGGGTATTTATGCAGTGGAAATGAAATCAAGATCTTGAAAATGTATCTGCACTCCCATGTTTATTGTACCGTAATTCACAATAGCCAAATGTGAAAACAACCTAGGTATCTAGTGATGGAAGAATGGATAAAGAAAATGTTGACTATATACACACATGCACACAGTGTATTATTAAGTGATAAAATAGAAATTCTACTATTTCAGTGAATGAACATGAATGAATCTAAAGGACATTATGCACTTATATGTGGAATTTTAAAATGTATAACTCATAAAAATAAGAATAGAGTGATGTTTGTCTTGTTTGGGAGTTGGAGATAATAGGGAGATGTTAGCTGAAGGATACAAACTTTAATCTATAAGATGAGTGAGTTCTGAGAATCAGATGTACAGCATACTATTATGTTAACAGTACAGTGATGTTTATTTAAAAGAGAATATAACTGAAGTATTTGTACCACACACAATATAATGGTAATCATGTGAAGTGACAGATGTCTTAATTAAGTAGATACTGGTAGCCATTTTATAATATATATCTATAGTAAATCATCATGTTCACCACTTTAAATATTACAATTTTTATTTGTCAATCTTACCTCAATAAGATTGAGATGGAATGCATGATGGCTCAAATAAGCAACTAAAAACCCACTCAAAACCAACTGTGAAAATACCAAATAATAAAATAACTATTTTGGTTGAAGACAGATGTGGGAGAGAGCCTTTGACAGAAACACTTACACTACCTTCACCTTACAACTTTCCTGTAGCAATATCTCCCTTACATCAGCCTCTACTCCAAGACACCTAAGAGAACAGTTTGGAAAGCATTGTTTTAAGTAGAGCAACTTTGTTCTTATATAGAAAAAGGAATTGCATGCAGCAAGAGAGGCAAGATGCTTTGCCCAAGATCTCATAGCAATTTAGGGACAAAGCACAGATGCACATCTAATTTTATATGACCCGTAAACATAATGTTTGTACCCTTACTGAACAATTCACAAAGTCTCAGTTCTGTTACAAAACTGTAGGATTGAATGAGGTCCTCAGATTTCATTGCTTCTAATATCCCAGTCAGTGCAAAAATTTGCTTGCAACCTCTTTGGGAAATAATCAGCTAGCCCTCATTTGAACTCCTATAGTGTAAGAAAACTCTTTTTCTTTCCCAACTATTTTGAACTATAACATAGTTCTGTCATATGTTGCACAAATTTTTATGAGATTTGTTTTGTTTGTTTGTTCGCTTTTGAGACACTAGTGATATAATCAATATAGACGAGAAGAAGAAACACAAAAGTAATCCATTATAATGCAATGAGATTGTATGGTATTATAAGCCCAGAAGAAGGAAAAAATAAAAACTTCATGGATATGACAGTAAAACAGGAATTTCATTAAAATTCGTTAAAAATATTTTATCAGGATCTCAAAGGATGAGTAAATGTTCAGGTAAAAATGAGGTAGGTAGGAGGAATTTCACGTGAAGAAAACAGCAAGTTCAGAGTTGCTCCATAAAATAACAAGTATTACTAAGAAACCTAAAATATGGCAATAGGGAGAGAGGGCTTTTGGAGGGAGGCTTGAGTTAATGCAAGCAGCATGACCTTGGAAAGTTAGCCTGGGGTCAAATTCTATGCAATGTGGCTGTCGAACTAAGTAATTTAGATTATATTCTGAAGGTAGGAGAATTGAATTTCAACAATATTACTTCTGTGGAAGTTTCACCAATAATTTCAACTTTGTCTCCTCCATTCAAGCTGTGAAAATCCTTCAGAAGTCCAAAGTTAAGGCTATATTCTCCTTGAATCTTCTCCAAGATAAGCAGACTCTGTGCCTCCAAGCATTCTTCACAGCACTTGGTTTCCAGATCTTTAGCCAGTCTGCAAGTGATCGAGGTCGTCTGTGTCCTTCCTAATGCACAAGGGCAGAGGTCAAACAGTCCCCTGAAGAAGGAGAATTAATTTAATTAATGATCTACTTTCCTATTTAACTCAAGACTAGTCCAATAAGTAACAACCTGCACTTGAAAAGTACTTTACCTCCATTTTACAGATGAGAAAACTAACTTACTAATTAATAGGTTAAAACTCTTACCCAAGGTAACAAACCAGTTAGGCACAAGACCAGGATTTGAAATTAGTCAGCCTGGTGTCAGAGTTTGTTTTCTTTTTCACTTTACTGCCTATCATACTTCTATGATGGTATAATTCATACTTTACTGCAAGTGTTTCCATAGCTTATCACTTACATAGGTCTAAGAGCTATACAAAAGCAGTGACTATGATTCAGTTCTGTGTCTACACCTCTAATACAGGAAATGCTCAGAAAATATTTGGTGAGTCAAAAAGTTCTGGAAGGAGATTTTCAAGTGGTCTAGTTTTAGCTCTCCAGGTTCATTGGGCCATGCCAATTACCATTCCCTTTAATAACTGCAACACCTTTGCTGCTTCTTTTCACCCCTGCTGTCACCACCCAATAAGCTTCACATGAGCATTTGCTATTTGGGTTAACAGTACAATGGACACAATGGAAATTTTTGCTTTGCTACCCTCATGGAAGAATTTTATTTTTCCTTTAAATTCTTCAATTGCTAACACACTGCACACTCAAAGGAAAGACTACTTTAAAAAGTAGCAGGGTTCCCTTGTATAATAGTTGTATATAGTTTCCCTCGTTAATGTTCTTTTCATCCTCAAGCTCAAGATGACTAACCATAACAAGAGGCCATAAAATTGGGTAAACATGAAGGGATGAGATTCTATGGCTGGGATAAGGGAAGGCTGTCTCTGACTAACCCCCTCACTCAAATGTGTTTTCATACATGCTTTATGAATTACTTCGAGTGAGCTTCATTCTAGGTGGTAGGGACACAAAATATCTAGGAGAGAACATTTGACAGGAGGGTTTGGCCAGGGAGAGAGGCAGGGAAAGCTTTGACACTATCCCATGCCTTAGTCACAGAGAAAAGCCAGCACATTTGTCCTAAAGAGAAAAGTATCAGAATCCACCTAAATTTAGGTCTGTTCATATTGTCCCTATAGCTGGAGTTTGTTTTCTCCTTCTATTGTAAATCCAGCCTTAAATGGGCATCTAACACCAATCTTGACCTAGAGCATGAGAGACTGAAATAGCCCCTGTTCTAACAACTAGGACATGTCATTATCTGCTGTCAACCTCTTTGGTTCTTCTTTGGTCTCCCCTCTTATTTCTGTCAATGTGTGCTTCCCACCCTAAAGTCTTAGCCTCAGATTACTATCACAGAACTGAGACTCTGCCCCCTGATGGCAACGATCAGCCCAGGCTTTCAAATATCACCAAATTCTGGTTGCCACTTAAGTATGTTCCCTCCACCCACCTATCAGGATAACTACCATTGCGTGCAAGCTATTTAATTCACATCTGTCTCAAGTGTGAATCCCACTCCCAGGAGAAAAATCACCCTTGGTTGTAAAGGCTATGACATATTGGTATTAGGAAATCCGTGTGCCATCAAAGCCATACGGCAAGAATCCCCAGAGACAAATTTATTTTATGTCTCATATTAAGCAATTGGGCAGGTGTGTTTAGGTGGATTGGTTGTGAAAGGGCATGCAGAGCTGAGTGCCTAAAATTCAGGGGCAATTGTCTATATTCCTCCTTTCCTTTCCCCAGTCTAGGATGGGATGTGTAAGGCTAGAGTCCCTGCCATATCCACCTGTAAGGATTTCTGGGCTATCTTCTCAGACGGAATTTTGAGAAAGCTGAAGCTAAAATGGTATAGTAAAAAAAAAGAAGAGGTAAGTGTACAGCAGAAACAGTCCTTCATGGAAAACTAGTAGATGTTCATATAGAGCTGTAAGCGCCCTGAAACACCATGCCAGGAGTAGAGGAAACTTTACTGAGGCTAAAAATCTAGTTTCTGTCACTCCAAAGTGTTAACCATTCAGGAAAATAATCAACTGTAATCTTCCACTGGGATAATTTTCTCCTCTCTCACCCATGCTCCCTCCTCTACCCCCAAATGTAACACATATCTTCCCTTTCCATTACAGCAGGGCTTATCAACATTTTAAACTTTTTATTTTGAAATGATTATAGATTCACAGAAAGTTATAAATAAATACAAAGAGGCCTGGTATACCATTTCTCCAATGATTACATTTTATATAACTAAAGTATGATATCAGAACCAGGAAATTGATTGACTAAAGTCAAGATATAAAACTTTCCTATAACCACAAAAATTTCCCACATTGTATCCTTTTATACTCACCCCTGCCTAACTATCCCTAATACCTGGACACAAATAATTTCTTCTTTATCTTTATAATATTATCATTTCAAGAGAATAAGAGGCATCCAAGTTGCTGTTTGTATCAATAATCCATTCCTTTTTATTTCTGTATAACACATTCCACACCACAGTTTATTTAACCACTCACTTATTATAGGACGTTTTACTTCTTTATGTTTTTGAAATATTAAAACTAAAGCTTATATAAAATACTATCCATACTTTCATGTGGATATAAATTTTCATTTTTATAAGATAAATGTCTAAGACTAAAATTGTTGAGTCATAAGGTAATTACACTTTCAGTTTTGTAAGAAGCTTACACTGTATTTTCCAGAGTGGCTGCATCATTTTACATTGCCAGCACCAGTGAATGATGGTCCAATTGGTATGCATCCCTGACAGCATTTGATACCATCACTTAAAAAAAAAAATTCACTCTTCTAATAGATGTATCATCATAACTCATTGTGTTCTTAATTTACATTTTCCTAGAGGTTAATGATACCAAATGCATTTTCATATGTTTACTTGCCATCTATACAACTTCTTCAGTGAAATGTCTCTTCATGACTTTTTCCCATTTTCTAACTAGATTCTTTTATTTTTATTATCTTTTTATTTTTTAACTGTTGAATTTTGAAAGCTGTTTTATGTATTCTGGGTTTGAGGCTTTTGTGAGATGTGTTGGTTTGCATATATTTTATCACAATCTAATAATCTTGATTATTGCTAACAAGACCTTTTAAGAGAAATGTTTTTGAATTTTGATGAAGTCCAATTTATTTTTTTTATTTTATGAACTATGCTTTCAGTGTCAACCTAAGAATTCTTTGCCTGAAGATTCAAACGATTTTCTCATATTCTTTACTCTAAAAATTTCATTAGTTACTTTTTACATTTAAATCCATGACCCATTTAGAGTTAATTTTTATATAAGGTATAAGGTTTGAGTCAAAGCATTGGTTTGTTTGTTTGCTTGGTTGGTTGGTTGCTTAGTCTGTGAATATCAAAGTGTTCCACTACCATCTTACTCAAAGGCTATCCTTCCATCAAATTGCTTTTGCAACTTTGTGTGAAATCAGCTGAGAATATTTACTTGGGTCTATTTCTGGGTTCTTTACTCTGTTGCATTTATTTATACAATATGTTTATCCTCTGCAAATATCCTGCAGTCCTTATTACTGAAGTTACATAATAATCTTTAACATTGAATAGATGTGTTCTTCCCATTTTATTCTTTGTGAAAATTATTATGACTATTCTAATTCTTTCACATTACCATATAATTTTAGAATAATTTCATTCAATTATATAAAAAAACTATATTGTATGTATATATTTTGTCGAATTCATACATACGTTTTGGTAGCATTAACATCTTTACAGTATTGAGTCTTTTAATCTATGAATTTATTTCCATTTATTTAGATGTGAATTTATTTCTCTCATAAAAATGTTGTAGTTTTCAACATACAATGCCTATATATGCTTTTTTAGACTTATATCCAAGTATTCCATTTTTTGAGATACTACAGATAGTATTGTTGTTTTAATTTTTATTTTCCACATATTATTGTATATAGAAACAATTATTGTCATGTGTTAATCTTGTACCTGTTACCTTGTTAAACTCATTATTAGTTTTGGCATTTTTTATTAGTTGTGGGGGGATTTACTACATAGGCAATTATGTCATCTACAAATAGGGATCACTTTTTTTTTTTTAGGTCTATATTCTTTTTAAATTTATGTCTTATTGTGCTGGATACAACTTCCAATAAGATGTTCAATGGCAACACTGAAAGCAGAATTCTTCCCTTATTCCTAACCTTAGAGGGAAAGCATTTATTCTTTCACCATTAAAAATGTTAGCTCTGGGTTCTTTAACAAGATGAGGAAGATCCCCTTAATTTCTAGTTTTCTTGAAATTTTTATCATAACTGATAAAACATTTTGTCAAATTTATTTCCTGTATCAATTGATATGATCATAATATTTGTTTTATTTCATGCATTAATATGGTGATAACATTGATTATTTTTTTAATATTGCAATAGCCTTGCATCACTGGAATACACATCACATTGGTCATAGTGAGAATTATTATAAAAATAATTTTTATAATATATATTAGAATACATCATTATAATATATGTTGTACCCGTATTATATAATACATATAATATATATTATAATAAAATAAATTTTATTTGTTTTTGTTGTGTTGAAAATTTTTATGTTTATGACCACGAGTGGTATTTGTTAGTGTTTTTTCAGCAAAATTTCAGAAGACCAATATAGAATAACCAATTCTATTTCTATGCATTGAAATAAACAATCTAAAACTGAAATTAATAAAACAATGCTATTTACAATAATATAAAAAAGAATAAAATACTCTCCTTGCTGCAGACTTTAGGGGTAATCTCTTTCTCAAAATTTTCCCAACATTTTAATAGCAACTTTCCAGGGTTTTTGCATGTCTTTCCCAATGGCTTCTTACATGTCTTTAGAAGGAGGATCAGAAAGACTTCATTGGAATGAGACTACTAGTGTGCTCTTTCAAACATCAGTTTGTAAATCTTTACTCCTTCATCCTTAACCCTTTTCACCTCTACACACGCACCACATATGAAAGTCGCTATAAACTTGCCTTTCATAGGGGATGTTGTACTATTTGTTATACTTTTCAGAAATGAAGTACTGCTATAGAAGTTTCAAGAACTATGTTACGTTGGGAAGGGCAGGGGCAAAGTGGCAAAATAACCATCTAAAGGCACTCAACAGCTGTATTTTTTCATCCTGGTATCAAATTGACCTTTTTATAAAAGGGTTGGAGTTGCTAGTATAGCTTAGAGAACACTGGGAGCTCATTAATTTGCCTTCAGACGTCCTATCATCAGAAGAAAACAGATGAACATGCATAAAAGAAGCCTAAAATTTAGCCTCATCAACACCTCCATCATGCAGAGTAGAAGTAAAATCTTCACTAAGAACAGTATTAGAATTGCTAGTGAGAAATCTACTTAAGATTTAATTAAGAGTCTTTTATATGGTGCTAAAAATTTAGATTTAGTTCATGTCTCTCTTTTTGGGATGAGTTTGCAATTAATGAAATATTCTGACTGAGATTTTGAACATGGCCTCTGGAAGAAACACAGGAGGGTTGAGGTCTTGTTCTCAATGCCTAGAGATTGGGTCACTAGAAGGAACTCTCAAATCACCACTAACTAAAGATTTTTATGATTCTGGGAGAAAATTTTGAGTGTTGAGCAGGAGATACTTTGTGACCAAGAAACAAATACTTATCAAGGATAATATATTTCAGGAGTCAGAAATGCAGGATTATGAAACTACAAGCAAGTACTCTTCAACTACTGGAGGCTCCTGGGAACTATGTGAAAGCACAATTAGGCCACCAAGCCATCAAACTGGTCTAAACTCCCTCTATATCACTGCTAGATCCCAAATGTGATGAAACCAAATTGTTCAACTCCTTGAAATTCACCCTAGACTGAGCTTTCCTGAGAAAATCAGGAAATGAAGATTGGACAGTAGCCAGCCTGCTCACTCTTTCCTCAGGCTGCTACATATACTATTTCAAGCAATTACTAGAATTGTAGCCTCTTGGATGCACCAATCACATTTGTCTTGTTCTGTCTATTACCTAGAGTGAACACTACATAAATGTTTGTTGGATGGATGCATAGAGAGATAAATTAATGAATAAATAGAGGGATATATGAATGAGTGAATGGTGTGCTTGGAAAAGAAGGGCTAAGGAATTGGGACACAAGTTTCACTTCTGCTATTAACTAACATGTGGTTCTGAACAAGTTCTTTTTCTCTGATGCACAATCTCCGCATATACCATAAGATTATCTCAAAGGGCCTTGACAACTGAATTCTTTCTTGATTTTTACAATCAACAAGCATGCTGCTTACTAGCCTGATTTAGAAATTTATCAGTGAATTCTCACCTGCCATCTACTCAAAATTTGATTGCATTTTTTAAATTATATTCTAAATATGCTATTAAAAATGCACAACATAACTGATGAAAATATAAAATATTAGTGTTTGCCATAAAAGTCAGGACAGTTTTTACCTTTTTAATTATTTCTTATTAGGAAAAAATATAAGTGTCCTTTGGGAATGTTCTATTTCTTTGTCTAGTGAGGTGGCTGCTGATAATAATGAATTAAACTATGTATTTATGTTTTATAACTCTTATCTGTGATTTATTCACAATAAAAAAGTTAATGATAAAGTCATTGTTTCTAAAATTAGAAGAGAAAATATGCAAACACAAATCTGTTCTAAGCAAAATTTCAATACATTTGAGATGCCAACATGTTACTATGGGTAGCTGAATAACCTCACTTTTATGCAAATCTCATAATAAACCAATAGTTTCTGCATATTGAAACCTTTCTATAACTGTAACATTGATTTGGAAGGTTGGATCTCTATATTTGGCTTTTTTTTAAACTCATACTTGTGCATGTCTGCTCCATTCATTTATCCACTACTAATCAGTTTTTACATGGACTTTTCATAAAATTGTGCAACCAAAGTTGTATCAGAACCTGTTATCGGTCTACTTAAAAACAGTTTTGCTTGTCAAAATAGCTTCATTTTTCACTTTGATTGGTTTTATAATATGTGACTTATATTCACTAAAGTGTGACCCTTTTCAAATATAAGTAATATCACATCAGTTCCATTTAAAAGGGTATATGTGAAACTTAGTAAATGTAGAATGTAAATGTCTTAACACAATAACTAAGAAAATACAAGGAAGGCCATGTTAACCAGTGTGATGAAAATGTGTCAAACGGTCTATAAAACCAGTGTATGGTGCCTCATGATTGCATTAATGTACACAGCTATGATTTAATAAAAACAAAACAAAACAAAACAAAAAAATCCACCAAAAACATCCCATCTTATTCAAAGGAAAGAAACAAAACCTTTACTGTGACCTACAAACATGTCCCTCTCCTATGATCTCTCTGATCTCCTTTCTACAACTCTCTTCCTCACTCCCTCTACTCCAATCACAGTAGTTTCTTAGATATTTCTAGAAGGCAAGACATATGTTTTCACCTCAAGGACTCCAAAATGACTACCTCCTTCTGGTATGTTCTTTCAGATATCGGCTTCTTACCCTTTAAAGGTTTTCCCCAAAAAAATATCTCCTTCTCAAGTAGGCCATCTATGATAATGTTTTTAAAAATGTTGCCAACTTCAAAAGCTCAGCATTCTCCATTCCTTCTTATTTTTCCATAGTATTTGTCTCCATTTGAAATGTGATCTATTTTACCATCTTTTTCTCCTTACTTCAATATGAGTTCTATAAGAACATGGGATTTTTGTCTGTCTTGTTCACTACTGTATCCCTAACACCTAGAACAATGTCTGGCACACAGTAGGTGCTCAGTACAAACTTACTGAACAAATGAATCTAAAAGCTAATAAAATGCATTTAAAACTAATAAAATACTACTTGGTCCTACATATAGTAATATTCTAAATGATATTTTATTTCAACATATATAGGCCTGCTAAACATAGTTCAAAGTCTATTGATCAAGTCTCAAATTTTCTTTTATTTATTTATTTATTGGCTGGGACTGGGTTTGAACCCACCACCTCTGGCATATGGGGCCGGTGTCTTACTCCTTTGAGCCACAGGTGCTGCCCTAAGTCTCAAATTTTCATATTACAGATGGGAAAATTAAGACCCAGCAGAGATGAGTCTCAAAGTTCCCATGGTAAATTAACAAGCCTTGTCTTATATCTTCTAAAAGACTAAAATATATTTCATTTATGCAAGATTACTTCTTACATCCTATATTAAAAGAAAACAGGGAGTCCTGGGTCTCCACGGAGAGGACAGGTTGACCCAGATCAGGGTCAAAAATCCAAGTAAGATGCTTCAGGAAACTGGGGCAAAATCAACAGCAAGTTCCCCAGGAAAGAACTGGGCATAACACTACAGGGTGAGAAGTTGAGGATTTAGCAAAAAGTTTATGTGAGCAGTTGGCAGCCAATGGATTCCTATAGATACTGCATAGGTATTGTCATTTCACAAGGTTCTCAGTCAGCAGCAATACATGACCAGCTTAAGGGAAGCTACCACTGGGACTTGCCTCCAATTCTCCTCTGACAATATGTTGACATCCGTGGTTTCTAGACCACTTCCAAACTATCTTGATACAACCAAGAACTCACAAACCTAAATATCTAGAAGGAATCCTGTAATGTTATCCAGTCTAATAAACTTATTTGATGAAAGATGGGCTGTGTACCAGCAGAGGAAAAAAAAAATGGCTTATCCCAGTCATCCATCCAGGAAAATGCAGTCTATGACTGAGGTCATATCTAGTCTCTTGTTTCTCCGTCATCACCCCTTTCCACTAGTATCACAGAAACTCAAGGATAGAAAAGACTAGATAATCAAGTCCAACCTTTCCATGCCCATTTGGTTTAAATCACCATGAAGGAAGGATTTTACCTCTCTGTGGATATCTCCAGTGATAAGAGGTCATTGCATTCCAAGGCAACACATTTCTTCCATGTATAGCTGTAAGAGTTTGAAAAACTTATTATTTACCTTTGTAATGAATAAAAACTTTTGTATGGCTTCCACTCAAAAGTACCCATTCTATCCCTGGACACCATTTTTCCCCTAAGATAGTCCTTCAGAGGCAACAATAACCACTCATCCCTCCCAAGTCTTCTCTGGTTCAAAGTAGCTCTATCTTTTTAATGATTTTTATGACACCTAGGTTCCAGATTTCGTTCCCCCCAGTGTGGTCATTCTCTTCTGGATATACTCCTCTTTTCCTGATGTTACCTTTAAAGCAGAGGGTTATCGTAAAACTGGGTGCACTCTTAAAAGGGAGGCTGATCAGGAAAGAAGGATTCCACTTTCCATCTACACTATATATGTTTAGTAGTTTATAGTTCAAGATTATCTTTGCTATGGAGGGAGCCAAAACTCACTGTACCTGGTCACCTAGAACCCCTCTTTCAAAGGTATGTGGCTGACTTCTAGTTTGCAGTTGGATAAATAAAGAGTTTAGATGTATCAGTCCCATTCACAACAGGAAAAAAGATAAACAAGTTATTATTAGATTCATCAGATAATTGAAGGCACAATGGAAACACTACCCCCCAAAATTGAGAGACAGACAAGATACAGGGAATAAAGTCTCAACAGAGTATAGGAGCAGAATCATCCATGAGAACCAATACATAGATAAGAAAATATAATCTATAATTGATGAATTCCTGGAATCTTGTGAGGATAAACTTAAAAGTTAAAAATTCCAAGTCTTCTAGTACTAAGGTGCCTCAACACTTTCATGAATTTTACCTCCAGGAGCCCTATTAGGTTCTGACAGTGTAAAATTGTGAAAAATTCCCTTGTGCTTCTAGCAGGAGAATGGGTAAAAGTAGCCATTTTGAAAACAAAATTAGAGCCTTCTGTTGTTTTGAACTTGCCCTCAATGGAAACTACTTTACCAAAACCTCACTGAACTATAGGAAAGAAAATGCCCAATTCCAGCGTCCTCTGTCTTTCTATCTGTATAAAGGAGAAATGCCCAACTCCATCTCTCTGTAGACTTCCCTACTGGGAAAGGGAAATATTCCTGTCTAGCTTTCTTTTTTCACCTAATGGAAAAGGGGACTGGGAAGCACTGGTGAATGGCACAGTCCAGGAACACAAATACACTAAAAGTTCGAAGTACTCTTATAGCACTTTAGAATGTTTTCTCTTCTTCTATACCTTCCCAACATATGGATTAGGGCTTCTGTATTAATAATGGAGGCTTAGATGCTAAAGAACTACCTGTCTCAGACCTTATTTAAGAGGATAACTTTATGGAAACTCAAAGATAACAGGGGAAAAAAACAAGAATACTGAAGAATATTTTATCTTCTGATATCTATAGCTAATATAAGCAGTAAATACAACTTATGGCTTACCAGATAAATGTAAAATCTCACACCAAAAGTCTATTTGCATTAATTACATTGACTCAGTAAATCATGCCAATTTTCAATAAAAATTATAAGATGTACTAAAAGTCAAAAAACACAGTTTGCAGAGACAAAACAAGCTTCAGAATTGAATATATATATATATATATATATATGACAGAGATGTTGGAATTATGAAACAGGGAATATAAAACAGTGATGATTAAATGCTATAAGTTCCAATGGTAAAAGTAGACAACACATAAGAACAGATGGGTAATAAAAGTAGAGAGATGGGAGTTCTGAGAAAGAATGAAAAGGAGATGCTAGAAATCCAAAACACTGTAACATAAATAAAAAAAAAACTTTGGAGGAATCATTAATAGACTAGACATAGCTGAAAAAAGAATAAGTTAGCTGGAAGAAATGTCAATAAAAACTTCTAAAACATCAATGTATAGAGAAAAAATAATGAAAATGATATAACAGAATACCCAAGAACTACGTGAAAATTGCAAAAGGTATAACACATATATAATGGAAATACTATAAGAAACAGATAAAAAAGCAGAGGAAATACTTGAAATAAAAATGCTGAAGAATTTTCTAAAAATAATGAATGACACACAGCCACAGATTCAGGAAGCTCAGATAACACTGAAAAAATTACCAAAAAAATCACATTTAGGCATATAATATTCAAACTTCAGAAAATCAAAGAGAAAGAGAAATTCAAGGAAGAGAAGTCTCATAGGTATGAAGTGTCTTACCTAACAGGAGCAAGATTAAGAATTATATCGAACTTCTCATTAGAAGCCATCAAGAATAGAGATTAGAGTGAAATATTTGAAGTAATGAAAGAAAACAAAAACACCAACCTATAAATCTGTATCCTGTGAAATTATTATTCAAATGTGGAGACATAAGGACTTTCTAAGACAAAAAATGTCACAAATTTGTTGCCAGTAGGCCTGCCTTGAAAGAAATGTTAACAGAAGTTCTTCAGAGAGAAAAAAAATTATACAGAAACTCCTATCTATACAAAAAAAAAGAAAAGCATTTCAGAATGAATGAATGAATATAAAAGACAGGTATGTTCTGTTTCTGTTTGTATTTGATCTAACAGAGAGCAGTTTGTTCAAAGTAATAGTAGCAATAATATATTTGGTGATTACAGAATATGAATAAGTAAAATAAAGGACAGCAATGTTTTAAGGGACATGAGGGAAGGATTGGGGATACTTTGCTTTAAGGCACTTTCACTACTTATGAAGCTGTATAGTGTTACTTGAAACTGGGTTTTGTTTAGTTGTAAATGCATAGTGAAAACTCTAGGAAAATCACTAAGGAAAGTAGAAAAGAGAGGCCAAGAAAGAAAAGAGAATAGTATTATATAAATTGCTCAATTGATACCATGCAAGTCAGAAAAAGAATAAAAGTAAAAAGTAAAAATAATAAATAAATAAATAAGAGTAACAAATAGAAAAACAGTAAGAAAAATTGTAGGTATTAACTCAATAATATCAATAATCTCTTTAAATCTTAAAGTACATGTTGCTGTAAGAAACCCACTTATATATAAAGATACAGATTGAATTAAAAATAAAAAGATACAGAAATATGTACTGTGATAACACTAAATAAAAGAAATCTGGGCAGCTATGCTAATTTCAGACGAAGCTGATGTTAAAGCAAATAATAGGGATCTGGTTCAGAACCAGAGACATCCCCAAATAACTAAGGCAATTCTTACTAATAAAACAAAGCTGGGGGCATCAGCCTGCCAGTCTTTAGGCTATACTACCAGGCCATAGTGATCAAAACAGCATGGTATTGGCACAAAAAATAGAGACATAGACACCTGGGACCAAATAGAAAACCATGACATGAAAACATCTCACAGCCACCCAATCATTGATATACCATACAAGAAGATACAGAGGCAAAGAATCCCTATTCAATCAATGGTGCTGGGAGAACTGGATAACCACATATAAAAGACTGAAACTGAACCCACACCTTTCGCCACTCACTAAAATCTATTCAAGACAGATAAAAGATCTACATTTAATACGTGAGACAATGAAAGTCATTGAAGAAAGTGGGGGAAACCACTTCAAGGTATCAGCCTGGGAAAAAACTTTATGAAGAAGAATTCAGTGTCATTGCAACAGCAGCAAAAATAAACAAATGGGACTTAATTAAACTGAATAGCTTCTCTACAGTTAAGGAGACAACAACCAAAGCAATTAGGCAGCCATAATAATGGTAAAGAATATTTGCATATTATGAATCAGACAAAATATTGATAACTTGTATTTACAGAGAACTCAAGCAACATAAAAAGAACCAACAATCTCTTCTATCACTGGGCAAGAGAGATGAATAGAACCTTCTCTAAAGATAGATGAATGGCTACAAAACATATGGAAAAATGTTTATTGTCCCTAATTATCAGAGAAATGCAAATCAAAACCACCCTGCAATATCACCTAACCCCAGTGAGAATGACCCACATCACAAAGGCTCAAAGCTACAGATGCTGGCCTGGATGTGGAGAGAAGGGAACACTTTTATATTGCTGGTGGGACTGCAAACTAATACCTTTTTGGAAGGAAGCATGGAGAATCCTCAAAGAACTCAAAACCTCCCATTTGATCCTGCATTACTGGGCATCTACCCAGAAGAAATAAAAATATTTTTATTGTAGGGACATTTGCCCTAGACTGGTCATCACAGCTCAATTTACAATTGCCAAACCAAGGGAGCAACCTAAATGCCCGTCAATCCAGGAATGGATTAACAAGCTGTGGCATATGCATATAATGGAATATTATTCAGCCACTAAAAAAATGGGGACTATTCATCTTTTGTACTTAATTGGATTGAGGTGGAACACATTCTTCTTAGTAAAGCATTACAAGAATGGAGAAGCAAGAATCTAATGTACTCAATTTTGATATGAGGACAATTGATGACCTAGTACATGGTGGTGTAGGACACCATGCACCAGGCTTGTAGAAGCAGCCATGGGTTCTTGAGGAAGGTGCTGGGAGCAAGACAGTTTCCTAGCCGGCCTGGAGATGTTTCACTGCCCAGAGACAAGCCTCCAAGCAGCTGCATACATTAATGAGTTAAGATCCGTCACTCATTAGCAAGCAGGTGTTATACATTGGACATTTGTGGTGCAGCAGGGTGGGAGTCAAGCCCAGGGAGAATAAGCCCGTAGCAATATTAAGCACGTAGCTCCAGTACATGGGCCCACCAACACCTGTTGTATAATGCTTCGATAAGAGGCCACAACAGAGGTTACCTGGGGCTCTCCCTGAACCTATGTAAGCTCACATCTTGCAGGCATTTGTACCTTCAATCTGTGGTCCTGGCTGTTTTTATTTCTGCAGCAATGGGGTGCTCACAGCGGGCACTGACCCAATGGCAAAGAGGATGGGTTACTGGATATGTACCTGCAAATGGCACTATGAGCAGGATCTGGACCAGGTCATGGATGAAAGGGGGAACTATACTCAGAAAGTAAGTGGAACATTTGGCAAACAACAAGAGGGAGTTTACAGGGAGGCAAAGGGTAATTCCCCATCCATAGATAAATCAGAGGGTTACATCACTCCCAGTAAGTGGACCTCTAGCAAATAGTAAAAAAAGAGAAATCAGAGGGTACATCACACCCAGTAAGTGGACTTCGGTCAAATAGTAAAAAAAGACAAATCAGAGGGGTACATCACTCCCAATAAGTGGACCTCTGGAAAATAGTAAAAAAAGAGAAATCAGAGGGGTACATCACCCACAGTAAGTAGACCTCTGAAAAATAGTGAAAAAGAGGAACCAGAGGAGTACATCACTCACAGTAAGTTGACCTCTGGAAAATAGTAAAAAAGAGAAATCAGAGGGGTACATCACTCAGAGTAAGCGGACCTTTGTCAAACAGCAAAAAAGGCAACAAAAGGATTAGCAGGGAGTGGAGACCTTTTGGCAAACAGTAAGAAAAAGAACCAAAGGAATTCCTACAAAGTAGCGAGGCCTTTTGGAAAAAGTAAGAGAAAGAAACAAAGGAGCTCACATGTAGTAGTGAGACCTTTGACAAACAGTAGGGAAAGAAATCAGAGGAACTCATACAAAGTAGTGAGACTTTTGGCAACAAGTGGGGAAAGTAACGGAAGGAGGACTCATACAAAGTAGTGAGACCTTTGGCAAACATTAGTGTGTATGTGGAGTCATTTTGTTCATTTCAGTGATGTGTCTCTGTTAGTCTGTCAAATCGTGAGATCTCATTCTGTAAATCAAAGGAATGCCCATAAAGTCGTGACATCATTTGGTAAACAGTAAAAAAAGAAACCAGAAGGGAAAGTGCTGCTCCAGAGTAAGTGGGACCTTTTGGCAAACAATAAAAGAGTGTTTAATTTCATTAAGAGAACTTAACAGTACTTAAAAGAAAGAGCCTGAGGCACAAAATATAATTTGAAGAGTTCATTTGAGCAGAAGTAGGATCAACTGCCTAAAAGAATCAGAATTCAGATTAATTAAGCAGAAGACCAATCAAATAGCCTCACAGTTAAAACTACTAAATGCCATAATTGTAGAAAGCTAGACCATGTGAGAAAGGCGTGTTGGAGGAGGAATAGCAATCACAGTGGCCATTTTTCATTTTATAATCAAAAGAAACAACATGAACCCTTAGTTGTATGCCCTAGGGGTAGAAAAGGGTTCCATTGGGGGAATAAATGCTGCTCTTAATTTGTTGGGAATGGAACACCTTTTCAGCAGGGAAACTGTTGGTCAGGCTGAACCTGGAGCCCACTGGCAAAAAATACAAGTATAGGGATTTAAATAACCCATTTTCTGTAAACCTGATATGTCTGAATGGGAACCTGATAATGTACTAACCTGGTGATGTGCTACACTGGGGTTGAGATTTTGCTTATATCATTACAGAACAGCAAGAGAGGCAGTGAATGCCTGCCCACTGGATAAAAAACTCGACATAAGCAAGAGACTTCGTCAGTCTTAAGGATTTTCTAAAGTAACATCTAATTACGTGTCTGTAAATGTTGATTAATTAGTTGATTGTGTTAGGTATTAATGGTGTGGTCCTAGAGAAACAAGAGGGTATACACAAATGACATTTTCATTAAATGGTACAAATTGTTTATCTACTTTATATAAAGCTAGCATTTCAAAGATACCATTATTTTAATTTACAGTGAACCCTGTATCAACCTCCTCTGAAAAACCTCTGACAGCCTTCCCCATAACACCATTCTTTCTCAGCAGGAAGTAATTTGGAGTGGTCAGCATCCCTTTTCCTGATGGCATTTAGAGCTTCTGAGAGGGAGGATTAATATAGGTTCTATCACTCAATGACACATTGATGTAGTTCTGTTAATTACCCTCACTAGTTTTCATTGATATAATTTTGTAAATTTATTAATGATTCTGCACTCTTTACCTAGCTTGAAGGAGAGCTGATCAATGACAGCAGACCAGACAGACAACTGCAGGTATCTCCCTTACCTCATACAAGAATGTCTTGGGTGGGAAAAAGGGGGAGATGAAGGAGATGGTTCACCAGGCTTATAGAAGCAGTGACCAGTATTGAGGAAGGCACTTGGAGAAAGACAGTTTCCTGACCGGCCTGGAGATGTTTACTGCCCGGAGACAAACTCTCAAGCAGCTGCACAAGTTAATGAGTTAAGATCCGTCACTCATTAGCAAGCAGGTGTTATACCTTGAACATTCGTGGTGCAGCAGGGTGGGAGTCAAGCCCGAGGAGAAAAAGCACATAGTGATCATTAAGCACATAGCTCCAGTACGTGGGCCCTCCCCACACGTGTTGTATAATGAATACTTCAATAAAAGTCCATGAGAGAGGTCACTTGGGGCTCTCCCTGCACCTATGGGAAGCCCACTTCTTGCAGGCATGTGTACCTTCAATACAAGATTCCAGCTGTTTTTATTAAGGCAGCGATGGCATGCCCACAGCAGGCACTGACATGGTGGGGTGGGGAAATGGGGGAGCAGAGAGAAGGAAGGAATGAGGGAGGGGATGTGGGGTCTGTGTTTGGCACACCTTTTGTGGGTGGAACACATTTATTAGAGGGGCTTTGCCCAAAAAATATAATTGGTGTAACCTAGACCTTTGTACACTCAATCAATCCCAACAATAAAAAAAGAAAAGAAAATTATAGGGATCAAGAGGGGCAAGTACTTTAGGACATAATAGACAACACGTGTATGTGCCTAACAACAATGCATCAAAATATATAAATCAAAAACTCACAAAGATGTAAGAGTAAATAGATTAAACCATTATTATAGTCAGAGATTCCAACATCTCTCTATTGTCAGGCTCAGGAGACATAAAATCAGTAAGAACATAGATGAACACAGTACCACCTTCAATCAGTTGAATCTATTTAACATTTATAGACTATTTCACACAACAAGAACAGAATTATTTTCATCCTAACATAGAGCATTTTTAAACATACCACATTCTGGGGCACAAAACACACCTTAATAAATTTAAAGGAAGGGAATTAATACAAAGTATGCTGTCAGACCTAATTGAATTAAATTAGAAATCAATAGCAGAAAGATAACTGGAAAGTCCTAAAATACTTAGTAATTAAACACCATACTTTCTTTGCTCTTTTTTTAAAATTCAGATTAATATGAGGGTACAGGAGGGAGGCAATATGGCAAACTGGAGCCAGATTTCCACAGAGGCTCCCATCCAGAAGGAGACTTAAAGGACAGAAGTTTAGCAAGTACGCTGATGGTTTGGAGCCGAGCCAAGAGACAAGGTTGAAGAATGCACATTAACCCTGCTGAGGCGAGCTGGGACCCCAGCAAACAGTAGCTGAGACTTCAGGGATACTGATTCACTAGGATTGGACAGAGACCAACTGAAAACAAGACCACTTAGCACCATCACACCAAGCAAGACCCCAGTGTCTCAGGCTGTAGCACTGTACAGACCTTTGCCAAGCTCGAGGGAAAAATGTACAGACACTAGTACCAGTTCTTGGGCAAAAGGCTGGTTAATCCCAACTCCAGGAGCCCTCAACCCAACTTCACCTTATCTGCATATCTAGCCAAATGGTGTTAAATAATCATGGGGCGTAATCAGCAGAATAACTCCAGCAACATGAATAATCAGAGTAGATCAACTCTCCCAAGGAACGACATGGCAGACACACCATAAGATACCATTCATAAACAAATGGCTGAGATGTCAGAAATTGAGTTCAGAATTTGGATTGCAAATAAGATTAATAGAATGGAGGTAAAGTTGGAATTAGAAATTCAAGGAGCATTTCAAAAGTTGTCTCAAGAATTCAATACATTTGAAGACATAATCACCAAAGATTTTGACACATTGAGACAAGAATTTGAAGCCATCAAGATCTGAGAAATATGGTAGAATCCCCCAGTAACAGAATGGAGCAGCAGAAGAAAGGATTTCTCACACTGAAGACAAAGCTTTAGAATGCTCTCAAATGCTCAACAAAGAAGAGAAGTGGAGAGGAAAAATGTATCATTCTCTCAAAGAGCAATGGGATAATTTGAAGAAAACCAACATTCTCCTTATAGGAATTCCTGAGGGCAACAAGGTTGCTTTGAAAGGCCCAAATGCTCTACTCCATGAGATAATCAAGTATAATTTCCCAGCCATACCAAGGGATTCTGAAATTCAGGTAGCAGACAGTTTCAGAACCCCAGCCCTACTCACCCCAAATAAGGCATCTCCCAGACACATTATAATTAAATATGCCAAAGTTAATATGAAGGAGAAAATTCTGCAAGCAGCCAGACATAAGAAAACCATAACCTGCAAGGGGAAGAATATTAGAGAGACTGCAAAGAAACTCAGCAAAGAAACTTTAGACTTAAACTTAACCATTCAAAAATTGGATTTAACAGACATCTACAGAACATTTCATCCTAGCAAAATTGAATACACATTCTTCTCATCAGCCCATTGAACATCCTCCAAAACTGATTACACCTTAGGTCACAAGTCTAACTTCAGCAAATTTAAAAGAATAGAAATTATTCCTTGCATCTTCTTGGATAATCATGGAATAAAAGTTGAACTCCATGACAATAGGAATTTGCATACTCATACAAGAACATAGAAACTAAATAACCTATGCTGAACAACAGCTGGGTCATACATGAGATTAAGAAGGAAATTATCACATTTTTGGAACAAAATGATAATGAAGAAAAGAATTACCAGATACCACAAAAATAGTCCTAAGAGGGAAATTTAAAACATTACAAGCCTTCCTCAAGGGAATGGAAAGAGAGGAAGTTAACAACTTAATGGGACTTTTCAAGCAACTAGAAAGGAAAGAACATTCCAATCCCAAAACCAGCAGAAGAAAAGAAATACCAAAATTAGAGCAGAATTAAATGAAATTGAAAACAAAAGAATTATACAACAGATCAATAAAACAAAAAGTTGGTTTTTTGAAAACGTCAATAAAATAGATAAACCCTTGGCTAACCGAAGCAGGAAAAAAAAAGAGTAAAATCTCTAATTTCATAAATCAGAAACAACAAGACAAAAAAAAAAACAGACTCCTCTGAAATTCAAAAAATCCTTAATGAATATTACAAGAAACTTTATTCTCAGAAATATGAAAATCTGAAGGAAATTGACCAATACTTGGAAGCACGTCACCATCCAAGACTTTGCCAGAATCAAGTTGAAATTATGAACAGGCTTATATCAAGTTCTGAAATAGCATCAACCATACAAATGTCCCTAAAAAGAAAAGCATGGAATCAGATGACTTCACATCAGAATTCTACCAAACCTTTAAAGATATTACTCAACCTGTTCCAAAATATACAAAAAGAAGGAATACTACCTAGCACATTCTATGAAGCAAACATCCCCCTGATCCACAAACCAGGAAAAGACCCAACAAGAAAAGAAAACTATAGATCAATATCACTAATGAATATACATGCAAAAATATTCAACAACATCCTAACAAACAGAATCTAGCAACACATCAAATAAATTATACACCATGACCAAGTCGGTTTTATCCAGGGTCTCAAGGCTGGTTCAATATATGTAAATCTATAAATATAATTCAGCACATAAACAAATTAAAAAACAAATACTATCTAATACTCTCAATTGATGCAGAAAAAGCTTTTGATAATATCCAGCATCCCTTCATGATCAGAACCATTAAGAAAATTGGTATAGAATAAACATTTCTTAAACTGAAAGAGGACATCTACAGCACACCCACAGCCAATATCGTATTGAATGGGGTTAAATTGAAATTATTTCCACTCAGATCGGGAACCAGACAAGGTTGCCCATTGTTTCCACTGCTCTTTAACTTTGTAATGGAAGCTTTAACCACTACAATTAAGGAAGAAAAGGTGATCAAGGGTATCCATATAAGGTCAGAACAGATCAAACTTTTGTTCTTCACAGATGATATGATTGTATATCTAGAAAGCACCAAGGATTCTACTACAAAACTCTCAGAAGTGATCAAGGAATACAGCAGCGTCTCGGGTTAAAAAAAAATCACTATTCATAAATCGGTAGCCTTTTTTTTTAATTTTTTTTTTTTTTTTTTTGTAGAGACAGAGTCTCACTTTATGGCCCTCGGTAGAGTGCCGTGGCCTCACACAGCTCACAGCAACCTCCAACTCCTGGGCTCAAGCGATTCTCCTGCCTCAGCCTCCCAAGTAGCTGAGACCACAGGCGCCCGCCACAACGCCCGGCTATCCTTTGGTTGCAGTTCGGCCGGGGCCGGGTTTGAACCCACCACCCTCGGTATATGGGGCCGGCGCCTTACCGACTGAGCCACAGGCGCCGCCCGGTAGCCTTTATATATACCAACAATAGTCAAGCTGAAATAACAGTTAAGGACTCTATTTCATTCACAGTAGTGCCAAAGAAGATGAAATATTTGGGAGTTTATCTAACAAAGGACGTGAAATATCTCTATCAAGAGAACTATGAAACTCTAAGAAAAGAAATAGCTGAAAATGTTAACAAATGGAAAAACATAGCATACTCATGGCTGGGAAGAATCAACATTGTTAAAATGTCCATATTACCCAAAGCAATATACAATTTTATTGCAATTCCTATATAAGCTCCACTGTCACACTTTAAAGATCGTAAAAAAGAATACTTCGTTTTATATGGAATCAGAAAAAACTTCAAATAGCCAAGACATTACTCAGAAATAAAAACAAAGCAGGAGGACTCACACTACCAGACCTCAGACTATACTACAAATCAATAGTGATCAAAACAGCATGGTACTGGCACAAAAACAGAGAGGTAGATGTATGGAACAGAATAGATAACCAAGAGATGAACCCAGCTACTTACCTTTATTTGATCTTTGACAAGCCAATTAAAAACATTCAGTGGGGAAAAGATTCCCTATTTAACAAGTGGTGCTGGGTGAACTGGCTGGCAATATGCAGAAGACTGAAACTGGACCCACACCTTTCACCATTAACTAAGATAGACTCTCACTGGATTAAATATTTAAACTTAAGACATGTAATTATAAAAATACTAGAAGAGAGAGCAGGGAAATCTCTTGAAGAAATCAGTCTGTGCAAATCTTTTATTAGGAGAACCCCCTTGGCATTGAAGCAGCTTCAAAAATACACTACTGGGACCTAATCAAACTAAAAATCTTCTGCACAGCCAAGAACACAGTAAGGAAAGCAAGCAAACAGCCCTCAGAATGGGAGAAGATATTTGCAGGTTATGTCTCCAACAAAGGTTTTATAACCAGAATCCACAGAGAACTCAAACATATTATCAAGAAAAGAACAAATGATCCCATTGCAGGCTGGGCAAGGCACGTGAAGTGAAACTTCTTTGAAGAAAACAGGCACATGGCCTACAGACATATGAAAAAATGCTCATCATCCTTAATCATCAGAGAAATGCAAATCGAAACTACTTTGAGATATCATCTAACTCCAGTAAGATTAGCCCATATCACAAAAGCCCAAGACCAGAGATGTTGGCGTGGATGTGGAGAAAAGGGAACACTTCTACACTGCTGGTGGGAATGCAAATTAATACATTCCTTTTGGAAAGATGTTTAGCGAACACTTATAGAGATCTAAAAATAGATCTTCCATTCAATCCTGTAATTCCTCTACTAGGTATATACCCAGAAGACCAAAAATCACATTATAACAAAGCTATTTGTACCAGAATGTTTATTGCAGCCCAATTCATAATTGCTAAGTCATTGAAAAAGCCCAAGTGCCCATCATTTCACAAATGAATTAATAAATTGTGGTATATGTACACCATGGAATATTATGCAACATTAAAGAAAGATGGAGACTTTACCTCTTTCATGTTTACATGGGTGGAGCTGGAACATATTCTTCTTAGTAAAGTATCTCAAGAATGGAAGAAAAAGTGTCCAATGTACTTGGCCCTACTATGAAATTAATTTGTCTTTCATATGAAAGCTATAACCCAGTTATAACCTAAGAATATGGGGAAGGGGGAGAGGGAAAAAATAAAGTGGGGAAATAGGTGGAGGGAAGGTGATTGGTGGGATTATACCTATGGTGCATCTTACAAGGGTACATGTGAAACTTAGTAAATGTAGAATATAAATGTCTTAACGCACACACACACAAAAAAAAAAACTGAAAAAAGCGAAAAAAATAATAAAATTTTTTTTTTGAAACAACAAAAAAAAGAAGACATATGAATGACCAACAAACACAGGAAAAATGCACATCATCCTTAATCATCATATAAATGCAAATATGGCCTGCTATTTTTCCTTTTTTATTGTTGTTGGAGAATTATTGAAGGTACAGACAACTAGGTTACACTGACTGCATTTGTCAGATAAAGTCCCTCTTATACTTATGTCCCGCCTCCAAGAGGTATATCATACAACGTGACCCCCAGCCCCCTCCCTCCTTCTCTCTTTACACTCCCCTATTGCTCCACTCCCCACCATGTACAAGGTCATCAATTGTCCTCAAATCAGAATTGAGTACATTGGATTCCTGCTTCTTTATTCTTGTGATGCTTTACTAAGAAGAGTGTGTTTAAATTTGATCCTGGTTAATATAAAATATGTAAAGTTTCCATCTTTTTAGTGGCTGAATACTATTCCATACTATACATATACCACAGCTGATTAATCCAGTCCTGGGTTAGTGGGCATTTATGTTGTTTCCACAGTTTGGCAATTGTAAATTGAGCTATGATAAACAGCCTACTTCAAATGAATGTCCTTATGATGAAAGTACTTTTTTTCTTCTGGGTAGATGTCTAGCAGTGGGTTTGAAGAATAAAATGATAGGTCTAGTTTGAGTTATTTGAGTATTCTCCATACTTCCTTCCAAACAGTTGTATTAGTTTGCAGTCCCACTAGCAGTGGAAAAGTGTTCTTCTTTCTCCACATCCATGCCAGCATCTGCAGCTTTAATATTTTGTGATCTCAAAGTGGTTAAACTTAATCCAGGTTGAAAGTGTGATCAACCTGGGCCATTCTCACTGGGGTTAGGTAATAGTTTAGGGTGGCTTTATTTGCATTTTTCTGATAATCAGGGACAATGTACATTTTTCCATATGCTTTTTAGCCATTCATCTGTCTTCTTTAGAGAAGGCTCTATTAATCTCTCTTGCCTATTAATATAAGGAATAGTTGGATTTTTTATGTTGATTAATATGAGTTCTCTGTAGATCCTAGTTATCAAACTTTTGTCCAATTCATCATATGCAAATATGTTTTACCATTCTGATGGTGGTCTAGTTGCTTTGGTTGTCATATCCTTAGTTCTATAGAGGCTACTCAATTTAATTAAGTCTCATTTGTTTATTTTTCTTGTTGTTGTTATTGCCATGGAAGTCTTCTTCAAAAATTCTGCCACACACTCAGGGCACCATTTGAATAGTCCTTAGGCAATTGGCTCAGTTCAAAAGGTCTAAATCAATTGTCTCAGTCAGCACCTGTCTCAGGTGGGAGAGTTTCAAAGGTCTCTGGCAACTGGATCTCAGGGATCTGGTGACAACTCAGATATGATTTGCTCCAGTGCTCCATGAAGTCAGGAGGACACACCCAGCAAATAGATGAGTCTGGGAAGGTTGATGCCTCCTTCCCCACCTTGCACCTCTGTCACACCCAGTCACCGATAGCCACGCAGGGCTGTGACCCAGTTGTCTCCAGTGAGCAGATACTCCAAAGGTTTGCACCTGCCTGAATCAGAAGGAAATCTATATCTGCTCAGGCAGGCCGCTGCTCTCTGCCTCTATCCAGTAGGGAGCGAGGCACTTGATGGAGGCTGGTCGGTGTCACTCAGTTCCAGCCCCACCTCTGATTGATGTTACTAGCACAACAGAACAACTTTGTGGGAGTTTGTTTCTGTTCCTGCTCAATTCCTCTGTAGAAGAGGAGCTGATTTGAGTTCCCAGAACCTGTGCCTCAGGCCCTGTCTTTACTCCTGCAGGTTTGTATTCGCAGCACGGTTAGCTGTCAGCTCTAGCCTCCTGCCTTCCTTTGTCTATAGGCTGATGATCCCCTGAGGGCCGGGTGCATCTTAGGCTCAGTAAAGCAGTCCTCTGGGTCAGCCCCACCCTGGGAATTTCCCAGCTCTGTGCATGCTTTTTCTAGTCCCCACACTCTACCCAGGCCGATACCGCCTCAGGCAAACCCTTTACTCACGGAGCCTGTATTTCAGTCCCAGGTCTGTTCCATGGTGGTTGCCATCTGAGAAGATGCCCAGCCTCCTCTGGTTGCCCAGGGAGACAGGGGCTGTGTTTTCAGGATATCCGGGGGTGGGCCTTATTGTTGTCAAAAACGGCTGCTGCTTTGCGCCTTGGGGCACTGCCGTTCATGCGTAATTCCCTCTCAGTCAACCGTCGTCTCCTCACTCCTGAGCCACAGAATCAGCACTTACCGGCTGCAGTCCAGGCCCTGTCCACACCCCTCGAGAACTCACCCACGAATCTGGACTCCTGGAGGACAGGCTTCCAGACCTCAGAATGAGAGTAGAGGGGAGTGCTGGGGGCTCAGAATTGCAGGTCGAAACACCAAACTCATTGAGACCAAATGAGCAAATAAACAGATAAAAAGGCTACCAGATAAAAAGGCTTGTGCCCACACAAGCCCATAGATGCACAAACAATCAGAAACACATAGACATACAGACAATGACAACGACAAGTTTTGTTAATTTTCTGAATGGTTCTTTTATTTTCAATTTCATTCTAGTTTAATTCTGGTTATTTCGTTTGTTCTGATGGGTTTGGGATTATATTGTTCTTCTTTTTCCAATTCTATAAGGGGTTCATGACTTTCTTGATGGGTTCTCTTTCTGTTTTTTGAATCTGATAAATTTCCCTCTTAAGACTTTTGCTGTATCTCAGAGGTTTGGGTAACTTGTTTCTTCATTGTTGTTATGTTTGAGGAATTTAAAAAGTTCCTCCTTTATCTCTTCCTGAACTCAAATATCTTGGAACATAAAGCTGTTTAATTTTCAAGTCTTTGTGTGGGGATGAACATTTTTCTTAGCGTTGAATTCCACCTTTATTGCCTGTGGTACAAGAAGACACAAGGTACAAGTTCTATTCTTTTAATTTTGCTGAGGTTTGAGTTGTATCCTAGGATGTGGATTTTGGAGTATGCACCATGGGATGAAGAAAAAAATGTATATCCCTTAGCTTTTTGATGATGTGCTATGTATATGTGTATTTATTTCATTTGTTCTAGAGTCACATTTAAGTCCTTTGCATCTTTGTTTAGTGTCTGTTTAAAATATGTGCCCAGTTCTGTCAGAGGGGTGTTAAAGTCCTCAAATGTTATGGTGGTATGGTCTATCATAGTGCTCAGACAGATCAAGGTCTGTTTCATAAATCTGGGAGCATTTAAATTGGGTGCATAAATATTTAAAATTGAAATGTCTTTTTATTGTATTGTTCCTTTAACTAGTGTAAAGTGTCTATCTTTGTCTTTCTTAACTTTAGTTGCTTTAAATTTCCTTGTATGCGAAAATAAAATTGAAAATCCTCCTTTCTTCTGATTTCCATTTGCTTGAAATACTGTTTTCCATCCCTTAACCCTGAGTTGCTTATTGGTCGTTCGGGGATAAGTGTGTCTCTGGAAGGCAGCATATGTATGGCTTCTGCTTTTTTTTATCCAATTAGCCAGCCTGTACCTCTTCAGTGGTGAATTCGGTGTATTGCCATTTATTGCGATAATTGATAAGTGTGGTGGAGTTCTATTCATCTTATTTTGTGATAGTTTGTTGTGAAGTTTTATCCTCTGCACCATTGTGGAACTGTGATTCTGAGTGTTTACTTTGCTTGTGGTCCACTGCGGTGGTCAGTGTTGAGAATATGTCTAAGTATTTCCTTTAGAGCTGGTCTTGTTGTGGCAAATTTTCTTAGTGCTTGCATAGCTGCAAAAGATTTGATTTCTCCATCAATTTTGAGGCTCAATTTAGCATGATATGCTCTATCTATTCTTCCCTTCCATTTAGTTTAACCACTTTAATTAATACCTTTATTGCTAAATATATTATGTGGGACAAGCCTGATTTTTAAATAAATTCTATACATTTAAATATTCTTAATACTGGTTATATTAGCAGATACTTCCTCTAGAATTTGTATTTCTCTTTATGATTCAGAATAAAATTTTACACCCCATATGCAACATAATTTTAGGCTCATTACTTTTAGACACATTTTGGACCACAAGCACTAGTCACAACGTAAATGATTAAAATTTTAATTAAAGTTTCAAATAAAAGCTTTTTTTTTCTTTTTTTTATTGTTGGGGATTCATTGAGGGTACAATAAGCCAGGTTACACTGATTGCAATTGTTAGGTAAAGTCCCTCTTGCAATCATGTCTTGCTCCATAAAGTGTGACTCACACCAAGGCCCCACCCCCCCTCCCTCCATCCCTCTTTCTGCTTTCCCCCCCATAACCTTAATTGTCATTAATTGTCCTCATATCAAAATTGAGTACATAGGATTCATGCTTCTCCATTATTGTGATGCTTTACTAAGAATTATAATCATGTCCAGGAAGGCCTGGAGAAAGCTGGCAATGATGTTGATACCTATACAGTAGTGTCCCTTTAAGTATTTTTCTGCTGACACCATACCTTTACCTATACAAGGGATTTATAAATTTCCCTAAAGATTTATAATTTTCTCCCTTTAACAAATAACATGAAAAGTGTGTAAGTGAAGACCAAAGAAAACACTACATACAAATAAATGATGACAATTGATAAGTTTTTTTTTTTTTTTTTTTTTTGTAGAGACAGAGTCTCACTGTACCGCCCTTGGTAGAGTGCCGTGGCATCACACGGCTCACAGCAACCTCTAAGTCCTGGGCCTACGCGATTCTCTTGCCTCAGCCTCCCGAGCAGCTGGGACTACAGGCGCCCGCCACAACGCCCGGCTATCTCTTGGTTGCAGTTTGGCCGGGGCTGGGCTTGAACCCGCCACCCTCGGCATATGGGGCCGGCGCCCTACTCACTGAGCCACAGGCGCCGCCCAATTGATAAGTTTTATTACACTCAATGTACAGTTTAAGACAGGCGAAAATCATTTGATGAGTAACAAAATGAAATTGAAAATAAAAACAATTCTTTGCTTGTAACAGTAGTTTTCAGCATGTGGCTCCCTGGACCAACAACATCAGTAATACCTAGGAATTTATTAAAAATGTAAACTTCCTGCTTCCACTTCAGACCTATTGAATCAGAATCTCTGGGAGTAAGACCCAGCGATTTGTGTTTTAAAAGCACTCCAGGAAATTCTGGTGCATCTAAGGATACATTTAATGGAAGTGGGAACCTTGCTTACATTTTCCCCAAAAAGTAGTCCATTTTATGCCTCTACTTGTCAGTACCAACCCAGTCCAGGTGTCCTCTTATGGCCCAGATTTTCTATAAAATGAGAACTAGAATAATTCATTATGGCTTCTCATATTTAAAATGATGAACACTAAAATATGAGTTCATTGAGGACAGTGTGTATTCAAGAGGCAGACAGACTAGGTTTGAGAGGTTTCTCTTTTTACCTCTGTTTCTTTACCTGAAAAGGGAAGGATTCATCCTTATCAGCAGGCTGTTTTGAAGCTCAAAGAAGATAATGGATGTGAATAATCTTAAACACCAGTGAGTCATAATGGAATGCAGTCAGGAAATCAGATTCCATTATGTAGACAATCAATTTGTCTTTACTGCTGCTGGTAGAGACTCAAAGCCCAGAGAATGAGTGGTTGTATCATGTCCAGGAAATAGATAACCTTGCTACTTACCAGAGAATAGTTACCTACACTACTTCCCAAAGCATAGATACCACAGTATCACCTAATAAGTATACATTGATTTCTAAGTCTCTGCCCACATCTGCCTAATTTCTCAAACCCAGGCTGAAATGTTATGCCAGTCCTAAGTTATGGTCCCTGCCTAAACCATATCTTCTTCTGAGATAAACTGTTCCTGAAGCTTTATGGTGCCATGTTTTGCACTAAATGACCTCATCCTGACTAAATCTGACCCAAAGGCAACCCATCTTTAAGCTGGCCTAGAACCTATAAATTGTTTGTCTTACACACACACACACACACAAAAAAAAAAAAAAAATACCTGGGTCTATCAGACTCTCTGGCTCTCGTATTTGAACTAGGACACATGAAAGGAAAAAAAAAAAAAAAACCAAACCAGTAGTAGGTGGTAGAATTTAAAATCATTGGATCAAGCTGGAGCAAGAAAGATTCTTGTACTGTGTTCACATTGAAATGATGGGAAATGAAGAAAATAGAGGGTAGCTGGATCACACTAATGAAAGTCCATTTATAAACTCCAGTTGTTGAGGTCTTTGTAACTTCTTAGGTTCACTTTTTCTCTCAGGCCACTTATAGCCTTATGATAGTTTCCCCTTTACATGAAGGTCTCTTTAGATTATTACTAAAACAATCACAAAGAAGTTACTAAGCTGTTCTTTCTCATAGTTCTCCCTACTCTCACCCAACAGCCTTCATCATCATGCAGAATGATTTAAGGAAATAGGGTACAGGTCATTCAGGAGCTTACACCAAACCAAGCCAAAAAAGGAAAAAACAATCTTTGGAGCCTACTGCCTATGATGAACTGTGCCTCTCATATTATTTACATCATCTGCTTAATCCCCATAATAACCTCAAGAAGTAGATAGTTCTGTTTTGCAGCTGGGAAAATGAAAGCTCTGAGAAGGAAGTGATTTCCTCCAGGTCAAGACTTGAACTTGGTCTGGTATCTCACTGTCTTGATTGGTCTACCAAGTGGTTTCCAAATATATGAATCCGTACGTACAAGATAGAATGAACAGGACTTACCGACTTGTCAAATTTAGACAATGAAGAAAAGAAATAATTCCCAACAAACTCTAAAATCTCTAGCCTAAATAAGAGAGTTATTGTTGCTGCAACTGGCAAAAGTAAAGAAGGTAAAATGGAGGAAAGATTGTGAGGGAAGGTGATTAATTTGATTTGGAGCATGTTTTATTAGGAGTAAACAACCATGTTCACAATAACAGCCATTTATTGCATATTTACAATGGTCCAAGAAAAATCATCCAACTTTTGAGGCCAAATTCTTTTCTTTTTTTATTAAATCATAGCTGTGTACATTGATATGATCATGGGGCATCATTCACTAGCTTCACAGACCGTTTACCAAGTTTCACATACACCCTTGTTCGATGCACCATTCGTGTAATCCCACCAATCCCCTTCCCTCTACCCACCTCCCCCCTCCCTCCCCTCCCTTTCCCCCTTCCCCCTATTCTTAGGTTGTAACTGGGCTATAGTTTTCATGTGAAAACCCTAAATTAGTCTCAAAGTAGGGCTGAGTACATTGGGTACTTTCTCTTCCATTCTTGAGATACTTTACTAAGAAGAATATGTTCCAGCTCCATCCATGTAAACATGAAAGAGGTAAAGTCTCCATCTTTCTTTAAGGCTGCATAATATTCCATGGTGTACATATACCACAATTTATTAATCCAATCGTGGATCGATGGGCACCTGGGCTTCTTCCATGACTTAGCAATGATGAATTGGGCTGCAATAAACATTCTCGTACAAATATCTTTGTTATGATGTGATTTTTGGTCTTCTGGGTATATGCCCAGTAGAGGAATTACAGGATTGAATGGCAGATCTATTTTTAGATCTCTAGGTGTTCTCCATATCTCTTTCCAAAAGGAATGTATTAATTTGCATTCCCACCAGCAGTGCAAAAGTGTTCCCTTTTCTCCACATCCGCGCCAACAACTCTGGTCTTGGGATTTTGTGATATAGGCTAGTCTCACTGGAGTTAGATGGTATCTCAAAGTAGTTTTGATTTGCATTTCTCTGATGATTAAAGATGATGAGCATTTTTTCATATGTCTGAAGGCTGTGCGCCTGTCTTCTACAGAGAAGTTTCTCTTCAAATCCCTTGCCCAGTCTGTGATGGGATCCCTTGTTTCTATTCTTGCTAATGCGTTTGAGTTCTCTGTGGATTCTGGTTATTAAATGTTTGTTGGAGACATAACCTGCAAATATCTTCTCCCATTCTGAGGGCTGTTTGCTTGCTTTGCTTACTGTGTTCTTGGCTGTGCAGAAGCTCTTTAGTTTGATCAAGTCCCAGTAGTGTATTTTTGAAGCTGCTTCAATTGCCCGGGGGGTCCTCCTCATAAAATACTCACCCAGACTGATTTCTTCAAGGGTTTTCCCTGCATTCTCCTCTAGCATTTTTATAGTTTCATGTCTTAAGTTTAAATCTTTGATCCAGTGAGAGTCTATCTTAGTTAATGGTGAAAGGTGTGGGTCCACTTTCAGTCTTTTACTGGTTGCCAGCCAGTTCACCCAGCACCATTTGTTAAATAGGGAATCTTTTCCCCACTGAATGTTTTTAAGTGGCTTGTCAAAGATTAAATAACAGTAAGTAGCTGGATTCATCTCTTGATTCTCTATTCTATTCCAGACATCTACCTCTCTGTTTTTGTGCCAATACCATGCTGTTTTGATCACTATTGATTTGTAGTATAGTCTGAGGTCTGGTAGCGTAATTCCTCCTGCTTTGTTGTTATTTCTGAGTAATGTCTTGGCTATTTGAGGTTTTTTCTGATTCCATATGAAACGAAGTATTGTTTTTTTCCAGATCTTTAAAGTATGACAGTGGAGTTTTAATAGGGATTGCATTGAAATTATATATTGCTTTGGGTAGTTTAGACATTTTAACTATGTTGATTCTTCCCAGCCATGAGCATGGTATGTTTTTCCATTTGTTAATATTTTCAGCTATTTCTTTTCTTAGAGTTTCATAGTTCTCTTTATAGAGATCTTTCACTTCCTTTGTTACAAAATTCCCAAATATTTCATCTTTGGCACTACTGTGAATGGTATAGAGTCCTTAACTGTTTTTTCAACTTGACTGTTGTTGGTATATATAAAGGCTACTGATTTATGAATGTTGATATTGTAACCTGAGACGCTGCTGTATTCCTTGATCACTTCTAAGAGTTCTGTCGTAGAGTCCCTAGTGTTTTCCAGATATACAATCATATCATCCGCGAAGAGTGAAAGTTTGATCTCTTCTCACCCTATATGGATACCCTTGATCGCCTTTTCTTCCCTAATTGCAGTGGCTAAAACTTCCATTACAATGTTAAAAAGCAATGGAGACAATGGGCAGCCTTGTCTGGTTCCTGATCTGAGTGGAAATGATTCCAATTTAACTCCATTCAATATGATATTGGCTGTGGGTTTGCTGTAGATGGTCTCTATCAGTTTAAGGAATGTCCCTTCTAGACCAATTTTCTTAAGTGTTCTGATCATGAAGGGATGCTGGATATTATCAAAAGCTTTTTCTGCATCGATTGAGAGAATCATATGGTCTTTGTTTTTTTAATTTGTTTATGTGCTGGATTACATTTATAGATTTACGTATATTGAACCAGCCTTGAGATCCTGGGATAAAACCCACTTGGTCATGATGTATAATTTGTTTGATGTGTTGTTGGATTCTGTTTGTTAGGATCTTGTTGAATATTTTTGCATCTATATTCATTAGTGATATTGGTCTGTAATTTTCTTTTCTTGTTGGGTCTTTCCCTGGTTTGGGGATCAGGGTGATGTTTGCTTCATAGAACGTGTTGGGTAGTCTTCCTTCTTTTTCTACCTTTTGGAACAGGTTAAGTAATATAGGTACAAATTCCTCTATAAAGGTTTGGTAGAATTCAGACATGAAACCATCTGGTTCTGGGCTTTTCCTTTTAGGGAGGTTTTGTATGGTTGATTCTATTTCCGAACTTGATATGGGCCTGTTCAACATTTCCACTGAATTCTGGCTAAGTCATGGAAGGTGACGTGCTTCCAAGTATTGCTCAATTTCCTTCAGATTTTCGTATTTCTGAGAGAAAAGTTTCTTGTAATATTCATTAAGGATTTTTTGGATTTCTGAGGAGTCTGTTGTTATTTCATCTTTGTTGTTTCTAATTGATGAGATTACAGATTTTACTCCTTTTTTCCTGATTAGTTTGGACAAAGGTTTATCTATTTTATTGACCTTTTCGAAAAACCAGCTTTTTGATTTATTGATCTGTTGTATTATTATTATATTTTCAATTTCATTTAATTCTGCTCTAATTTATTTTTTATTAAATCATAACTGTATACATTGTTATGATCATGGGACATCATACACTCGCTTCATAAACCATTTGACACATTTTTATCACAGTGGTTAACATAGCCTTTCCGGCGTTATCTCAGTTACTGTGCCAAAACATTTACATTCTACATTTACCAAGTTTCGCAAATACCCCTGTAAGATGCACCACAGGTGTGATCCCACCGATCCCCCTCCCTCTACCCACCCCCCCTTTCCCACTTCCCCCTGTTGTTAAGTTGTAGCTGGGTTATAGCGTTCATGTGAGAGTCCCAAATTAGTTTCATAGTAGGGCTGTGTACATTGGGTACATTTTCTTCCATTCTTGGGATACTTTACTAAGAAGAATATGTTCCAGCTCCATCCATGTAAACATGAAAGAGGTAAAGTCTCCATCTTTCTTTAAGGCTGCATAGTATTCCATGGTATACATATACCACAATTTATTAATCCATTCGTGGATCAATGGGCACTTGGGCTTTTTCCATGACTTAGCTATTATGAATTGGGCTGCAATAAACATTCTGGTACAAATATCTTTGTTATGTTGTGATTTTTGGTCTTCTGGGTATATGCCCAGCAGAGGAATTACAGGATTGAATGGCAGATCTATTTTTAGATCTCTGAGTGTTCTCCATATATCTTTCCAAAAGGAATGTATTAATTTGCATTCCCACCAGCAGTGCAGAAGTGTTCCCTTTTCTCCGCATCCACGCCAACATCTCTGGTCTTGAGATTTTGTGATATAGGCTAGTCTCATTGGAGTTAGATGATCTCTCAAAGTAGTTTTGATTTGCATTTCTCTGATGATTAAAGATGATGAGCATTTTTTCATATGTCTGAAGGCTGTGCGCCTGTCTTCTTCAGAGAAGTTTCTCTTCAAATCCCTTGCCCACCCTGCGATGGGATCCCTTGTTTGTTTCTTGCTGATGCGTTTGAGTTCTCTGTGGATTCTGGTTCTTAAACCTTTGTCAGAGATATACCCTGCAAATATCTTCTCCCATTCTGAGGGCTGTCTGCTTGCTCTGCTTACTGTGTTCTTAGCTGTGCAGAAGCTTTTTAGTTTGATCAAGTCCCAGTAGTGTATTTTTGAAGCTGCTTCAATTGCCCGGGGAGTTCTCCTCATGAAATACTCACCCAGACCAATTTCTTCAAGGGTTTTTCCTGCATTCTCCTCTAGTATTTTTATAGTTTCATGTTTTAAGTTTAATTCTTTGATCCAATGAGAGTCTATCTCAGTTAATGGTGAAATGTGTGGGTCCAATTTCAGTCTACTGCAGGTTGCCAGCCAGTTCACCCAGCACCATTTGTTAAATAGGGAATCTTTTCCCCACTGAATGTTTTTAATTGGCTTGTCAAAAATCAAATAGCGGTAAGTAGCTGGATTCATCTCTTGGTTCTCTATTCTGTTCCAGATATCTACTCTTCTGTTTTTGTGCCAATAGCATGCTGTTTTGATCACTATCTATTTGTAGTAAAGTCTGAGTTCTGGTAGTGTGATTCCTCCTGTTTTGTTTTTATTTCTGAGTAATGTCTTGGCTATTCGACGTTTTTTCTGATTCCATATAAAACGAAGTAATGTTTTTCCAAGATCTTTAAAATATGACAGTGGAGCTTTAATAGGGAGTGCATTGAAATTATATATTGCTTTGGGTAGTATGGACATTTTAATAATGTTGATTCTTCCCAGCCATGAGCATGGTATATTTTTCCGTTTGTTAACATTTTCAGCTATTTCTTTTCTTAGAGTTTCATAGTTCTCTTTATAGAGATCTTTCACATCTTTTGTTAGGTAAATTCCCAAATATTTCATCTTCTTTGGCACTACTGTGAATGGGATAGAGTCCTTAACTGCTTTTTCAATTTGACTGTTGTTGGTGTATATAAAGGCTACCAATTTATGAATGTTGATTTTGTAACCTGAGACGCTGCTGTATTCCTTGATCACTTCTAGGAGTTTTGTAGTAGAGTCCCTAGTGTTTTCCAGATACACAATCATATCATCTGTGAAGTGTGAGAGTTTGATCTCTTCTGACCCTATATGGATACACTTGATTGCCTTTTCTTCCCTAATTGCGGTGGCTAAAACTTCCATTACAATGTTGAAAAGCAATGGAGACAATGGGCAGCCTTGTCTGGTTCCTGATCTGAGTGGAAATGATTCCAATTTAACTCCATTCAATATGATATTGGCTGTGGATAGTCTCTATCAGTTTAAGAAAAGTCCCTTCTAGACCAATTTTCTTGAGTGTTCTGATCATGAAGGGATGCTGGATATTTTCAAAAGCTTTTTCTGCATCGATTGAGAGAACCATATGGTCTTTGTTTTTTAATTTGTTTATGTGCTGAATTACATTTATAGATTTATGTATATTGAACCAGCCTTGAGACCCTGGGATAAAACCAACTTGGTTATGATGTATAATTTGTTTGATGTGTTGCTGGATTCTGTTTGTTAGGATCTTGTTGAATATTTTTGCATCTATATTCATTAGTGATATTGGTCTACAATTTTCTTTTCTTGTTGGGTCTTTTACTGATTTGGGGATCAGGGTGATGTTTGCTTCATAGAATGTGTTGGGTAGTCTTCCTTCTTTTTCTACATTTTGGAACAGGTTGAGTAATATAGGTACTAATTCCTCTTTAAAGGTTTGGTAGAATTCTGATGTGAAACCATATGGTCCCGGGCTTTTCTTTCTAGGGAAGTTTTGTATAGTTGATGCTATTTCTGAACTTGATATGGGTCTGTTCAACATTTCCTCTTTATTCTGGTTAAGTCTTGGAAGGTGGCGTGCTTCCAAGTATCAGTCTATTTCCATCAGATTTTCATATTTCTGAGAATAAAGTTTCTTGTAATATTCATTAAGGTTTTTTTGGATTTCTGATGAGTCTGTGGTTATTTCGTCTTTGTTGTTTCTGCTTGATGATATTAGATATTTTACTCTTTTTTTCCTGATTAGGATGGCCAGAGGTTTGTCTATTTTATTGACCTTTTCAAAAAAACCAGCTTTTTGATTTATTGATCTGTTGTATTATTCTTTTGTTTTCAATTTCATTTAATTCTGCTCTAATTTTGGTTATTTCTTTTCTTCTACTGGGTTTGGGGTTGGAATGTTCTTCCTTTTCCAGTTGCGTGAGATGTCCCATTAAGTTGTTAACTTCCTCTCTTTCCGTTCTCTTGAGGAAGGCTTGCAGTGCTATAAATTTCCCTCTTAGAACTGCCTTTGCAGTGTCCCAGAGGTTCAGATAGTTTGTGTCTTCATTGTCGTTTTGTTCCAAAAAATTGACGATTTCTTTCTTAATCTCATCTCTGACCCAGCTATCATTCAGCATTAGGTTATTTAACTTCCATGTTTTTGTATGGGTATGCAGATTCCTGTTGTTACTCAATTCAAGTTTTATTCCTTGATGGTCCGAGAAGATGCATGGAATAATTTCTATTCCTTTAAATTTACTGAGGTTAGACTTGTGACCTAAAATATGGTCAATTTTGGAGTAAGTTCCGTGGGCTGATGAGAAGTATGTGTATTCAGTTTTGTTGGGATGAAATGTTCTGTAGATGTCTGCTAAATCTAAATATTAGATGGTTAGATTTCAATCTAAGATTTCTTTGCTCAGCTTCTTTCTGGAGGATCTATCCAACACTGCCAAGGGAGTGTTGAAATCTCCAACGATTATGGAGCTGGAGGAAATCAAGTTACTCATGTCTGTTAGAGTTTCTCTTATAAATTGAGGTGCATTCTGGTTGGGTGCATAGATATTAGTAATTGAGATCTCATCATATTGAGTATTACCCTTAACAAATATGAAGTGAAACTTCTTTACCTTCCTTACTTTTGATAGTTTAAAGCCTACTGTATCTGCAAAAAAAATTGCAACACGTGCTTTTTTCTGATTACCATTTGCCTGAAATATGGATGACCATCCTTTCACCCCGAGACTGTATTTGTATTTTAAGTTGAGATGTGACTCTTGTATGCAACAAATATCTGGCTTGAGTTTTTGTATCCAGTCAGCTAACCTATGCCTCTTTAGAGGACAGTTTAAGCCATTCACATTGATGGAGAATATTGATAAGTCTGGTGGAATTTTTGGTATCGAGTTTTTCAAAGGTCCAGTGGACATTTTTAATCCTTTCGCCAGTGTGGAAGTTGGAGTTTGATCCGAAGTTTCTGAGTGAGTTTACTTTTGTGGTATAGGATTGGGTTGGTCATTGTGGAGGATAGGTCTGAGAACATCCTGAAGAGCTGGTTTGGTTATGGCAATTTTTTTCAACATATGAATGTCATTGAAGTATTTAATTTCTCCATCATAGATGAAACTCAGTTTAGCTGGATACAAGATCCTGGGTTGAAAGTTTTTTTGCTTTAGGAGATTAAAAGTTGATGACCAGCCTCTTCTTGCTTGAAAAGTTTCAGCAGAGATATCTGCAGTTATTCTAATATTCTTACCTTTGTACCTTATTGTTTTCTTTTGCCGGGCTGCTTTGAGAGTCTTCTCTTCCATGTTAACTTTAGTGAAGCTAATTATGATATGTCTGGGGGATGACTTATTGGGGTTGACTCGTGCTGGGGTTCTGAAGCTGTCTGCTATTTGAATTTCAGATTCTCTAGGCATGTCTGGAAAATTTTCTTTGATAATTTCATGCAGAAGGGCCTCTGTGCCCTCGGAGGCGACTTCATCGTTCTCAAAAATTCCTATAATCCTTATGTTGCTTTTTTTCAAATTATCTGAGAGTTCTCTGAGGGAGTGATCCGTTTTTGCTCTCCATTTCTCTTCCTCTTTGAGAGATTGGGAGCGTTCGAAGACTTTATCTTCAATGTCAGAAATCCTTTCTTCTGCTTGCTCCATTCTGTTACTGAGGGATTCTACTGTATTTTTCATATCTTTGAGGGCTGTAAGTTCTTGCTTCAGTGTGTCTAAGTCTTTGGTGGTTTTGTCTTTAAATTCATTAAATTCTTGAGACAATTTTTGAATTTCTCCTCGAATTCCTAATTCCATTTTATTAATCTTGTCTGCAATCCAAATTCTGAATTCGATTTCTGACATTTCAGCCAGTTGTTTATGAATGGGATCTTCAATCACATCTGCCGTATCTTTTCTTGGGGGGGTTGATGTATTCTGGTTATTCATGTTACCAGAGTTTTTCCGCTGATTCCGCCCCATGGTTATTTTACTCCCTTTGTTTTTTCCCCTGGGGTTTTATCGAGGGCCCGTACAGTGTTGTGGCCTGAGAAACTCGGGCCCTGTCTGGTGTGGTGGAGCAAAGTGGTTCTGTCTTGCTTTCAGCTGGTTTCTGTTCGATCCTATTGCAACTTCTACTCTGGCTTGAAGTCTCAGCTGTGTGGAAAAAGCAGCAATTAAGTCACCCCGCCTGCCCACCTCTGGCCCCAGTTGGAAAAGGAGAATCAAACCTTCCTACAATCGCACACCCAGGGCACCGCCTGAAAAGTCCTCAGTCTATTAGCCCAGTTCAAAAGGTCCAAATCAACTGTCTCAATCGGCACTTGTCTAGGGTGGGAGAGTTCAAGAGGTCTCTGGGGACTGGATCACAGGGGCCTGGTGACTCCTCTGACACGGCTCACCCCAGTGCAGCGTGGAGTCAGGAGGAGCCACCCAGGAAACAGACCAGTCTGGGAAGGTTGACGTCTCCTTCCCCACTTTGCCCCTCCGTCGGACCCAGTCACTGGTATCTCTGCAGATGGCTAACCCAGTTGCCTGCATTGAACAGACACTCCAGGGGTTTGCACCTGCCTGAATCGCAAGGAAGTCTGCCAGGCCCCCGCAGACTGCCGCTATCTAGCAGGAGGAGATGGGGCCTGACATCTTTGAGTGTTTGATGCAGGTGATGGGAAGGTGTTCACTCAGGCTTAGCCCCGTCCCTGATGCATGCTGCTAACAGAACAGAACAGACAACTTTGTGGGGTTCTGTCTCTGTTCCTGTCGAAATCTCCTATAGAAGACGGGCTGTTTTGAGTTCAAACGTCTTTGCTGCTGGAGATTTGCTTCCGAACACCTCTCTGGGTCGGCCCCGCCCTGGAAGCTTCCCTGGGTTTGTGAGCCGGGTCAGGAAATCCCCCGCTCGCCGGTGGCCTCCTCTGGTTGCCCAGGGAGACAGGGGGTGTGGCCTCAGAATATCCAGAAGTGAGCGTTCTGCCGTTAAAGAAAAAACGGCTGTTGATCTACCTCCAGGGAACTGCTGCTCTGGTGTGGGCACTCAGGAGACTCTTTTCTCCTCTGTCCCGCGTCCCAGAGTCAGCACTGAGCGGCCGCAGTTTGTGCTGGGTCCACACCCCTCAAGAGATCCCCCAAGAATCAGAACTCTTGGGGGATGGTCCCCCAGACCCCAGTTGGAAGTGGGGGGGAAGCTAGAGTTTCATTCAGTTTTACGCAACACTACGGCCCAGGGAGGGCTCCTGCACTGTACCACAGGGAAGTGCCGGCAAGGCTTGATTTCTCCTCAGCAGAGTGCCCTCTCCTCGCTCACGTGTCCCAGAGTCAGAGCTGACCTGACGCAGCTCAGGCACTGTGCACTCCCCTCGAGAAATCACCCAAGGATCTGAACTCCTGGGGGATAGGCCCTCAGACCCCAAGTGAGAGTAGGGGCTCTCAGCTCTCAGGGGGAAGCTAGAGTCTTATTCAGTCTTGTGCCCCGTAATGTTGCCCGGGGAGGGTTGCTGCACTGAACCGCAGGGAAGTGCCGCGAAGCGTGACTCCCCCTCAGCCCGGTGCCCTCTCATAACTCGCGCGCCTCAGAGTCAATGCTGACCAGTCGCAACTCGGGGACTGTCCACTCCCCTTGAGAAATCACCCAAGGATCCGAACTCCTGGGGGACAGGCCTCCAGACCTCAGTGGGTGGGAGGGGAGTGCCGGGAGGGTTGCCGGCGAAGGATTCCCAAAGTTTTATTCAGTTTTATGCCTGGCAGGAGAATGCCACGACACCCCAGTAGGGGAGGTAGGTGCTGTTTTTAGAAGGTCTCTCCCGTGGAGTGTAGTGGGAGGGCCTTTGATTTCTGCCTGCTTGTTTAATTGTGGGGCTCTTGAGCCGGTCTCATGGGGGAGGGGGACTCTGGTCCGCTTGGTGGTGGATTTTGTACATTTTGTTTGCGTCCTTGTGATCACAACTTGCCTCAGCGGTGTTGATGTGCGTTCTTCAACCTTCTCTCTTGGTGAGGCTCAAGTCCACCAGGATACTTACTAAATTCCTGTCCCTTAACTCTCCTTCTGGACGGGAGCCTCTGTTGAAAGCTGGCTTCAGTCCGCCATCTTGTCTCCCTCCTCTGCTCTAATTTTGGTTATTTCTTTTATTCTACTGGGTTTGGGGTTGGAATATTCTTCCTTTTCCAGTTGCTTGAGATGTCCCATTAAGTTGTTAACTTCCTCTCTTTCCGTTCTCTTGAGTAAGGCTTGCAGTGCTATAAATTTCCCGCTTAGAACTGCCTTTGCGGTGCCCCAGAGGTTCTGATAGTTCATGTCTTCATTGTTGTTTTGTTCCAAAAAGGTAGCGATTTCTTTCTTAATCTCATCTCTGACCCAGCTATCATTCAGCATAAGGTTATTTAACGTCCATGTTTTTGTATGAGTATGCAGATTCCTGTTGTTACTCGGCTCAAGTTTTATTCCATGGTGGTCCGAGAAGATGCATGGAATAATTTCTATTCCTTTAAATTTACTGAGGTTAGACTTGTGACCTAAGATGTGATCGATTTTGGAGTAAGTTCCATGGGCTGATGAGAAGTATGTGTATTCAGTTTTGTTGGGATGAAATGTTCTGTAGATGTCTGCTAAATCCAAATGTTGGATGGTTAGGTTTGAATCTAAGATTTCTTTGCTCAGCTTCTTGTTGGAGGATCGATCCAACACTGCGAAAGGGGTGTTGATATCTCCGACGATTATGGAGCTGGAGGAAATCAAGTTGCTCATGTCTGTTAGAGTTTGTCTTATCAATTGAGGTGCATTCTGGTTGGGTGCATAGATATTAATAATTGAGATCTCATCATAGTGAGTATTACCCTTATCAAATATGAAGTGACCGTTCTTGTCCTTCCTTACTTTTGTTGGTTTAAAGCCTATTGTATCTGCAGATAAAATTGCAACACCTGCTTTTTCTGATTACCATTTGCCTGAAATATGGACGACCATCCTTTCACCCTGAGTCTGTATTTGTCTTTTAGGTTAAGATGTGACTCTTGTATGCAACAGATATCTGGCCTGAGTTTTTGTATTCAGTCATCTAACCTATGCCTCTTTAGAGGACAGTTGAAGCCGTTCACATTACTGGAGAATATTGGTAAGTCTGGTGAAGTTTTGGGTATCGAGTTTGTCAAAAGTCCAGTGGCTATTTTTAATCCTTTCACCAGTGTGGAAATTGGAATTTGATCTGAAGTTTCTGAGTGAGTTTACTTTTGTGGTATAGGATTGGGTTGGTCGTTATTGAGGATAGGTCTGAGAATATCCTAAAGAGCTGGTTTGGTTATGGCAAATTTCTTCAACATATGAATGTCATTAAAGTATTTAATTTCTCCATCATAAATGAAACTCAATTTAGCTGGATACAAGATCCAGGGTTGAAAGTTATTTTGCTTTAGGAGATTAAAAGTCGATGACCACCCTCTTCTGGCTTGAAAAGTTTCAGCAGAGAGATCTGTAGTCATTCTAATATTCTTGCCTTTGAAGGTAATTGTTTTCTTTCTCCTGGCAGCTTTGAGGATTTTCTCCTTCATATTAACTTTAGTGAAGTTAATTATGATATGCCTTGGGGATGTCTTATTGGGATTGAGTCGTGCTGGGGTTCTGAAGCTCTCTGCTATCTGAATTTCAGAATCTCTAGGCAGGTCTGGAAAATTCTCTTTCATAATTTCATGCAGAAGGGCCTCTGTGCCCAGCAAGGCCACTTCATCTGTTTCTGGAACTCCTATGATTCGGATATTCGCCTTCTTCGAATTATCCCAGAGCTCTCTGAGTGAGTGATCTGTTTTTGCTCTCCATTTCTCTTCCTCTTTGAGAGTTTGGGAGCGTTCAAAGGCTTTATCTTTGATGTCAGAAATCCTTTCTTCTCCTTGCTCCCTTCTGTTGCTGAGGGATTCTACTGTATTTTTCATATCTTTGAGGGCTGTAAATTCTTGCTTCGTGTGTCTAAGTCTTTGGTGGTTTTGTCTTTAAATTTGTTAAATTCTTGAGACAACTTTTGAATTTCTCCTCAAATTCCTAATTCCATTTTATTAATCTTGCCTGCAATCCAAATTCTGAATTTGATTTCTGACATCTCAGCCAGTTGATTATGAATGGGATCTTCAATTGCATCTGCCATATCTTTCCTTGGGGGGGGTTGATCTATTCTGGTTATTCATGTTACCAGAGTTTTTCCACTGATTCCACCCCATGGTTGTTTTACTCCCTCGGATTTTTTCCCCTGGGGCTTTGTCGAGGGCCCGTACAGTGTTGTGGCCTGGGAAACTGGGGCCCTGTCTGGTGTGGTGGGGCTAAATGGTTCTGCTTTGTTTTCAGCTGGTTTCTGTTCCACCCTAGTGAAACAGATACTTTGGATTGAAGTCTCAGCTGTGGAGAAATATCAGCAATTAAGTCACTCCACCCCCCACCGGCAAACAATTGGAAAAGAAAAATCAAACCTTCCTACCACCGTGCACCTAGGGCACCACCTGATTTGTCCTCACGTGATAGGTTCAGTTCAAAAATATCCAAATCAATTGTCTCAGTCTGCACCTGTCTCAGGTGAGAGAGTTTAAGAGGTCTCTGGTATCTAGATCACAGGGGTTTGTTGACTACTCTGGTGTGGCTTGCTCCAGTGCTGCGTGGAGTCAGGATAAGCCACCCAGCCTATAAATCAGTCTGGGAAGGTTGCTGCCTCCTTCCCCACCTTGCACCACTTCACACCCAGTCACTGATAGCCCTGCATTTGGCTGACCCAGTTGCCTGTATTGAATTAGTACTCCAGGATTTTGTACCTGCCTGAATCACAAGGAAGTCTGCCAGGCCTCTGCGCTCTGCCTCTCTCCAGCAGGAGGAGGTGAGGCCTGACGACCTCGGGCACTAGATGAAGGTTGAGGGGTTTTCACTCAGGTCCAGTCTCACCCCTGATTAATATTACTGACAGAACAGAACAGAACAACTCTGCGTTTCCCCTGCAGAAGAGAAGCTGAATTGAGTTCCAAATCAGCTTGTCTTTGCTTTTGTATTGTCTATAGGCTGACGATACCCTGAAGGCCAGGTGCGTCTTAGGTTTAGTAAAGCGGACCTCTGGGTCAGCCCCGCCCTGGGAGTTTCCCTGGTTTGCAAGTTTATGTTGCCTCAGGCAAACTCAGAGTCTCTGGTTGCCCAGGGAGACAGGGGATGTGGCTTCAGAATATTCTGTAGTGAGCCGTATTGCTAGCAAAAGAGGGCTGCTGCCTTATGGCTCAGGCAACCGTTGCTCTGGTTTAGCTCCCCTCCGGCCAATCGTCCTCTCTCTGCTCCGTACCCCAGAGTCTGCACCGACAGGCTGCATCCCAGCACTGTCTACACCCCTCGAGCAATCACCCAAGAGTCTGGACCCCTGGGGACAGGCCTCCAGTCCTTGGAGCGAGAGCAGAGGTGAGCGTGGGGAGTGCTGGAAGCCTGGGGTTGCGGGCAGAGAACACACACAGCTTTACACAGTTTTATGCCTGGCTGTATTATCACCAAAAGACGGCTGTCACACTGTTCCTCAGGGAACTGCCACTCTGGTGCAGTCCCCTCTCCAATGACCGACCGGGACTGGCCTCCAGACCCCAGTGTGAGCGAAGGAGAGCGCTGGGAGCTCAGAATTCCAGGTAGAGACCATATACAGTATACACAGTTTTATGCCTGGCAGGAGGATGCCGTGGCACCCCAGTAAGGGAGGTAGGTCCAGTTTTTAGAGAGTCTCTCCCGTGGAGTGTAGTGGGAGGAGCTTTGAACTCTGCCCGGTTGTTTGTGGGGCACTCTGAGCCATTCTCATGGGGGAAGGGACTCCCGTCTGCTTGGTGATGGATTTTGTACCTTTTGTTTGTATCCTTGTGGTCGCAGCTTGCCTCAGTGGGGTTGACGTGTGTTCTACAACCTTCTCTCTTAGTGCAGCTCAAATCCACCAGGTTACTTGCTGAATTTTTATCCTTTAACTCTCCTTCTGAACGGGAGCCTCTGTGGAAAGCTGGCTTCAGTCAGCCATCTTGTCTCCTCCCCCTCTTGAGGCCAAATTCGAGCATTCATATAGCTTCATTCCTCTGCACAGGGTGAATGGTCCACAAGGCAAAGGGACATGCCCATCAGGAGTTGATACCTTTATTTTCAGACCACATTTCATGGATCCACATATGTGTATTCAATGTTTCTCTCAGTCTAGGGTAGAGGCCATCAAGGGAAGAGAATAAGGGTGCACTTCAAGATGAGGGGCAAGATCTCCCTTTTGCCAACATGTTTTGGCCTGAATGGTCCAAAAATTCTGTATTTAAATATGGTTTTCAAAGGTGTTATAAAAATGTATTTGTTGAGGTAGGAAATTATTGTTTTATTTAACAGTTAGTAAATTTGAATGATAAATTATGCATATTCACATAGATGACTTGTAGACATCTATTTGTACTCTTGCCTCAGGCCCTACTGCTGTTAGAGGTACAGCACCTGTGCCCCCAATGACTGTGCACATGTATGATTTTATTTAAGCCTCATAACCAACCATCCTGTGTGGTTAAGAGTTATTAACCCGTTTTACAATTTTCAGGACAAGAGAATTTGAACAACAAGTCTTATCAACACTGTCAAATACTGCAAAGGGCTTGAGGAGAAAGAGGATCAAAACAGGACAATGAGGTGGAGCCTGCAGTTCAGTAAGTAGGGTGCTGGCCACATACATCAAGGCTGCTAGTTTTGAGCTTGGCTTGGGCCAGCTAAAACACCAGTGACAACTAAAACAAAAAAATAACTGGTCATTGTGGTGGACACTGTGGTAGTCCTATCTCCTTGGGAAGCTGAGGCAAGAGAATCATTTAAGCCCAAGATTTTGAGGTTGTTGTGAGCTGTCATGCCACATCACTCTACCAAGGGTGACATAGTGAGACTCTGCCTGGAAAAAAAAAAAAAGGACAATAGACTTAGCAGGAAGTCTTTAAATATAATCTTTGAGAATGAAAGTTTAGTACAGTGGCGGATCCCAAAGCTAGATTGTATAACAGGAAAAGCACGTGGTGAGAAACAGAGACATTGAGTTGAGGCTTCTCAGTGATGTTTAACAGTAAAAAAAGGAAGTATTTTGCCTGCCTGTCATAGAAGAGACTGAATCATGGTGAAATTGGAGAACAAAGAGTCAATGTGAGGCAAAAAACTGAAGATACTGGAGGAAATGAAAATGAATACCATGAGATATATGTCAGCAGAGTGGAAGAGAGTTCAACCAACATTAAGTGCCTTGTCTGCTCTAGGTAATAGGGCTTCTGAAGACATACTATAAATGTCACAGTCAAAGATTTCAAGGAAAGTGGAAAGTCCACATATTCCCACAAGTTGAGTATGAAAAATAACAAGTAACTAGGCATATTTATAATGTAGGTGAATTAACGTTTTAATGGAGGTAAGTAGTAACAACAGAAGAGTGAGCTGGCTCATAGCTAGGCTACTCCAGCAAGACAATGCTGGTTATTAAAAAGATAATATATATGGCATTTTGCTAAAGAGTTGGAAAGTTGAAGAAACAGTTGTAGTATTGGGCAAGAACACTGAATGGCCAAATTTGCAACGTTCTTATGACCCAAATCATGTCAGTGTAGATATTTTACAATGTAGAAGCAACAGACTAAATGTTAAGATTCTTTTATGTATTTTGTGCACTCTTTTAATAAATATTTACTGAGTTAGGTGCTTGGGATGGGAAGGCTTAACCTTTATGGGAAAGAGTTGATTAGGAAACAGATAAGAGCCAAATGGTATGATCAGTATTCTGAGAAAAGGAAACACAAGAAACTGTGGGAACCCATAGACTTCCAAGACCTGGTGTTTGCCTTTCTCTTTGTTCATATGTTTCCATGCCCTAGACCAGGTAATTCAAGAAGTTCTTCTCCCAGCTTAGTATTGTATTCCTTGAAAGAAGCCAAACATAGATCCTTGAAAGTATTTCCTGAGTTGGCCCTGGGATGCTGAGGGCTATACCCTCAGTGTCATATAGATAACATAACCTGAAGAGTTATAGCAATCAGGACACTGAATGCAGGTACTTCTTAGGGATCTGAATGGCAGTTCCAATAACAGCTGGAGAGTGTAAGAATCCCCATATTCAGAATCAATGATCCGAGTTACAAATCAGTACCTGAGCTCTCATTGTTAGATTTCCTACATGTAAAAAGAGGGTAACTGGTCCTTACTCTACCTACTTCAGAGATCTTTGTGGATGTTAAGTGAGCTAATGGAAGTGAAAGGACTTTTCAACAATGTAAGTTATGACATATCATTCCTTTCCTGAATACTCTCCAGTGATGATAATATCCCCTATCTCACAGGGTTGTTTGTAGACTCAGCAAAATGTAGGTGCCAAAATAAGTGGGCCCCACTATTCCACCAACCCGTCCTTTCAGATTCACGTTTAAACTATTTACTGAGTATGAATACTTCTCTCCCTCTCCTCTACCACCTTTTTGGTCTATTCCTGCTGTGTTCTTACTTGTCCATCTGCTGCCAATGTGATTGTTCCCAACATATTTTTAAAATAGTGGTAAGGGTATTATTTATTAAAACTCTCTAATGTCTTCCCATTGCAATTAAAGCAATGACCAAATTATTTTCAATGGTCCATAAAATCTTACCTGATATAGTCTCCCCCCCCCACTCATTACCCTATCTTGTTTTCTTCAAGAATTTATTACCTATGGTATTTGTTTATTTCCTTCTGGTTTATCTACTCCTCTATAATATAAGTTTCACAAGAACAAGTTCGAGATGTGTGTCTGGAGCCTACCCATGTATGGTAAATAATATATGTTGCATTATTGAATGAATTAATGAGTAAATGTATGTGTCTTCTTATCAGTGCCTGAGAATATTATGTCCATCTTTTTTAGACCAAAGTCAAATTTTACCTCTTCTATGAAGGTGACCATTATTCTCCTGCTAAAAGTGTGACAAATACTGAGAAAACACCACCTGTAAAATTAGAAATGAAGATTCAAGTAGTGGAGGAAAGCCTGACTTTCTGGTCTGGCTCTGCCTCTTATTTACTTAGAGACCATAAACAAATCAATCTCTCTGAATTCCAGTTTCTTCATCAGAAAAATGTGGACAATAGTAATTCCCATTTCAAAAATTTGCAATGACAATCAGTACTGGCTATAATGTACTTAGCACATGGTAAGGTGTGGTACAGATATTAGTTTATTATGTGGGAAATCTTTCTAAGTATTCTTTCCTAGAAGATTTTGTTGCAAATTATTCCTTCTTCCTTATTATTCCAATTTCTCTGTTCGGTGTCTGATTTTGTGGGTTTCTGGAGGGCAAATATGAATTCTTATTTATCTTTATTTTTATATCTGAGGATGTTGAATAAAATAATGTATTTGTAGGATCAGTGCCTGTGGCTCTAGCAGGTAAGGAACCAGCCACATACACCAGAGCTGGTGGGTTCAAATCCAGCCTGGGCCTGCCACACAACAATGACAACTACAACCAAAAATAGCTGGACATTGTGGCAGGTGCCTGTTGTCCCAGCTACTTGGGAAGCTGAGGCAAGAGAATAGCTTAATCCCAGGAGTTGGAGGTTGCTGTGAGCTATGATACCACAGCACTATACCCAGGGTGACAGCTTGGGGCTCTGTCTCAAAAAATAATAATAATAATAATAATAATGTATTTGTAAATCTAACAAAGGTGCTAAATGTTTTACACAGGTTATCTTATTCATTCCATGTAATAATCCAGTATGAAATTTTAATTTCTGAGGCTTAGTTTTCTCATCTATGAAACAGTAACCTCAACTTAAAGGTCTATCATAAGGCTCAAATAAGATGATGGACATAAAAGGTCTAGTACAATTCTAGGCACTCGAAAGAAATGCCAGGTCTCATACTGCCTATTTTCCATTTACCCATATGCATTCACCCTCTACTCTCCTCTGCATACCTCTTTGCCCCATGAAAGTGATCCATGAAGACTACATCAATTGAGTGCCCTTCATTTTTTGCTTATTTGAGAATTCATTCATGGATGCCATTAGTAGAAGAATTGGAAGACAGAGATACTCATCCAGCTTCCTACCTGCTGAGCTGCATGTTGGTGGTAGCTGTATTCCTCTAAGAAGGCCATGGTTCTGGAGGAGTTGGCCTCTCCTTTATTTTCTTTCTTTCTCTATGTGAGTGTGTGTCCACGTCTGTATATTAATCTATTTCTGTTATGGTAACTTAACTTCTCCTAGGGATGGCAAAAGCAACTGTCTATGTCTATACCCAAAGTACATTATGACTCTTTGTTGGTTTCTTTAACCTTATCCACAATTTTGGAAATAGATACTCAATTACCCAGTTTGAATAAACCATTTATTTTTCATACACTCTGTATTATAAAAGAAATTATAGAGGTGAAGTAACAGCCCAAGATCATAAAGTTTCACCCTTGTGGAACACAAAGCATCAGATTAGCAAATAAAAACCCAGTATTTCTTGTAGAACTAATGGTTTTATGCCTTGTAACTGTTCTAATCCTTTATTTAGTTCATGATAGGATTGACTACCAATACAAAGGAAGTCATCTGCCATGGAATTAGAAAAGGCTTATGTATAAAAGAACCACTTGCCTCGTTGAATGAAACAGAAAATGGGACATGGAATTTCTTCAAGGTTCAGCTTGGGGAAGACAAGGATGAGAGGGACTTGGCAACAGGCTTCTAATATAATGTAATTATTATGATGAAGACAGCAAATTGCATTTTTCCATTGTCCCTCAATGAAAAATGAAGACATGCAGCCTTAAATTACAACAAAGCATATTAAAATTTACTTTAAGGCAGAATTTTATTTCTCAGTTCTAGTTGTTAATAGTAATGTTATAACTATAATAGCTTTCAGTTATAGAGTACTTACTATATATCTAGTGATGTACGAACTGCATTACTTACATTCTCTTATTTATTTCTCAGGAAGACTTTTCAAGATAATCATCACGATCCTTACCTGAAGAGTAAGGATTCTGGGGCTCAGAGAGATAAAATGACTTGCCTGAGGCCACATCATTGTTATGTGGTGAAACATGAATTGAGACCTAGTACTGTCTGACACCCAAATCCATTATGGAAATCACTACACTAATGTCAAGAAACAACAACAACAAAATCACGGATGAGGAATTGTTCAGAGATATTCAACCTTTTTTCTTTTCTGCCACACACTGGAAAAAGAAAAGTTGTCTTGGGCCTCTTAGTAAATATACAAACACTAACAAAAGCTGACTAGCAAAAAAATAAAAGGCCCCTGCATACTTTTTATGATATTCAACACCACAGATAAGCAAAAATGTTCTCACAAAATCAGCATATGGCCTATGCCAGTTGGCCACCCCTGGAGCTGGTTTAAGCACTTATGTTAATGAAGCCACATGGTGAGTTTCCTCACTCAACAGCTCTTTTTACTCCTCCCCAACCATTATTTCAGGGCTGGATATTTTTGTCAGTCAATCCAGCATGTGTTACACATAAAGTAGACCAAAGAAGAGTATGAGATCAAGTCACAACAGTCAGTCCCCACTGCTGGAAACAAAATCCAGTATGCACCATATCAGTGACAGTAGGATGGATTCTAGAATGCACCAGCAAGAAAATATTCTCTTGGAACACCAAAGCAAACTTCATCTCTCACATATACATTCTACTCAGTGACCCATTTAAATACAACAGAGTGAAAGAGGTAGGGAATAAAGAGAATAAAGAGGATACTAAACTCTAGGTTGTAAGCCTGGGGTTGGTATAATAGCTTGGTCAATTATTTATATAGCTCTTTCTATTTTACTTCTCAATGAGGAGATTGTACTCAAGAACCTTTAATATTCTTTGCTACTTTAACATTCTGTAGTTGTCTCATATTGCCACACTACCATCCTAATTACCCAGAGACTTGAACAGTTTGTTGTAGGTACATTAGTAAGATTCATCTACATCTTAACTTATACCTATGCCTATACCTATATCTATACTTATATTCACATCTCTATATATCAACACAGTCTTGAGTTTTAGTTCTGCAACAAGTATGTTCTGCTAGTTACAAGAATTAATTTAGTGCTTTAGTTTACTTATCACAATAGGGGAACAAAGAAGGTAATTAATTAATCTAAGGTAAACCTATATAAAGCTACCATCCTAAGGCTTAATACTTTTTAGCTTCTTTCCCTTAAGACAGTGGGGAAAGACGGAGAGGAGAGGAATTATCGGGAGGCGCTAACTCTGTTCCCAGAACCAGTGTCAGTAGTTAGCTTCCTATTTAGGAATTTCTTGGCACATCTTCCATGTATAGCAATGCAAAAGCTAATAATTGTGCTGTATTTCACTTACTCTCACTTCACAATTCATGCTGTTCATGTAAATATCTGACTAAAAGAGAAGAAAAATTTAACTATGTAATCCGCCAGATTACCACATTACATTCTATCACCTATACTACTTTACTTAATTCTTCCAACAATACTGGGAGATCACTACAAAGAGAAAAACTCATTTGATTCATGATTAAATGGAGGTGCAGAAGGGTTTGGCAACTTGGCCAAAGATCCGCAGCTAGTTATTGGCAGAACTGGGAATTGAACTCAAGTCCATCTTTTCTGTATAAGACATGGCAATGTGTAATCTGAAGGTTGATGTTCAAAAGGAACTTAGTTGCTGAAAAATCAATTTTCAGTTTAGGTAACAAAGAAGTTATAAAAATTATTATACATGATATGGGATTAGAGTTGGGCATTAGAAGATGGGTAGATTTAGTTCCCTTGGCAAATGCTATTTCTTCTAGCTCTTTCTATATGAGATGCATAGCTAACTCTTTCTTTTCATTTATTCTACAAATATTTACTGAGCACCTAAGTCAAATAAAATGTTGTGGATAACTCAGGAAGGCCTCAAGTGATACTACTGATGCCAAACCACAGCAAAAAATCTGGATCCTTCTGGAGCTTTATCACTGCAGATAGGCAAATGGTGTATTCCATAAAAAAATAAAATGAGCTCTCCAAAAACAAACACCTTGGAGTTGAAAGCAAATGTTACACTGCTTAACTAGCTTGCCTCCTCCATCTCCCTAATAATTATTATGCTACTTCCTGGGAGATGTGAATTGTAGATAAGGAGATTGACCCGGTAAAGCTGAGCAACTGGGAAGAGATTATAAAACATTTTTACTGGATACCAATTTACAAACAATTTTTGTATCCCTTCATGAGCTATATACTCTTTTGAATAGGGGTTAAAATACCCAAGGTTATGAGATCAACATATGCCCTAGAGAATGACATCAGCAGAATGGATAACTAGCTCCAAGTTCTTATTTCTCAAAGGAAAAAAGAAAGAAGCCATGTGAACCAAATTTGTAGAAACTCTGAAAAGCAATCAAAGGGTTACAGCACCAAGGACATGCCAAATCAAGTAAAAGCCATGTTAAAAATAGTAGGAAAGAGTTTTTTGACTTTTTTTTAAATTAGGCCTTGTCCCATACCCTCACCAGAGTGACAATGGTCTTGCACTTCAGCAACAACAGCTCAGTTCCTAGTTTCCCCTCTCAAACCAGAGAGAAACTAGCAGACTTTATTTGCAAAAGTATGGTTTAAATCTTTTCTAACTGGGTCCACCTAAAGGACTAAGTTGCTGATATCTATCTCACAAAACTCAGTACATAGGTGGAAAAAGAGGTAGACGTCAGTTGTGAAATCTATAAAAAAAACTATAAAACGTATAGATGCCTGGATCCATAAAGGACATGCGAAGACATGCAAAAGACCATCTAAATCCTGAAAGAGAAACTCAGGTGATACTCTTTGAGAAATTAAGACATTCAAAGGCAGCCATGCATATGAATGAATTAAGAAAGCCACATGTATGCCGAGGTAAGTATGCAGAAATATCTCAAGAAGACCTTAACTCTCACTTCACATGTATTCCTAGGCTCAAGTAAGTGTAGCTAACTTGTGAATGACTATCACAAAACAGAACCAGTCTATAAAGATTTGGAAAGCTGGATGTTCTCTCTTTTTCAGTTTAATTTTGCTTTTGTTTTGTTTTGTTTATTTATTTCAGCATTCAAGGAAATCTCTGTCAAATACTACCTGTACGTAACCTAAAAAAGGGGCAGTGAGCACATCCACATGACAAAGAATATTTTTGCAAAATTAGTTTGGAAAAGTCTCAGAACAAATGTACTACATAAAATTTAACTACAAATAAAAGTAAAACAAATAAAAAGGGAATCTGATTTTCAGAGTTACCACATTATGAAAATCAAATACAAAATTTTCTACGAAAATTATGACATGCAAAATAAATTGGAAAAACCATCCTCAGATGTCAGACTTATAGAAAAATGCTTAAAAATAGCTGTCTGAAATACATTCAGTTTATAAAGACAGACAAAAGAACTAAAGGAAAGCTCTAAAATATATTAACAAAATTAGAATATCAACAAAGAGAGAAAATATGAGACAAAATCAAACAAATATTCTGGTGCTGGCAATTACAATAACTGAAATAAAAATTCACTATAGGATTTCAACTGAAAATTTGAGTAGGCAGAGAAACAATCAGTGCACTGTAAGAAAAGACATTTAAAATTCTCAAGTCAAAGGAGCATGGAAAAAAGACATAAGCAAAGTAAGCAGAGTGTAAGAGATGTGAGAATACCATCAGATTGAGAAATATACACACAATGGGATTCTCAGAAGAAATAGAAAGAGAGATTATTTGAAGAAAAATGGTAGGTAACTTCCCAAATTTGAATAAAGACATAAGTTTACAAATCCAAGAACTTCAACAAATTCTATGTGGGATAAAGCCAAAGATATGTGAAGACATATTACAAGTAAACCTTTGGTATCCAAACAGAAAGAGAGGACTTTGAACACAGCAAGAGAGAAGTAACTCAACACACAAAAGAAATCCTCAAGAAGATTATCAGCAGATGTTTTATTAGAAACCTTGCAAGCCAGAAACTCAGAGGAATAATATATTTAAAATGGCTGAAATTAAATAAAGCCTATCAAATGAGAGTCCTATATTTGACCAAACTATTCTTAAATTACACATAAGTTTAGAATGTTGTGTGTAGTCTCAGGGTAACCTGAAGGAAAATATCTATGCATACACTAAAAAGGAATTGAGAAATGAATCAAAACATGTCACCACAAAAAAATCACATCCCACAATATGGAGAAATCATATGTACATTATGTTATGTGAAATAAGCCAGTCACATAAAGAGAAATTATATGTAACTCAACTTAAATGATATACATGAAGTAGTCAAGTTCATAGACACAGAAAATAGAATGGTGGTTACCAGGATCTGGAAGACAGTTACTGTTTAACTGGTACAGAGTTTCAGTTTGACAAGATAAAAGATTTGAGGAAATTGGTGTTGGTGATGGTTGTACCACAGTGTGAATGTACTTAATGCCATACAACTATACACTTAAAAATGGTTCAAATGGTAAATTTTGTGCTATGTATATTTTACCAAAATTTTTAAAAGGGAAAACTTAAGACATTCCCAGATAGACAAAACTAGGACAATTTATAACTTCTAAGACTGCCTTAAAAATATGCCAAAGGCAGTCTTCCTAGTTGAAATTAAAGGATAATAGAGAGGAGCATTATTATGATTTGTTAAATCATACAAAGATACAAAATTCATTAGTAAAGATAAATATATGAATATATATAAAAAACCAATAAAATTATAATAATGGTTTGCAACTGCACTTTTTATTGTTCTATAGGAGTTAAAAGACACATACTTAAAATAATTATGTCTATAAAATAAGGCACAAATTAAAGAGACATAATTTGTGACATCAATAATATAAATGGAGGGTAGAGCTTTATGGTACCAGAGTTTTTGTATGTGAATATAATTATTTTTTGTATCAATTTGAATTAGATATTTATAACTTTAGGATTATATACGCAATCTCCAAGGCAATCACAAAGAAAATATGTAAAGAGTATACACAAAAGAAAATTAGAATGTAATCAAAATATGTCATTACAAAACATAAACTAACCACAACATAAGTAAGTAATGTAGGAAATGAGGAATAAAAATGCATAAAATATATAGAAAATATGGGAAAATGGCTTCAGAAAGTTCTTGCATATCAGTAATTATTTTAAATGCACATGAATTATATTCCCTAATCAAAAGACAAAAATTGGCATTGTGTATTTCAAAAGTGATCCAACTATATGCAGTATACAAAAGTATCACTTTAGATGTAATAATGCAAATAAGTTGAAAGTCAAAGAACAGAAAAAGACATTTGATGTTCACAGTAACCAAAAGAGACATGAGTTGGCTTTACCAATATCAGACAGAATAGACTTTTAGTAAAAATGAATAAATAAATAAATAAAAAGTTACAACAGACCAGTGATTTTCAACAGGTGTACCACAGCACACGGGTGTGCCATTTTACATGAAAATTTGTCAAGATCATTAATTAAATTATTTTTGAAAGAAGTTCAAAGTACAATAAGTATATTATTTTTTACTCTTTTTTAGCAACATAAGTGTGCAGATGTTTAACTATTGGTTCGAGTGTGTCTTGAGATTAAAAAAGGTTGAAAAATACTACAATAGACAAAAAGGAATATTATATATTAACAAAAAGAACAATTCACCAAGAAGGTATGTATGACAATTATAAACATGTATACATCAAAATGAGTGCTCCTAAATATACGAAGCTAATATTTTTAAATTGATAGAATTGAAAGAAAAAAAGAAACAGCTGTATAATAGTGAAGCTTTAATACACCACATTCAATAATAGAAAACCCAGACAGATCAATAATAGAGGACCTGAACAATACTATAAATCGGTTAGATATAAATAAGACCTTAGCCAACAATAGAAGATTGCAGATTTTTGCAGGTTCACATGGATTGTTCACTAGGATATGTAATATGGTAGGCCACAAAACAAGGATAATACATTCTTTTAATTTTCCCATTTTTATGTCCTTTATTTTTAAAGGATTGATTATTTTATCATTATTTTGTTTTATTTCAGAGAGTTATGAGAGTTTTGGTTAAATAAATTGGTTTTTTTATATTTATTTTTTTTTTTTATTAAATCATAGCTGTGTACATTAGTATGATCATGGGGCACCATTCACTTGGTTCATAGACTGTTTGACACATTTTCATCACACTAGTTAACATAGCTTTCGTGGCATTTTCTTAGTTACTTTGCTAAGACCTTTACATTCCACTTTTACTGTCGGTGTCGCAGGGCCGCTGACCAGCAGGGACGAGGACACCAACGGAAGGATCAAGGGCACTTTATTGTAGAAATGATACAGCTCGGAAAAAAGCAGGCTCTCCTCTCCCTCCCTCTTCTTTTCTCCTGAAATGGAATCTGTACTGCCAGGGTTTGAGGCAGGAAGGTTCACACGGGATTCGGACAGACCCGTGGGGCGCCCTGCAGGCAGCTTGCGGAGGACAGGTGAGTAAGCGCAGCAGCGTCCCCCCGGGTGGAAAGCCTTAAGTAGTGGCCAGAACAACAGTGGCTCTGAATCACGCCTAATGACCATTACTTAAGAAAGCAAGGACACCTGCCTGACTAATCATCCTAACTCAAAATAATCTGGCTCCTCGTGGCCCTCAGGCGAGAAAGCCTATTGTCTCATCTTCCCTACAGAGTCTAAAACCCTCCTGGAGGGACGCCTCTGTACTGAGTCTCACCGGCTGAGAAGGGGGCCCCCCGGCTTAGGGAAGGGGCTCCGTTATAGGTTGCCTAATGTAGTACAAGCAGTTAGCGCCTCATCTGTTTCTGGGGAGCAGCTATCTCTACAGGTTAGGTTTTTCCCATCCCTCCACCATTTTAGGCCAGCGGCCGTCATCGTCTTACAGGTCTCTCCACATTTTACTTTGACTCAAACTGTACAAAGGCAATTTGTGAATCCTAATAAATTGCTTTTGTACAGTTTGAGTCAAGTTATACATGTGCCCCTTACACAGACAGTATGCATTGTACCAGTAGCTGTGGATTTACCCCTCCATTCCTTCCCCCTCCCACGTGCTTGCTTTCCATTGAGTTTTACTGCCAATGTGCACACAGACGTTGATCAGTTAGTTCCACTTTAAATCCACTCTTGTTAATTGGTGTTTGGGCTGGTTCCACATCTTTCCAATTGTGAATTGTGCTGCAATAAACATTGAAGTGCAGGTGTCTTTTGATAAAATGAATTTTTTTCCTCTGGGCATATGCCCAATAGTGGGATTGCTGAATCAAATGCTATGTCTACTATTACTTCTTTGAGTTTTCTCCTTACTATTTTTCACAGAGGTTGCTCTAGTTTTCAGTCCTACCAATAGTGTATAAGTGTTCCTATTGCTCTACAGCATGCCAGCATCTGTTGTTTTGGGATTTTTTGATAAAAGCCATTTTCACTGGAGTAAGGTGATACCTCCTGGTTCTAATTTGTATTTCCCTGATGATTACGGACATTGAGCTTATTTTCATACGTCTATTGACCATTAGTCTATTTTTTTAAAGCTTCTATTCATGTCTTTTGCCCACTTTCTTATGGGGTTGTTTGATATTGCCCTAATAATATACTTAAATTCTTCATCAAGTCTGATTTTCATCCCTTTGCAATATGTAGAGCAAGCAAATATTGTCCAGTATTCTGGAGGTGGTCTATTCACCCTATTGATTGTTTCCTTGGCTGTGCAAAAGCCTTTTAATTTAATCAGATCCCTGTAGGTAGAAATATAATGCAAGTGGACATTCCAGAGGACTAGCACAAGAATGTCCCTGGGCGTCAGGCGCCAACTGCTCAGAACACCTATGGTGGCAAGGGGAGTCAGAATGTTTGCCTACATAGACAGAAAACTAGTTTAGGGACATCTGAGTAAAATTTAGTAGCTAAGTGGAGAGAGCATATCAGCAGAGTTAGAAGAGGAATAAAAATTACCTTCGAGGGCGGCGCCTGTGGCTCAGTCGGTAAGGCGCCGGCCCCATATACCGAGGGTGGCGGATTCAAACCCGGCCCCGGCCAAATGGCAACCAAAAAATAGCCGGGTGTTGTGGCGGGCGCCTGTGATCCCAGCTACTCGGGAGGCTGAGGCAAGAGAATCGCTTAAGCCCAGGAATTGGAGGTTTCTGTGAGCTGTGTGAGGCCACGGCACTCTACCGAGGGCCATAAAGTGAGACTGTCTCAAAACAAAAAAAAAATTACCTTCGAGCTGAGACAATCTAGCCAGAAGTTTATAAATGTAAGTGTTCCTCTCTCATCACCTAAGGCAAGTTTGTTACATATTTAGTTCTGCCCTTGAGAATTGTTCTATGATTTAGTCGCAGGCATCCTCAAACTTTTTAAACAGGGGGCCAGTTCACTGTCCCTCATACCATTGGAGGGCTGAACTATAGTTTAAAAAAAAAAAAAACTATGAACAAATTCTTATGCACACTGCACATATCTTATTTTGAAGTAAAAAACAAAACAAAACGGGAACAAATACAATCACACCGCCTCATATGTGGCCTGCGAGCTGCAGTTTGAGGACCCCTGATTTAGTGCCTCCACCTTGATGACCTTTTTTGTAATCAAAAGACCACTGGCAGACAGCACCTGTGGCTCAAAGGAATAGGGCGTCGGCCCCATATGCTAGAAGTGGCGGGTTCAAACCCAGCCGTGGCCAAAAGCTGCAAAAAAATAAATAAATAAATAAATAAACCACTGGAATGATTGAGTCATGGGACCATTAGTTCTTTACTTCTTCATTCTGGAAACGCACGCCTACAATCTTAATGAAACCTCTTGAGAATTTGGGTCAAGGTGGCACCTATCTTCCTCACTACAGGCTGATACGCAGTCCATCTCTTTGGGTCTTCGGTAACTTTTTCACAGAAAGCCTGTGTGTTAATTTCTTAGCTCCATTTCTCTCTCTGCCTCTGGACAACCCAGGATAGTAGGCTCTTGGGGAATTCTCAGTCTGTTGTGTTGCAGCTCCTTCCTGCACTGCAACAGGTCCCATTTGACAGTTTTCATTTTTGCTGTGAGGGCATCTGGGGTTCTCTTCATAAATTATTTCCCTAGACTGATATCTGTACGCATTTTTCCAATATTTTCTTCTAGAATTCTTATAGTTTCTAAGTTTAAGTCTATTATCCATCGTGAATTAATTTTTGTGAGTGGTGAGAGGTGCAGATTCTGTTTCAATCTTCTACATTTGGTTATCCAATTTTCTCAGCACCATTTATTGACTAGTGTTCTTTTCCCCAGTGTATGTTATTGTCTGAGTTGTCAAGATCAGACTGCAATATGAGAATGCTTTTTTTATCTGGGTTTTCTGTTCTGATTTGTTGATCTATGTCTCTGTTCTTGTGCCAGCGCCATGCTGTTTTGAATAATACAAACTAAGGGTATAGCTTGAATTCTGGTAAAACAATGCCTCCAAATCTGTCCTTTTCACATGAGGTTGCCTTGTCTATTTAGGCTCTTTTTGGTTCCATATAAAGCATAGAATTATTTTTCCTAGATCTATGAAAGATGATCTTATTATTTTAATAAGGATTACATTGAATATGTAGATCACTTTAGGTAGTATACACATTTTAATAATTTTGATTCTATTCATCCACGAGCATGATATATTTTTTCATGTGTTTACGTCCTCTACAGTTTCCTTCCACATCAACTCATAGTTTTTCATCTCTTTGGTTATATATTACTAGGTAATTTATTTTATTTGTTTCTATTGTGAAAATTATTGAGTCTTTGATTTGATTCTCTGCTTTACTATTGTTGGTGTGTATTAAAGCTACTGATTTGTATACATTGCTTTGATATCCTGACAATCTTCTGAATTTATTTATCAATCCCAGGAATCTTTTTTTTTTTTTTTTTTTTTTTTTTTTTTCAGTGTTGAAGGAGCTTAGCAAAGCATCTTTATTATATTACTTGTCTTCAAACATCTGTCTCCTTTTCTTTTTTTTTTTTTTTTTTAGTTTTTTTTTTTTTTTTTATTGTTGGGGATTCATTGAGGGTACAATAAGCCAGTTACACTGATTGCAATTGTTAGGTAAAGTCCCTCTTGCAATCATGTCTTGCCCCCATAAAGTGTGACACACACTAAGGCCCCACCCCCCTCCCTCCATCCCTCTTTCTGCACCCCCCCATAACCTTAATTGTCATTAATTGTCCTCATATCAAGATTGAGTACATAGGATTCATGCTTCTCCATTCTTGTGATGCTTTACTAAGAATAATGTCTTCCACTTCCATCCAGGTTAATACGAAGGATGTAAAGTCTCCATTTTTTTTAATGGCTGAATAGTATTCCATGGTATACATATACCACAGCTTGTTAATCCATTCCTGGGTTGGTGGGCATTTAGGCTGTTTCCACATTTTGGCGATTGTAAATTGAGCTGCAATAAACAGTCTAGTACAAGTGTCCTTATGATAAAAGGATTTTTTTCCTTCTGGGTAGATGCCCAGTAATGGGATTGCAGGATCGAATGGGAGGTCTAGGTTGAGTGCTTTGAGGTTTCTCCATACTTCCTTCCAGAAAGGTTGTACTAGTTTGCAGTCCCACCAGCAGTGTAAAAGTGTTCCCTTCTCTCCACATCCACGCCAGCATCTGCAGTTTTGAGATTTTGTGATGTGGGCCATTCTCTCTGGGGTTAGATAGTATCTCAGCGATGTTTTGATTTGCATTTCTCTAATATATAGAGATGATGAACATTTTTTCATGTGTTTGTTAGCCATTCGTCTGTCGTCTTTAGAGAAAGTTCTATTCATGTCTCTTGCCCATTGATATAAGGGATTGTTGGCTTTTTTCATGTGTATTAATTTGAGTTCTCTATAGATCCTGGTTATCAAGCTTTTGTCTGATTGAAAATATGCAAATATCCTTTCCCATTGTGTGGGTTGTCTCTTTGCTTTGGTTATCGTCACCTTAGCTGTACAGAAGCTTTTCAGTTTAATGAAGTCCCATTTGTTTATTTTTGTTGTTGTTGCAATTGCCATGGCAGTCTTCTTCATGAAGTCTTCCCCCAGGCCAATATCTTCCAGTGTTTTTCCTATGCTTTCTTTGAGGATTTTTATTGTTTCGTGCCTTAAATTTAAGTCCTTTATCCATCTTGAATCAATTTTTGTGAGTGGGGAAAGGTGTGGGTCCAGTTTCAGTCTTTTACACGCAGACATCCAGTTCTCCCAACACCATTTATTGAATAGGGAGTCTTTCTCCCAAGGTAAGTTCTTGTTTGGTTTATCGAAGATTAGGTGGTTGTAAGATGTTAGTTTCATTTCTTGGTGTTCAATTTGATTCCAAGTGTCTATGTCTCTGTTTTTGTGCCAGTACCATGCTGTCTTGAGCACTATGGCTTTGTAGTACAGACTAAAATCTGGTATGCTGATGCCCCCAGCTTTATTTTTGTTACTAAGAACTGCCTTAGCTATACGGGGTTTTTTCCGGTTCCATACAAAACGCAGAATCATTTTTTCCAAATCTTGAAAGTACGATGTAGGTACTTTGATAGGAATGGCATTGAATAGGTAGATTGCTTTGGGAAGTATAGACATTTTAACAATGTTGATTCTTCCCATCCATGAGCATGGTATGTTCTTCCATTTGTTAATATCCTCTGCTGTTTCCTTTCTGAGGATTTCATAGTTTTCTTTATAGAGGTCCTTCACCTCCTTCGTTAGGTATATTCCTAGGTATTTCATTTTCTTTGAAACTATGGTGAAGGGAGTTGTGTCCTTAATTAGCTTCTCCTCTTGACTGTTATTGGTGTATACAAAGGCTACTGACTTGTGGACATTGATTTTATATCCTGAAACATTACTGTATTTTTTGATGACTTCTAGGAGTCTTGTGGTTGAGTCTTTGGGGTTCTCTAAGTATAAGATCATGTCGTCAGCAAAGAGGGAGAGTTTGACCTCCTCTGCTCCCATTTGGATTCCCTTTATTTCCTTGTCTTGCCTAATTGTATTGGCTAGAACTTCCAGCACTATGTTGAATAGTAAAGGTGACAGAGGACAACCTTGTCTGGTTCCAGTTCTAAGAGGAAAAGCTTTCAGTTTTACTCCATTCAGTAAAATATTGGCTGTGGGTTTGTCATAGATAGCTTCAATCAGTTTTAGAAATGTGCCACCTATGCCTATACTCTTCAGTGTTCTAATTAGAAAAGGATGCTGGATTTTATCAAATGCTTTTTCTGCATCTATTGAGAGGATCATGTGATCTTTATTTTTGCCTCTGTTAATATGGTGGATAACGTTTATGGACTTGCGTATGTTGAACCAGCCTTGCATCCCTGGGATGAAGCCTGCTTGATCATGATGAATGACTTTTTTGATGATAAGCTGTAATCTATTGGCTAGGATTTTGTTGAGAATTTTTCCATCTATATTCATGAGTGAGATTGGTCTGAAATTCTCCTTTTTGTTTGGGTCTTTTCCTGGTTTTGGTATCAGGGTGATGTTTGCTTCATAGAATGTGTTGGGGAAGATTCCTTCTTCCTCAATTTTTTGGAATAATTTCTGCAGTACAGGAATAAGCTCTTCCTTGAAGGTTTGATAGAATTCTGGAGTGAAGCCATCTGGACCAGGGCATTTTTTAGTTGGAAGCTTTTTTATTGTTTCTTTGATCTCAGTGCTTGAAATTGGTCTGTTCAGGAGGTCTATTTCTTCCTGGCCAAGTCTAGGGAGAGGGTGTGATTCCAAATATTGATCCATTTCCTTCACATTGTCAAATTTCTGGGCATACAGTTTCTGGTAGTATTCAGAGATGATCTCTTGTATCTCTGTGGGATCAGTTGTTATTTCCCCTTTATCATTTCTGATTGAGGTTACTAGAGATTTTACTTTTCTATTTCTAGTTAGTCTGGCCAATGGTTTATCTATTTTATTTATTTTTTCAAAAAACCAACTCCTTGTTTCATTAATTTTCTGAATGATTCTTTTGTTTTCAATTTCATTGATCTCTGATTTGATTTTGGAGATTTCTTTTCTTCTACTGAGTTTAGGCTTAGATTGTTCTTGTTTTTCCAATTCCATAAGGTCTCTTGTGAGATTGTTGATGTGCTCTCTGTCTGTTTTTCGAATGTAGGCATCTAAAGCGATGAATTTTCCTCTCAAAACTGCTTTTGCAGTATCCCACAGGTTTTGGTAGCTTGTGTCTTCATTGTTGTTATGCTTAAGGAAGTTAGTGATTTCCTGTTTGATTTCTTCCTGCACCCATCTGTTATTCAACAGAAGATTGTTTAATTTCCATGCCTTTGGATAGGGTCGAGCATTTTTGTTAGAGTTGAGTTCCACCTTTAGTGCCTTATGGTCTGAAAAGATACAAGGTAAAATTTCAATTCTTTTGATTCTGTTGATATTTGTTTTGTGTCCCAGGATATGATCAATTTTGGAGAATGTTCCATGGGGTGATGAGAAGAATGTATATTCTTTATCTTTGGGGTGGAGTGTTCTATATGCGTCTATCAAGCATAATTGTTCTAGGGTCTCATTTAAATCTCTTATATCTTTGTTTAATTTCTGTTTAGAGGATCTGTCCAGCTCTGTAAGAGGTGTGTTAAAGTCCCCTGTTATGATGGTATTATCAGATATCATATTGCTCAGACTGAGTAAGGTCTGTTTCAAGAATCTGGGAGCATTTAAATTTGGTGCATAGATATTTAGAATTGAAATGTCTTCTTGTTGTAGTTTTCCCTTGACCAATATAAAGTGACCATCTTTGTCTTTTTTGACTTTAGTTGCTTTAAATCCACATGTATCTGAAAATAAGATTGCAACTCCTCTTTTCTTCTGAATTCCATTTGCCTGAAAAATTGTCTTCCAACCCTTGACTCGGAGCTTTAATTTGTCTTTTGAAGCCAGGTGTGTTTCTTGCAGACAGCAAATGGATGGCTTGTGTTTTTTAATCCAGTCAGCCAATCTATGTCTCTTCAGTGGGGAATTCAAGCCATTAACATTTATGGAGATAATTGATAAGTGTGGTAGTATTCTATTCGTCTTATTTGGTGAGAGTCCATTGCTTAGTTTTATCTTTTGCATCAGTGTGGAGGTTAGGTTCTGTCCTTTGATTTCTGAGTTCTTACTTTGCTGCTGATCCATTGTGGTGGTCAGTGTGCAGAACAGGTTGAAGTATTCCCTGTAGAGCTGGTCTTGTTGTGGTGAATTTCCTCAATGTTTGTATATCCGTAAATGATTTGATTTCTCCATCAATTTTGAAGCTTAGCTTAGCAGGGTACAGAATTCTGGGCTGAAAATTGTTCTGTTTAAGTAGATTAAAGGTAGATGACCATTGTCTTCTTGCTTGGAAAGTTTCATTAGAGAAGTCTGAGGTCACTCTGATGGATTTGCCCCTGTAGGTCAACTGGCGCTTACTCCTGGCAGCTTGCAGAATCTTTTCTTTTGTCTTGACTTTGGACAGGTTCATCACAATGTGTCTTGGAGAAGCTCGGTTAGAGTTGAGGCGACCTGGGGTCCGATAGCCCTCTGAAAGCAGTGTGTCAGAATCTTTGGTGATGTTTGGGAAATTTTCTTTTATAATATTCTCTAGTATGGCTTCCATTCCTCTGGGGCATTCTTCTTCCCCTTCTGGAATTCCTATAACTCGTATGTTGGAACGTTTCATAAAGTCCCATAATTCTGACAGTGAACGTTCTGCTTTCTCTCTCTTCTTTTCTGCCTCTTTTACTATCTGAGTTATCTCAAAAACTTTGTCTTCTACCTCTGAAATTCTTTCTTCTGCATGGTCTAACCTGTTGCTGATACTTTCCATTGCATCTTTAAGTTCCCTGATTGACTGTTTCATTTCCTTCAGCTCTGTTATATCCTTTTTATATTCTTCATATCGTTCATCTCTGATTTGATTCTGTTTTTGGATTTCCTTTTGGTTATTTTCCACTTTATTAGCAGTTTCCTTCATTGTTTCCATCATTTCTTTCATTGTTTTCAACATGTGTATTCTAAATTCCCTTTCTGTCATTCCTAACATTTCTGTATAGGTGGAATCCTCTGCAGTAGCTACCTCATGGTCCCTTGGCGGGGTTGTTCTGGACTGGTTCTTCATGTTGCCTGGAGTTTTCTGCTGATTCTTCCTCATGAGTGATTTCTTTTATCTGTTTCCTTGCCCTAATTTTCCTTTCACTTCCTCTTGCTCTTTAAGTTCTCGTGCCTGTGGACTAAGGGTTACAGGACCAGAAAGGTGAGAAGGTTGAAGAGCAAAAAAGGGATGAAAGAAAGGAGGACCGAGTGATAAGAAAAAAAAGAAAGATAGAGAAAGGAGAGGGGGTAGGGATAAGGAATATTGACAAAAAGAAGAGAGGCACAGAAAGAGGGAGACAGGGCAATATAGGTGTACAGTAGGGTACTTTGACACAACCTTAAAAAACCCCACCTTCTGGGGGTTGGGCGCCCAGTTGGGTGGTTCCCTTGAGGTCAGCAGCTCTTTGCTAACCTGGTCAGACACAGTACCCCACCTCCACCAAGTAGAGAGGAAAGACAAAAATGCTATAACTCAAACCAAAACAAGCAAACAGAAAACTTTATGGCGATAAAATTGGGTGAAAAACCAAGTGATAGCGGTAGAAACACTAGCAAAAATGAAGTTGTAGTTATTAAAAAAGGCAGCAATGGGAAATTATAATTAAACTAGAAAAATTGAGAAAGAAAAAGGGATCTGTATGGAAAAGATTGAAATTAAGAAACAAAAGAACATCAACAACGTCAAAATAAACAAACAAAAAAACCCAACCAAACAAAAAAAAAAGAAAAAAAAATACACAACCAAAAACAAAGCAGTTTGTATATGTTGATGAATATTGTCTGGGCAACACGTGGTCTTTTGGGGTATGGGATGTTAGTCACAGTTCCGATACGACTGGAGGCTGCCGATTTCTCAAACCCCAGCAGGTAGACACCCTAAATCTCTCTTCAGCCCACTTAAAAGGCACTTTGAACTTGTAAACTTGCTGAGCAGAAGCTTTCCCAGCTTTCTCGCTGGAATCGCTGCTGAAGTGGCTATCCACTTACTCAGTGTGCCAAAATCAGTCTCACTCTGCCCCTGAGGGTTAGGGCTGCAAGGCGGCTCAGACCCCACCCTTAGGCTACTTGGTTGCTGGGTTACCAGCTCCCACCCATTTCTAGCTCTGTGACCCTGAGGGCGGAGCTTGCCGGGGCAGATCACTGACAATGGATCCGTGTGACCCACCGCCAAACACTATTAGCTCCGTCTGGCTCAGCGGCTCAGACTGGGGCCCTAGACAACGGCCAAAGTTCTCCGCACTCCCACTCAGGCCTTCCCCAAGGCAGTTCAACTCAGTGCCAAGTCCAAGGACATCAAAAGAGTTCACAGGTAAGGCCTTTCTGGTTTGCAGTCTCGCTGCTACTGAACTTACAGTTGTGGGCGGGTTTAGACGGGTTGAACACACGCGACCACTTGCCGGTTTTCCACTGTTTTAGTCCTCCTCTTGGGGTCCAGAAGTCTCTCGCTGACTCCCTGTATCCTCATAGGAGTGATGATAGGCAGTTCCCACCAGCCAGAGATGCCTGGAGTCCTATCTCCCCAGACTCACGGTGCCCAGATGCAAGGAAGCTGTTACTCGGCTGCCATCTTGCTCCGCCCCCCCGAAGATAGCCTCAATCCCAGGAATCTTGTAGCAGAATATTTGGGATGTTCCAGATATAAGATCATATTATCAGCAAAGAGTAATACTTTGACCTCTTCTGTCCCCATTTGGATATCCATGATATTTTTCTCTTGTCTGATTACTCTGGCTAGGTATTCCAGTTCAATGTTGAATAGAAGTGGTGACAGTGGGCAACCTTGTCTAGTGGGAATGCTTTCAATTTTTCCCCATTCAGTATGAGGTTGACTGTGGGTTTGTCATATATGGTTTGTATAATTTTGAGGTATGTTCTATCTATTTCTATTTTGCTAAGAGTTCTTATCAAAATAAAAGGGTGTTGAATATTGTCACATGCTTTCTCTGCATCTATTGAGATGATCATATGGTCTTTGTTTTTGCTTCTGTTTATGTGGTGAATCACATTGATAGATTTGTGTATGCTGAACCATCCCTGAACCACTGAAATGATGCTCAATTGATCATGGTAGATTACTTTTTATGTGTTGTTGAATTCAGTTTGCTAGAATTTTATTGAGAATTTTTTCATCTATATTCATCAGGAATAAATATTTGGTCTTATAGTTTTCTTTTTTTATTGTGTTCTTCTGTGACAAAGTGATACTTGCTTCATATAACTAGTTGGGGGAAATTCCTTCCTTCTTAATGTTATAAAATAATTCCTGCAGTTCCTCTTTGTAACTCTGATAAAATATGGCTATGGTCTGGTCCAAGATTTTTTATCACTGGAAGGATTTTAGTTGCTGATTTAATTTTGTTACTTGATATTGGTTTATTTCATAGATCTATTTCTTCCTGATTGAGTCTAGAGAGATTGTGTGTTTCTAAGAATTTGTCCATTTATGCAACATTTTCCAGTAAATGTGCATAGAAGCTTTTATAGTATTTGAAAATGATGTTTTGCATTTTTCTTGTATTAGTTGTAATATCTCTTTTTTCATTTCTGATTGAGCATTTATTAGGATCCTTTCATTTCTAGTGAGAGGTCTATCAGTTTTATCTTTTGAAGGAACAAATTTTTTGTTTCATTAATCTTCTGTACAATTCTGTTGTTATCAATTTCATATAGCTCTGATCTGACCTTATTTATTTATTATCCTCTGCTAAGTTTGGGATTGATTTTCTTTTCCTTTTTCTAATTCCTAGAAATGATTAATTTGATTATTGATTTGCAATCTTTCTTTTTTTTTAGATGTAGGCATTTAAGGTTATAATATTTCTCTTAGGACTACTTTTGCTGAGTCCCACAGATTTTGATGGTTTGTATCTCCTTTATCATTTAGTTTTAAAAATCTTTGGATTTCCTTTCCTATTTGACTTAGCTATCTTTCAGCAGTAGGTTGTTTAGTTTCCATGATTTTGTATGTAGTTGTTTTTGTTGGAGTACATTTCTAATTTTATTTTGCATTTCTTTTGTTTATTCCTTCACATCTGGAGTGGGTATTGATCTCATTTTTGGATTTGGCTTTGTTTAGATAATGGCAGACCCAGTTTAATCTCTGAGACAGTAGGTGTTATTTGCAGTAGAGACTCAATCACACCCTATGATATTAAATTGTAAATGCTTACAGAAATTGACCTGCCAGGGAGTAGGTGGTGCCTGCCAGAGGGAGCAAACTGCAGTATTGTTTAGTTATCCTGTGGCTAGCTCTAGTCTTCAGGAGAAACAATTGATTGCCCCAGGTGGTGTGTGGGACTCTAGAACTTCAGGTGAGTCCTTATTCTCTGTCACAGCAGATAGGGTGAGAGACTGCAGCTGAGCAGAGCTGGGTTGCTTGAGCTTACCCTCAGGCTCCACCAAAATTGGCAAGGTCTCAGCAGGAGACAAAGGTCAAAGGTCGGCTCCCAGCTCTTTTTTTTTTTTTTTTTTCTGGCTTAATGCTCACATTAATTTATTTTAAAGATACAATAACAAATAATGAAATAGTCACGGTCACAAGAATATCATCGTCACCATTACATAATGTTAGCCATACAGGAACATTCTCAATTTGCCCTCCTACTCATCCCATGGGGAGGGCCCTATTCTCCCCACCACACCTACGAGGAAACAGCCTCACAATCACATGCTGGCTAATTTTTTAAAAATAATACATGCACATTAAAGACTTGGAAGAAAATATAATATGTGAATATTATTCCTGAGCAAGGCAAATTATGAGTGACTTTCATTTAATATCCTTTTTAATATTTTCCATACTTTATGCATAATCAATAGTTTTTTTTTGTTTGTTTGTTTTTTTATTGTTGGGGATTCATTGAGGGTACAATAAGCCAGGATACACTGATTGCAATTGTTTGGTAAAGTCCATCTTGCAATCATGTCTTGCCCCCATAAAGTGTGACACACACCAAGGCCCCAGACCCCTGCCTCCGTCCCTCTTTCTACTTCCCCCCATAACCTTAATTGTCATTAATTGTCCTCATATCCAAATTGAGTACATAGGATTCATGCTTCTCCATTCTTGTGAGGCTTTACTAAGAATAATGTCTTCCACGTCCATCCAGGTTAATACGAAGGATGTAAAGTCTCCATTTTTTTTAATGGCTGAATAGTATTCCATGGTATACATATACCACAGCTTGTTAATCCATTCCTGGGTTGATGGGCATTTAGGCTGTTTCCACATTTTGGCGATTGTAAATTGAGCTGCAATAAACAGTCTAGTACAAGTGTCCTTATGATAAAAGGATTTCTTTCCTTCTGGGTAGATGCCCAGTAATGGGATTGCAGGATCGAATGGGAGGTCTAGCTTGAGTGCTTTGAGGTTTCTCCATACTTCCTTCCAGAAAGGTTGTACTAGTTTGCAGTCCCACCAGCAGTGTAAAAGTGTTCCCTTCTCTCCACATCCACGCCAGCATCTGCAGTTTTGAGATTTTGTGATGTGGGCCATTCTCACTGGGGTTAGATGATATCTCAGGGTTATTTTGATTTGCATTTCTCTAATATATAGAGATGATGAACATTTTTTCATGTGTTAGCCATTCGTCTGTCATCTTTAGAGAAAGTTTTATTCATGTCTTTTGTCCATTGATATATGGGATTGTTGGCTTTTTTCATGTGGATTAATTTGAGTTCTCTATAGATCCTAGTTATCAAGCTTTTGTCTGATTGAAAATATGCAAATATCCTTTCCAATTGTATAGGTTGTCTCTTTGCTTTGGTTATTGTCTCCTTAGCTGTACAGAAGCTTTTCAGTTTAATGAATTCCCATTTGTTTATTTTTATTGTTGTTGCAATTGCCATGGCAGTCTTCTTCATGAAGTATTTCCCCAGGCTGACATCTTCCAGTGCTTTTCCTATGCTTTCTTGGAGGATTTTTATTGTTTCATGCCTTAAATGTAAGTCCTTTATCCATCTTGAATCAATTTTTGTGAGTGGGGAAAGGTGTGGGTCCAGTTTCAGTCTTTTACATATAGACATCCAGTTCTCCCAACACCATTTATTGAATAGGGAGTCTTTCCCCCAAGGTATGTTCTTGTTTGGTTTATCGAAGATTAGGTGGTTGTAAGATGTTAGTTTCATTTCATGGTTTTCAATTCGGTTCCAAGTGTCTAGGTCTCTGTTTTTGTGCCAGTACCATGCCGTCTTGAGCACTATGGCTTTGTAGTACAGACTAAAATCTGGTATGCTGATGCCCCCAGCTTTATTTTTGTTACAAAGAACTGCCTTAGGTATATGGGGTTTTTTCTGGTTCCATACAAAACGCAGAATCATTTTTTCCAAATCTTGAAAGTACGATGTTGGTATTTTGATAGGAATGGCATTGAATAGGTAGATTGCTTTGGGAAGTATAAACATTTTAACAATGTTGATTCTTCCCGTCCATGAGCCTGGTATGTTCTTCCATTTGTTAATATCCTCTGCTATTTCCTTTCTGAGGATTTCATAGTTTTCTTTATAGAGGTCCTTCACCTCCTTCATTAGGTATATTCCTAGGTATTTCATTTTCTTTGAAACTATGGTGAAGGGAGTTGTGTCCTTCATTAGCTTCTCATCTTGATTGTTATTGGTGTATACAAAGGCTACTGACTTGTGGACATTGATTTTATATCCTGAAACATTACTGTATTTTTTGATGACTTCTAGGAGTCTTGTGGTTGTGTCTTTGGGGTTCTCTAAGTATAAGATCATGTCGGCAGCAAAGAGGGAGTGTTTGACCTCCTCTGATCCCATTTTGGCTCCCTTTATTTCATTGTCTTGCCTAATTGTATTGGCTAGAACTTCCAGCACTACCTTGAATAGTAAAGGTGATAGAGGACAACCTTGTCTGGTTGCAGTTCTAAGAAGAAAAGCTTTCAGTTTTACTCCATTCAGTAAAATATTGGCTGTGGGTTTGTCATAGATAGCTTCAATCAGTTTTAGAAATGTGCCACCTATGCCTATACACTTCAGTGCTCTAATTATAAAACTATGCTGGATTTTATCAAATGCTTTTTCTGCATCTATTGAGAGGATCATGTGATCTTTATTTTTGCCTCTCTTAATATGGTGGATAACGTTTATGGACTTGCGTATGTTAAACTAGCCTTGCATCCCTGGGATGAAGCCTACTTGATCATGATGAATGACTTTTTTGATGATAAGCTGTAATCTATTGGCTAGAATTTTGTTGAGAATTTTTGCATCTATATTCATGAGTGAGACTGGTCTGAAATTCTCCTTTTTGTTTGGGTCTTTTCCTGGTTTTGGTATCAGGGTGATGTTTGCTTCATAGAATGTGTTGGGGAAGATTCCTTCTTCCTCAATTTTTTGGAATAATTTCTGCAGTACAGGCATAAGCTCTTCCTTGAAGATATGATAGAATTCTGGAGTGAAGCCATCTGGACCAGGGCATTTTTTGGTTGGAAGATTTTTTATTGTTTCTTTGATCTCAATGCTTGAAATTGGTCCGTTCAGGAGCTCTATTTCTTCCTGGCTGAGTCTAGGGAGAGGGTGTGATTCCAAATATTAATCCATTTCTTTCACGTTGTCAAATTTCTGGGCGTAGAGTTTCTGGTAGTATTCAGAGATGATCTCTTGTATCTCTGTGGGATCAGTTGTTATTTCCTCTTTATCATTTCTGATTGAGGTTACTAGAGATTTTACTTTTCTATTCCTCATTAGTGTGGCCAATGGTTTATCTATTTTATTTATTTTTTCAAAAAACCAGCTCCTTGTTTCATTAATTTTCTGAATGATTCTTTTGTTTTCAATTTCATTGATCTCTGATTTGATTTTGGATATTTCTTTTCTTCTACTGAGTTTAGGCTTAGATTGTTCTTCTTTTTCCAATTCCATAAGATCTCTGGTGAGATTGTTGATGCGCTCTCTTTCTGTTTTTCTAATGTAGACACCTAAAGCGATGAATATTCCTCTCAAAACTGCTTTTGCAGTATCCCACAGGTTTTGTTAGCTTCTGTCTTCATTGTTGTTATGCTCAAGGAAGTTAATGATTTCCTGTTTTATTTCTTCCTGAACCCATCTGTTATTCAACAGAAGATTGTTTAATTTCCATGCCTTTGTGTGTGGTCGAGCATTTTTTTAGAATTGAGTTCCACCTTTAGTGCCTTATGGTCTGAGAAGATACAAGGAAAAATTTCAATTCTTTTGATTCTGTTGATATTTGTTTTGTGTCCCAGGATATGATCGATTTTGGAGAATGTTCCATGGGGTGATGAGAAGAATGTATATTCTTTATCTTTTGGGTGGAGTGTTCTATATGCATCTATCAAGCACAGTTGTTCTAGGGTCTCATTTAAATCTCTTATATCTTGTTTAATTTCTGTTCAGAGGATCTTTCCAACTCTGTAAGAGGAGTGTTAAAGTCCCCTGTTATGATGATATTATCAAATATCGTATTGCTCAGACTGAGTAAGGTCTGTTTCAAGAATCTGGGAGCATTTAAATTGGGTGCATAAATATTTAGAATTGAAATGTCTTCTTGTTGTATTTTTCCCTTGACCAGTATAAAGTGACCATATTTGTCTTTTTGACTTTAGTTGCTTTAAATCCACAAGTATCTGAAAATAAGTTTGCCACTCCTCTTTTCTTCTGAATTCCATTTGCATGAAAAATTATCTTCCAACCCTTGACTCAGAGCTTTAATTTGTCTTTTGAAGCCAGGTGTGTTTCTTGCAGACAGCAAATGGATGGCTTGTGTTTTTTAATCTAGTCAGCCAATCTATGTCTCTTCAGTGGGGAATTCAAGCCCTTAACATTTATTGAGATAATTGATAAGTGTGGAAGTATTCTATTCGTCTTATTTTGTGAGAGTCCATTGCTTAGTTTTATCTTTTGCGTCAGTGTGGAGGTTAGGTTCTGTCCTTTAGTTTCTGAGTTCTTAGTTTGGTGCTGATCCATTGTGGTGGTCACTGTGCAGAACAGGGTAAAGTATTTCCTGTAGAGCTGGTCTTGTTGTGGCGAATTTACTCACTTTTTTATATCCGTAAATGATTTGATTTCTCCGTCAATTTTGAAGCTTAGCTTAGCAGGGTACAGAATTCTGGGCTGAAAATTGTTCTGTTTAAGTAGATTAAAGGTAGATGACCATTGTCTTCTTGCATGGAAAGTTTCATTAGAGAAGTCTGCATTCACTCTGATGGATTTGCCCCTGTAGGTCAACTGGCGCTTACTCCTGGCAGGTTGTAGAATCTTTTCTTTTGTCTTGACTTTGGACAAGTTCATCACAATGTGTCTTGGAGAAGCTTGGTTAGAGTTGAGGTGACCTGGAGTCCGATATCCCTCTGAAAGCAGTGTGTCAGAATCTTTGGTGAGATTTGGGAAATTTTCTTTTATAATATTCTCTAGTATGGCTTCCATTCCTCTGGGGCATTCTTCTTCCCCTTCTGGAATTCCTTTAACTCGTATGTTGGAACGCTTCATAAAGTCCCATAATTCTGACAGTGAACGTTCTGCTTTCTCTCTCTTCTTTTCTGCCTCATTTACTATCTGAGTTATCTCAAGAACTTTGTCTTCTACCTCTGAAATTCTTTCTTCTGCATGGTCTAACCTGTTGCTGATACTTTCCATTGCATCTTTAAGTTCCCTAATTGACTGTTTCAGTTCCTTCAGCTCTGCTGTATGCTTTTTATATTCTTCATATCGTTCATCTCTTATTTGATTCTGTTTTTGGATTTCATTTTGGTTATTTTCCACTTTGTTAGCAGTTTCCTTCATTGTTTCCATCATTTATTTCATTGTTTTCAACATGTGCATTCTAAATTCCCTTTCTTTCATTCATAACATTTCTTTATAGGTGGAATCATCTGCAGTAGCTACCTCATGGTCCCTTGGCAGGGTTGTTCTGGACTGGTTCTTCACGTTGCCTGGAGTTTTCTGCTGATTCTCCCTCATGAGTGATTTCTTTTATCTGTTTCCTTGCCCCAATTTTCCTTTCACTTCCTCTTGCTCTTTAAGTTCTCGTGCCTGTGGACTAAGGGTTACAGGACCAGAGGGTGAGAAGGTTGAAGAGCAAAAAGGGATGAAAGAAAGGAGGACCGAGTGGTAAGAAAAGCAAAGAAAAATAGAGAAAGGAGAGGGGTTGGGTGAAAGGAATATTGACAAAAAGAAGAGAGGCACAGAAAGAGGGAGACAGAGCAATATAGGTGTACAGTAGGGTACTTTGACACAACCTTAAAAAAACCCACCTTCTCAGGTTGCCCAGTTGGGTGGTTCCCTTGAGGTCAGCAGCTCTTTGCTAACCTGATCAGACACAGTACCCCACCTCCACCACGTAGAGAGGAAATACAAAAATGCTATAAATCAAACCAAAACAAGCAAACAGAAAACTTTACGGGATAAAATTGGGTGGAAACCAAATAATAGCGGTAGAAACACTAGCAAAAATGAAGTTCTAATTATTGAAAAAGACAGCAATGGGAAATTATAATTAAACTAGAAAAATTGAGAAAGAAAAAGGATCTGTATGGAAAAGGTTGAACTTAAAAACAAAACAACATCAACAACATCAAAATAAACTAAAAAAACGACCAAACCCAAAAAAAAAAAAAACAATCAAAAACAAAGCAGTATGTATATGTTATTGAATATTGTCTGGGCAACACGTGGTCTTCTGGGGTATGAGATGTTAATCACAGTTCTGATATGACTGGAGGCTACTGATTTTTCAAACCCCAGCAGGTAGACACCCTAAATCTCTCTTCAGCCCACTTAAAAGGCACTTTGAACTTGTAAACTTGCTGAGCAGAAGCCTTCCCAGGAAAGTGCTTGTCGCTGGAATCACTGCTGAAGTGGCTATCCACTTACCCAGTGTGCCAAAACTGATCTCACTCTGCCCCTGAGGGTTAGGGCTGCAAGGCGGCTCAGACTCTGCCCTTAGGCTACTTGGTTGCTGGGTTACCAGCTCCCACCCAATTCTAGCTCTGCGACCCTGAGGGTGGAGCTTGCCGGGGCAGATCTCTCACAGTGGCTCTCTGTGACCCAGAGCCAAACACTGTTAGCTCCATCTGGCTCAGCAGTTCTGACTGGGGCCCTAGACAATGGACAAAGTTCTCCGCACTCCCGCTCAGGCTCTCCCCAAGGCAGTTCAACTGAGTGCCAAGTCCAAAGACACCAAAACAGTTCACAGGTAAGGCCTTTCTGGTTTGCAGTCTCACTGCTACTCAACTTACAGTTGTGGGTGGGTTTAGACGGATTGAACACACGTGACCATTTGCTGGTTTTCCACTGTTTTAGTCCTCCTCTTGAGGTCCAGAAGTCCCTCGCTGACTCCCTGTATCCTCACAGGGGTGATGATAGGCAGATCCCATCAGCCAGAGATGCCTGGAGTCCTATCTCCCCAGACTCATGGTGCCCAGATGCAAGGAAGCTGTTACTCGGCCGCCATCTTGCTCCGCCTCCCGGCTCCCAGCTTTTAAGCAGGGGTCAAAGGTCAGCTCCCAGCTCTTAAGTAAAGCTGCCAGGGAGGGGCCAAAATGGCCTTACCCAACCAGAAACTCAGTTTATGGAGGTAAGGACATGTGATATTTACAGCATGAAAGGCCAGAGTGGACCTGTGAACTCTCTGTCCACCCGTGCCTTGTGGTTTTCACATGCTATTTGATAGCAAGCAAGACATCAAGCCAGCCAAGTTTCCCCATGACCATGATGTGGTATGGGGTGTTACCAGCCAAGGATTCTTGACTGAGCTGAAGGAATGACCCTCCTATGGGAGAAGGGTTGCTCAGAAATACACTGCAGCTAAGACCCATAATGTATTTTCCCCTTGATGTGACCACACTGGAACACTTGCCTCCCCAAAGGATCCACACATCTCCCCTCCTTGCTCCTGAACAGTGTGATTGGGAACTAAGGGTATGGCATCTGGCCCATAGGCCTCTTCCATGGTCCCCAAGATTGATACCCTACCATGCTAGGGATAAAGGTCCTAGCCCCAATTTGTATAGGAGGTATCCAAGCAGTTTTAATGTCCCTCCACCCCAGGGCATATCCTGCTCTGATTGGGTCTCCAGGGATGCAGCACCAGGTAAGCTCAGCAGGCAGAGAGCACACAGGCTGATCACCCTTCAGTTTGCTGCAGGACCCCTAAAGGAAAGATATAGACCTCACTTTGTGTGGAAGCCTTACTGTGGTAGCTCTATTGTCTCTCTTGGCAGCCATGGGTAAGGGAGGGTAAGAGAAGAAAAAAAAAGTGTGGAAAAGTTTAATTCCAACTCTCTATGGAAACCCTGATGTGGTGGATGCACCAGTAGAGAGAAAAAGCAGTTTCTGTGATCCCTGGCTCAATAATCTCTCAGCAGCTGCACAGATGGGACAGGGAATGGGAAAAAAATCTAAAAGGGAGAAAGTTAGCATTCTGACCATCTCTGTCTGTCTATCCAAAAGGCAACCCATCCAGAATGTCCACACTCTGAAGTCATACAGACCCCCCGGGACCCATTGGCCCTAGTTGGTCTCATAGTCACAACTGCACTCAGGAAATGTTTGTGTGGGAATGAGTAAGAAGAAATTAAAGGGATGAAGGCCTCTACAAAGGACAAAGATACAGAGTGGGTGGAAAAGAAATATTCTGCTTGTCTTCTTGATTCAGGTCTGTGGTAATACGGAGTCACTCCAAGGGTGCTGGTAGCCTGGTACTTTGTTTCAAGAAGCTCCCAGTTCACTGATAGAAGCAGCTTTGGGGCTTGTGAGACTAGAAGAGTTCCCTAGCAGCTCAAGAGCCAACTGACTGCCAGAGATGTGAGGGAGGGAGGGAGAAAAAACACTCTGCTTACCGTTCTTGCTGAATTCTAGGCCTCTCAGGCGTTAATTCCTGCCAATATCTTGCTCCTTCATGTTCTGCTCCACAAATTCTTCCATGGAATTTCTAGTAAGTTCTGGAACTTTCACTTGGAATTACACCTGATCTATGTTTGTTTTCTTATTGGTTCATTTGTTCTTCTTCTTCTAAAATATTTTCTTCATTCTGAGACAATCTGGCAGCTGGTTTCTCTGGTCTGTCATCAAACTTTTCTTCAAGTTTCAGTAAATTTTAAAATATTAAAATCATATAAACTATCCTCTAGAAATAAATAACAGGTGGAAAACTGAAAACTTCACAAATATGTGAAGTTAAACAATACACTTTTTATAATCAATGTGTTCAAGAATAAGTCATAAGGGAAATTTTAAATCTTCCTTGTGAAGAATAAAAATGAAATCATAACATATCAAAACTTACATGATGCAGGAAAAGTGTGATAACAGAGAAAATTATACTTAAAAAGTTGAAAGATACTAAATTAATACCTAAGTTTACACATTAAGAAACTAATTTTTTTTATTTTTTTTATTTTTATTTTTATTAAATCATAGCTGTGTACATTAGTATGATCATGGGGCACCATACATTTGGTTCATAGATCGTTTGACACATTTTCATCACACTAGTTAATATAGCTTTCGTAGCATTTTCTTAGTTATTTTGCTAAGACCTTTACATTCCACATTTACTAGGTTTCACATATACCCTTGTAAGATGCACCGCAGGTGTAATCCCATTAATCCCCCTCCTTCCACCTACCTCCCCCCTCCCTCCCCTCCCTTTCCCCCTTCTCCCTATTCTTAGGTTGTAACTGGGTTATAGCTTTCATGTGAAGGTCCTACATTAGTTTCATAATAAGGGTGAGTACATTGGGTACTTTTTCTTCCATTCTTGAGACACTTTACTAAGAAGAATATGTTCCAGCTCCATCCATGTAAACATGAAAGAGGTAAAGTCTCCATATTTTTGAAGAGCAAACTTAACCCAAAGCTAGAAGAGGGAAGAAAAACTGAAGATTGAAACAAAGATAAAATTTAAAATGGAAAACAACAGAGAAAATCAATAAAATCAAATATTCTTTGTTGGAAAATATCAACAATGAATAAATGTTTAGCTAGAAAAAGAAAGTTTCAAATTGCTAAAATAAGAAATGAAACTGGAGACATTACTAGTCATGTTACGGAAATAAAAATAGATTATAAAAGGATTCTCTGAATAATTATACACTAACAAATTGAATAACTTATTGGAAATGGTCGAATTCACAAAAACAGCCTGCCAACACTGAATCATAAAGAAATTAAATATTGGAATTGACCTGTAACTGTTGAGGTGGTTGAATCAGTATTGAAACCTCTCCCTCTCAAAAAAGCCCAGGATTGGATGAATTTAACTACTAAATTCTACCAACTGTTTAAAGAATAATTGAAACCAAACCTATTCTAACCCTTCCAAAAATTTAAAAGGAAAGGAACACTTCTGAGCAAAGCCAAATTACCTTAATACCAAAATAGACCTGTCATTCAATCCTATAATTCCTCTACTAGGTATATACCCAGAAGACCAAAATCACATTATAACAAAGATATTTGTACCAGAATGTTTACTGCAGCCCAATTCATAATTGCTAAGTCATGGAAAAAGCCCAAGTGCCCATCGATCCACGAATGGATTAATAAATTGTGGTATATGTATACCATGGAATATTATGCAGCCTTAAAGAAAGGTGGAGACTCTTTCATGTTTACATGGATGGAGCTAGAACATATTCTTCTTAGTAAGGTATCTCAAGAATGGAAGAAGTAGTATCCAATGTATTCAGCCCTACTATGAAACTAATTTATGGGTTTCTTATGAAAGCTATAACCCAGTTATAACCTAAGAATATGGGGAGGGGGGAAAGAGAGAGGGGGGAGGATGGATGGAGGGAGGGTGATTGGTGGGATCACACCTACAGTGCATCTTACAAGGGTACATGTGAATCTTAGTAAATGTAGAATATAAAAGTCTTAACACAATTAAAAAAAGATTCTAATACAAAAGATAGTGACAAACCAATAACCCTTGTAAATATTAATGCAAAAATTCTGAACTAAATACTAGCAAACAAAATTCAGTGGTATATTAGAATATCAGACTCCATGAACAATGAGATTTATTCCTGAAATGCAAATATATTTGAACATTAAAAAAACAATGTAAAATAACATATTAATACAATGAAAGGTGCAAAACACAAGTCTATTTCAACTAAAATAGAAAATCTATTTGACAAAATAAACACCTTTTCATGATATAAAACCTATATGCAGTAGAAATAGAAGAAAATATACACAGCTAACATCATACTCAGTGGTGAAAGGTGCAAAGTTTTTTTCTCTAACATCAATAATGAAACAAGGATATCTACTCACAAACACTTCTTTCTATCATAGTACTAGAAGTACGGGCCAGAGAAAGGAGTCAAGGAAAAGAAGTAAAAGCTATGAAGATAAAAAGAAAGTGATAATGTCTATTTGTTGATAATATAATCTTAAATAGATAAAATGCTAAAATTTCATAAAAAATTGTTATAACTAATGAATAAATTATGTAAATTTGCAGGACACAAAATCAATATGCCAAAGCCAACAGTAACAATGAACTATCCAAAATAGAAACTGAGAAAATATCTTATTTGCAGTAACATCAGAGAAAAAAAATAAAATACTTAGGAGTAAATTTAACCAATAAAATGAAAGCTCTGCATACTGAAAACTATAAAATATTGATGAAAGAAATTAAAGATGACATAAATAAAAGGATAAATATCCAGTGTTTCTTGGCTGGAAAGATAATTATTAAAATGTTCATACTACCTAAAGCAAATGTAAAGATTTCCTTACCTAAAGATTAAATGTAATTTATATGAAAAAAATTCCAATTTCATTCTTCACAGAAACATAAAAGTAGTACTAAAATTAAGAAGCACAAAAAAAAAGAAAAAAAAAAAGAAACATAAAAGTTCCTAAATAGCCAAAGCAACCTTGATTGAAAAGAATAAAAATGGGGGCATTACACTATCAGATCTCCAAATACATTCCAAAGCCCTACTAAACAAAATAGCACGCATGGAACTGCCATAAGAACAGACACATTAGGATAGAGAGTGGAGAAATAAACCCACAAATCTGTGGCCAGTTGATTTTTTCAAAAGTACCAAGAACATATGTGGGAAAAGGACAGTCTCTTAAATAAACAGTGTTAGGAAAATTAGATGTCAATTGTAGAAGAATAAAAATAGACTTAATTACCATTTTTACAAGAATTAATTCAAAATGGATTAAAGTCTTAAAAGTAAATACTGAAACTATAATATTACTACAAAAATTGGGGGAAGCTTTATATTTTAGATATGACTCCAAAACCATAGGCAACAAAAGCAGAAAAAAAAAAAAACAGTGGAATTGAATGAAACTAAAAACCTTCTGTATGGCAAAAAAACAATTAATAGAGTGAAGAGACAGCTGACAAATTAGGAAAAATATTTTCAAGTAATACATCAGATAATGAGCTAATATCCAAAATATAGAAGAAACACACTATTCAATAACAGAAGAACAAATAACCGTATTGAAAATGGACAAAGAACCTAAATAGACATTTTCAAAAGAAAACATACAGGTGGCCAACAGATGTATGGAAAAATGCTTAACATCACTAATCATCAAAGAAGTGCACATTAAGAGCACAATGAGATATTACCTCACACCTGTGAGAATGGCTATTATCAAAAAGACAAAAGATAAGTGTTGGTGAGGATGTGGAAAAAAAGGGAAACCCTGGGCAAGTAAATTAGTACAATTATTTTGGAAGACAACATTGAAGTTCCTTCAAAGCTAAAATTAGAACCACCATATGATTCAGTAAGCCTATTTCTGGGTATATATAGAAAAGATTTTAAATCAATATGTTGAAGTGATACCCACACTCCTGTCCTTCTTGCAGCATTATTCACAAAAGCCAAGATAAGAAAACAACGTAAGTACTCACTGACGAACTGACAAAGAAAATTTGTTATATGTAAACAATGGAACATTCTTCAGCCTTAAAAGTAAAGTAAATTCTGTCATGTTCAATTACATAAATGAATCTAAAGGTCATTATGCTAAGTAAAATAAGCCAGGCAGAGAAACACAAATACCACATGATCTCATTTACATATGAAATCTCAACATCAAACCCATAGAAGTAGAGAATCGAATAATGGTTACCCAAGGCTGGAGTTAGATGGGGGTCTGGAAGGGAAATGGGGAGATATTACTCAAAGGATACAAAGTTTAGTTAAACAGAGGAATAAGTTATCATGATCTATTGTAGAGCATGGTGATTGCAGTTAATAATAATGTATATCTTAAAATCGCTGAAAGAGTAGATTTTAAATGTTCTCACCACAAAGCAATGATATGAGGCAACAAGTGTATTCATTAGCCTATTTAATTGTTAGAATAAACACACATATTCATAACATGACATTGTATACCATAAATACATGCAACTATTATTTTTCAATCAAAAATAAAATTTTAAAAAATAAAATATGCTCACGATGATAAAAGCCATATATGAAAAGCCCAGAGATAACACATTTAATGTTGAAAGAGCAAAAGATTTTCTTCAATAATTAGGAAAAAGGCAAGCATACCATTTTCAACACTTCTATCCCACATATTACTGGAAATTGTATGCAGAATAATTTGGAAAGAAAAATAAATAACATCCAAATTGTTATCAGATTACATAGTCTTACATGTAGAAACCTGAAGATTCCACATAGTAATCTAAAAGACAACATCAAATGTAAGAGCTATTAAGTGAATTTAGCAAGTTGTAGGATTAAAAACAAACAAACAAACCAAAAAACACTCTTTTATCCAGTGAGAGTCAATTTTTGTTAGAGGTGAAAGTTGTGGGTCCAGTTTCAGACTTTTATAAGTCACCAGCCAGTTCAACCAGCACAATTTGCTAAGTAGGGAATCTTTCCTCTAATTTATATTTTTGATAGGCTTATCAAAGATGAAATGACAATAAGTGTCTGGGTTCATCTCTTGGTTCTCAATTCTGTTCCATATATCTACCTCTCTATTTTTGGGCCAGTACCTTGTTGTTTTGATCACTATTGACTTATAATATAGTCGGAAGTCTAGTAACGTGATTCCTCCCTATCTTTTTTTTATTTCTGAGTAATAAATAAATATTTCTGGGCTACCCAAAGTTTTTTCTTTTTCTATATAAAACAAAGTACTATTTTTTCTAGATCTTTAAAGTATGTCAGAGGAGCTTTAATAGGGATTGCCTTAAATCCGCAGATTGCTTTGGATAGTATGGGAATTTTAACAATGTTGATTCTTTCCAGCCATGAGTATGGTATGTTTTTCCATTTGTTAACATCTTCACAGGTGCATGGTATACAGACACATGAAAAAGTGCTCATCATCCTCAATCATCAGAGAAATGTGAATCAAAGAATGGAAGAAAAAGTACCCAATGTACTCACCCTTATTATGAAACTAATGTAGGACCTTCACATGAAAGCTATAACCCAGTTACAACCTAAGAATAGGGAGAAAGGGGAAAGGGAAGAGAGGGAGGGGGGAGGGAGGGGGAAAGAGGGGGATTAATGGGATTACACCTGCGGTGCATCTTACAAGGGTATATGTGAATCCTAGTAAATGTGGAATGTAAAGGTCTTAGCAAAATAACTAAGAAAATGCTACAAAAGCTATGTTAACTGATGTGATGTAAATGTGTCAAACGATCTATGAAACAAGTGTATGGTGCCCCACGATCATACTAATGTACATGGGTTAATAAAAATAAATAAATAAAAAAATAAAAAATAAATTAAAAAAACCACCTTGAGATATCATCTAACTCCAGTAAGAGTAGCCCACATAACAAAATCCCCAAACTACAGATGTTGGCATGGATGTGGAGAAAAGGCAACACTTCTGCACTGCTGGTGGGAATGCAAGCTAATACGTTCCTTTTGGAAAGAACTTTGGAGAACACTCAGGGATCTAAAAGTAGACCTGCCATTTGATCCTGCAATTCCTGTACTAGGTATATATCCAAAAGACCAAAAATCACTTTGCAACAAAGATATTTGCACCAGATTGTATTATGCAGCTCAATTCATAATTGCCTAGTCATGGAAGAAGTCCAAGTGCCCATTGACCCATGAATGGATTAAAAAATTATGGTATATATATACCATGGAATACTATGCAGCCTTAAAAAAGATGGAGACTTTACCTCTTTTATGTTCACATGGATGGAGCTGGAAAATATTCTTCTAGGTAAAGTATCTCACGAATGGAAGAAAAAGTATCCAATGTACTCAATACTTTTATGAAGCCAATTTATAATTACATTTTTCTTATGAAAGATAGATAGATCACAACTATAGCCTAGGATGAAGGAGAAAAGGAGAGGGGGATGGGATGGTAGGGGGGAGGTTCGATAGAGGGAGGCTAAATGGTGGGACCACACATAAGGAGCATATTGTAAGGGTACAAGTCAAATCTACCAATTATAGAACATAAATGTCTTAACACAATAATTAAGTAAATGAGGTGAAAGCTATATTAATTAGTTTGATGTAAAAATTCCAAATTGTAAATATCTCCTGCCCTTGGATCTTGTTAGGGAGAATTCAAGAGACCAATTTTTTATACCCTAGACCAGCACCGGTGCTTTTCCGACTTTGGTGTACGTAGGAATCACCCCGTAAAAATACAGACTCTCAGTCCACACTTTCTGAAATTCGGAGTTGGAGAAAGTTGTGCCCATTATTGACCATGACTCCAGATGGTCCAGTGTGGGTTGACTATAGATCATATGATCGAAATCACTGGCAGAGGGTTATAAAAGAAAAGGAAAAAGGAAAGTAAAAAGAAAAGGAAAATGCTTATGAAATACTTTTCATAAAAAATTTTGAGATGGTTCATGACATACAAAATTTAATTGGAAGATAATATGAAAATCAAAGGGTTTGACATGAACATTCAATCATTAGAATTGAAAAAAGTGATCATGGACTGGACACGGTGGCTCACACCTGTAATCCCAGCACTCTGAGAGGCCGAGGCAGGTGGATTGCCTGAGCTCATGAGTTCAAGACCAGCCTAAGAAAAGGTGAAACCCCATCGCTACTGAAAAAATAGAAAAACTGAGGAAAGAGGATCACGTGAGCCCAAGAGTTGGAGGTTGTTGTGAGCTACGAAACCATAGCACTCTACCCAGGGCAAAAGCTTGAGACTCTGTCTCAAAAATAAAAGAAAAAGAATAATCTGATCATGGACCATCAGCTCACATTTTTATATTTTATTATCTCTTTAGTAATTAATCATTGAAGAATAAAATATTAGAATTCTCCAGAAAAAAAAAAATTCCAAATTGTATTAAAAAATCAACACATTGGGCGGCGCCTGTGGCTCAAGGGGTAGGGCGCTGGTCCCATATGCCAGAGGTGGTGGGTTCAAACCCAGCCCCGGCCAAAAAAAAAAAAATCAACACATTGTACCCCACAAAAGCATAAATGTATTCATAATCTATGTGTTTACGACTTAATGAAAGGAAAAGAAAAAAGACACAAAAATAATTGCATTTATGTATACTTTCAATTAACCATTTAAAAAGAAATTTAAGAAAACAATTCCAGAAACAATAGTATAAAAAAGAATACAATGCTTAGAAATAAATCTAACTCAGCAGGTGAAAGCCTTATACACTGAGCAGTAAAAAACACTTCTGTTAAAGATTAAATGTATAATTAACAAAAAAGACACACAATGCTCATAGATCAGAAGACTTAATATTATTAAAATGATGATTTTTATCAAACATAATGTATAGGTTTAAAGCAATCTCTATGAAAATCCCACTTAAATTTTTCAGAAAGTTAAAAACACATTCTAATATTCATATGGAAAGAGAGGCGAAATGGCTGACTAGAGACATTGCTCTCTAGACAATCTTCAGAAGGAAGGGTTTCAGAAAAATAGGAAGGGAGAAAGGACATATCTCAAGTGTGGATCAGAAAGAGAAGTGTCATAACCTTCCAGGGACTTCACAGAGGAAAGTTGCAAAGCAGAGAAGAGGATAAAGGAAACATGACATTTGTGGAGATCAAATCCAGAGAGGCTTGGAGCCCAGTGAAGAAATAAAAGGGGATCCTTTTCTTTCTCCCACAGTCCTTTGGTGATCCCTGTGACCCACAGAATTGCAGAGAGTACTTCCGTGAACCCAGAGCTTAGACATTCTCTGTGAGCTTCTTCTCCAAAGAGAGTGACCTGGCAGACCAGAGAGCCAACATTTCTCCATTCAGACTCTGTCCATTCTGTGCCCCTCCCCCACTCACAACAACCAGAAAAGAAGTTTGAACTAAGATTTTGTCAAGCATCACCCCTCCCCAATGGGTAAGTCCTCCAATCTGAGGTTTCCGCAGAGAATGGTACCCACACCTTTTCCCTTGAGAACTTGCAGTGAACCTGGGGTGACTGAAATGCAAGCTCCCTGCTTGCTGGCATTTCTCAGAAATGCACACCAGCAGATCAGATACACAGGGCAGATCCTGTGACCCTGCACTCAAGCAGGTCGCCAAGGGACACAACTCTTAGCAGCTGGGAGTTGGACTTTAAAGACAAGGGACCCTATCTGGGTGGAACTACTGGTAGAATACTGTGGGGGTCTAAGACACAGCAATCATGAAAAGCACCCAACCTTCTCACAGGAAAGCCACATTGCCAGACTAAGGTGGGTCCACCAGTGGAAAAGATTCCAGTTCATAGCACCATCTTAACTGAGTGTGGTTTGTTCAGGCACCCATTTCCAACTAGACACCAGATGTCAGGTGTAACACAGGAAGGGCAGAGGTCATTGCTGATGGCAATTCAAATAATTGTGGACCCTTCCCCCTCAAATAGCCTTCCCTGTCTGGAGAGCTTGTTTTGACCTCCTCCCATCAGTTTTCCCTAGGGGCTTGGAAAATGACCTTGGAGTCTTTTGGGGCTCAGAGCCATGCTGTGAGACTAAGGAGGATCCCTTGGCAGAGAAGATCCCAGCCTGTGACACCGTAACAACCGAGTGAAGAATATTCAGACACACCTATATGCAACCAGACACCGAAGGCCAGGGGTGACACAAGAGGTGGGGAATTCATGTCCAAAAACCAACTGGGAAATTGCAGCCCAATCCTCACAAGCAGTAATCACAGTTTGGAAAGCCAGCCTCAACCCTTCTCCCAACATAGTGTCCAGAAAATTAATCTCTGAGCCCTGCCAAGGCTTTGCAAAGCCTTCCAGGCTCACACAACTTAACCATGCCCAGCTTCACTCCTCCACCCACCTCTCCTGTGGTGGAGATCAAGCAACACCCTAGGAGCTACAGGGCACATCCCAAAGCCTGGGGCATTCAAATGTTCCACCTGAGGGAATACAGCTTATCACATGCATAAAATATTTTCTCTGAAGTTGGCTCTTTCATCTAAGAATCAAGCACTGACAGGGAGAACAACTCTATAGAACATTGCACCATCTACCAACTCAATCAAAGAGGGCATGGCTGATTTTTACAAGCATCATCCACCATCTCAGAGATTAATCTAGGGATCCCAATGCAATTCATACTGCAGGGAAGATGTAAAGATATCAGGATAAAAGAAAACTGAGGAGAAACTACTTTTTAGGAAAGAAATAAAAATTTCTCCTTGTGGAGTCTCCCTCCGCTATTTCAGACTCTGGACTTAACTGGGGACCTGCTCAGAGTCTTGGGGGACATCCCACTGGAGAGCAGGTATAGTAGAGATTTGTCACCTGCAACCAAGCACTCTGGCACACGGAGCCAGCTACACTTGGGACCCAGACTTCCAGCAGTAGCCTTTGCATCACTATCACTAGGGTAAGGAGTGAACAGATACTACAACTTGTCATGCTCTATGACTGAAGATGGAGTACACTTCCTCCTTGGTGTGAGATCCAAACTGAGGAGCCCCAAAGTCCACAAGCACCAGTTGGGAAGCCTTGGGTTATTGGTTTCATGGACACTGGGTTACTGAGAAAAACCCCTTCCTATAAACTGGGCATCAGTGGTCCCCACACTGGTATAAAACCCCCAAATATGGGCAACTCTTCTCCTAAATCCCGAAGTTAGCTCTAAAGATTTCATTGTGCCCGAGTTGAAGTCTTTGCCCCTATAGCTCCAGGACCTGTGCTGTCCTGTGGCTTCATCCTTGAGACTCCAGAGTTGTGCCTGGACACTAAGTCACTGCTACTAAATCTCCAGCACTGCTACTGGGATGACAGAACATTACCAAGACCCAACACTTCACTCAGAAACCCCCAGCCTTGTCCAGGCATCACTCTTAAACTAAGAGTTTCCAGCCAGGATAACAGGTGCCCTGAAATCATATTAGCCAAAAGAGGAGCCAGGTGAGAAAATAAACAAACAAAAACAAAACAAAACAAACAAAACAAAACAAACAAACAAAAAAAAAAAAACAGGAAAAGAATCCTGGTAACATAGAAAAACAAAATAGTTCAACACTCCCAAGGAACACAATGAAGCTTTCACCCACAAGAAAATTATACAAATTATAGAAATGGAATTCACAATATGGATGGCAAATAAGATGAATGGAATTGAAGAGAAAGTTGATTTTCAAAAAGAAGCCAAAAAAAAAAAAGAAAGAAAAGAAAATATTTCAGGAAATCTTTTAAAAAATGAAAAAGTTACTAGAGAGCTAGACAACATAAGGGTATAATAGAACTTGAAGAAATGAAATTAAGAGACATATAAGGAATTTCAAAACACAGCAGAAAGCTTTAACAACAGGCTAAACCAAAAAGAAGAATCTCAAAGGTTGCAGACAAGGCTCTCAAGATACCTTATTTATTCATAGAGGCAGAGAACAGTATACAGAAAGTCTGAGCCATCACTGAAATGTGGAACTATGTGAAATGAACTAACATTCAAATTATAAGTATCCCTGGGGGAGAAAAAGAAAGAGCTAAAAGCAAAGAAACCTATTTGAGTAAATTATTGAGGAAAACTCCCCTGGTATCACCATAAATTCAGACATATAGATACAAGATGAACATCAAACATAGAGAAGATGCCTAGCAAATAAGTCATCTCCAAGACACATCGTAATCAACCTGGTTAAACATAAAGTAAAGGAGAAAATTCTGCAAGCAGCAAAATGAAAACATCAAATAACTACCCATGAAGGAAAACTCATGAGGATAACTGCAGACTTCTCAGCAAAAACTTTACAAGGAGAAGGGATTAAGGTCCCATATAAAATCAATTTAAACAGAACTGTCAGCTTAAAATTTTGTGTACTGCAATACTAAGTTTCACAATTGATAAAGAAATTAGGCCTTTTTCAGACAAATAAATACTGAGGGAATTTGTCCGACAAGACATGCCCTGCACAAACTACTCAAAACAATACTATGTACAAAGCAGCATAATTGATATCCTCCAGTGTAACCTAAAAGTACACCCCAACTCACAATTCTTATAAAACAATATAATAAGAGCTAAAACAGAGCAATGTAGACCTATCCAAATAAATGAACAGACCAATATCCTACATATAAATGCTGTTGATTAATCTAAATGGACTGAATGTTCCTGTCAGGAGACATAAGCTAAATAAATGGATGAAAAAACACAACCCAAGTATCTGATGTCTCCAAGAAACACATCTAAACCACAAGGATACACTCAGACACAACACGAGGCAATAGAAAAATGATATACCATGGAAATGGAAATCAAAGAGAGCAGTTGTTGCCAATATCATATCCGATAAAATTGATATTAAGCCAACAAAGGTAATGAAAGACAAAAAAGGGTGATTGTATAATGGTAAAGGAAGCAAGAAGACATAACAATCCTAAATATACATGCACCCAACACAAGTGTTCCCTGTTACATAAAGCAAATTTTATTAGAACTCAGCAAAGAAATAAATAGCCCTATTGTAATTGCTGGAGACCTCAACCCCGCTCTGTCAGAGCTCAAAAAACATCAAAGCAGAAAATAAATAAGGAATCTGGACTTAAACCAAACTCTAAATCAAATGGTTCTAATAGACGTGTACAGACCATTCTACCCCTAAACTACAGAATACACGTTCTTCTCAGCAGCACATGGGACACTCTCCAAGATTGATCATATCTTAGGCCACAAAAGAGGCCTCTATAAATTCAAAAAAATTAAAATCATGCTATGTAATTTCTCTAACCATAGCAGAATAAAAATATAAATCAATCACAAGAGAAACACTCAAACCTATAACCTGCTGCTAAATGATTACTTGGTCAAAAATGAAATTTATATAGAAATCAAAAAATTCTTTGAATTGAATGACAAAGGGATCATAAGGTATCAAAATTTATGGGTGATATAAAAATCATTCATTATGGGAAAACTCATAGCTTTAAATGCATTCATCAAAAAGACAGAAAGATCACATATTAACAGCCTAATGTTATATCTCAAGGAACTAGAAAAGGCAGAACAAACCGAACCCCAAACCATCATAATTAAAGAAATAATGAAGCTCAGAGAAGAACCAAGTGAATTAGAAAAAAACACAAAGGATTAGCAAAGCAAAAAGTTGTTTCTTTGTAAATATAATCAAAATGAATATATCTCTGATGAGATTAACCAAGAACGGAAGAGAAAGAATCCAAATAAGCTTAATCAGCAATGAAAAAGTGACATTACAACTGATACCACAACTAATAATCATCTATGAACATTATGTAAATCTCTACATGCATAAACTGGAGAACACAAAGGACATGGATAAGTTCCTGAAAACATACAACCTCCCAAGACTCACTCAGAAGGAAATAGAACTCCTGAACAGACCAAAATGAACAGTGAGATTTAAAAAGTAAAAAAAAACCTCCCCAAAACAAAAAGCCCTGGACCAGATGGATTCATAGGCAAATTCTATCATAGCTGGTACCCATATACACAAATTATTCCATAATAATAAGAAGGGAATCCTCCCCAATTCATTTTATAAACCCAGTATCACCTTTATACCAAATCCAGGATAGGACACAGCAAATAAACAAAACTGCAGACCAATATCTCTCATGAATAAAGATGAAAAAAATCCACAATAAAATACTACCAAACCAAATTCAAAGCACATCAAAATAATAATTATTATAATTATTATTATAAAATAATAATCCACCAATATCAAGTAGACTTCATCCCAGGGATACAAAGATAGTTAACCACATTCAAGTTAATGTGATTCACCATATAAACAAAAGCAAAAACAAAGAGTATATAATCATCTAAACATATGCAGAAAAAGCATAGGACAGAATCCAGTATCTTTTCATGATAAAAATGCTCCACACACAAGGCATATAAGGAACATATCTCTGAATTATAAAAGTCATATATGGCAAACTCACAGACAAAATAATACCAAATGGGAAAAACTAGAAAGAAATCCCCCTAAGAATTGGAACAAGACAAGGAAATCCACTGTTACCTCTTTTATTCAAAACAGTGCTAGAAGAATAAAATTAGACCTTTATTTTATTTAATGTACAAAAAATAGCTCAAAATGGTTGAAAAGTCTAAACATCAGAGCTATACATCTAAAACTCTGAGTGGAATATATAGGGGGAAATTTTCATAACATTGGATTTGGCAAGGATTTCTTGAATATGACAGCAAAAGCACAACCAAAAAAATACATAAATTGGGCTTCATAAAATTTTAAAACTTTCTTAAAATTAAATAGAACTATCAGCAGAATGAAATGGCAACATGTGGAGTGGGATAAAATATTTGCAAATTACATATTGCATAGGGATTAATCATAGAAAACATAAGGTTCTCCTAAAACTCAAAAACAAAACCCACACAATTCAATTAAAAGGGGGGAAGAGTTTATTTTAAGAAGACAAATGATCACTAAGCGCAATAAAAGAGGCTCAACATCACTGGTCATTAGTCAAATGCAAAAGAAAATCATGAGATACCATTTCAAACCATTAGAATGTGAATGCTATTATCCAAAGTTTTAGAAAGGGGAATGGTAATGTAAAATGTTGGTAAGAATGCAGAGAGATTGTAATTCATGTGCCTTCCTAGAGAAATGTAAAATGAGACAACCACTGCGAAAAATTGATGGTGGTTCCTGAAGAAGTTAATCATAATATTACCATACAATCTAAATTCCACTTGTAGTTACATACCTCAAAAAAATTGAAAGCAGGGACTCAGACACTTGTACATTAATGTTCTTAGTGGTATTATTCACAACACCCAAATCGTGGAAACAACCCTAATGTCAGGAAAGAAAACTTTATACATATCATATAGCCTTAAAAAAGGAGAGAAATTCAGATAGATACTCAATGTGGATGAACCTTGAAAACGTTGAAATGAAATAAGCCAAAAATGGACAAATACTGTATGATTCAATTTACATGTAGTACCTATAATAGAAAAATCCATAGAAACTGTGTAATTAGAATAGACGTTACCGGGTCTGGGAGGATGGGAGAATTGGAATTTGTTGTTCAATGGACACAGAGTTTCTGTTTGGGATGATGAAAAAGTTCTAAAAATGGGGGATAATAATGTTTGAACATGATTGTGAATGACTTTATGTCAAAGATTTATACACTTATAATAGTTGAATAGTAAATTTTATGTTATGCATATTTTACCACAACAAAAAATAATATAAAAGAAAAAAGTGCCCTGACATTTTACAAATCAGATTATCAGTCTTCTCTACATTATCCTGGGATCCCAAAGAATCATACTTATATAAGAAGGATGTCCAGTTCTTAATTTGTCCACAGGTGGCCTTTGAACCAGAAGAATCACACACAGAAGGACCCTGAGAGATGTCTCTTTTAGTTGTGGTTATTTACATGAAGAAGAGTCCATATTATGGAAAGGTCCATTCGGACATAGCCATAAAAATGGTGACCCATCCATATGAAATGTGTATTTGACTAACAGAGTTTGGTCCTACCCTACCTGCTTTCTCTCTGGGAGTAAACACAGGATCCTGAAATTTAATTTTTTATCCTAATTGTGTACGATAGTATACCACCTGTTTGTTCTTTACTTCTTACCACATCATTTAACCAAAGTCAAGATAATTAATTTATGATTCCAATCATAAATTGTATTGGTCTACAAATTTATGATTCCAATACAACAAATCGTATTGGTCTGCAAATTACTCTTAGAGAAAATACTAAGGTCTAAAATCCAATTGTATGGGGAAAAATACATGAGTCAAGGGTCCACAAGAATCAAACAAATCTAAGATTAATTTCAGGGTCTGCAATTGGTGAAGTGACATAGAATCAGTTTTCCATTTTTTAATCATAACTGTGTACATTAATGCGGTACAACGCATTTATGGGGTACAATGGGCTGATTTTATATATAATTTGGAATACTTACATCAAACTGGTTAAAATAACCTTCACCACACTTAATTATTTGTTGTGTTAAGACATTTATAGTCTACTCTTAATAGTTTTGAAATATACCATTGCATTAATGCACTTTAGATGAGGTCACATAAAATACCCTCTCTCCTTCCAGCCTCCCCTATCTCCTCTCCTCTCCTTCCTCTTCCCTCCTTATTCTACACTATAGTTGTGTTTTATCATTTGTATGAAAGTGTAGGTAATTATATATTGATTTCATAATAGTATTGAGTACATTGGATACTTTTTCTTCCATTCATAAGATATTATACTAAGAAAAATATGTTCCAGCTCTGTCCAGGTAAACATAAAAAATGTGAAGTCTTCATATTTTTATGGCTGCTTAGTATTCCATGGTGTACATATACCACAATTTGTTAATCTATTCATGAGTTCATGAGCACTTGGGCTGCTTCCATGAGTTGGAAGTTATGAATTGGGCTGCAATAAACATTCTGGTGCAAATATCTTTGTTGTTAAATGGGTTTTGATTATCTGGGTATATGCCTAGTGGAATAATAGCAGGATCAAGTGGCAGGCCTACTTTTAGTTCCCTACGTGTTCTCCGAACTTCTTTCCAAAAAGGATGTAGTAGCTTGCATTCCCACCAGAAGTGCAGAAGTGTTCCCTTCTCTACATCCACACCAACATCTGAAGTTTTGAGATGCATTTGATGTTTTGTGATGTAGGCTAATCTTACGGAGTTAGATGGTATCTCAAAGTAGTTTTGATTTGCATTTATCTGATGATTAAAGATAATGAGCATTTTTTCATGTGTTTTTAGGCCATGCACCTGTCTTCTTCAGAGAAGCTTCTGTTCAAGTCTCTTGCCCACAATGAAATGGGGTTATTTGTTCTTCCTTTATTAATTAGTTTGAATTCTCCATGGATTCTAGTTATCAGACCTTTGTCAGAAACATAACCTGCAAATAATTTCTCCCATTCTGAGGGCTGTCTGCCTGCTTTCCTTACTGCATTCTTGGCTGTGCAGAAGCTTTTTAGTTTGATCAGATCCAAGTAATCTATTTTTGGTGTTGCTTCAATTGCTGGGGGAGTCCTCTTCATAAAATATTCTCCCAGGCCAATTTCTTCAAACATTTACCCTCTCCTAGTATTTTTATACTTTAATGTTTAAAGTTAAATCTTTTATCCCCTAAGAATAAATTGTTTTTAACGATGAAACATGGGGGTCCCATTTCAGTCTCCTACAGGTCGCCAGCCAGTTGATCCCTCACCATTTCTTAAATAGGGAATCTTTCCCCCAGTGAATGCATTTGATAGGCTTATAAAATATCAAATGATGATAAGTGGATGGGTTCATCTCTTCATTCTCTATTCTGTTCCATATAGCTACCACTCTACTTTTGTGCCAAACCATGATGTTTTGATCACTATAGATTTATAGTATAGCCTGAAGTCTAGTAATGTTATACCTCCTTATTTGATGTTATAACTGAGTAATGTCTTGACTATTCAAGTTTTTTCTGATTCTATGTAAAATAAAGTACTATTTTTTCAAGCTTTTTAAAGTATGACAATGGTGATTTAATAGGGATTGCATTAAATCTATAGATTGTTTTTGGTAGTATAGACATTTTAACAATGTTGATTCTTCACAACCATGAGCACAGTATGTTTTTTCATTGGTTAACATCTTCAGCTATTTATTTTCTTAGAGTTTCATATTCTCTTTTTGCAAATCTTTCACATCCTTTGTTAGGTAAATTCCCAGATATTTCATCTTCTTTGGCACTACTGTAAAGGGAATAGAGTCCTTGACTATATTTTTAGCTTGACTACTGATGGTATATAGAAGAGCTACTGATTTGTAAGTATTGATTTTGTATACTGATAAGCTGCTCTATTCCTTGATCACTTCTAAGAGTTTTTTAATTGAGTCCCTGGGGGATTTCCAGGTATAAGATCATAGCATCCATGAAGAGTGAGAGTTTGATATCCACTGACCCCATTTGGATACCCTTGATTGTCTTCTCTTCCCTGATTGCAATAGCTAAGACTTCCGTTACTATGTTGAATAGCAGTGGAGACAATAGGCATCCAGATCTGAGTAGAAATGTTTTCAATTTTACTCCATTCCATATGATATTGGCTGTGGATTTGCTGTAGATGGCTTCTATGAGTTTAACAAATGACCCATCTAAGTCTATTTTCTTAAGTGTTCTGATTATGAAAGGATGCTGAATGTTATCAAAGGCTTTTCTGCATTAACTGAGAGAATCATATGGTCTTTGGTTTTTATTTTATTTATGTGATGTATTATATTTATTAACTCATGTATTTTGAACCAACCTTGTAACCCTGGAATAAAACCATATTGATCATGGTGTATAATTTCTTTGATGTTTGTTGAAATCTGTTTGCTAGGATCTTGTTGAATATTTTTGCATGGATATTCATTAATGATATTGGTCTATAATTTTCTTTCTTTCTTGACTATGTTTCTGGTTTGAGGATAATGGTGATACGTGCTTCATAGAATGTGTTGGGGAGGATTCCTTCTTTTTCTATGTTTTGGAACAGGTTATTTAATATAAGTACTAGTTCCTCTTTAAAGGTTTGGTAGAATTCTGATGTGAAGCCATCTAGTCCTGGACTTTTCTTTTTGGGGGAGATTTTGTATAGTTGATGCCATTTCAGTGCTTGAAATAGGTCTATTCAAAATTTCTAATCTTTTCTGGCTGAATCTAGGAAGGTGGCAGGCATCCAGATATTGGTCTACTTCATACAGATTTTCACATTCTGAGAATAGAGTTTTTTGTTGTAATCATTGAAGATGTTTTGAATTTCTGAAGTGTCTATGGTTATTTCTCCTTTATTGTTTCTGATAGATGATATTAGGGATTTGATTTTCTGGTTCTGGTTAGGTTAGCCAAATTTGTCAATTTTGTTGAGCTTTAAAAAAACAACTTTTTGATTAGTTGATCTTCTGAATAATTCTTTTGTTTTCAATTTCATTTAATTCTGCTCTCATTTTTGTTATTTCTTTTCTTCTGCTGGGTTTGAGGTTGGAATGTTCTTCCTTTTCCTATTGCTTGAGCTGACACATCAAGTTGTTTACATCCTCTCTTTCTGCTTTCTCAATGAAGGCTTCCAATGCTATAAATTTCCCTCTTAAGTGTGACTTTGCAGTATCCCAAATTTTGATAATTTTGATAATTTCTGCATTCTTTATAATTTTATTCCAAAAAATTGGTGATTTCTTTCTTAATCTTATCTTTAACTCAGCTATCATTCAGCCTAACGTTATTTAGTTTCCCTGACTTTATTTGAATATTCATATATATTTCTGTTGCTGTTGAGTTCAACTTTTATTCTGTGATGTCCCAGGAAAATACAAAGAATAATTTCTATTCTTTTAAATTTGCTGAGATTAGACTTGTGTCCTAAGATGTGATCAATTTTGAAGGATGATCCATGGGCTGATGAGAAAAATGTGTATTCAGTTTTATTAGGATGAAATGTTCTGTAGATATCTGTTAAGTACATTTGTTCTAGGGTCAAGTTTAACCCTATTATTTCATTTTTCAGTTTCTTCTTGGAGGATCTATCTAAAACTGTCCAAGATGTGTTAAAAGTTTCGACTGTTATAGTGCAGGAAGATAACAAAAAGTATTCTTATCTGTTAGGGTTTGCTTTATAAATTGAGAAGCATTCTGGTAGGGTGCATAAATGTTAGTAATTGAAATCTCTTCATGTTGAGTGTTTCCTTTGACAAATAGGTGGTGTCCATCCTTATCTTTTTTTATCTTTGTTGGTTTAAAACCAATTGTAACTGCAAATAGAATTTTAATCACTTCCTTTTTTCTGATTTCCATTTCCTGTATTATAGATGCCCATCCCTTTTCCCTGAGTCTTTTTGTATCCTTTTAGGTAAGGTGAGACTCTTGTATGCAACAGATACCTTGTCTGGGTTTTTGTATCCAGTCAAACAACCTGTGCCTCTTCAGAGGACAATTTAAGCCATTCACGTTAATTGAGAGAATTGATAAACCTGGTACTGTTTTGGGCATCATGTTTTTCAAATGTCCAGTGGATACTTTTAATCATTTCACCATTGTGGAAGTTAGGTTCTATTGAAAATTTTCTGAGTGAGTTTATTTTGGTGGTAGATCATTGTTGGAAGATGTGTCTGAGAATATCCTGGAGAACTGGTTTAGTTATGGACAATTTCTTCAACATTTGTAAGTCAGTAAAGTATTTGATTTCTTCATCACAAATGGAACTCAGTTTAGCTAGATATAGGATCCTGGGCTGAAAGTTGTTTTGTTTTATGAGGTTGAAGGTCAATGGCCGTCGTCTTTTGACTTGAAAAGTTTCAGCTGACAGATCGGCAGTCATTCTAACATTCTTTCTCTTGTAGGTTATACTTTTCTTACATCTGGCTGCTTGCAGAATTTTCTCCTTCATATTAACTTTGGCAAAGTTAATTACAATGTGTCTAGGAGATGTTTTATTTGGATTGAGTCAGAGTTGTGGGACCATTCCAAAAGATCAAACATTCATCTTATGGGATTTCATGAAGGAAAAGAGGATGGTCCTAAAGCCACACACATTCTACTACTTCAAGATATTATAGAGGAGAATTTCCCAAACATTGCAAGAGATACAGAAATTGAGACAGTTTTCCAATTTTTCAGCTTCAGTATTTTCATCTGTGAATTGGGCATTAAAGTAATAATCACTATTGTTGCTATGAGGATTAAGTGTGGTAATAATTCTAATGTACCTTTCATATTGTAAGCACTCAAACAACTAACATCTGCTACTACCCTGTTTCCCCAAAAATAAGACAGTGTCTTATTTTAAGGTGTGCTCCCAAAGATGCACTAGGTCTTATTTTCAGGGGATGTTTTATCTTTCCTATAGGTAGGTCTTATTTTCAGAGGATGTCTTATTTTCGGGGAAACAGGGTAGTATAAATTATAATGTAACATGACTAGAAAAATTATAGAACCATAGTAGATATCTGATACATCTCATTTTTGTCTGACTGCTTTTTCCAATATCACAATAGACATTCAATTCTAGACCCAAGCAGATATGTACTTAAACCCTGACTCGGCTACTTCCAAACTGTGTGACCATAATAAATTCCCTTAACTTCTAAAGTTCCTCATCAAACAAGGGTAATAACATATTAATATATGGGCTTGTTAATAAGAATGAATGTATGCATAAAAATAAGCACAGTGTTGCTTCTCCAAGTAATTGGCATTTTCCAAATAATTATCACTCCTCCATCACTAAATTCCTATTCAGGTTGCTACAGTTTGAATGCTTCTTCCAAAACTCATGTTACAATTTAACTGTTATTGTTACAGTAGTAAGAGGTAGAGCTGTTAAGAGATGATTAGGTTATGAGGGCTCTGTCCTCATGAATGGGTCAAAATCATTATTAAAGAAGGTTCTTTATCTCATGGGTAAGTTGTTATATAGTAAAAGCAAGTCTGTCTCTCTCTTATTTTCTCACTTTCCACACTCTCTTGCCCTTTGCCTTCCACAATGGGATGGCACAGTATGAAGGGGCTAATCAGAGGTAGGCCCTGTAAGCTTGGGCTTGACGGGCCCCTGAACATTAACAAATCAATTCCTTATCTTTGTAAACTACCCAGTCTATAGTATTCTGTAATAGCAACACAACATGGAAAGAAGTATTTTCTTCTTCTGAATGGTTCTTGCTAAAAGTTTGTCTAATAAATGATTCATTTTTATTGATTGCTTAAAGAAATAACAAGTCTTTACTTATTTTTATGTACTATTTTTATTTCAAGTTCATTGATTTCTGTTTTGATCTTTATTATGTCTTTTTGGTTTATTTTGCCCTTTTCGTACTTTCTTGAATAAAAACAGATTGTACAATTGAGACTTGCTCTCTTTCCTAATGTAAACATTAAGCACTATAAATTTCCCTCTTTGCTCTGCTTTAGATGCATCTCACCAACTTTGGGAATTTTATATTTTCATGTTCATTTGGGTCAGTAAATTTCTATTTTCTCTTAAGACTTTCTCTTTGACCTGTGAATTATTTGGAAGTGTTTGAAGATTGTTTAATTGTCTTTCTGTTATTATTTCTAATTTTAGTCCCTTATGGTTATTTTAAATTATCTAAATTGATGAAATTTGTTTGATGGTTCTATATACTTATTCTTCTTTTTGTCCTATAATCCTGATGTTCCAAAATTTCTTCCTTACTTCCTTTTGCTTCAAAATTTTCTTTAGCCACTTTTCTAGCATAGATCTATTGGTGAAAAATTTTCTAAGTTTTCCTCCACTTGATAAGATCTTAATTTATCCTTCATTAATGAAGGACATTTTTACTGGATGTAGGAGTCTGGGTTATTTTCCTTCACACTGAAAAATATGCCATTTCCTTCCGACCTCCATGGTTTTTGATTAAATGTCTGATGTCATTCACATTATTTTTCCCATGTTGATAAGAGAAGGAGACGTTGTTCCTCTTTTTGGTTTCAATTTCTTTCTTTCTTTTTTTTTTTTTTTTGTCTTTAATTTTTCAGAAGTTTGACTATGATGTACATTAACATGGATTTCTTTGGCTTTATCCTGTTTGAAGCTTTCTCACCTTCTTGAATATATAGTTTTATCACTTTTGCCAAATTTGGAAAATTTTCTACCATTTTGTTTTCAAATATTTGTTCATTGGACCTTATTTTTTCCTTATTTCTGGGACTCTCATTACATGAATGGTACATTATTTGTTATTGTTCCACAGACTCCTGAAGGAATGTTCTTTTTTGTGTGTGTGTGAAGAGTCTCCTTGTGTTCATATTTATTTCTATCAATCTATCTTTATGTTCACTGACTATTTCTTCTGTAATTACCATTCTACTATCAGGCGCATGCAGTGAGATATTAATTGGATTCTTTTTATTTTTAGTTTAAAATTGCAATTTTATCTTGTATTCTTTTCCTAAAGCTTTCTATTTTCACATTATTTTTAAACATGTTTTTACTTTTTGTTAAGGCATTTTTATTATAATTACTATAAAATTCAGGTCAGATAATGCCAACATCTGTTCCATTTCAGATGTGGTATCTGGTGATATTATTTTCTCATTCAATTTAAGACTTTCTTGGGATTTTTCTGCAAGAGCAATTTTCAATTGGACAATCCTGGACAATTGTAGTACTATGTTATGAGGCTCTGGATTTTACTTAAATCTATCTTTGCAGGCATCCACTGCACCAGGAGAGGAATGGAAGAATGGCCACCTCTTTACCACTGGGTAGAAGTGGAAGTCCAGGCTTCTCACCCAGTTTCCACTGATAGTACCCGAAAAGACAGGAAGAGATCTGCCTTGCTACCACTGATCAGAAGTGGATGTCCAGGTTTCCTATTGAGCCTCTACTAACGTGAGGTGGAAAAAAAAAAGTGTAATGTTTTTGCCATGGCATTTCTCTAAAGTAGAGAGAATATTATCAATTTTTTTTCTGCCATTCTAGTTCATCTTTTTCAGGCCTTTGGCTAGAGAGAGCAGGGTGTCCTTGAGAATTTATTTTCTGTTCCTTTTCATGTTTTGAAGAAGTGGGACTCTGTAGCACTCAATATGAGATATACAATAGGCAAAAGGAAACACAAGGGGCCTCGCCATTGAGTCATTCCTTGAGTTCCAACATATCTTGTGAGTCCACGTTTTTCTCTACACCTTTCAGAGTTTTCTCATCTTTTTATATTGTACGTATAGTTATCTAATTGTACCTTACAGAAGGAATATATACAAGTGTTTCTATTCTACTCTGTGCAGAAATAGAACAGTTATACTGTGTTTCTAAATTTATATTGTATCCATGCACTTGTGTGGCAATTATTTATAAGTTTATTTAAGTCTCTTCAAAGACTATAGGATCCATGATGGGATAAAATAGTCTTACTTCTCTTTGAGATAGTAACTGAAGAATAGCAATTCTAAACCATTGTACTATTAAATAGAGGTGTGTTTGTGAACATGTATGTTCTTTGCATAGAAGAAAAAACTCAATACCTCTTTATGTAATTTAATTAAATAGAAAATACTACATGAAAAATACTTGGGATACTCCCAAATACAGTCTCTGTTAAACTCTTTAGACCCTTCTTTTAAGTCATCTCTCCTTACAATCTTACCTCCATTTATATCTGAAAGTCCCCAAACCTGATATCATTTGCATTTTTAACTTTTTATAGTTCTGTTCCATCACCATATGTTCAGTTTTTCCCTACCAAGATGTCATTTTCACACTTTCTTCCTCAATAATCAAAGCCTAATATTTTTCAGATATATATTCAGCTATTGACTAACTTGGCTCCAGAGAGTGAATCTTGATTATTCCAAGAAGATAATAATAATGTCAGTCTCTTCACCACAGATTAGTTTATGAATGGGAAAGAAGTGCAATTTGACCAATTAGATATAAGGAAACTTTTACTGTATGTGAACAGAGAGGGATTCTGAGAAAACTTTACTCTTAAAAAAGACACAAAGAAAGTATTTTTTCTTTCCATTCTTGATTGCTGTTGTGCAGGGATGTGATGCTTGAATTTACTGAAGCTGTCTTAAGACAATAAAGGGACAATCTAAGGACAAAAACATAGAAATTAAAGATGGCAGAACAGAAATGCAGAAAATATCCTAGATATTGATGCTAAATTATTTGATGAAGCATTATATACAAAAAGAAACCTATAAAATTTTCTGAAAATTTATTTTTAAAAAGGAGAAATGATTTAAGGACTCTCTCTTGCAATAAAAAATAATATTTTTTTCAAACAAAAGAAGAGAGGAGGAACTGGCAGACACTCTACAAAAGCTGATTCTACATAAAATCAATGACAACACTGGCAAAAAACATATTATTTAAATATACTTAACTCTGGTAGCTATGAAAATTAGCAGCCTAGCAGCAGCTCAAAAGTGAAGATCAGATGTAAAGCTTCTCATAATGACCTATATTGAGAAATTTTTCACTATTTGACTTGTCTGGTAACTTTCTAAAAAATTCCTTCTAGCAGGTGTTGTTATTTGATATGACTCAAAGCTTAATGGGAAAAAAAATACTCAGAGAATTTCTTGAAAATAGCCACTAGCAATTATTTATTAGTGCAGCTTCCTGAGTTGTTAATGTTAATTTGGACAACAAAGAAACTGGCCAAAATCTTAAAAGAAAGATATGATAAATGGAGAGGAAAATTCCAACATAGTCTTCCAAATCTAAAAGTTCATACAGATGTGTGTAGCTGTGCACATGTCCAGGGGACACACAAAAATCCAAGTCAAATAGCTAGTTGAACCTGAAGCTCTGCACAAGAAGAAAATGAAGTCTAAGCAAAGCTTTATATTGTGATAACACTGAAAGCATACATAACATATACACAAAAATACTTCAGCAAAGGATGGAAGTCCAACAGATTTAAATCATTTAAGGAAATCTCTACTCAATCATTAGCTGGTAGTTAAGCTAGTTGAGCATAGACTTCAGTGAACACACATAACAGAGAATAAAGATTTATAGAATTAGTCCAGGAAAGTGGCTAAACAATTAAAAATAAACAGTAATAACAAAAAATGTTGAGGGAGGAGGAAAATATGACATCCAGTTTACATATTAGGTATTTTGAAGTTCCCAAAACTATAGTGTTGTTAGATATCATATTGCTCAGATTGGTTAGGGTTCATTTTATTTACAGGAGCATTTAAGTTGAGGGCATAAATATTTAGGACTGAAATGTCTTCTGGTTTTATTGTTCCCATAACCAGTACATAGTGTCCATCTTTACCTTTCTTTACTTTTGTGGGTTTGAAGTTCAAGGAATTTGCAAGTAAAAAGATGATTCCTGATTTTTTTTTTTTTTTTAGATTTTAATTTGCCTGAAATATGAGTTTCTAACCCTTAACACTGAGTCTTATTTTTTCTGTAAAGGTTAGATGTCTTTCCTAAAGACAATATATACTTACATATACTTGAACTGTTTCTTTTCATTTAGTCAGCCAGTCTGTGCCTCTTGAGTGGTAAATACAAGCTATTCACATTTTTATAGAAAATTGACAAGTGTGGTGGAGTTCTGTTCATTTTGTTTTGTGAAAGTCCATTGCTTAGATTTATCACTTGAGCCATTGTGGAAGTTAGGCTTTGTCTTGGAGTTTCTGGGTATCTTTACTTTGCTGGTGGTTCATTGTGATGGTCAGTGTATAGAACAAGTCTCAGTAGTTCCTACAGAGCTGGCCTTTGGGTGAATTTATTCAATGTTTGTTGGTTGGTAAAAAATTGGATTTCTCCATTGAATATGAACTTTAGTTTAGCAGGATACAGAATCCTGGGCTGAAAGTTAGTTTAAGTAAGTTAAAGACATATGAAATTCTTTTCTAGCTCTAAAAGTGTCTGCTGAAAATTCCACTTGTCACTCTGATGTTTTTCCTCACATAGATAAGACATTGCTTACACCTCGTTGCTTGTAGAATTTTCTCTTTCATTTTGATTTCAGCCAAGTTAATTACAATGTGTCTATAAGAATTTTTGTTTGAATTGGGTCATCCTCGGGTTCTCAAACTATCTAATACCTGAATCTCTATGTCTTTCACAATGCTTGAGAAATTTTCAAAAATGATGTCTTTTCTTATCTTTTCTTTTCTTTTCTTATTATTGTTTATTGTTGGGGATTTATTGAGGGTACAAAGAACCAGGTTACATTGACTACATTTGTTAGATAAAGTCCCTTTTATAATTGTGTCCCACCCCCAAAAGGTGTGTCACACACTGTGACCTCCAACCCGTTCCCTCCTTCCCTCCTTCTGCTCTCCAATTCCCACACTCCCCACCATGTACTAGGTCATTAATTGTCCTCATATCAAAATTGAGTGGATATGTTGTTGCTTCTACATTCTTGTCATGCTTTACTAAAAATAATGTGTTCCACAACCATCCAGGTTAATACAAAAGATTTAAAGTCTCCATCTTTTGAATGGCTAAATAGTATTCCATGGTATACATATATCACAGCTTGTTAATCCATTCCTGTGTCAGTGGGAATTTAGATTTAGGCTGTTTCCACATTTTGGCAATTGTAAATAGAGCTGCAGTAAACGATGTAGTGCAAGTGTCCTTATGATAAAAGAATATTTTTTCTTCTGGGTAGATGCCCACTAATGGGAGTGCAAGATCAAATGTGAAATCTAGTGTTAGTTCTTTGAGATTTCTCCAAACTTCCTTCCAAATTTGTTGTATTGCTTTGCAGTCCCACTAGCAGTGTAAAACTGTTCCCTTCTCTCCACATCCATGTCAGCATCTGCAGTTTTGAGATTTTGCAATGTGGGCCATTCTCACTGGGTTTAGACAGCATCTCACGGTGGTTTTGATTTGCATTTCTCTAATAATTAGGGAAGATGAGCATTCATATGTTTGTTAGCCATTTGTCTATCTTCTTTAGAGAAGGTTCTATTCATCTCTCTTGCCTATTAATATAAGGGGTTGTTGGCTTTTTCATGTTGATTAATTTGAGTTCTCTGTAGATCCTAGTGATTAAGCATTCATCTGATTCAAAATATGCAAATATTCTTTCCCATTGTGTAGGTTGTTGATTTGCTTTGGTTGTTGTCTCCTTAGCTGTACAGAAACTTTTCAGTTTAAAGGAGTCACATCTGTTTATTTTTGCCACAATAGTCTTCTTAATAAAGCCTTTCCCCAGGCCGTTATGTTCAAGTGTTTTTGCCATGCTTTCCTTGAGGATTTTAATCATTTTATGCTTTAAATTTAGGTCTTTTATCCATTTTGAATCAATTTTTCTTTTGAGTGGAGAAAGGTGTAGGTCCAGTTTCAGTCTTTTACATGTGGATATTCTATTCTCCCAGCATCATTTATTAAATATGGATTCTTTCTCCCAGCGTATGTTCTTGTTTGGTTTATCAAAGATTACGTGGCTGTAAGAGGTTAGTTTCATCTCCTGGTTTTCTATTCAGTTTCAGATATCTATGTCTCTATTTTTGTGCCAATCCCATGCTGTTTTGATCACTGTGGCCTTGTAGTACAGCCTAAAATCTGATAGGCTGATGCCCCTGGCTTTGTTTTTATTACTAAGAACAGCCTCAGCTATATGGGTTTTTTTCTGATTCCATACAAAATGAAGCATTATTTCTCCCAAGTGCCAAAAGTACGATGTTGGTATTTTAATAGGGATGGCATTGAATCTATAGATTACTTTGGGACGTATAACCATTTTAACAATGTTGATTCTTTCCAGCCGTGAGCATGGTATGTTCTTCCATTTGTTAATATCTTCTGCTATTTCTTTTCTTAGGGATTCATAATTTTATTTATAGAGGTCCTTCACCTTTTTTGTTAGGTATATTTCCAGATATTTAATTTTCTTCGAAGCTATGCTGAAGGAAATTGTGTTCTTTATTAGCCTCTCCTTTTGGCTATTATTGGTGTATACAAATGCTACTGACTCCTGGATATTCATTTTGTATCCGGAGATGTTACTGTATTTTTTCATCAATTCCAGGAGTCTTCTGGTTGAGTCGTTGGGGTTCTCTAAGTATAAGATCATATTGTCAGCAAAGAGGGAGAGTTTGAGCTCCTCTGCTCCCATTTGGATGCCTTTTATATCCTTCCCTTGCCTACTTACATTGGCTAGAACTTCCAGCACTATGTGGAATAGTAGTGGCAATAGAGGACAACATTGTCTGTTTCCAGTTCTAAGTGCAAAATCTTTACTCCATTCAATAAAATATTAGCTGTGGGTTTATCATAAATGGCTTTGATTAGTTTGAGAAACGTGCTACCTATGCCTATACTCATCAATGTTCTAATTAGAAAAGGATGCTGTATTTTATCTAATGCTTTTTCTGCATCTATTGAGAAGATCATAAGTTTTTTTTTTTGGCTTCTATTGATGTGGAGAATTACGTTTATGGATTTGTGTATTTTAAACCAACCTTGCATCCCTGTGATGAAACCTACTTGATTATGATGTATGACTTTTTTGATGAGAAGCTGTAGTCTATTGGCTAGGATTTTGTTGAGAATTTTTGCATCTATATTCCTTAGTGAAATTGGTCTAAAATTCTCCTTTTGGGGGAAATTTTTCCTGATTTTGGTATCAGGTTGAGGTTTGCTTAGTAGAATGTGCTTGGGAAGATTCCTTCCTATTCAATTTTTTTTGGAATAATTTCCTTCAATACCGGAGTAACCTCTTCTTTGAAGGATTGCTAGAATTATGATGTGAAGCCATCTGGACCAGGGCATGTTTTTGTTGGGAGTTTTTTTATTGTTTCTTTGATCTTGGTTTTTTATTGTTTCTTTATGAAATTGTTCTGTTCAGGAGTTCTATTTTTTCCTGGCTAAGTCTGGGAAAAGGGTATGATTACAAATATTTATCCTTGACAATATTTCCTTCACATTGCCAAATTTCTGGGCTTAGAGTTTCTTGTAGTATTCAGAGATAATCTCTTGTATCTCTGTGGCATCTGATGATATTTCCCCTTTATCATTTCTGATTGAAGTTACTGGAGATTTTACTTTTCTATTTCTTGTTAGCTTGGCCAAAGTTTTATCTATTTTATTTATTTATTTATTTAAAATAAAACAACTTCTTGCTTTATTCTTCTGAATGCTTCTTTTGTTTTTCATTTATTAATCTCTAATATAATTTTGGGTATTTCTAACCTCTGGTGAGATTAGGCTTAGATTGTTCTTCTTTTTCCAATTTTGTAAGATGGTTTGTAAGTTTGTTGATGTGGTCTCTTTCTGTTTTTCATTAGGCATCTGAAATGGTAAATTGTCCTCATTGCTTTTGCTGTATCACTCAGGTTTTGGTAGATTGTGTCTTCATTGTTGTTGTACTCAAGGAAGTTAATGATTTCCTCTTTTATCTCTTCCTGCACCCAACACTTGTTCAGCATAAGGTTGTTTAATATCCATGCCTTTGTGTGGGGTTGAACGTTTTTGTTGGAGTTGAGTTTCACCTTTAATACCTTGTGGTCTGAGAAGATACAAGGTAAAATTTCAATTATTTTGATTCTATTGAGGTTTTTTTGTGTCCTAGGTTATTATGTGTTTTGGAGAATGTTCCATGGGCTGATGAGAAGAACATACATTCTTTAACTGTGGGATGGAGTGTTCTATATACATCTATCAAGCACAGTTGTTCTAGGGTCACATTTAAGTCCCTTCTATCTTTGTTTAGTTTTTGTTTAGAGGATCTAACCAGCTCTGTAAGAGGAATGTTCAAGTACCCTGTTATTATGGTGTTATGGAATATCATATTGCTCAGACTAATTAATGTTCATTTCAAGAATCTGGGAGCATTTAAGTTGGTTGCATAAATATTTACAATTGAAATGTCTTCTTGACCAATATGAAGTGTCCATCTTAGTCTTTTTTTTCTTTAGTTGCTTTAAATCCTCTTATATCTGAAAATAAGATTGCTACATCTCTTTTCTCTTGAATTTTGTTTGCCTGAAAAATTGTCTTCCATACCTTAACTCTGAGTTTTAATTTTTCCTCTGAGGTTAGGTGTCTTTCCTTCAGTCAGCAAATGTTTGGCTTTTGTTTTTTATCCAATCAGCCAGCTTATGTCTCTTCAGTGAGGAATTTAATCCATTAACATTTATTGAGATAATTGATAAGGGTGGTGATGTTCTATTTATCTTATTTTGTGAAAGTCCACTCCTTAGTTTTATCTTTTGCACCATTGTGGAGGCTCAGTTTTGCCCTTTGCTTTCTGTGTGCTTTGTTGGTCGTCCATGGTGATGTTCACTGTGTACAACGGGTCTATGTATTTCCTGTAGTACCTGTCTTGATGTGGCAAACATCCTCAACATTTGCATATCAGTAAAAGATTTGACTTCTCCATCAATTTTGAAGTTTAGCTTAGCACGATATAGAATTCTGGGCTGGAAATTGTTTTGCTTAATTAGACTAAAGTTAGATGACCATTGTCTTCTGGCTTGAAAATTTTCATTTGGGAAATATGCAGTCATCCTGATGTATTTGCCCAAGTAGGTCAATTGGTTCTTAAACTTGTGGCTTGTATAATCTCTTCTTTTGTCTTGACTTTGAACAGGTTCATCACAATGTATCTTGGAGAAGCTCTATTTGAGATGGACGACCTGGGGTCTGATACACCTCTGATGGGAGTGTGTCAGAATCTTTAGTGATATTTAGGAAATATTCATTTATAATATCCTCTATTATGGCTTCCATTCCTCTGTGACATTATTCTTCCCCTTCTGAGGTACCTGTAACTCATATGTTTGAACACTTCATGAAGTCCTATAATTCTGTCAGTAAAAGTTCTGTTTCTCTCTTCCTTTTTTTCTGACTCTTTAACTACCTGATTTAGCTCAAGAGCTATGTCCTCTTCCTTCTGCATGGTCTAATCTGTTATTGATACTTTCTACTGCATCTTTAAGTTCCCTAATTAATTGCTTCAATTTCTTTAGTTCTGCTATATCCTTTCCATATTCTTGATATCTTTAATTTCTTGAGAGAATTTTTAGACTTTTTTTTTTTTTGGATCTCTTTTTTCATATTCTCTTCAATTTCACTCAGCTTATTTGCCACCCATATTCTGAATTCTATTTGTTACTTCAAGAATTTCTTTATGGATAGTATTTTCAGTTGTATCTCCCTTATAATCTCTTGGGGAAGTTGATCTGCTACAATTTTTTGTTTCCAGCATTATTGTGCTGATTCCTCCCCATACGTGTTCTCTATTTCTTTATAAATTTATTATACTTTTTAAACTTGAATTTTAGGTTGTCCCTAAATTTTTATTGAGAGATATTCTATAGGGGATCCCTTAGGCAGCTCCCTGGAGGCAGTTGGAGCCTGAAAGGCAGAGCCAGGAATAACTGGGTTGTACAACTATCTACTGGCCATAGTGTCATTCAACTCTAGGGAATTTTAGATGTTGAGTCTGGTGGGCTGGTGATGGCATTGGCTGCCCTGAAGTGCAGAACTCTCGATGGCTGTCTTAACACTTGCCAATGCCAAGCTGCAGCTCCTTGTTTCTCCAGCTGCTTAGCAAGTATTAGGGGCATTTTGCTGCCTGTTATAGGACCAATGGGATTCCTAATTTGAGGGGCTGATGACAAGTTCAGAGACCTCAGGATGTGGAGCTTTTCTGAACCCTTCCAGGACTAACAGAACTACACAAGCAGTTGCTTGCTACACAGTTAATCTTCTTAGCAGGGATTTGGAGCTATTTGGATACTAAAACAGGCTGGCAGATGTCCCCATGGTATGGGGAGTTTACCATGCCCCTTATAAGGCCTGCCAAAGCAAAGAGGCAGCTAGCTTGTTGTTATGCTGATCCACTCAGGAGGATTTTAAGGCTGTTTGGAAATTAAAACTGGAAGGTTGAAATCAGATTCATAGGCCTCAGGATATGGAGATTACTAGTCTTTTTCACAACTATTTAAATGAGCTGCTGCTTATGCTGTGCCCCTTTCCCACATATAGCCTCCCAGAGCTCCCTTCCACAGCTTCATCCTGTGGGGGTCTGAGAGGACTGGCCTTGTTTTCTCTGAGCTTGATGGGTTATGGCTGGGGACAGGACCTCCACATGAGGCTCCTAGGCCAGAGTAGTGAGCAGAACTGTTCCAGACTGTCCACTACACCCACAATTAATTCAAAACAGCCGTAGCTTTCAAAAAACTGCCAGCTCTGACCACAACAGATTCAAACCATGGCATTTGCCAAAGAGTCAGTCCCACCCATGACAGATTGAAAAAGCCTTGGCTTTCCCCTAAGAGCCCCAGCTGCTACAGAATTGAAAAGCCACAGCTTTTGCCTGCTATTGGGGGAGCAGCACTGTGGCCTGTTATATGCTTCCCAGGATTTCCTGAAGGGGGTTGCCTGAGGTTAGTCTGGCCCTGTCCCTCTTAAAATCTATAGGAGTGGACCTGGGCAAAGAACCTCTGGGAGAAGCCTGCCATCACAGATATGCCAAACTGATTGGAGAAAGATCCCCCTAGCAGGAGGCAGACTGGGACAAGACCCCACCTCACCAATGTTGGTGTAGCTGAATCGCAGTTTCCTCCTCAAGCAGGGGGCAGGGCATTCACAGTTCTCTGGGCCACACAGTACAGAGGTCCCTCTGAGTCCCTATCAGATATTGTGGGAAGGCAGGGCCTGACTCATTTTGTGGTCCACTAGCTATGACCCCTGCTGGTTGCCAGTTACAGAGAAGGTGGCCTCTGTAATACTAGTTCTCTATGGTGGCTAAGTAGGGTCCAAAACTTCCTCACTTCTCTATTGACTGCAGACGGGGTAGTCCTTCCTGGCTGTCTGATCCCCATGCAGAGGGAAGCAGGCCTCAGCAGGGGTCAATCTGACTGGTAACAAATGAAAAAAGGGGGATGGACTGTGGCTACAAAGTAGCTGGAGCCAAAATTGCTCACTATTCTATCCAGCAGCAGAGGGGCCCAGAGGAAGTATGCCTAGTTACAGGAAAACTGAGTCTTTGTTTTCTTGTGTGTCTTTCCTGTGCAGGGGGAAAGATCATGTGGTTTGCTGCTGCTGAGAGCCTCTGCGTGTGGAAAGGGTCCCCTTACCCTTTTATTCAGGTCTGGGCTCCTCCAAGCCGGGTCTACTATGGAAATGTCCTTAGTTCTCTCCCTTCATCCTCACAATTTATCTTAGTGGGGTTGCTGAATGCCTTTATTTCTACTCCCTGTGATCTATCCTTCAATTTCAACTGTTCTGAGTTCATGTAAGTCCAGTTTTCCTCCTTCTGGAAGGGATTTTCTGATGAAAACTTCCTCTAGTCAGTTTGCTTCTAGTCTGCTTCTGATCTCCCTTTCTTTGCTTCCTTACCTTTATTGTTTCTTTCTCTCCCTCCCTTCCTTCTTGCTTCCTTCCTCCTATTCTCTCCTCATATATTTCTTTCTTTTCCTCCTTTCATTCCCCCTCACTTCCTCCCATTCTTCCTTCAATCTTTTCATCCTTTCTTCTTTTCATTCAATTATAGCAAAATTTGGAATGCTTAGGCACTATCTCAGAGAGTGAAGATACAAAGACAATGAGGCCAGTGTTTGCCCTAATGGAGCTTCTAATATTCTCAGACAGTCTAACATCTGAAGCTTGGCTTTTCATTAGTGTTCTGGAATCTATCTCTTTCATTATCCCAGAGGCTTTACTCTAGTAGTTATTCTTTTTCTTCAACATCTCCAAATTCTCTCAATATATAAACCCATTGGTCTTGAAGTATGCTAATCTTCCATTTTTTTTTTTTTTTTTTGTTAAATCATAGCTGTGTACATTAATGCAATCATGGGGTACAATGTGCTGGTTTTATATACAATTTCAAATATTTTCATCAAACTGGTTAACATAACCTTCACCATATTTTCTTAGTTATTGTGTTAAGACACATATTCTACACTTAGTAAATTTAACATGTACTCTTGTAAAATGCACCATAGGTGTGGTCCCACCAATTACCTTCCCTCCACCTATTCTCTCCCCTCCCCTCCTTGTCCCTTTTCCCCTTCTTCTTGGGCTATAATTTGATGATAGCTTTATGAAAGCTATAACGTTGGTTTCATACTAGGGATGAGTACATTGGACACTTTTTCTTCCATTCTTGAGATACTTTGCCAAGAAGAATATGTTATAGTCTTCCATTTTAAAAGTTTCTCTATCCTATTAGCTCTCTCCTAGAGAGGTATTACCCGTTTTTTTTTTCTTCACAGCTAAACTTCATGAAGGAGTTGACTACAATCTCTATTTTCTCACCTCTTATTCACTTTTTAACCCACTCTTGATTGGTGTCACCCCACACCATTCCATTGAAACTACCCTTGTTAATATGAAAAATGACTTTTTTCTCAGATTAGGAAATGAACTTCATCCATCTTATTCAAGTGTTTTTTTTTTTTTTTCAGTACCTAGAACAGTGGTACTGAAGTGGTACTGAACCTGATACAAAGTAGATACTGAATAAATATTTGTGGAATGCATGAGTGCTCTTTTTAGCCCTTATTTTGCCAAATTTTACAAGGTCTGAAGACTTGACCTTGCAACATTTTTTTTCATTTACTTCTGTGTCACTATGCTGTGTAGATTTTCCTCGTATCTCTCTGGTTTCTCCTTCCAATGTCTAATAATAGTGTCCCCTCTTTTGCTAGCATTTATAATGGACACCTTGGGCTCTGCCTTGTCAGTTCTTCTGTTCCGACCTCATACATGGCTATGACTTTTACATGATAATGTCTTTATAATCCATTCCACAAACTTAGACATTTCTCTTAAGTTATGAATCAATATATCTACCCCTTCTACTACACATCACCACCACTGAAAGTATTACAGTCACCTCAAACTCAACACATTCTAAATGTAACTCTTTCACTTCATCACCCACCTTTCAGAATAACTGTTTCTTCTCTAATGTCTGGTTTACTAAATTCAACCTCTATTCTCCGATTTTCTCAAGACAGAAACCTGGATATTCATTGCACTTAAAATTAAGTTCAAACTTGACAAACACTACCCCAGCCAGGAGACCATGGCCAACATCAACAATGATGAATAATATTGATGTTGTAAATGTATGTATATTTCCTATGATTTGTTGATAACAGTACTTTACATCTGTGGTCTTCCTCCTCCAAACCCATTACCCTGTCTAATTATGATAAAGACATTGAACGAATTCCAATAAAGAGACTACAAAATATCTTAGCAGCATTTCTTAAAACTTTCAAGGTCATCAAAACAAGTGTGAGAGAACTGTCACAGCCAAGAAGAATCTAAGGAAATAACTAAATATCTCTTGCTTATGGACCTAGAATATTGTCCTTACCCCCTTTTACCGAAAAAACTCACACTCATTTTTCAGGCCTAAGTTTGAATGTCACGTCTTTAGGGAAGTTTTTCCTTTCTCCACAAAGAGTAAGTTAAATCTCCTTATTCTTTGTTCCTATAGCATCATATGCTTTTTCTCAGAGAAGGTTCATTAATTCCTATAGAAATTTGCAAATTTGCATGCGCTCTGTCTCTCTCTCTCATATTCAAAAATGAAATATATATACATTTCATTGTAGGTAGATGCTGGAGATACATTTTCAAGTCATATGACTTGAAAATGTATCTCCAGCATCTACAATGGAACCTGGAAAACTGAACTGCAGGCCAAATCTGCTCACCATGTTTTTGGAAATAAAGTTTTATTGGAACACAAACATGCCTATTCATTTATGTATTGTCTAAGGCTACTTTCACACTTTAATAATAAAATCACATGCTGTAAACAAAGATGTATAGTCCCAAAATTCTAAAACATGTACTATGTACCTCTTTACAGAAAATACTCAGCCTTCCCTGGCCTATAATAGCACTTAACACATAGAAGACCCCCAGAAATATATGTCAATTAATTAGTGAAGTTACCTCAATGGAGAAAACAACACACATTTGTTGAGTATTATGATTATTTGTAATCAATTATGAGCTGTTTCAGGTAGAATTACTATTCCTTCAGCTAGAGTGGGATTTCTTCAACAGTAAGATTTTGACTTTTCTGTTTGTATTCCTCACAAAATGAAACAGATTCCACCTTAGCTCTGCTCCACTAACAGGACTGTTGTCATAGTGTCTTCTTCCACTCTTCTTGCTTTCTATAACAGCAGCCCATTCAACAGCAGTAAGGAGATGAGTAAGATTAAACACTTTTGCTATTTCTCCTCAAGAGAGAAAACCAAACAAATTTACACTGTGGAAAAGCTACTTAAGTGGAAATATCTGCCATCAAAATATATAGTGGATGCCTCAAAATACAGCACTCTCAATATGGAAACAAATTGACAGAAAATTGCTTGAAGAGAAAGGTAGCCTGGCATAGGAGAACATGATCTGAACTAGAAGAGAGAAAACCTAGGTCTGATGCCTATTTGACCACTAACTAGATGTTTGATGCCAGGCAGGTCATCTAAGCTTTCTGAGCTTCAGTTTTCCCACCTGTGAAATAAGGGATAGAACTTAATTTGTGATCCTTTCATGATAGCTATGTTGGTACTGAATAAACTTTCAAGGTCTACTTCTGAAAAGCCTAATTGCAGCTCAGGATAATGATAGGGCTCAACTCATGGAACCACAAACTCCCCTGTGCAGGCCATATATATCTCTAATTAATTAAAATAGGAACAAAAGTTAGTTATTGCTTAATAAATGCTGTCTATCAAAAAGACAAATGATCTCAAAAGAAAAGAGAAAAACTAAATCAAAAGGGTAGTGAGTAGAATTTTGGAAAATTATGGAACTAGGTTGTCTCAAAGGTCCCTTTTAGCCCTGAAACTCCACAGTTCTATGATCTCAGCTTATCCAATATCAGAGAGCTCAAAAAAACCAGACTTTCAAAGGGCAAAAAGAATCTAGACAGCAATTTGTGTAAGTAGAAAGAAAGAGAGCCTTTAAAGTCAGAAGCACCAGAATTTAAACCCCAGATTTGTCACTTCTCTGTGACCATGGTGAGGTCATTTAATCTTTATGAGCCTTACTTTCTTCAGTTGTAAAACAGAGTTAATAATTCCTACCCCATAGGATTGACATAAAGACTAAAAGAGGTAAAGCAACTGGCACATAGTGCACACTCAGACTTTTGGACAGTATCAGAACCACCCCATCTTCCTCTCCATTTCCTCTTTTCCCATGGGCCATCTCAAACTTAGCCCCTTTTGCAACCTGATGGAACATTAGCAAATTTTCTGTACAGAAGGCTCCCCTCTGTTCCATAGTCTACTTCTCTTTCCCTAGTATCTATAAAATAATTTTACTTGGCCAGTGGCAGATAGAACAAGAGAAGTTTGGGGCCCATTCAGCAGGCCAAACTCTTGGTCTCATTTCTGACAAGCTTTATCTATTTTCTTGTACCTCATCTTGACATTAGTGCAAGGATATAATGCCATGGGAAAGGGAAGAAGAGAAACTGAAGTTCTTTAGGATTCTTTGGTTCCAACTTCCGTATCTTAATGATTTAAGACAAGCAGTTCTTTGACTCATAGAACATTACTGCTAGGAGAACAGTGAAGATCACGTCTTTGAATTCAGCCTGCTTACCCCCAATGAGCACACAACCTAAGATTCCACAGAGATGGGAATGGACTCGTATAGGCCTCCTGACTCCTGGGTTAATGTCCTTTCCCATGGGCATTTGAAGGGTTTACTTATTTAAAATTTCAAAGACAGAGAGAGAGAGAGAGAGAGAGAGAGATTGAGATTGAAGCTTTTGTGACTGTTCCAGGAAAATGTATCACACATGCAGCTACTCAGGACTTCATATTTATCTATCTGAGATATAGGTGTCTGTTCCAGCAAGGAATGGTGCTAATATATTTAAAAGCGGTGAGGATGCATTACCATTCTCTCTGGAACAATTTATTGACAACACCAATTTTATTACACAAGAAATTATGTAAAGTTCAACAAGACCTTATTCCATGGAGCTACGAGCATCTGAGAGTACTAACAATACTTAGTATTTCTTCCTAGACACTTGATGGTCAGTTACAAATGACTAGATTTTTATTTCCTTTCTTTCATTTAGCCACTCCTCTCCTTTTTCTTTTCTTTTCATTTGCATTTTTCTTTTTTAATATTTTTTCCTTTTATTAAGTCATACATACATAGATCATGAATACATTTATGCCTTTATGGGATTCAATGTGTTTATTTTTTTGTACAAATTGGAGTGCTTATATCCAACTAATTAGCAAGCTTTCAACTCATTTACTTAATCAATATGTTAAGATATTTTGTTCTATACTTGATAAATTTGACTTGTACCCTTGCAATATCCTCCATAAGTGTGGTCCCACCACTTACCCTCCCTCTAGCAAACCACCTCCTCCCCTCCCATCCTTCTCCTTTTCTTTCTCTTATCCTGGGCTATAGTTGTGATTCATTATTCATATTAAAGTGTGAGTGATTATAAATTGGTTTTACAGTAGTACTGAATATGTTGGATATTTTTTTTTCCAATCCTGAGATACTTTACTAAGAAGAATATGTTCCAGCTCCATCCATGTAAGCATGAAAGAGGTAAAGTCTCCATCTTTTTTAAGGCTGCATAGTATTCCATGATATACATATACCAAAATTTATTAATCCATTCATGGGTCGATGGGCACTTAGTCTTCTTCCATGACTTGGCAATTATGAATTGAGCTGCGATGAACAATCTGGTGCAAATATCTTTTTTTACAAAGTGATTTTTGGTCTTTTGGATATACACCTAGTAGAGGAATTTCAGGATCAAACAGCAGGTTTACATTTAGATTCCTGAGTGTTCTCCAAACTTCTTTCCAAAAGGAACGTCCTGGCTTGCACTCCCACCAGCAGTGCAGAAGTGTTCCATTTTCTCCATATACATGCCAACACCTGTAGTTTTGGTATTTTGTTATGTGGGCTACTCTTACTAGAGTTTTCCTCAAGTTCTCATCCCCATTTTCTCTACTCTCTTCTTCTTTTTTTTTTTTTTTTTTTTGGTCTTCATATCTCTTATCTTTTCCTCTTCTCTCTCCTCCCTTTCTTTTTTATCCTCCTCACCTTCTGTACTTTTGCTTTCTCCCTTCTTACTTTTCCCTCATCTCCTCTCTGCTCTTCATTCTCTTCTGTCTTACTCCATTTTATCTCCAGTTGTTGTTTCTTCCTTATGCAATTCCTGGTAATGGAAAATTAAACATATATATATATATATATTAATTATGACCACTTTCCCTTTTCAAAGAGAGTTGAAACTCCAAACAGACGTATAGAAGTAGATTTTACATTGCACAAAAAGACTCACTTGAGAATCCTTCCCAGATGTGCCTTGCCAAACCCCAGTCAGTCCACTCCTACTACCAATCTCCTTGTCTACATGTCCTTTCTTTCTCTCTTTCTTCTTGGCTACTGATATAACCAAATGCTGTAATCAGGAGCTAGATGTCTGTGAGTTCTGTACAAATTTAATATTCAAGTCCCTTCCCCAAAGTAACTTACAGGCCATGACAGTTAACACTTGATATAAACAGATGAAAGAATATAAAATGTTGAAACATCAAATCAAGAGATTACCAAGTCTATAGTTTGCATGTTATGTTGCTAGAAACTAGGACCCTAAGAGGAAAAGTATCCTGCATCTAGTCAGGGGCCATATCAGTAGGCTTCCTTGTGGACTTCGGATTATGCTTTAACTGCAAACGGTAGCCTTGTATTGGTCACTCCTCCCTTAGGAATGGGCTGGGGCTCGTTTGCCTCTGTGATACTAACATCTAGTATAGGATTATCTCTACTAACTAAATGAATGACAGACATCCAAGTCAGAACAGCATCTAACATTACGACTCCACAAAATTATTTTTGTTCAACTGTACAATGAGGTTAACAACAGTAACTCCTTCATAAGGTTAATGTGAAGATTAAATAAGATAACCTATGTAAAGCAGTCAGAACAGTGCCTGGAACACATACACAAAAAAAATTCTGGGTAATCTTTACCTGCTGTTGTTATTAACATATATAGTCCGAGAAATTGTAGCCCAACTTCAGTTTTTATGAGTAACTCAAAGATCATAGGGCATATGGGTAAGTGAATGCTACACTTGTCTTAACCCTGACCCTACTCAAAAGGAAGGTTTATGAACCTCAACAATATTAACATTTTGTTTGGACAATTCTTTGTAGGATGTTTAGCAGCATTCTTGTTCTCTACTCACTACATGTTAAAATTAATAGCACCCCTCTCAGTATAATATCCAAAAATCTCTCCATTATTGCCAAATGTTCACAGTGGGAGGGACAAAACTGCCTCCATTTAGAACCATTTACTTCAAAAGATGTCAAAGTACAATGCAATGTGCTAGACATTTGAACTTATAAGAGGCTCAGGTGAGCTTATGTCTTCAATTGGGTGCCATTTCTTCAATGTAATTAGGAGCATGGTATCAGGAAGTCTACATATTTAATCTTAGTTGAAATTTCTTTATTTTTTATACTTACCTGGCAGGAGATATACTATGATCATGAAGGTGGTTTTCCCAGGATGAGGCTTATCCATTACACTCAGGATGTGCTGACCCCTGCAATTTCCCCAAATGTGGGAAAGTAGACTGCATAATTTGTGGTAGTGGGGGACTGCGTTCATGTTTTCCCCTAAAATACAAAAAAAAAGAATTTTATTTGTTTTTTAATTATTTTTTATTAATGATAACTGTATACACTTATGGGTACAGTGTGATGATTTGATATATAATGTGGAATGCTTAAATAATCAAATTGATTGACATAACCATCACCTCACATATTTTTTGTGGTAAGACATTTATAATATACTCTTAGTTGTTTTGAAATGTGCCCTTGTATTGTGCGCATTAGGTGAGATCCCACCAAATACTCTCTCTCCACTCTCACCCACACGCCATCCCCTCCCCCTCCTCTCCCCTCCTTCTTTCTGGACTATAGTTGTGTTTTATCATTTGTATTAATGTGTAAGTGATTATATATTGGTTACATAATAGTATTGAGTACATTGGATACTTTTTTTTCATTATTGAGATACTTTACTAAGAAGAATATGTTCCTGCTCCATCCAGGTAATCATAAAAAGATGTAAAGTCTCCATCTTTTTATGGCAGCATAGTATTCCATGATATATATATATATATCATAATTTGTTAATCCATTCATGAGTTGATGGGCATTTTGGCTACATCCACCACTTGGCAATTATGAATTGGGTTGTAATTAACATTCTGGTGCAACTTTCTTTGTTGTAAAATAGTTTTTGTTCATCTTCGTAGATACTTAGTAATGGAATTGCAGGATCAAATTGTAGGTCAACTTTTAGTTCCTTGAGAATACTCCGTACATCTTTCAAAAAGGCTGTAGTAGTTTGCAATACTACCAGCAGTGTAGATGTGTTCCCTTCTTTAACCATCCATGCCAGCATCTGCAGTTTTGACATTTTGTGATGTGGGCTAATCATACCAGAGTTAGGTGACATCTTAAAGTGGTTTTGATTTGCATTTCTGTGATTATTAAAAGTTATGAGCATTTCATGGCGGTGCCTGTGGCTCAAAGGAGTAGGGTGCCGGCCCCATATGCTGGAGATGGTGGGTTCAAACACAGTCCAGGCCAAAAACTGAAAAAAAAAAAAGTGATGAACATTTCTTCGTGGGTTGTTGTCTTCTTCAGAGAAGTTTCTGTTCAAGTCTCTGGCCCACAAAGAAATTGGGTTGTTTGCATTTATCTTATTGATGAATTTGAGTTCTCCACAGATTCTAGTTATCAGGCCTTCATTGGAATCATAACCTGCAAAAATATTCTCCCATTCTGAAGGATGTCTGTTTGCTTTTCTTGCAGTGCCCTTAGCTGTGCAGAAGCTTTTTAACTTGATCAAATCCCAGTAATATATTTTTGGTATTGCTTCAGTTGCCAGGATGGATGTCCCCTCCTCATAAAGTATTTTCCCAGGCCAATATCTTCAAGTGTTTTCTCTGTACTATTTTCTAGTATTTTTATAGTTTTATGTATTACATTGAAATATTTTGTTCAGTGAAAATCAATTTTTGTTGGTGGTGAAAGGTGAGGGTCCGGTTTTAGTCTTCTACAGGTCACTAGCCAGTTCTCCCAGCACCATTTGTTAAACAGATAATTGTTTCCCCAATATATGCTTTTGTTAGGCTTATAAAAGATCAAATTACTACATGTGGCTGGGTTCATCTCTATATTCTCTATTCTGTTACCTATGTCTACATTTCTATTTTTGTGCTAGCACCATGCTCTTTTTTTGATCACTATAGATATGTACTATATAACTTGAAGTCTGATAACGTTATGCTTCCTGATTTGTTTTTATTTCTAAGTAATATATTGGCTATTTGCACTTTTTTCTGGTTCTGTATAAAACAAAATACTAATATTTCACATTCTTTAAAGTATGACATTAGTACTTTGATAGGGATTGCATTAAATCTGTATATTTCTTTGGGTAGTATGGACATTTTTACAATGTTGATTCTTCCCAGCAATGAGCATGGTATATTTTCCCAAATGCTAACATCTTCAGCTATTTCTTTTCTCAGGATTTAATAATTATCATAATAGAGATCTTCAACATCCTTTGTTATATAAATTCCCAGATATTTCATCTTTTTGGCACTTGCAGGGGTCCTGCCCCAGGGGAAGGGTCCTTTAAGACCTGTGGACATGGCAGCAATTGACTGGGGAGATGTAAAGTTAGAAATGGCAGGAGAAAAAGACATAAGATACACAGAATAGAATCTTCAAAGGTGGGAGTGCAGAGGACCACGGCTAGCTTGTGGGATTTACAACAATGGCCCCAAGTATTTTTTCCACTCAGGCTTTTTTTTTGTTTGCTTGTTTGAGACAGAGTCTCACTTTGTCACCCTCAGTAGAGTGACGTGGTGTTTTAGCTTACAGCGATCTCAATCTCTTGGGCTTGAGCAATTCTCTTGCCTCAGCCTTCCAAGTAGCTGAGACTACACATGCCTGCCACAACACCTGGCTATTTTTATTTTTTGGTTGTAGTTGTCATTGTTGTTTGGCAGGCCTGAGCTGAATTCAAACCTGCCAGCTCTTGTGTATGTGGCTAGTGCCATAGCCACTGAGCTACAGGCTCCAAGCCATCCACTCAGGTTTTATTGAAGGCTGTTTCCTCATTAGCCCAGAGGGTAAGCTGTGAAAGGAACAAAGACATCAACAGTTTCTCTAAGCAAGCATGTCTGCTTCTATTGTTTCTGTAATCATTAACTTTAAGGGTATAAGCAGCCTTAAGAAATTCAAAACCTGAGCCTTGGGTGGGAGCAACCTCCTGTCTGTCGTCACACACAGAGCTATCTAGGGGGTTATTAATCCCCACTAGTTCATGGTGGAGTAAAACACCACTTGCATCAATCTCCTCTGAAGAGTTGGTGGAATAGAGGAATTTTCCTCTGATCTTCACCACAGAGGGTGTTCCTCTGTCATAAGGGATATGAACTCTCCTACCAATATTTCAGTGCTCAGGATGTTCACTTGATCTCTTCCCTGGCCAAATACAAATCTCCGCAATGGATATTTGCTCTGGCTGTTGACTGGGCAGAGGACGGCCTAGTTAATATTTATTTCCAGGCCTTGAACACAGCTTCCTCAGTGGCAATTGTTCATTCAGAGTGTTCAGAGACTCAGCAGGAAAGTTTGCAAGCTGTATCCCCTACAGGCCAGGCTTCCAGGAAACTGCTTTGATAAGAAATTTAGTGGCAGTTGGCTCACACCTGTAATCCTGCTCTCTGGGAGGCTGACGTAGGTGGATTACCCAGAGCTCACAGGTTTGAGACCACCCTGAGCAAGAGTGAAACCTCATCTCTAAAAATAGACAGGTGTTGTCATGGGCACCTGTACTCTCAGCTACTTGTGACACTGAAGCAAGAGAATCACTTGTGCTCAAGAGTTGGAGGTTGCGGTGAGCTATGACATCACAGCACTCTGAGGGTGACAAAGTGAGAATCTGTCTCAAAAAAAAAAAGAAGAGAGATTTGGTGGCAACTGGTTTAAAAGTAAACTAGCTGCCTTATATTTATTCCACCTTGGTTAGCTTTTTTTTTTTTTTTACCTTATTCTGGGGGTGTTTTCCCTTGCTAAGAGTGTGGTCTTCGGTCCCCAACTCCCTGCAGGCACTACAATATAAGGAATAGATATATGGAATACATTTTCAGCTTGAATACTGTCGGTATATATAAATGATTTGTAAGTATTGATTTTGTATCCTGAGACACTGCTATATTCCTTGATCACTTCTAAGAACTTTATAGTTGTGTCCCGAGGTTTCTCCAGGTATAGAATCATGTCATCCACAAACAGTGAGAATTTGACCTCCTCTGACCCCACTTGAATACACTTGAGCCCCTTCTCTTGCCTGATAATGATGGCTAGGACTTCCATTTCTATGTTGTATAGCAGTGGAGATAATGGGCATCTTTGTCTATTTCCAGATCTGAGTGGAAACATTTTCAATTTTACTCCATTCAATATGATATTGGCTGTGTATTTGGTGTACATGGCCTCTATCAGTTTAAGAAATGTCCCATCTAAGCCTATTTTCTCAAGTGTTCTGATCATAAAAGGATGCTAGATATTATCAAAAGCTTTTTTTCTGCATCAATTGAGAGAATCATATGACCTTTGTTTTTTACTTTATTCATGTGATGTATTATATTTATAGATTTATGTATGTTGAACCAAGCTTGTAACCCTGGGATAGAACCAACTGGATCATGGTGTATAATTTGTTTTGATGTGTTGTTGAATTCTGTTTGCTAGGATTGTATTGAATATTTTTGCATTGATATTCATTAATGATATTGGTCTATAGTTTTCTTTCTTTATTGGGTCCTTCCTTGGTCTTGGGATTAAGGAGATATTTTCTTCATGGAATTGTTGGGGAGGATTCCTTATTTTTGTGTGTTTTGGAAAAGGTTATGTAATATAGGTAAAACTAGTTCCACATTGGAAGTTTGGTAGAATTCTGATGTGAAGCTATCTGGTCCTAGATTTTTGTTTGTTGGGAGATTTTGTATAGTTGATGGTATTTCACTGCTTGATATAGGTCTATTAAAATTTCTAATTCTTTCTGGTTGAGTCTAGGAAGGGGGCGTGCTTCCAGGTATTGGTCCATTTCCTCCAGATTTTCATATTACTGAGAATAGAGTTTTTTGTAGTAATCATTGGGGACTTTTTAAAATTTCTGTGGTATCTGTTGTTATTTCTCCTTTATCATTTATGATTGGTGTTATTTGAGATTTTACTTTTCTGTTTCTGGTTAGGCTAGCAAAGGATTTATCAATTTTATTAATCTTTTTAAAGAACCTACTTTTTGTTTCTTTCATATTCTGAGTGATACTTTTGTTTCAATTTCATTTAATTCTACTCTAACTCCAGTTAATTCATTTCTTCTGCTGAGTTTAAGGTTGTATTGTTCTTCCTTTTCCAGTTGCTTGAAATGACCCATTAGATTGTTGGTGTTCTGTCTTTCTGTTTTTTTTTTGATGAAGACTTCCGATAGTATAAATTTCTCTCTTAGGACTGCCTTTGCAGTATCCCAGAGATTTTGATAAATTGTGTTTTCATTACCATTTTGTTTCAAAAGTTTGGTGATTTTCTTCTTAATCTCATCTTTGACCCAGCTTACATTCAGTCCAAAAACATTTAGTTTCCATGACTTTGTTTGAATATGAATATTTTTATTGATGTTGAGTTCAACTTTTATTCCGTGATGGTATGAGAAGATAGAAGGAATAATTTCTATTCTTTTAACTTTGTTTAGGTTACACTTGTGTCCTAAGATATGATCAATTATGGAGGATGATCCATGAGCTGATGAGAAAATTTATTCAGTTTTATTAGAATCAAATTTTCTGTAGATGTCTATTAAGTCCATTTTCTTTAGGGTCAAGTTTAGTCCATTATTTCTTTGTTTATTTTCATCTTTGAGGCTCTATCCAGAACCGAGAAAGGGGTGTTAAAATCTCTAACTACTATAGCGCAGGAAGATATCAAATTGTTCATATCCATTAGGGTTTGATTTACAAATTGGGGAGCATTCTGATAGGGTGCATAAATGTTAATTATTGAAATCTGTTCATGTTGGGTGTTTCACTTTACAAATTAGTATCTGCCTCTGCATTTTTTAAAAAATCTTTGTTGGTTTAAATCCTATTGTGTTTGCAAATATAATTTGAACCCCTGCTTTTTTCTTATTTCCATTTGTCTGTATTATCAATCACTTTAATTTGAGTCTTTTTTTTTTCCTTTGAGGTAAGATGAATCACTTGTAGGAACAGATACTTGACCTGAGCTTTTGTATCCTGTAAATCAACCTGTGACTCATTAGAGGACAATTTAAAACATTAACATTAATTGAGAGAACTGATAAGTATGGTAGTGTTTTGGCCATCATATTTTTCAAAGGTCTAATTTTTAATGTTTAATTATTTCCCCATTTTGCAGCAAAGATTTTGTTTGATAAAATCTGGATGAGTTTACTTTGATGGTACCATTGTGCTGGTAATTATGGAAAGGTCTGAGTATTTCCTGGAGAACTGGTTTAGTTATGGCAAATTTCATCAACATCTGTACATCACTAAATTATTTGATTTCTCTATAACAAATGAAACTCAGGTTAGCTAGATGCAGGATTCTTGGCTGAACATTTCTCTATTTTAGAAGATTGAAGGATAATGACCATGCTCTTCTGGCTTGAAAAGTTTCAGCTGAAAGATCTACAGTCATTCTAATATTTCTCCTTTGTAGGTAATACTTTTCTTGTGTCTGGCTTCCTACAGTATTTTCTCCTTCATACTAACTTTGGCAAAATTAATTACAATTTGTCTAGGAGATACTTTATTTGGATTGAGTCATGCTAGGGTACTGAAACTATCTACTATCTGAATTTCTGTATCTCTCACAATGCTTGGGAAATTCTCCTCCATAATATCTTGGTGCAGAGCATCTGTGCCTTTAGGACCATCCTCTTCTTCAGGAATTCTTATAAGTCAAGATGTTTGACATTTTGGAATATTACTACAAATCTCTCAGGGAATGTTCTGTTCTTTTTCTCCATTTCTCTGCCTCTTTGAACACGTAGGATAGTTCAAAAGCCTTGTCTTCAATTTCTGAGGTCCTTTCTTCTGCCTGCTCAATTCTGTTACTAAGGAATTTGACTGCATTATGAAGCTCCTCCAATAATTTTTTCACTTCCTTGACCTCTGTTATCTCCACATTCCCAGTGACTTTACCTTTGACTTCATCAATTTCTTGAGACAACTTTTGAATAACTCCTTGGATTTCTATTTCCATTTTTTCTCTATTCTATTCATCTTATTTCCCATCCATATTCTGAATTCTATTTCTGACAATTCAGCCATTTGTCTATGAATGGGCATCTTCTGTTGTATCTCCTTTGTCATTCCTTGGGGAGTTGATCTACTCTGATTATTCATGTTTCCAGAGTGCCCAATAAGTATTTTCCACAATTTGGCAATTAAAACTGGTAGGGTGAGATTGGATTGAGGGCTCCAGAAAGTGGAATTAACCAGCCCTTTACCAATGAACTGAGCTTTGTGATTATGGCTTTTCCCCTACAGCCCTATAAAGGTCTCTTTCAGAGCTGCAGCCAGAGACTCTGAGGATATGCTTGGTGAGATAGCACAAGCTGTCTCTGACTTTAAGTAAACCAGCCTCTACCCAATCCTAACAAGTCACAATATTAGGCTGAAATCTCAGCTGGGGAGAGACACAAGCAACTTCTACATCCAGCCCCTGATAAGAGAGAGCTCTGGGAGGAGAATCAGTCCTTTCCCGCTACAAAACAACTGCAGCTCAACCTCAAAGGGTCCCTGGGTGGACAGTCCAGCTGGAGAGTTCTAATCAGATTGTCCTAAGCAGTGCAATCACTGCTTACAGGGAAATTTCAAAGGGTACACAGTGGTCCGATAGTAGAAATTCATAGTCAGTTCTTTATCCCAAACCTGAGAGGATAGAGCCTGGATCTCTCTAGTGAGCCACTGAGTCAGAAAGGATCACCTGCCACACACTGTCATGGCACATATCTCTCTTTACACATCCTTCTCTTCCCACACCCCCCAGCTTCCACTCAAGTCACTCCATACTGCTGTCTAGTGCCCCCCCCAATGCCCAGGCCTCTTCATGGAATTGCCAACAATCCAGGGTCTGCAGGGGTCAGAGTTTCAAGCCACCAGGCAAGGGGGGAAGTGTGGACTAGAAATTTAGAATTGTGGGAAAAATGTTTGTTCAATTTTATGCTGGGCAGGATAATGCCTAGGCTCACTATTGGAACCTCCTGGAGACGAAGGCCTAGTGTTTAGCAGCTCCCTCCCATGGGGTAAAATGAGAGGTCTTTTGTTCCTTGCTCGCATGCAGAGGGCAGCCTCCCACACTTGACAATGGGCTTTGTACCTGGAATTTTTTTCTTGGATCCTCTTTGTTGGAGTCACAGCTTGCCTTAGGAGAGATGAATGCACTTGTCTATCTTCTTTCTTGGCCTAGCTCCCCACACTCAGCTTCACTGAGTCCACTTCTGTCCAATATCTCTGCCTCTGGGCAGCAAACTCCAGTAAAAGCCACCTCAGCCATATTCCTCCCTATCTTTGAATTGTTCTGGAATATCTTGCAAACTGGTCTGTGAGGGGCCTATGTGATGGAGGATCGAAAAGCCTCCTTAGATGAGAATTCTCCTTTCTCATTTTGAAGAAAGAAAGGGTGGATTTTAAGAGCTTGTGAAAATGCTATTTTGCAGAAAATGTAATTATTAAGAACTCAACTAATGCTGATTTAGAATATCTCTGACAAGGAAAAATTCAAATAAAGAAAGGCAGTTTACTCTCATTTGACATAGGCCATCTGGTAACTTTGGGATAATGAAGATTCCAGTAGTGTTTACAATAAGGGAAATTGCAGGACTAGGCAAGAACAGAGGTGGAGAAGAGAAAAAGAAGGGACAAATACAAGTATGATATGTGAAATTCCTGGAAATATTTAAAGGATAGGCTTCCAAACAAGTCTTTAATTAGTTATGTAGGATCAAGAACCAATGAAATTTACAATTTGTTCATGTGCTCATATTTGATACCACAAGTTGGTAAAGCCTAAATAAATCCTTGACTCTGCAGATATTGGTCAGTAAATATTTGTGGAATGAAGTGTTGATCATATGAATGTGTCTCTAGATGATGATCTTAAGAACACATCAATGTCAGTACTTGAGAATTAGGAGACTTTGCTTCCAATTTTCTGTTAGACTGCGTGCAATTAATGTCCCTTCACTTGGCCTCAACAGCCTCCTATTTGAAATAAAGAGGTTTGACTAGATGATCTTGAAGTTTCCTTCCAATCCTGACATTCTATACATCTATGATGTTGCACACAGTTTTGTGTCAAGGAATACATTCATTTCTCTTCTAGAACCTTCTCAGTATACCAGAGATGGTGAAGCACAGACTGGTCCTTGGAACATCTCTATGTCCCTGCATCACAGCATGAGGAAAGACGGGTTTCTATAGCATATTCTTGCTTTGTTCTAATCTAATTTTAGAGACAAAATAACTCCATATCTTTCGTTTCACATATTAGGTATAACTGAGCCCTCTCTCCTGTTGCTCCTTAAAGACTATCTAGTCTCATTTAACCTCAGTTACAAGTCCTTCATGTGATTAGAAAGAGTTTCCCAGGTCTTTTCTAAGCTTTCTCTTTTATCAGGCTAAATACATAAATATGTTGTCTTTATAGAGCACATTTTAACAGCTTTTTATTCATATTTATTCTTCTCCAAAAACACTTTTTATTACTCAACTAGAAATCAGAAAATATGGTATTAAAATCATGGCTGTACCCCCAATTTTCTGTGTTGTGATGGGAAGGCCATGATTTCCTCAAGTGAAAAGTGGGGCTAATAATCCCTCTCTGCCTATAGATTAGAAGGTAGATTTGCTTATTAGAAATACTCAGAATAGTGGAGGGAGCAATTTTCTAAATTATGATGTTGGAAGAATTATAGAGGGTCAAACAATTTGCTATTCCCAAGAACTGACCATATACTCTCAACAATGATAAAATGAACGTGAAATAGAGAAACAAACTGTGGTCCATCCATACAATGGAGTACTAATCAAAAGTAAATGAATATCAAATGCATTTCACTAAATGAAAAATGCTAAATCCAAGAGGATACTTATTGGAAGATTCCATTACATGACATTCTGGAAAAGGTAAAATTATAGAAATGGAAAACAGACCAATGGTTACAGAAGTTAGGGGTGGGAGAAGGGATTGACTTCAAAGCTGAAACATGAGAGAATTTGTAGTGATGGAATTGTTCTGTAAGGAACTATGATAGTAGATACCTGGCTCCATGCAATTACCAAAACCCACAGAATTAAGACTCCTCAAGAACATTTATTAATTATAAAGCGTACAAAATAGTACATTTACAATGAAGAAACCTAACAGACACCACCTTAGCCTATGGATCAAATGATTAACCAAAAAGACAACCAATAAAATGGTGAATCAGCATAATATTTCTCTTTGTAAGAGTCTCTGCAAAAGGCCCATTATCTCTGTAATTTTATTCCTTAAAATCTAATATAACCATGAGAAAACATCAGGTTTTCTCCAACGTTCAGGACAAAATGAAGAACCAATTATCTACAGATTACCTAATATATACACTTCAAAAGTGTCAAAATCATGTAATGCAAAGAAAGGCTAAGGAATTTTCATAGAATGGAAAAGACTAAGGATACATGATGAATAAATGTAGTACTACTGGATCCTAAATTGGATACCGGAATAGGAAAAGGATATTAGTAGAAAAACTAGAGAAATCCAAATAAAGACTCTAGTAAAATTAGTAGAAGAATGTAATTTTTTAAACTTTGATTACATATCATGGTAATATAAGATACTAACATTAGGAGAACCTAGGTGAAGGTATATGCAAACACTGCACAATCCTTTCAACTCTTCTATAAGTCTAAAATTATTTCAAAGCAAAATATTTTTTAAAAGTTAGACTTCTCATTTCAGTTCTGATGTGTAAAGAGCTTAGAAATTATCATTTCCATGCTAATACAAAAAAAAAAATAGTGGAACAAAGTGATTATCCATGAGTTTTCTTGAACTTCCTAGAGAACTGAGATCTCGGGAAAATTATCATCCCCAAATCTAGAAATTCAGGTGAACATGGAAAATCAGAGTTCCTAGGATAGAAGCACTGAAGCAATAAATTAGTTAAAATACTTAAATGGTAATTTTGGCAAGTTGTTGCTAGAGGCTGAGTATGAGCTATCATGAGAGTGAGAAACTCCTGGGTGCTGCATTCTCAGGGTTCCTCCTCACCTTCATGAGGAAACCCACCAGGTTCTTAACCTGAAGAAACAAGACAAATCCTCTCCTATATGGAGAGGGAAAAGGAAAGGGAAAGGGAAAAATCTCATTTTAAATATATGGAGAGTGTTTTCAATAACAAAAGTCTACTCTGTGGAGAAATCAACTTTTCCAGAATCTTATTCAACCTGAGAAAAAGACATTTACCAAACCCCACTCCTCTATAACCTTCCTCTCTTATCTATAAGTGAGAAAAAACTGTGAAATAATTGTGAAGTGACATAAGCCAACAAATGGAATAAGAAGTAATCATTACATTATAAAACTTCCTCTTTTCCACACATAGCTAATACATCAACGGGAATTATGTAAAATATAGTGGGTTGTTGCTGAAAGAAGTTCAAGGTTCTAATTCTATTTAAGAAGGAATTCTTAGGGAAACTCAATAAGAGAGAACAAAATAAGAACACTAAAAAATTGAAACCTATCATGCCTATAGTTATAGAAAACATTAAACACTTTAAGCCACTCCTAGACAGATTAACATGAAAATTCACACTAAAATTCTACTTACCTCAGTTTCTATTACCTCATAGGAAGTTGGATGATCATGTTATTACATCTGGCTGTCAACAAAAATGTTAGAAAGCATGCTAAAAGGCAACAACAACAACAAACAAAAAAAAACAGTTTGAAAACACAAAGCAAACATCTGAATCTGACTCAAACTCTGAATATGATTCAAACTCTGAATATGACTTGCATTTTGAAATCACTAGACTGAAAATTTTAAATCATGATGATTAGTTTGTTAAGGATTTTTTTAAAAAGAATATGACATTTTATTCTCACTTAAGGCTGTATATAGTACATGAATTTAGAAACAAAATCATCGCAGGGTTCTGAAATATTAATACCTTATAATCTAACACACCAATATTAGTACATTCCCTATAAAGCAGCCACATTAGCAGTTTGGATTTGGTCTTTGTTGTAGTTACTGACATAAGTTCTTAACGTGAAATGCCCAGTAGCATTTAAATAATATATCACAGCAGACATGAACTAAGTTTCAATATTCCATCTTTGGAACAAATTATACTTATTTACATGTTAAGAATAGGTGGCTATTTACTTTATTGATAGTTTTAATGATTGATTTTAAGCTACAGAGAGGTTTCCAGCTCTTAATTCCTTTAGTTTTTAAAACTAATAACTCTTATTAATGCTTATAAAAGATAATATTGGAAAATGGTAGTGTTGACATAAAGGTGCTTTTAGAAAATATTTAAGGACAACATAATGTATTACTATTGGAAAAAAACTGTACGTATTTTCAAGCACAGTAATGAAATATTATAGCAGTGTTTAAGTTAATTGTTTTAAAATAGTGATAATTATACTACTTTATATACTGCTCTAATACTTAAATCTAATAATTACAATTTGAATATACAATCGGACTTACAATGAGAACTATGCACAGTTTCTGAAGCATATTTTTCAGGTCTGTTTTTGCACATAAATTAAAGTTTAAGTTGGTCCTTGATTTGGAGAACTATCACTACCTGGAAGCACCAAGTTTTGGAGACACTTATTGATAGCCAACAAAATCCGTGACACAGTGGAAAGCATCAATAGTACCATGCGTGGAAAAGCAGCTGTTGCCCCTCAGTTTAGCAACAAATCTGGCACAAGACCCTCTCAGAGGTCTGCATGTCTCAATGAGTAATCTCCAAGGAAACCAAAATTTACAGCTGACAAGTCAATGGTATTTTCCACACTGGGGCAATCCTTAAAATAGAGACAGCTTTGGACCTTTAGCATAAGAGATAGACTTTACATTCTTTGATTTTATTTACAACTTTTTAAAAAGACAAAGTACATCTGAACTCTTTCAACACACTCCAGCAGTGAGGTAGCCTGCTGGAAATATCAAAGAACCCCAGATCTCATTCTTCTCTTCCCTACCACATAACAGATTATCTCATCAAACTACTTGATGCCTACAAGGGACTTACATTTTACAAACAAAGTTAGCTTATCATTAAACTTTAATGAGTAGTTCAAAGAGTATGTGGAAAAGTATGCCTGCTAACAGTAACTACTTCTATAATGACAATGAAACAGAGATAGAAAAATAATTTTACTGTTTTAAATAATGAAAGAAGCTAGATTTTAAAAAATATATTACTTATTCTGCAAGAGTTGATTAAATGGACAATGAATTGTATTCAATTAATAGATTCAACTTCTATTCTGTAAGCTGAATTCAGGTTACATTTTAATTATAGACAACTTCAAATTATAAATATAACTCTCCCAATAGTAATGAGACCACCAAGGCAGGAACATCAGATCAATTCTGTTATCACCTCACACAAAGTACAAGATGTGCTTTTGAATAAAGGCTTTATAAGACCCTGGCTAATATGGAAAGTGGGTCAGTAAAGACTCCAGTTCTGCATAATGGAAACTTCCAAGCCAAGCTGCTTTCCATAAACACAAATTCAGTCCATCTTTTCTTTCTGGACCAATCTGGGAGCATCAACAAAATCTTTGCCATTGTAAAGAATAATAAAAAATGTCCCAATGCTAGCAACTCCCCAGAACAGCACATACACCAGTGTTTCTGTCCAAGTGTCACCAGCCATACACAAACAGATAATTCACATTGAAAAGGCAACAACCATGTTAATAGGCAAAGCCAGGAACTTCCAATCCCTTGGAACACTTAAAGGACTATGTGATTCTAATTCATCAACTGAATAGTTCCAAGAAATAAGTCTATGGAATCTTGTCTAAATCCATCTGAAAAGTTGTTCTTATGATATCTTATCAGTAAGTTCCAGCCATCCATTAGAAGTCCCAACTGAGTCCTCTTTCTGGTTCTGGTAAAGTCAGTCTTCAAGGCACCAGTCCCCGCATACTGTTTGGCACAAGCATTTGCATTGTCAGCCCAGGCATTTTTGTAAATCTTTTCAAATTCATCTCGTTCTTCAAGCTTTTGTCCCACATGCAAAACTCCTAGTCTCTGAAGTTGGGCCTGAAGTGAATGACAAGCTAATAAACTCTGGATCATGTCGGTTCTATCTAGACAATCCATGCAATTGCTGTGGAAAATGCCTTCCTGGTTTGTCACCACCTTGCCAGCAGAGTCCACTAGAAAATAACCTAATTCATCTTGAATTTCTGCTACCTGATCCAATAAAACACTCAGTCGATCCCATCTCATATTTCTACATTCCTTGTGGAAGTCAAAGGCAATGTATCTGATCATTTCACTTCCTAAGGAAGACACCATTGTTGCAAATTTCTGTTCAAGTGGCTTCTCTGATCCCTTCCGATTGACCAAATTGATTATGACTTGCTTCCCATAAATAATTACTTGTGAATCAAAATGCCTTTGGAAACCATCCATATGATTTGCTACGTTGTTGATCTGTGGCAGTGGTTTATACTTGGGGTTTGGTCTTTGGGACCAAAAAACTGGTATTGAACATCGAGTCTGCACAAGCAAAGCTCTGCTTCCTTTGTAGTGCAGTTTCTTCTGTTTCGACAAAGTTGGCAGCTTGGCTTTCTGAATCAATTCTTCTTACATAATAGTGCACACCACCTCTGAAACAACTCCTCCTCGAGATGAGTATACAATCAGAGTGTTTTCCATTTACAGAACATGAATGCATGGTAATAAAACCATGTAACACGGGAAGAGCAAACTGATGAACCTCTGGCTGAGCAGAAAGTTCTCTTAGAAAATGGCCATTCCATACAAACCACTGATCTGCCCTTTCCAAGAGACTCATTTCTTGGAATTCTGGACTAGTGTTGAACAACTGCTGCCACCAGATGAATAGTGTCCAGTATACCAAATATTGGTCTTGTGACAGCTGTAGGACGAACATCTTTCTTGACTGCGAGGGTAACCTCTGTGGACATATGGTCAATGGTAAGTACATCATCTTCTCCATCATCACAAGCTTCCACATAAAATTTTTCAGGTGTGATATGCAGCTTCAGCCATTGGTAGGTCATCACCGTCATCCTGCACCACCACCTCCTTCTTCCTCTCTTGTTAAGGATTCTAATGAAAAACATAGTTAATATGCAATTACAGTGAGTAATATAAGCAGAGATTTGAAAAACTCAAGGGAAAAAAAATTAAATGCTAGAAATTTTTTAAAACCTGTAACAAAAATGAAGAATGTCTCTGATGGGCTCATCAGTAAACTGGGCACAGCTTAGGAAAAAATCAAGTAGGTTGAACATATGGCAATAGAAACTTCCCAAATTGAAATAAAAATGAAAACAATTTAATAAACAGAACAAGCCATCTAAGAACTGTTGACCAATTTCAAAAAGTTCAACTTACATGTAATGGGAATAAGAGAAGGAAAAAGACTAAAAGATAAGATGTTTGAAGTAATAATGGAAGATTTTTTTTCAAAATTAATGACTAACATCAAACAACAGTTTGGAGAGTTCAAAGAATTCCAAGCAAAATACATATTTCAAAAAATGTATATCTAAGCTCATAATGTTAAGATTATAGAAAATCAAAGAAAAATATGAAAACTTGAAAGAAGTAGAAGGGAGACAGGATGAGAAAACTTTACCTATAGAAAACAAAAGTAAGAATTACATTGGACTTGTCAAAACCATGCAAGCAACAGCCTAGGGTTATATATTTAAAGAACTGAAAGTAAAACAAGACAAAATAAAATATTCATCAGGAATTGTATATACGCCAAAGTTATCCTTTAAAAATGGAAGAGATTTTTGGTCTTCTGGTACACAGCTATGATTTAATTAAAAAAAAAAAAAGTATGGTGGCTGCTAGGCCATGCCAAAAGAAAAAAAAATGGAAGATAAATAAATACATTCCCAGACAAAAATTAAGGAAATTGATCAGTAGCATACCTACCCTGCAAAGGAATGGTAAAAGAAGGTACTTGAGACACTTTATTCAGTAAATGGTACTGGTAAAACTGGATGTTCCTATTCAGAAGAATGAAACTAGAGCCCATTTTCTCATTGCATATAAAAATCAACTCAAAGTGAATTAAAGACTTAAACATAGTACCCAAACTATGACACACTAGAAGAAAACAGATCAGTGATTAGCAGAGGTTAGGTGTGGGAAAAGGAATTGACTTTAAAGCTGAAACACAAGAGAATTTGTAGAGTTATGGAACTTTTCAGTAAGAAACTATGACAGTAAACACATATGCAATTGCCAAAACCATGCAGGGGTATCTGACCTTCTTTTCTTCTCTGTTGTCTTAAGCCACACATTTAATACATGAACACTAATGAAAACTGATTAGCAAAAATAAAATAAATTCCACGCATACTTTTTGTGATATCTGACCCCAAAGATAAGCAGAAATATCCTTACAAAACCAACATCCAGCCCACAGGCTTCAGGTTGGACACCCCTCTCATAGAACATAAAACAGTATAATTTAAATGTAAACGGTCACATTTACAATAAAGAAACCTAGAGGAAATAATAATCCCAGACATTGGTTTAGGTGGATTGTATGGCCAAGACCTCAAAACCACAGGCAACAAAAACAAAAATAGATAAGTAGAATAATATTATACTAAAAATCTTCTGCACAGCACAGGAAACAACTGAATGAAGAGATAAAGCCTGTTGAATGGGGCGGGGAATAGATTCACAAACTATTGATCCAACAAGGGACTAATATCTGAAATATGCAAGGAACTCAACTCAACAACAACAAAACAAATAATCCCATTTAAAATTAAGGAAAGGACCTGAATAGACATTTCTCACATACAAATGGCTAACAGGTACATGAAAAACTGCTCGTCAATAAACATCAGAGAAATTAACTTCAAAATCACAATGAGATACCATCTTACCCCAGGTATGGCTATTATTAGTAAGATACACTTTTGGTGAAAATGTAAATTAGTACAGCCATTATATTTTTAAAAAATAGTATGGAGAATTCTTAAGGAAGTAAAATACAGTCCAGCAATCCCACTACTACTGGGTATTTATCCAAAGGTTATTGCAGCACTATTCACAAGAACAAAGATATGAATCAGCCTAAGTGCCCGTTTACAGGTGAGTGGGTGAATAAAATGTGGTATGAATGCACAATGAAATACTGTTTGCCCATATGAAAGAATGAAATCATTTGCAGCAACCTGTGTGAAACTGGAGCTCCTTACATTAAGTGAAACAAGCCAGGCACAGAAAGAAAAACATTGCATGTTCTCACCTATATGTGAGGGCTAAGAAAAATTGATCTCATCAAGGTAAAAAGTAGAAAGATAGCTTATTTGTCGGGGGCAGATGCTATGTTCATGTAAGGTGAGAGGTTGGTGAATGCTTACAAACATACCATTAGTTATAAAGGAATAATATGAAATGTCCAATAGCAGAGTTAACAACAATGTATTTTACATTTCAAAATATCTAGAAAAGAGGACTTACAATGTTCCCAACACATAGGAATGACAAATACATGAACTAGTAGATATCTTAAATACCCTGACTTGATCATTACACATCCTGTATATAACAAAATATTACATGTACTCCATAAATAATGTAAAATATTATATATCAAAAAAGAAATTCATTGGGAAGAATAAAAATTAAAATTTCAGACAAGAAGGTTTACATTAAAAGAACATTGGAGAAGGTATAAATTAATGTAAAATAAAATTTTCTATTTCATTCTTGTTGTAATAGAATAATTGCTCAAATAATAATAAAAACAATGCCTTGAATGATACCATAAGTTATCCTTATTGTTAAGTGAATAACGGCAATGTTATAAGGAAAGGGAGAAAAGAATTGGGATGCCTACAGTACTCAAGAAGCAGAATAGTGTTATTTAAAAGTAAATTTAGGGTGGCACCCGTGGCTCAAAGGAGTAGGGCGCTGGCCCCATATAACAGAGGTGGCAGGTTCAAAGCCAGCCCTGGCCAAAAACTGCCAAAAAATAAATAAAAAATAAAAATAAATAAATAAAAGTATATTTATATTAGTTGTATATGTATAATTATAAACTCTAGAGAAACTACTAATTTTTTAAAAAGAGATGTAATTCATATAAAAAGAAATAAAATGGAAGCATATAAACTGCTCAATTGAAATCAAATAAAGTAGAAAATGAAGGAGAAAAAAAGAACAAGAGCAATGAATAGAAATCAATTACAAATGCAGCAATATTAATCCTATAGCAATATCTATTTAATTAATTCTATATTAATAATCTATTTTTATTTCAACATATTTGGGGGTATGTATTTTTTATTTACATACTTTATTTTTGTACAGATTGAGTCAAAGTTATGAGCATGCTCTTGACCTAGATAGTATGCACTGTACCCAATAGGTGTGAATTTACACAATCCCTCCTACCCCTCATCTTGCTTTTCATTAAGAATAATCAACTAAGAAAATGCCAGGAGGGCTATGTCAACTAATGTGATGAAAATGTGTCAAATGGTCTATGAACCAAGTGTATGGTGCCCCATGATCATATTGATGTACACAGCTATGATTTAATTAAAAAAGTAATAAAAAAAGAATAATCAATTTAAATGTGAATTACTTAAATGCACCAATTGGCTGGCAGAGAATCAAGTGGCACAAATAATAGAGTCAATAGGCAGTAGATAGAGTCAATAGACTTAAGGGGAGAAAATATTTGCAAATTATATATTTTACAAGAAGTTCATAACCAGAATATATAACAAACATTACAATTCAACAAAGTCAAAAAAGCAAATAATGTGGTTAAAAATGGACAAAATACATAAAGAGACATTTCTCAAAAAAAGACACACATATTGCTAATAAGTATATGAAAAGATGCTCAACATCACTAATCAAAGTACTCCTGAAAGGTATACTTAAAAATGGCTAAGGGATAAATTTTGATGATAAATAAGATGATGAATAAATAAATAAGATTATAAATAATGTTATGTGTATTCATTATGGAAGTACAAAGCAAAACTACAATGAATATTTCCATACATGCATTAGAATATCTGCTATTTAAATCAATCAATCAATAAATAAATAAATAAGCCCTCTTCCCATTTTGAAATTGTAAAAGTTCTTTATACACACTGTTTATTAGACACTTATTAGATATAAAATTTGCAAATGTTTTCCATTCTGTAAGTTGACATATCTTTCTTGATAGATATGTCATAAAAAAATTTAGTTTTGATGAAGCTCAATTTACATATTTTTCTTTTGTTGCATGTTCATTTGTTGTCTTATCTAAGAAATCATTGCCAAATCCAAGATCAAAAAATGTATCTCTATGAACTTTCTTTCTTAGAGTTGTATGGTTTTCTCTTTTACTTTTAGATTTTTGATCCACTCTGAGTTAATTTCTGCACATGCTATAAGGTAAAAGTCCAATATCATTATACTACATTTTATTTTCATAAGAATTTTGTGAGTTTAGTTCTTATGTTTAGGACTTTGATCTACTTTGAGTTAATTTTTATATGGCAAATTGTAAGAATACAAGATCATTCTTTTACATGAGTATATATATTTTCCGCAAACCACTTAGTGAACAGACTATACTTTCTCTTGTTAAATTGCTTAGTACTATTATCAAGAGTTAATTGACCAAAGCCATATGGGTGTATTATGGGGTCTCAATTCTATTTCATTGATCTTATGCCGGTATAGTGCTGTTTTGATTACTATGCTTTTTTTTTTTTTATTGTTGGGGATTCATTGAGGGTACAACAAGCCAGGTTACACTGATTGCAATTGTTAGGTAAAGTCCCCCTTGCAATCATGTCTTTCCCCATAAAGTGTGACACACACCAAGGCCCCACCCCCCTCCCTCCATCCCTCTTTCTGCTTCCCCCCCAACCTTAATTGTCATTAATTGTCCTCATATCAAAATTGAGTACATACGATTCATGCTTCTCCATTCTTGTGATGCTTTATTAGAATAATGTCTTCCACTTCCATCCAGGTTAATACGAAGGATGTAAAGTCTCCATTTTTTTTAATGGCTGAATAGTATTCCATGGTATACATATACCACAGCTTGTTAATCCATTCCTGGGTTGGTGGGCATTTAGGCTGTTTCCACATTTTGGCGATTGTAAATTGAGCTGCAATAAGCAGTCTAGTACAAGTGTCCTTATGATAAAATGATTTTTTTCCTTCTGGGTAGATGCCCAGTAACGGGATTGCAGGATCAAATGGGAGGTCTAGCTTGAGTGCTTTGAGGTTTCTCCATACTTCCTTCCAGAAAGGTTGTACTAGTTTGCAGTCCCACCAGCAGTGTAAAAGTGTTCCCTTCTCTCCACATCCACGCCAGGATCTGCAGTTTTGAGATTTTGTGACGTGGGCCATTCTCACTGGGGTTAGATGATATCTCAGGGTTGTTTTGATTTGCATTTCTCTAATATATAAAGATGATGAACATTTTTTCATGTGTTTGTTAGCCATTCGTCTGTCATCCTTAGAGAAGGTTCTATTCATGTCTCTTGCCCACTGATATATAGGATTGTTGGCTTTTCTCATGTGGATTTATTTGAGTTCTCTATAGATCCTAGTTATCAAGCTTTTGTCTGATTGAAAATATGCAAATATCCTTTCCCATTGTGTAGGTTGTCTCTTTGCTTTGGTTATTGTCTCCTTAGCTGTACAGAAGCTTTTCAGTTTAATGAAGTCCCATTTGTTTATTTTTGTTGTTGTTGCAATTGCCATGGCAGTCTTCTTCATGAAGTCTTTCCCCAGGCCAATATCTTCCAGTGTTTCTCCTATGCTTTCTTGGAGGATTTTTATTGTTTCATGCCTTAAATGTAAGTCCTTTATCCATCTTGAATCAATTTTTGTGAGTGGGGAAAGGTGTGGGTCCAGTTTCAGTCTTTTACATGTAGACATCCAGTTCTCCCAACACCATTTATTGAATAGGGAGTCTTTCCCCCAAGGGATGTTCTTGTTTGGTTCATCAAAGATTAGGTGGCTGTAAGATGTTAGTTTCATTTCTTGGTTTTCAATTCGATTCCAAGTGTCTGTGTCTCTGTTTTTGTGCCAGTACCATGCTGTCTTGAGCACTATGGCTTTGTAGTACAGACTAAAATCTGGTATGCTGATGCCCCCAGCTTTATTTTTGTTACAGAGAACTGCCTTAGCTATACGGGTTTTTTTCTGGTTCCACACAAAACACAGAATCATTTTTTCCAAATCTTGAAAGTACGATGTTGGTATTTTGATAGGAATGGTATTGAAAAGGTAGATTGCTTTGGGAAGTATAGACATTTTAACAATGTTGATTCTTCCCATCCATGAGCATGGTATGTTCTTCCATTTGTTAATATCCTCTGCTATATCCTTTCTGAGGATTTCATAGTTTTCTTTATAGAGGTCCTTCACCTCCTTCGTTAGGTATATTCCTAGGTATTTCATTTTCTTTGAAACTATGGGGAAGGGAGTTGTGTCCTTAATTAGTTTCTCATCTTGACTGTTATTGGTGTATACAAAGGCTACTTACTTGTGGACATTGATTTTATATCCAGAAACATTACTGTATTTTTTGATGACTTCTAGGAGTCTTGTGGTTGAGTCTTTGGGGTTCTCTAAGTATAAGATCATGTTGTCAGCAAAGAGGGAGAGTTTGACCTCCTCTGCTCCCATTTGGATTCCCTTGATTTCCTTGCCTTGCCTAATTGTATTGGCTAAAACTTCCAGCACTATGTTGAATAGTAAAGGTGACAGAGGACAAACTTGTCTGGTTCTGGTTCTAAGAGGAAAAGCTTTGAGTTTTACTCCATTCAGTAAAATATTGGCTGTGGGTTTGTCATAGATAGCTTCAATCAGTTTTAGAAATGTGCCACCTATGCCTATACACTTCAGTGTTCTAATTATAAAACTATGCTGGATTTTATCAAATGCTTTTTCTGCATCTATTGAGAGGATCATGTGATCTTTATTTTTGCCTCTGTTAGTGGATAATGTTTATGGACTTGCATATGTTAAACCAGCCTTGCATCCCTGGGATGAAGCCTACTTGATCATGATGAATGACTTTTTTGATGATAAGCTGTAATCTATTGGCTAGGATTTTGTTGAGAATTTTTGCATCTATATTCACGAGTGAGATTCGTCTGAAATTCTCCTTTTTGTTTGGGTCTTTTCCTGGTTTTGGTATCAGGGTGATGTTTGCTTCATAGAATGTGTTGGGGAAGATTCCTTCTTCTTCAATTTTTTGGAATAATTTCTGCAGTACAGGAATAAGCTCTTCCTTGAAGGTTTGATAGAATTCTGGAGTGAAGCCATCTGGACCAGGGCATTTTTTGGTTGGAAGATTATTTATTGTTTCTTTGATCTCAGTGCTTGAAATTGGTCTGTTCATGAGCTCTATTTCTTCCTGGCTGAGTCTAGGGACAGGATGTGATTCCAAATATTTATCCATTTCCTTCACATTGTCAAATTTCTGGGCATAGAGTTTCTGGTAGTATTCAGAGATTATCTCTTGTATCTCTGTGGGATCAGTTGTTATTTCCACTTTATCATTTCTGATTGAGGTTACTAGAGATTTTACTTTTCTATTCCTCATTAGTGTGGCCAATGGTTTATCTATTTTATTTATTTTTTCAAAAAACCAACTCCTTTTTTCATTAATTTTCTGAATGAGTCTTTTGTTTTCAATTTCATTGATCTCTGATTTGATTTTGGATATTTCGTTTCTTCTACTGAGTTTAGGCTTAGATTGTTCTTCTTTTTCCAATTCCATAAGATCTCTTGTGAGATTGTTGATGCGCTCTCTTTCTGTTTTTCGAATGTAGGCATCTAAAGCGATGAATTTTCCTCTCAAAACTGCTTTTGCAATATCCCACAGGTTTTGGTAGCTTGTGTCTTCATTGTTGTTACGCTCAAGGAAGTTAATGATTTCCTGTTTTATTTCTTCCTGCACCCATCTCTTATTCAACAGACGATTGTTTAATTTCCATGCCTTTGGGTGGGGTTGAACATTTTTGTTAGAGTTGAGTTCCACCTTTAGTGCCTTATGGTCTGAGAAGATACAAAGTAAAATTTCAGTTCTTTTGATTCTGTTGATATTTATTTTGTGTCCCAGAATATGATCAATTTTGGAGAATGTTCCATGGGGTGAAGAGAAGAATGTATATTCTTTATCTTTGGGATGGAGTGTTCTATATGCTTCTATCAAGCACAGTTGTTCTAGTGTCTCATTTAAATCTCTTATATCTTTGTTTAATTTCTGTTTGGAGGATCTGTCCAGCTCTGTAAGATGAGTGTTAAAGTCCCCTTTTATTATGGCATTATCAGATATCATATTGCTCAGACTGAGTAAGGTCTGTTTCAAGAATCTGGGAGCATTTAAATTGGGTGCATAAATATTTAGGATTGAAATGTCTTCTTGTTGTATTTTGACCCTGACCAATATAAAGTGACCATCTTTGTCTTTTTTGACTTTAGTTGCTTTAAATCCACGTGTATCTGAAAATAAGATTGCCAGTCCTCTTTTCTTCTCAATTCCATTTGCCTGAAAAATTGTCTTCCAAACCTTGACTCGGAACTTTAATTTGTCTTTTGAATCCAGGTGTGTTTCTTGCAGACATCAAATGGATGGCTTGTGTTTTTTAATCCAGTCAGCCAATCTATGTCTCTTCAGTGGGGAATTCAAGTCATTAACATTTATTGAGATAATTGATAAGTGTGGTAGTATTCTATTCATCTTATTTTGTGAGAGTCCATTGCTTAGTTTTATCTTTTGTGTCACTGTGGATGTTAGGTTCTGTCCTTTAATTTCTGATTTTTTACTTTGCTGCTGATCCATTGTTTTGGTCAGTGTGCAGAACAGGTTGAAGTATTTCCTGTAGAGCTGGTCTATTTGTGGTGAATTTCCTCAGTGTTTGTATATCCGTAAATGATTTGATTTCTCTGTCAATTTTGAAGCTTAGCTTAGCAGGGTACAGAATTCTGGGCTGGAAATTAAGTAGATTAAAGGTAGATGACCATTGTCTTCTTGATTGAAAAGTTTCATTAGAGAAGTCTGCATTCACTCTGATGGATTTGCCCCTGTAGGTCAACAGGTGCTTACTCCTGGCAGCTTGTAGATTTTTTTCTTTTGTCTTGACTTTGGACAGGTTCATCACAATGTGTCTTGGAGAAGCTCGGTTAAAGTTGAGGCGACCTGGGGTCCGATATCTCTCTGAAAGCAGTGTGTCAGAATCTTTGGTGATATTTTGGAAATTTTCTTTTATAATATTCTCTAGTATGACTTCCATTCCTCTGGGGCATTCTTCTTCCCCTTCTGGAATTCCTATAACTCGTATGTTGGAACGCTTCATAAAGTCCCATAATTCTGACGTTCTGCTTTCTCTCTCTTCTTTTCTGCCTCTTTTACTATCTGAGTTATCTCAAAAACTTTGTCTTCTACCTCTGAAATTCTTTCTTCTGCATGGTCTAACCTGTTGCTGATACTTTCCATTGCATCTTTAAGTTCCCTAATTGACTGTTTCAGTTCCTTCAGCTCTGCTATATCCTTTTTATATTCTTCATATCGTTCATCTCTTATTTGATTCTGTTTTTGTGTTTCCTCTTAGTTATTTTCCACTTTATTAGCAGTTTTCTTCATTATTTCCATCATTTTTTCATTGTTTTCATCATGTGTATTCTAAATTCCCTTTCTGTCATTCCTAACATTTCTTTATAGATGGAATCTTCTGCCGTAGCTACCTCATGGCCCCTTGGCAGGGTTGTTCTGGACTGGTTCTTCATGTTGCCTGGAGTTTTCTGCTGATTCTTCCTCATGAGTGATTTCTTTTATCTGTTTCCTTGCCCTAATTTTCCTTTCACTTCCTCTTGCTCTCTAAGTTCTTGTGCTTGTGGACTAAGGGTTACAGGACCAGAAGGGTGAGAAGGATGAAGAGCAAAAAAGGAATCAAAGAAAGGATGACCAAATGATAAGGAAAAAAAAGAAAAATAGAGAAAGGAGAGGGTGTGGGTGATAGGAATATTGACAAAAAGAAGTGAGGCACAGAAAGAGGGAGACAGAGCAATATAGGTGTACAGTAGGGTACTTTGATACAACCTTAAAAAAAACCCACCTTCTCGGGGTGCCCAGCTGGGTGGTTCCCTTGAGGTCAGCAGCTCTTTGCTAACCTGATCAGACACAGTACCCCACCTCCACCAAGTAGAGAGGAAATACAAAAATGCTATAAATCAAACCAAAACAAGCAAACAGAAAACTTTATGGGATAAAATTGGGTGAAAAATGAAATAATAGCAGTAGAAACACTAGCAAAAATGAAGTTCTAGTTATTGAAAAAGGAAGCAATGGGAAATTATAATTAAACTATAAAAATTGAGAAAGAAAAAGGATCTGTATGGAAAAGGTTGAACTTAAAAAACAAAACAACATCAACAACATCAAAATAAACAAAAAAAACAACCAAACCAAAAAAAAAAAAACAAAAAAAAAACCACAACCAAAAAACAAAGCAGTATGTATATGTTATTTGTTATTGAATATTGTGTGGGCAACACGTGGTCTTCTGGGGTATGAGATGTTAATCACAGTTCTGATACAACTGAAGGCTACTGATTTCTCAAACCCCAGCAGGTAGACACCCTAAATCTCTCTTCAGCCCACTTAAAAGGCACTTTGAACTTGTAAACTTTCTGAGCAGAAGCTTTCCCAGGAAAGTGCTTGTCGCTGGAATCACTGCTGAAGTGGCTATCCACTTACCCAGTATGCCAAACTGGTCTCACTCTGCCCCTGAGGGTTAGGGCTGCAAGGCGGCTCAGACTCCACCCTAAGGCTACTTGGTCACTGGGTTACCAGCTCCCACCCTATTCTAGCTCTGCAACCCTGAGGGCGGAGCTTGCCAGGGCAGATCGCTCACAATGGCTCCCTGTGACCCACAGCCAAACACTATTAGCTCTGTCTGGCTCAGCAGCTCAGACTGGGGCCCTAGACAATGGCCAAAGTTCTCCGCACTCCCGCTCAGGCTCTCCCCAATGCAGTTCAACTGAGTGCCAAGTCCAAAGACACCAAAACAGCTCACAGGTAAGGCCTTTCTGGTTTGCAGTCTTGCTTTACAACTTAAAGTTGTGGGCAGGTTTAGATGGATTGAACACACGCAACCACTTGCCATTTTTCCACTGGTTTAGTCCTCCTCTTGGGGTCCAGACGTCTCTTGCTGACTCCCTGTATCCTCACAGGGGTGATGATAGGCAGATCCCACCAGCCAGAGATGCCTGGAGTCCTATATCCCCAGACTCACTGTGCTCAGATGCAAGGAAGCTGTTACTCGGCCGCTATCTTACTCCACCTCGGACTTTCACGCTTCATAAGGGAAGCAGCTGTGTCTTGTTCACCCACTGAGAGGCCTCCCCTCTGCCACAAGCTCATCCCAGAGCCGGCTTCTTGACTTGGCCGTCCCACTGCCCTGAACGCCCGGGCGCCTTGATTACTATGCTTTGTAATAAGTTTTAAATCAGGGAACACGAACCTTCCAATTTGTTCTTCTTTGTCAAAATTGTTTTTAACAATATGAATTCCCTTGCCATTCCATATAAATGTTAGGATCAGATTTTGGGGTTTTTTAAGACATTTGTTATGATTTTGAAAAGATTCAATGCAATCATTGAATCTGTAGATTTCTTTGGGGGAGTATTGCCATCTTAAAATTATTGTTTCCCAATCCATTTCCTTAGGTCTTCTTTAAATTCTTTCAGCAATTTTTTATAGTTTTCAGTCTTATGTCTCCTTTGTTAAATTTATTCTTAAGTATTTTATTCTTTTTGATGGCATTGTAAGTGGAATTATTTTCTCAATTTCCTTTTCAGATTGTTCATTGCCAGTATAGGAAAACACAATTGATTTTTGTTTGCTAATTTTGTATGCTGTAATTTTTGCTGAATTCATCTATTAACCCTAATAGGTATTTTTGTGTGTGGAAGTTTTAGAATTTTCTATACATAGGACCATCCCATCTGCAAATATAGGTAGTTTTACTTCTTCTACTCAAACTAGGATGACTTTTATTTCATTTTCTTACTTAACTGGTGTGACTAGAACTTCTAATACAAAGTTGCATAGCAGTAGCAAAATATAACTCACGACATAAATAGGAGCAAAACCAAGGACCATGTGGTCCTCTCAACAAAATTCAGCATTATTATCTGACAGGAACACTTGAGAAAATAAGAATAAATGGGACATTTCTTAAAATGACAGAGGCTATGTACAACAAACCCACAGCCAATATCATACTGAATAGAATAAAACTGAAATTGTTTCCATGTAGAACTGGAACCAGATAAATATGTCTACTATTGCCACTGCCATTCGACATAGTGCTGAAAGTTCTAGTTAATGTAATTAGGGAAGAGAATGATATCGAGGGTATTCAAATGGAAACAGAAGAGGTCAAATTCTTGCTCTTTGCACATAATATGCGCTTATATTTAAAACTCCAAGGACTCAAACTTAAGGCTCCTCCAATTGATCAAGGAATGCAGTAAAGTTTGGGGACACAAATCAATGTCCAAAAACTATCAACTTTCACATACTTCAATAACAATGAAGCTGAGAATCAAATCAAATAAAAAATGTACTTCACAGTAGCTTCAAAGAAAATGTAATGCCTAGGAATATCCCTAAGAGAGGACGAGAATGATATCTGTAGAGAGAACTAATAAACCTTTTGAAAAGAATTAGCAGAAGATATATATACATGGAAGAACATACCTTGCTGACAGCTGAGAAGAATCAATATTATTTAAATGTCCCTACAGCCCAAAGTGATCTACATATTTAAAGCAATTCTCATCGAAATACCAATGTTGTTCTTTGAAGATACTGAAAAAAATAGAACTTTGTTTCATGTAGAACCAGAAAACACCTGAATAGCCAATGCAATTCTAAAAAATAAAAGCAAATCTGAGGTGGTGCCTGTGGCTCAAAGGAGTAGGCTGCCAGCCCCATATGCCAGAGGTGGCAGGTTCAAACTCAGCCCCAGCCAAAAACTGCAAAAAAAAAAAAGCAAATCTGGATCCATCACAGTACCAGACTTCAGGTTATACTACAAGTCTACAGCAATCAAAACAGCATGGAAAAGGCACACAAGAAAATAGAAATATAGATTTATAGAATATAATAGATAACTTGGAGATGAATCCAACCACATATCACTATCTGATATTTCATAAACCAAACAGAAGCATAAACTGGGGAATATAATCACTATTTAATAAATGGTGCTGGGAGAACTGGTTAGCCAAATGTAGAAGACTGAAACTGGACCCACACAACTCACCATTGACAAAAATTGACTCTCATTGAATAAAAGATTTAAATTTAAGATAGAAAACAATAAAAATTCTAGAAGAAATTGTGGGAAAAATTATTAACACTATTGGCCTGCATAAAAAAAAAAAATTATGAACACAAACCTACTGGTAATTGCAGCCACATCAAAATAAATAAATGGGATTTGCTAAAGCTCAAAAGTTTCTGCACAGCTAAGCATACAACAACTAAAGCACACAGGCAATCTTCAGAATGGGAAAAGATATTTGCATGCTATGAATCTGACAAAGGACTAAAAACTAGAATCTACAGAGAATTCAAACTAATCATCAGGAAAAGACCAAACAATCCCATTTATAAGTGGGAAAAAGACTGGAACAGAAACTTCTCTGAAGAAGATAAATGAATGGCCAACAAACACATGGAAAAAAACATTAATTGTCCCTAATTTGAAATTCAAATTCAAATAAAAACCATTCTGAGACTTCACCTAACCCCAGTGAGACTAGCCCACATCAAAAAAAGAAATGGATATGAAGAGAAGGGAACACTTTGTTACTACTGGTGGGATTGCAAGTTAATACAGCTTTCATGGAAAGCTGTATGGAGAATTCTCAAAGACCTAAAAGTAAAATTTCCATTTGAATTTTACTAGGTATATAACTAGAAGAAAAAAATATCATTTTACCATAAGTACATTTGCACTAGAATATTCCTCACAGCCCAATTCACAATTGCCAAGATATCAGATCAACTGAAATGCCCATGTACTCATGAATAGATTAGTAAACTCTGTTATATGTATACCATGGAATACTATTCAGCCAATTTAAATAATGGAGAATTTACATTTTCTGCATTTATGTGAATAGAGTGAAGTACAGTCTTCTTAGTAATGTATCACAAGAATGAAAAAGCACATATTCAATGTTTGCAATAGTAATATGAAACCAATAAATAAACAACTACACTGATGCTTGAGAGAAAAACACATTTAAATTCAAGTGTGGGAGGAGGAAGAAGGAAAAGAGGAGATGGGAAGAAGGTGGTGGGTTGGTGAGCTCTCCACTAATGCAAAGAATATAAGTGTATAAAGCACATCCTCAGGGTGAAGGGCTCAACTACAATTTGAACTTTACTTAAAAAAACATTATAGCCTAATCTTCTGTACCCACATATTAATCTGAGGGTAACCACAAAGATGAGGGATCTTATAAAAGGGATGCCATATAGTTGTTTATGAATTAGTAAGCTTACTTCCAAGCTGCACATGTGTGGATCCAACCAAAAATTTAGGTGAAAGACATTGATAACTAAATTACCAAGTAGAGTGTTGCCTGGGTTCCAGACTGATCACTGAGCGGTGTGTACACGGAATAGATTTAAATAATATTGCAAAGGTTCAATATTGGACTGACATTGGAACCACAGGCCACAGAAGGTGAATTGGAACTTGGGAACTTAAATCTGGAAAAAATACTTATTAACATTCTCAATAGAATGATAAGAAGACCTCGAATTTCCTAACATAATACTTTATATACACAGCCTACAATTAAAAAATTACTCAACATGGGTGGTGCCTGTGGCTCAAGGAGTGGGGCACCAGCCCCATATGCTGGTGGTGGCGGGTTCAAGCCCGGCCCCGGCCAAAACTGCAAAAAAAAAAAAAAAAAAAATTACTCAACATATAAGAATTCAACAATTGATATTTGAAAAAACAATCAAAATATGCCTGCCTTGAGATGACCTATATTTCAAAATATAAAAATATTTTTAAATACCTATTATAACCAAGCAGAAGAAAGGAACACTCTGGTATTAAATGGAAAGATAGGAAATATTAGCAGAGAAATAGAAGCTATAAAATAATAAAATGGAGGGGAGACAAGATGGCGGACTGAAGCCAGCTTTCAACAAAGGCTCCCGTCCAGAAGGAGAGTTAAGGGACAGGAATTTAGTAGGTATACGGGTGGACTTGAGCCTCACCAAGAGAGAAGGCTGAAGAACGCACATCAACACCGCTGAGGCAAGTTGTGATCACAAGGACGCAAACAAAAGGTACAAAATCCACCACCAAGCGGACAGGAGTACCCCTCCCCCATGAGACCGGCTCTAGAGCCCCACAATTGAACAAGCGGGCAGAAATTAAAGGCCCTCCCACTACACTCCACGAGAGAGACCTTCTAAAAACTGGACCTACCTCCCCTACTGGGGTGCTGTGGCATTCTCCTGCCGGACATAGGGCTGAATAAAACTTTGGGAATCCTTTGCCGGCAACCCTGAATCCCCGGCGCTCCCCTCCCGCCCACTGAGGTCTGGAGGCCTGTCCCCCAGGACTTCGGATCCTTGGGTGATTTCTCAAGGGAAGTGGACAGTCCCCGAGTTGCGACTGGTCAGCATTGACTCTGAGGCGCTCAAGTGAGGAGAGGGCACCGGGCTGAGGGGGAGTCACGCCTCGCGGTACTTCCCTGCGGTGCAGTGCACCAACCCACCCCGGGCATACGGGGCCCAAGACTGAATAAGACTCTGGCCTCCCCGCTGAGAGCTGAGAACCCTACTCTCACTCGGGGTCTGAGGGCCTATCCCCTAGGAGTTCGGCTCCTTGGGTGATTTCTCGAGGGGAGTGCACAGTGCCTGAGCTGCGTCAGGTCAGCACTGACTCTGGGATACGTGAGCGAGGAGAGGGCACTCTGCTGAGGGGAAATCAAGCCTTGGTGGCACTTCCCTGCGGTGCAGTGCAGGAGCCCTCCCCGGACCGTAGTATTGCTTAAAACTGAATGAAACTCTAGCTTCCCCCCCCACACTCCCAATCGGGGTCTGGGGGCCCATCCCCCAAGAGTTCTGATTCTTGGGGGATCTCTTAAGGGGTGTGGACCCAGCACAAACTGCGGCCGCTCAGTGCTGACTCTGGGGCGCGGGACAGAGGAGAAAAGGGTCGCCTGAGTGCCCACACCAGAGCAGCAGTTCCCTGGAGGTAGATCAACAGCCGTTTTTTCTTTAACGGCAGAACGCTCACTTCTGGATATTCTGAGGCCACACCCCCTCTCTCCCTGGGCAACCAGAGGAGGCCACCGGTGACACGGCTCACAAACCCGGGAAGCTTCCAGGGCGGGGCCGACCCAGAGAGGTGTTCAGACGCAATTCTCCAACAGCAAAGACTTTTGAACTCAAAACAGCCCGACTTCTGTAGGCGACGACAGGAACAGAGACAGAACCTCACAAATTTGTCTGTTCTGTTCTGTTCTGTTAGCAGCATCCATAAGGGACGGGGCTAAGCCTGAGTGAACACCTCCTTCGCATCACCTGCATCAAACACTCAAAGATGTCAGGCCCCATCTCCTCCTGCTAGATAGCGGCAGTCTGCGGGGGCCTGGCAGACTTCCTTGCGATTCAGGCAGAGTGCAAACCCCTGGAGTGTCTGTTCACTGCAGGCAACTGGGTTAGCCATCTGCAGAGATACCAGTGACTGGGTCCGACGGAGGGGCAAAGTGGGGAAGGAGACGTCAACCTTCCCAGACTGCTCTGTTTGCGGCGTGGCTCCTCCTGACTCCACGCTGCACTGGGGTGAGCTGTCTCAGAGGAGTCACCAGGCCCCTGTGATCCAGTTCCCAGAGACCTCTTGAACCCCTCCACCCGAGACAAGTGCCCATTGAGACAGTTGATTTGGACCTTTTGAACTGGGCTAATAGACTGAGGACTTTTCAGGCGGTGCCCTGGGTGTGCGATTGTAGGAAGGTTTGATTCTCCTATTCCAACTGGGGCCAGAGGTGGGCAGGCGGGGTGACTTAATTGCTGATTTTTCCACACAGCTGAGACTTCAAGCCAGAGTAGAAGTTGCAATAGGATCGAACAGAAACCAGCTGAAAACAAGACAGAACCACTTTGCTCCACCACACCAGACAGGGCCCCAGTTTCTCAGGCCACAACACTGTACGGGCCCTCGATAAAACCCCAGGGGAAAAACCAAAGGGAGTAAACCATGGGGCGGAATCAGCGGAAAAACTCTGGTAACATGAATAACCAGAATAGATCAACCCCCCAAGAAAAGATACGGCAGATGTGATTGAAGATCCCATTCATAAACAACTGGCAGAGATGTCAGAAGTCGAATTCAGAATTTGGTTTGCAGACAAGATTAATAAAATGGAATTAGGAATTCGAGGACAAATTCAAAAATTGTCTCAAGAATTTAACGAATTTAAAGACAAAACCACCAAAGACTTAGACACACTGAAACAAGAACTTACAGCCCTCAAAGATATGAAAAATACAGTAGAATCCCTCAGTAACAGAATGGAGCAAGCAGAAGACAGGATTTCTGACATTGAAGATAAAGTCTTCGAACGCTCCCAATCTCTCAAAGAGGAAGAGAAATGGAGAGCAAAAACGGATCACTCACTCAGAGAACTCTCAGATAATTCGAAAAAAAACAACATAAGGGTTATAGGAATTTCGGAGAACGATGAAGTGGCTGCCAAGGGCACAGAGGCCCTTTTACATGAAATTATGAAAGAAAATTTTCCAGACATGCCTAGAGAATCTGAAATTCAGATAGCAGACAGCTTCAGAACCCCAGCAAGATTCAACCCCAATAAGCCATCTCCCAGACATATCATAATTAGCTTCACTAAAGTTAACATGAAAGAGAAGATTCTCAAAGCAGCCTGGCGAAAGAAAACTATAACGTACAAAGGTAAGAATATTAGAATAACTGCAGATCTCTCTGCTGAAACTTTTCAAGCAAGAAGAGGTTGGTCATCAACTTTTAATCTCCTAAAGCAAAAAAACTTTCAACCCAGGATCTTGTATCCAGCTAAACTGAGTTTCATCTATGATGGAGAAATTAAATACTTCAATGACATTCATATGTTGAAAAAATTTGCCATAAGTAAACCAGCTCTTCAGGATGTTCTCAGACGTATCCTCCACAATGACCAACCCAATCCTATACCACAAAAGTAAACTCACTCAGAAACTTCAGATCAAACTTCAACTTCCACAATGGCGAAAGGATTAAAAATGTCCACTGGACCTTTGAAAAACTCGACACCCAAAATTCCACCAGACTTATCAATACTCTCCATCAATGTGAATGGCTTAAACTGTCCTCTAAAGAGGCATAGGTTAGCTGACTGGATACAAAAACTCAAGCCAGATATTTGTTGCATACAAGAGTCACATCTCAACTTAAAAGACAAATACAGACTCAGGGTGAAAGGATGGTCATCCATATTTCAGGCAAATGGTAATCAGAAAAAAGCAGGTGTTGCAATTTTATTTGCAGATACAGTAGGCTTTAAACTATCAAAAGTAAGGAAGGACAAGAATGGTCACTTCATATTTGTTAAGGGTAATACTCAATATGACGAGATCTCAATTATTAATATCTATGCACCCAACCAGAATGCACCTCAATTTATAAGAGAAACTCTAACAGACATGAGTAACTTGATTTCCTCCAGCTCCATAATCGTTGGAGATTTCAACACTCCCTTGGCAGTGTTGGATTGATCCTCCATGAAGAAGCTGAGCAAAGAAATCTTAGATTTAAACCTAACCATCCAATATTTAGATTTAGCAGACATCTACAGAACATTTCATCCCAACAAAACTGAATACACATACTTCTCATCAGCCCACGGAACTTACTCCAAAATTGATCACATTTTAGGTCACAAGTCTAACCTCAGTAAATTTAAAGGAATAGAAATTATTCCATGCATCTTCTCGGACCATCATGGAATAAAACTTGAATTGAGTAACAACAGGAATCTGCATACCCATACAAAAACATGGAAGTTAAATAACCTTATGCTGAATGATAGCTGGGTCAGAGATGAGATTAAGAAAGAAATCACCAATTTTTTGGAACAAAATGACAATGAAGACACAAACTATCAGAACCTCTGGGACACTGCAAAGGCAGTTCTAAGAGGGAAATTTATAGCACTGCAAACCTTCCTCAAGAGAACGGAAGGAGAGGAAGTTAACAACTTAATGAGACATCTCACGCAACTGGACAAGGAAGAACATTCCAACCCCAAACCCAGTAGAAGAAAAGAAATAACCAAAATTAGAGCAGAATTAAATGAAATTGAAAACAAAAGAATAATACAACAGATCAATAAATCAAATAGCTGGTTTTTTGAAAAGGTCAATAAAATAGATAAACCTCTGGCCAACCTAATCAGGAAAAAAGAGTAAAATCTCTAATATCATCAATCAGAAACAACAAAGACGAAATAACCACAGACTCATCAGAAATCCAAAAAATCCTTAATGAATATTACAAGAAACTTTATTCTCAGAAATATGAAAATCTGAAGGAAATAGACCGATACTTGGAAGCACGCCACCTTCCAAGACTTAACCAGAATCAAGTGGAAATGTTGAACAGACCCATATCAAGTTCAGAAATAGCATCAACTATACAAAACCTCCCTAAAAAGAAAAGCCCGGGACCAGATGGTTTCACGTCAGAATTCTACCAAACCTTTAAAGAGGAATTAGTACCTATATTACTCAACCTGTTCCAAAATGTAGAAAAAGAAGGAAGACTACCCAACACGTTCTATGAAGCAAACATCACCCTTATTCCCAAACCAGGAAAAGACCCAACGAGAAAAGAAAATTATAGACCAATATCGCTAGAGAATATAGATGCAAAAATATTCAACAAGATCCTAACAAACAGAATCCAGCAACACATCAAACAAATTATACATCATGACCAAGTTGGTTTTATCCCAGGGTCTCAAGGCTGGCTCAGTATACGTAAATCTATAAATATAATTCAGCACATAAACAAATTAAAAAACAAAGACCATATGATTCTCTCAATTGATGCAGAAAAAGCTTTTGATAATATCCAGCATCCCTTCATGATCAGAACACTCAAGAAAATTGGTCTAGAAGGGACTTTGCTTAAACTGATAGAGGCTATCTACAGCAAACCCACAGCCAATATCATATTGAATGGAGTTAAATTGGAATCATTTCCACTCAGATCAGGAAGCAGACAAGGCTGCCCATTGTCTCCATTGCTTTTCAACATTGTAATGGAAGTTTTAGCCACCGCAATTAGGGAAGAAAAGGCGATCAAGGGTATCCATATAGGGTCAGAAGAGATCAAACTCTCGCTCTTTGCAGATGATATGATTGTGTATCTGGAAAACACTAGGGACTCTACTACAAAACTCCTAGAAGTGATCAAGGAATACAGCAGTGTCTCAGGTTACAAAATCAACATTCATAAATCGGTAGCCTTTATATACACCAACAACAGTCAAATTGAAAAAGCAGTTAAGGACTCTATCCCATTCACAGTAGTGCCGAAGAAGATGAAGTATTTGGGAATTTACCTAACAAAGGACGTGAAAGATCTCTATAAAGAGAACTATGAAACTCTAAGAAAAGAAATAGCTGAAAATGTTAACAAATGGAAAAACATACCATGCTCATGGCTAGGAAGAATCAACATTATCAAAATGTCCATACTACCCAAAGCAATATATAATTTCAACGCACTCCCTATTAAAGCTCCACTGTCATATTTTAAAGATCTTGAAAAAACATTACTTCGTTTTATATGGAATCAGAAAAAACCTCGAATAGCCAAGGCATTACTCAGAAATAAAAACAAAACAGGAGGAATCACACTACCAGACCTCAGACTTTACTACAAATGATAGTGATCAAAACAGCATGGTATTGGCACAAAAACAGAGAAGTAGATATCTGGAATAGAATAGAGAACCAAGAGATGAATCCAGCTACTTACTGCAATTTGATTTTTGACAAGCCACTTAAAAACATTCAGTGGGGAAAAGATTCCCTATTTAACAAATGGTGCTGGGTGAACTGGCTGGCAACCTGCAGAAGACTGAAATTGGACCCACACCTCTCACCATTAACTAAGATAGACTCTCATTGGATTAAAGATTTAAACTTAAGACATGAAACTATAAAAATACTAGAGGAGAATGCAGGGAAAACCCTTGAAGAAATTGGTCTGGGTGAGTATTTCATGATGAGAACCCCCCGGGCAATTGAAGCAGCTTCAAAAATACACTACTGGGACTTGATCAAACTAAAAAGCTTCTGCACAGCTAAGAACATAGTAAGCAGAGCAAGCAGACAGCCCTCAGAATGGGAGAAGATATTTGCAAGGTATATCTCTGACAAAGGTTTAATAACCAGAATCCACAGAGAACTCAAACGCATCAGCAAGAAAAAAACAAGGGATCCCATCGCAGGCTGGGCAAGGGATTTGAAGAGAAACTTCTCTGAAGAAGACAGGCGCACGGCCTTCAGACATATGAAAAAATGCTCATCATCTTTAATCATCAGAGAAATGCAAATCAAAACTACTTTGAGATATCATCTAACTCCAATGAGACTAGCCTATATCACAAAATCTCAAGACCAGAGATGTTGGCGTGGATGCGGAGAAAAGGGAACACTTCTGCACTGCTGGTGGGAATGCAAATTAATACATTCCTTTTGGAAAGATATATGGAGAACACTCAGAGATCTAAAAATAGATCTGCCATTCAATCCTGTAATTCCTCTGCTGGGCATATACCCAGAAGACCAAAAATCACAACATAACAAAGATATTTGTACCAGAATGTTTATTGCAGCCCAATTCATAATAGCTAAGTCATGGAAAAAGCCCAAGTGCCCATCGATCCACGAATGGATTAATAAATTGTGGTATATGTATACCATGGAATACTATGCAGCCTTAAAGAAAGATGGAGACTTTACCTCTTTCATGTTTACATGGATGGAGCTGGAACATATTCTTCTTAGTAAAGTATCCCAAGAATGGAAGAAAAAATAGCCAATGTACCCAGCCCTACTATGAAACTAATTTGGGACTCTCACATGAAAGCTATAACCCAGCTACAACTTAACAATAGGGGGAAGTGGGAAAGGGGGGGTGGGTAGAGGGAGGGGAATCGGTGGGATCACACCTGTAGTGCATATTACAGGGGTATTTGCGAAACTTGGTAAATGTAGAATGTAAATGTTTTGGCACAGTAACTGAGATAACGCTGGAAAGGCTATGTTAACCACTGTGACAAAAATGTGTCAAATGGTTTATAAAGTGAGTGTATGATGCCCCATAATCATATCATTGTATACAGTTATGATTTAATAAAAAAAATAATAAAATAAAATAAAATAATAAAATGGAAATTTTATAGCCAAAAAATACAACTAAAGTAAAACATTCACTGATTTTATACCAGTGAAAATAATCTTTAGGAGTTAAGTTGAAATAAGGACATTCACAGATGAATGAAAAATAAAAGAATTTATCACCAGCTGATTGGTTCTAAAAAAATAATAAAGGACATTCTTCAGATAAAAAGGAAATAATTTTAGGGAGTAATGTGGAACATCATACATTAAGGAAAAGCAACAACATTTTCCATCTGTGTAAATATAAAAATTATTTTTATCTTATGCTCTTTAATATATGTATGATTTATTTCAATTTTTTTGATAAACCTCCACACTATTTTCTATTATTGGCTATACTAATATTTATTTCCACAAAAATATAAAAGTTGCACAAGAGTTTCCCTTTTTTCACATTCACACCAGTATCCTTTTTTTTTTTTGGTCTTTTTGACACATGTAAAGGCCATTTGAATGGGTGAGATGATAGCTCATTGTGGTTTTTATTTCCATTTCTCTAATGATTAGTAATGATCATTATTGTTTCATAGACCTGTTAGCCATTTTGTATGTCTTCTTTTAAGAAACATCTATTCATATGGCGGCGCCTGTGGCTCAGTCGGTAGGGCGCCGGCCCCATATGCCAAGGGTGGTGGGTTCAAACCCAGCCCTGGCCAAACTGCAATCAAAAAATAGCCGGGCGTTGTGGCGGGCGCCTGTAGTCCCAGCTACTCGGGAGGCTGAGGCAAGAGAATCGCTTAAGCCCAGGAGTTGGAGGTTGCTGTGAGCTGTGTGAGGCCACGGCACTCTACCGAGGGCCATAAAGTGAGACTCTGTCTCTACAAAAAAAAAAAAAAAAAGAAACATCTATTCACATCATTTGCCCACTTTTAATCCATTATTTGTTTTTTTTGCTATTGAGTTGTTTGAGGTCCTCGTATATTCTGGGTATTAACTCTTTGTTTTATAAATAGTTTGCAAATACTTTCTCCTATTCTGTAGATTGTCATTCCACTCTTTTTTTTTTTTTAACTTAACTTTTCTTATTTTTTATTGTTCGGGATTCATTGAGGGTACAAAGAAATAGGTTACACTGATTGCAGTTGTTAGGTAAAGTCCCTCTTACAATTGTGTCCCACCACCAAGAGGTGTACTGTACATCCTAAACCTTCATTTCGCTCCCTCCTCCCCTCTACCAAATCCTGCATTCCCATACTCCCCACTTGTATTAGATCATCTATTGCCTTCATAATAGAATTGAATACATTGGATTCATGCTTATCTATTCTTGTGATGCTTTACTAAGAAAAATGTATTCTACCTCCATCCAGATTAATACAAAAGATGTAAAATATCCATCTTGTATAATGGTTTATAGTATTCCATGGTATACATATACCACAGTTTGTTAATCCATTCCTGGATTGATGAGCATTTAGGTTGTTTCCACACTTTGGGCATTGTAAATAGAGCTGACATAAATAGTTTTAGTGCAACTGTCCTTATGATAAAAGGATTTTTTTTTTCCTGGATACATGTCTATCAATGAGTATACTGGATCAAACGGGAGGTTTAATTTGAGTTCTTTGAGAATTCTCCATACATCTTTCCAAAAAGGTTGTATTAGTTTGCAGTCCCATCAGCAGTGTAAAATTGTTCCCTTTTTTCTACATCCACGCCAGCATCTGAAACTTTGAGATTTTGTGTTGTGGGATATTTTTACTCGGGTTACATGATATCTCAGTGTGGTTTTGATCTGTATTTCTCTGATTATCAGGGAAAAAGAGCATTTTTTCAATTTTTTGTTAGCCATTCATCTGTCTTTGTCAGAGAAGGTTCTGTTCATATCTCTTGCCCAGATGTAGATGGCATTGCTTACTCTTTTCCTGTTGATTGAGTTCTCTGTAGATTCTAATTATCAACCCTTTGTTATATTGATACCTTGCAAATATAGTTTCCTATTCTGAAGGTTGTATTTTTACTTTATTTGTTGTGTCATTCGGTGTGCAGACTTTTCAGCTTAATTAAATCCCATTTGTTAATTTTTGCTGTTGTTGCAATGGATGCTGAAGTCTTTGTCATAAAATCTTTCCCCCATCCATCATCAAGAGTTTTCTCCACACATTCTAAGATTTTTATAATTTCATGTCTTAGGTTAAGTGCCTTATACACCTTGAGTTAATTTTTCCAAGGGGTGAAAATTGTAGGTTGAGTTTCAGTCTTTTATATATGGTTATCCAGTTCTCCCAGCACCATTTGTTGAATGTGGATTCTTTCCCCACTGTATGCTTTTGTTTGACAAATCAAAGATCATATGGCAAGTAGAAACTGATTTCAGCTCTTGGTTTTCTATTCTGTTCCATATGTCTATGTCTCTATTTTTGTGCTAATACCATGCTGTTTTGATTACTGTGGATTTGTAATATAGCGTTAAGTCTGGTAGGGTGATGTCTCCATCTTTATTTTTATTGCTAAGAATAGCCTTAGCTATATGTTTTTTTTTTTCTGGTTCCGTACAAAATGAAGTACTGTTTTTTCGAGTTCTTCAAAATATGATGTTATTTTGATGGGGATTGCATTGAATCTGTAGATTGCTTTGGGTAGAATATATATTTTGACAATGTTGATTCTTCCCAACCAGGAGCATGGTATGTTCTTCCATTTGTTAGTGTCTTCTTCAATTTCTTTTCTTAGGGTTTCATAATTCTCTTTGAAAAGTTTGTTCAAAGGTTCTTTTGTTACGTGTATTCCTAAGTATTTCCTTTTCTTTGAAGCAACTGTGAAGGGAATTGTGCCCTTGATTTACTTCTTAACTTGGCTGGCTTTTATTGGCATATACAAAGGCTACTGATTTGAGGACATTGATTTTATACCCTGAGACATTACTGTATTTCTTGATGACTTCCAGAAGTTTTTTGGTTGAGTCTCAGGGGTTTTATAAGTATAAGATTGTATCATCAGCAAAGAGGGACAGTTTGACCTCCTCTGGTCCCATTTTGTATGCCCTTTATATCCTTCTCTTAGTTAATTGCATTGGCTAGAACTTCCAGTACCATGTTGAAAAATAGTGGTGATAGTGGACATCCTTGTCTGGTTGCAGTTCTAAGTGGGAATCTTTCAGTTTTACACCATTCAGTATGATAGTTGTGGGTTGTCATAAATGGCTTCAATCTGCCTAAGAAATATGCCACCTATGCCTATTTTCTTAAATGTTCTTGTTAGAAAAGGGTGCAGAATTTTGTCAAATGTTTTTTCTGCATCTGTTGAAAGGATCATATGGTCTTTTTTTTGCTTCTATTGATATGGTATTACATTTATGGACTTGCATATGTTAAACCAACCTTGCATCCCTTGGATGAAGCCTACTTGATCATGATGTATATTTTTTTAAATGAGTACTGAAATGGATTAGATAAGCTTTTGTTGTGTCTTTTTTCATCTATATTCATGAGTGAAATTGGTCTGTAGTTCTCCTTTTTGGTTGTTACCTTTCCTGGATATGGAATCAGGGTAATGTTTGCTTCATAGAACTTATTGGGGAAGATTCCTTCCTTCTTAATGTTTTGGAATGGTATCTGCAGTATAGGTACAAGCTCATCTTTGAAGATGTGATGGAAATCTGATGTGAGGCCATCTAGTCTTGGGCTTTCTTTTTTTGTTGTCGTTGGAAGCTATTTTATTGTTTTCTGCAATCTCAGGGCTTGATATTGGTCTTTTCAAAAGATCTATTTCTTCTTGGTTAAGTCTAGGAAGATGATGTGATTCAAGGTATTGGTCCACTGCCTCCACATTGTGAAATTTCTGGGCATAAAGTTTTTGGAAGTTGTCAGAAATATCCTTTTTTATCTCTGTGGTATCAGTTGTTATTTCCCCCTTTTAATTTCTGATTGAGGTTATTTAAGATTTTACTTTTCCATTTCTGATTAATCTGGCCAATGGTTCATTGATTTTATTGATCTTTTCAAAGAACCAATTTTTTGTTTCATTAATTTTCTGAATGATTCTTTTACTTTCAACTTCTTTTATGACTGATTTAATTTTGGTTATTTCTTTCTTCTGCTTGGTTTGGGATTGGCTTTATCTTCCTTTCCTTTTCTTTAAGATAATTCATTAGGTTATTGATCTGCTCTCTTTCTGTTTTTTTGGATATAAGCATCTAATGCAACGAATTTCCCCTCTTAGTACTGCTTTTGGTGTGTCCCACAGGATTAAGTATCTTGTGTCTTCATTGTTGTTGTGTTCAAGGGAGTTAAATATTTTCTCTTTTATCTCTTCTTTGACCCAAATGTCATTTATCATAAGGTTATTTAATTTCCATCCCTTTGTGTAGTGATGAGAACTTTTGTTGGAATTAAGTTCCACCTTTTGTTGAAGTTAAGTTCTACCTTTATTTCCTTGTGGTCTGAGAAGATACAAGGTAAAATTTCAATTCTTTTTATTTTGTTGAGGCTTGATTTGTGCCCTAGGATACGATGTATTTTGGAGAATGTTCCATGGGCTGATGAGAAGAATGTATATTCTTTAGCTTTGGGATGGAGTGTTCTATACATGTCTATCAAGCACAGTTGTTCTAGGGTCACATTTAAGTCACTTGTATCTTTGTTTAGTTTTTGTTTAGAGGATCTGTCCAGCTCTGTGAGAGGCATGTTAAACTCCCCTACTATTATCGTGTTATGGAATATCATATTGCTGAGACTAATTATTGTCTGTTTCAAGAATCCAGGAGCATGTAAGTTGGGTGCATAAATAGTTAGAATTGAAATGTGTTCTTACTGTATTGTTCCCTTGACCAATATGAAGTGTCCATCTTTGTCTTTTTTGACATTAGTTGCTTTAAATCCACTAGTATCTGAAAATACGATTGCAACCCCTCTTTTATTCTTAATTCCATTTGCCTAAAAAATTGTCTTCCGTTTCCTGACACTGAATTTTAATATGTCCTTTGAGGCTGGATGTGTTTCCTGCAGACAGCAAATGGATGGCTTATGCTTTTTTATTCAATCAGCCAGCCTATGATTCTTCAGTGGGGAATTCAAGCTACTAACATTTATTGAGAGAACTGATAAGTGTGGTGGAGTTCTATTCATTTTATTTTGTGAAAGTCCATTGCTTACTTCTATCTTTTGCATCATTATGGAAACTAGATTTTTTCCTTTAGTTTCTGGACGTTTACCTTGATGGTGGTCCTTTGTGATGATGAGTGTGTAGAATAGGTCTAAGTATTTTTATTTTGTTGATCTTATTGTGGCAAACTTCCTAAATGCTTGCATATTGTAAATGATTTTACTTCTCTGTCAATTTTACAGCTTAGCTTAGCAGGATATAGAATTCTGGGCTAAAAGTTTTTTTTGTTGTTGTTGTTTGTTTGTTTAAGTAGATTAAAAGTAGATAACCACTATATTCTGGTTTGGAAATTTTCATTTGAGAAGTCTGCAGCCATCCTGATGGATTTGCCCCCATAGTCAATTGGTGCTTACCTTGGCAGCTTTCAGAATCATCTCTTGTTTTGACTTTGAACAGGTTTGTGACAATGTGTCTTGGAGAAGCTCTATTTGAGTTCAGGTGACTTATAGTCTGATATACCTCTGAAAGGAGTGTGTAAAAATCTTTAGTGATATTTGAGAAATTTTCACTTATGATATTTTCTAGTAAGCCTTCTATTCCTCTGGGATGTTATTCTTCCCCTTCTGGTATACCTATAGCTCATATGTTAGAATGCTTCATGAAGTCCCATAATTCTGTCAGTAAACGTTCTGCTTTCTTGGTCTTTTTTTTTTTTTTTTTGGTCTTTTTATCTGCCTAAGTTATCTCAAGAGCTTTATCCTCTACCTCTGAGATTCTTTATTTTGCATGGTATAATCTGTTATTAATATTTTCTATTGCATCTTTAAGTTCCCTGATTGACTGCTTCAATTCCATAAGCTCTGCTATATTCTTTCTAGAATCTTCATATCATTCATCTCTTATTTGATTCTGTTTTTAGATTTTTTTTGGTTATTTTCCACTTTCTCAGCAATTTCCTTCATTGTTTTTATCATGCATATTTTAAATTCTCTTTCTGTCATTTCTAACATTTCTTTGTAGATGCAATCCTCTGCAGTAGCTACTTCATGGTCCATGGGGGTCGGGGATGTTGTGGTCTGGTTACCATGTTCCCAGGATTTTTCTGTTGTTTCTTCCTCATGACTGTTTTCTTTTTGTCTGTTTCCTTGTCCTACTTCTTCCTTTCACTTCCTCTTGTTTTTTTACATTACCATGCCTATGACTTAAGGTGCTAAAGTATCCTTTGGGTACAGGATTAACACTATGAGATGAGAGAAGTACAATTAGGGATGAAAAATTTTAAAAAGTGCAACAAGAAAGGAAAGGGGGTAAGTAAAAAGAGAAGATGGACCAAAAGAACAGAGGAAAAAAGTGAGAGAAAGGAGTAATAGTGGTTAACTTTTACCCTCACCCACAAATTTCAACCTCTGAGGTGGCTGTATTGGGTGGGTTCCTATATGTCTGCAGCTCTTTATCAGCTTGAGAAGAAACAGGACTCCACCTCCACCAAATAGAGAAGAGAAACAAAGGTATTATAAATCAAATCAAAACAAACAAACAAAAAACCTTAAGGGAAAAAATTGGGGGTGGGAAACAAATACCAGGGGCAGAAAAACTAGCAAAATTGAAGCCTTTATTATTAAAGAAGGCTGCAATAAAAGCTTATATTTAGATAAGGAAAATCAATAAAAATAAAAGAACAAGAAAAATATGGGGGGGTAAAAGTTGAAAAAAAAATTTAATGAAGGAAAAAATTAAAAAATCCTATGTATATATATCTAGCTGAATATTGCCTGGGCAATAGATGATCTTCTGAGGTATGAGATGCTAATCATCAAAGAGCTGTATAAGATGGAAACTGGAAGCCTCTGCTGAATTTTTTGCCCCCGAACCCTGGAGAGTTGGGAGCCTGGATGTCTTCTCAGCCGGCGTTTTTATACATGCTTCTGTCTTTCCAAACCATATCCCTTGGCTAAGCAGTGCCTTTCCTAGGAAAGCATGTGCTGCTTGAATCTCTCCCAAAGTGGCTGTCTGCTTATCAGGCCTGCCAGAACCAGCCTGGTTCTAGGACCTTGAGGGCAGAGCCTGAAAGGCAGCTCTCCCACAAAGGCTGTACACAGCCTGATGCTGAACAATGAAAGATCTGTTCTGGACCAATGACTCAGTCCTGGCCTCTGGGCGCTGTTCAAAGTCACTTGCTCACTCACCCAAGGACTCACAAGGTAATTCAACCCAGTGCCTAAGTCCAAAAAAAAAAAGACAACAAACAAACAAAACATACAAAAAAGCCTGCAGGGAAAGACTTCCCTGCCTGCACACTCTCGCTGCTGTTGTAGCTGCAGTCATTGCAGCCACCACTGCTGGTGGCCTCAGACTGAGCACAAACTCTTGCCATTTCTCCACTGATTTCATACTCCTCTTAGGGTCCTGAAGTCTCCCACTATCTCCCTGTGTCCCCAAAGGGATGTTTCTGGTAAAGCCCACAAGCCAGAGGTGCCTGGGGTCTTCTTCTCCACCCAATCTCACCATGTCCAGTTGCAGAGAAGCTGTTTCTAGGCTGCCATCTTGCTCTGTCCCCTCTTTTCACTCTGTTGATTTTGTTCTTGCTGTACAGAAGCTTTTTTAGCCTGATGTAATTCCATTTGTCTATTTTTGGTTTTGTTGCCTGTGCTTTTTAGGTATTACTAGAAAATCTTTGCCCATACTAATGTTCTGACATGTCTCCCTAATGTTTTCTTCTAGTATTTTTATAGTTTCAGCTCTTATATTTAAGTCTTTAACCCAATTTGATTTGATTTTGTATATAGTGAGATAGTGTTCTAGTTTTCTGAGCATCTTTTATTGAAGAGACTATCCTTCCCCCAATGTATGTTCCTTTGAAAAAATGAGTTGGCTTTAAAAATGAGTGAATTTATTTCTCGGCTGTCTATTACTGTATTTCAATGGCCTGGGTGTCTATTTTTATGCCAGTACAATGATGTTGTAGTTACTATGGCTTTGTAGCATATTTTGAAATCAGCTAGTGAGATGTGCCTGGCTTTGTTCATTTTTTTCAGAATTGCTCTGGGTATTTGGGGCCTTTTGTGCCTCCATACAAATTATAGGATTTTTTTTTTCTATTGCTTTGAAGAGTGTCATTGGTGTTTTCATAGATATTGCATTGAATCTGTAAATCGCATTAGTCAGTATGATCATTTTAACAATATTAATTTTATTGTTTTTTTCGAATCCATGAACATTGGATATTTTTCTATTTTTTTTGTCCTCTTCATTTCTTTCAGCAATGCTTTATAAATTTCTTTGTACAGATCTTTCACTTCTTTGATTACATTTATTTTTATTTATCTTATATTTTTGTAGCTATTGTAAATAGAATTGCATTGTCAGTTTCTTTTTTATCAATCCTACCGCTGGCTATATATACAAAAGAAAGGAAATACATATATTGAGAAGATATCTGCATTCACATGTTTATTGCAATGAGATATGAAATCAACCTAAATGTCTATCAACAAATGAATAAAAAAAGTATGGTATATACGCATATACACACACACATGTATACATACATACATATACACATAACGGAGTATTATTCGGCCATAGAAAAAAATGAAATCCTGTCATTTATCACAATGTGGATGGAACTGGAGGTCATTATGTTAAGTGAAATAAACCAGGCACAGAAAGACAAAGTTCACATATTCTCCTCACTCATATATGGGAGCTAAAAATGTAGATCTCATGAAGATCGAGAGTAGACTGGCTGTTATGAAAGTCTAGGAAGGGTAAGGAAGAAGGAAAGATAAGGATAGGTTGATTAAAGGTAGCAAGAATACAAATAGATGGAAGGAATAAGATCTAGCATTCAATAGTTCAGTGGGGTGACTATAGTTAGAAATAATTTCCTCTCTATTTTAAAATGGCTGGAAGAGAACAATTAGAATGCTCTCAATATAAAGAATTAGAATGCTCCCAACACAACAGGTAAACATTTTGATAAACATTTATCTTGATTAGATTATTACACTTTGTATTTGTGTATCAAAATGTCACATGTCCCCAATATATGTATAACTATTATGTACCAACACAAAACATATATGATGAATGTGAAATGGCTAGAAGAACATGAGCTGCCAGAAAGCCTCACCCAGAATGTAAATAGATAACTAATAAAAGAAGCATCTTCTTTGCCTCGGAGTCAATATCAGTGTAAGTAAAAGCTTCCACTACATTCCACATTTTCAGGCTAGTTTTCAAGCATTTCAAGATCAAAGAGCCTTTTAAGTTGATTAAGTCAGTTTAGAATCATTAAAAATCGGGCAGTGTCTGTGGCTCAGTGAGTAGGGCGCCAGCCCCATATAACAAGGGTGGCGGGTTCAAACCCACCTGGTCCAAACGGTAACTAAAAAAAAAAAAAAAAAAAAATAGCTGGGGCGGCGCCTGTGGCTCAAAGGAGTAGGGAACCAGTGCCAGAGGTGGCAACTTCAAACCCAGCCCCGGACAAAAACAAAAACAAACAAACAAACAAAATAGTCAGGTGTTGTGGCGGGCACCTATAGTCCCAGCTACTCGGGAGGCTGAGGCAAGAGAATCGCCTAAGCCCAAGAGCTGGAGGTTGCTGTGAGCTGTTACGCCACAGCACTGTACCGAGGGTGACAAAGTGAGACTCTGTCTCTAAAAAAGTAATAATAAAAATCGATATAGTTTCAACTTAAGGCTGGGATGGAGGACCATTCTGTAGACCACCCACCTGTGTTAACTCAAGTTCTTAGGTCCTTAGGCATACAACAGAAATTCTGAGCCACTTTGTTTCTACTCCTGCTGAACCAGATGAAGATGTTTATGTGATGAGAGAAAACAAAAAATAACATTGTAGGTTGAAATTTTTGGTGTATAAAGATGCCGTACATATCCTATCTAAAACATAAAGAAGGATAAAGGAACCTATATGGTGGTGAGATATTTACACTGCACTTGAAGTGGTAAAATACCAATTCTGAGTAAACTAAAAAAGTTAAGTATATGTTTTGCCCCCCAAAGTGTGAGTAAATAAACAACTGCAGATCATTCATACAATGGAATATCATTTTGTAATTTTTAAAAAATGAATTATTCATACATACAACTTGGATAAATCTCAAAGGCTAAATTAAAAAAGCCAGTCTCAAGAGGTTACATACTGTATTATCCATTTATATAATATTCTTGAAGTTACAAAGTTATAGACATGAAGAACAGTTTAGTGGTTCCTCCATAGTGGGTCTGGGAGAAAGACTGGACCAGGTTGTAAAAGGGTAACACAAAAGATATGGTGATGGACTCTTGATTGCAGGGATGTTTACACACATTTACACAGGTGATAAAAATAATAGAACTACCTACCCACCTTCTACTAATATCAATTTCTTGGTTGTGATCATATTGTATTTACACATATAAGATATAAACATTTGGGGGGACTGGATGAAAGGTACGCTTTATTTGAATAAAATATATCTTTGTTTTTAGTTTCAGACTATTATGGGGATAGAAACATTTTGGTTATATTAGTTACTTGTGTACAGTTTGAGTCAAGGTTATAAATGGGCAAATCATCAGATAGTGTGCATTATGCCTATTAAGTGTCAATTAACCCATTGCCTGCAACCCTCTCCTACCTGCTTGATTTCTGTTGCATTTTACTACAATGCAAGCACATAAGTGTTGATGGATTAATTCAAATTTATTTTTTTATATTTTTATTAAATAATAGCTGTGTACATTGATATGATCATGAGGTATCATTAATTAGCTTCACAGACCGTTAACCAAGTTTCACATACACCCTTGTAAGATGCACCGCTGGTGTAATCCCACCAATCCCCTTCCCTTTACACACCTCCCCCCCCTCCCCTCCCTTTCCCCCTTCCCCCTACTCTTAGGTTGTAACTGGGTTATAGCTTTCATGTAAAAACCCTAAATTAGTTTCACAGTAGGGCTGAGTACATTGGGTACTTTTTCTTCCATTCTTGAGATACTTTACTAAGAAGAATATGTTCCAGCTCCATCCATGTAACATGAAAGAGATAAAGTCTCCATCTTTATTTAAGGCTGCATAATATTCCATGGTGTACATATACCACAATTTATTAATCCATTCGCGGATCGATGGGCACTTGGGCTTCTTCCATGACATAGCAATTATGAATTGGGCTGCAATAAACATTCTGGTACAAATATCTTTGTTATGTTGTGATTTTTGGTCTTCTGGGTATATGCCCAGCAGAGGAATTACAGGATTGAATGGCAGATCTATTTTTAGATTTCTAAGTGTTCTCCATATCTCTTTCCAAAAGGAATGTATTAATTTGCATTCCCACCAGCAGTGCAAAAGTGTTCCCTTTTCTCCACATCCGTGCCAACATCTCTGGTCTTGGGATTTTGTGATATAAGCTAGTCTCACTGGAGTTAGAGGGTATGTCAATGTAGTTTTGATTTGCATTTCTCTGATGATTAAAGATGATGAGCATTTTTTTCATATGTCTGAAGGCCACACGCCAGTCTTCTTCAGAGAAGTTTCTCTTCAAATCCCTTGCCCCGTCTGAGATGGGATCCCTTGTTCTATTCTTGCTACTGCGTTTGAGTTCTCTGTGGATTCTGGTTATTAAATCTTTGTCAGAGACATAACCTACAAATATCTTCTCCCATTCTGAGGGCTGTTTGCTTCCTTTACTTACTGTGTTCTTGGCTGTGCAGAAGCTTTTTAGTTTGATCAAGTCCCAGGAGTGTATTTTTGAAGCTTCTTCAATTGCCCGGGGGGGATCCTCCTCATAAAATGCTCGCCCAGATCGATTTCTTCAAGGGTTTTCCCTGCACTTTCCTCTGGTATTTGTATAGTTTCATGTCTTAAGTTTAAATCTTTGATCCAGGGAGAGTATGTCTTAGTTAATGGTGAAATATGAGGGTCCAGTTTCAGTCTTCTACAGGTTGCCAGCCAGGTCACCCAGCACCATTTGTTAAATAGGGAATCTTTTCCCCACTGAATGTTTTTAATTGGCTTGTCAAAGATTAAATAACGGTAAGGATCTGGATTCATCTCTTGGTTCTCTATTCTGTTCCAGACATCTACTTCTCTGTTTTTGTGCCAGTACCATGCTGTTTTGATCACTATTGATTTATAGTACAGTCTCAGGTCTGGTAGCATGATTCCTCCTGCTTTGTTTTTATTGCTGAGTAATGTTTTAGCTATTCGAGGTTTTTTCTGATTCCATATAAAACAAAGTATTATTTTTTCACAATCTTTAAAATATGACAATGGAGCTTTAATAGGGATTGCATTGAAATTATATATTGCTTTGGGTAGTATAGACATTTTAACAATGTTGATTGTTCCCAGCCATGAGCATGGTATGTTTTTCCATTTGTTAATATTTTCAGCTATTTCTTTTCTTAGAGTTTCATAGTTCTCTTTATAGGTATCTTTCACGTCCTTTCTTAGATAAATTCCCAAATATTTCATCTTCTTTGGCACTACTGTGAATGGGATAGAGTCCTTAACTGTTTTTTCAACTTGACTGTTGTTGGTACATATAAAGGCTACCAATTTATGAATGTTGATTTTGTAACCTGAGATGATGCTGTATTCCTTGATCACTTCTAAGAGTTTTGTAGTAGAGCCCCTAGTGTTTTCCAGATGTACTATCATATCATCCACGAAGAGCGAAAGTTTGATCTCTTCTGACCCTATATGGATACCCTTGATTGCCTTTTCTTCCCTAATTGCAGTGGCTAAAACTTCCATTACAATGTTAAAAAGCAGTGGAGAGAATGGGCAGCCTTGTCTGGTTGCTGATCTGAGTGGAAATGATTCCAATTTAACTCCACTCAATATGATATTGGCTGTGGATTTGCTGTAGATGGCCTCTATCAGTTTAAGAAATGTCCCTTCTATACCGGTTTTCTTAAGTGTTCTGATCATGAAGGGATGCTGGATATTATCAAAAGCTTTTTCTGCATTGATTGAGAGAATCATATGGTCTTTGTTTTTTTTTTTTTTTTTTTTTTTATTGTTGGGGATTCATTGAGGGTACAATAAGCCAGGTTACACTGATTGCAATTGTTAGGTAAAGTCCCTCTTGCAATCATGTCTTGCCCCCATAAAGTGTGACACACACCAAGGCCCCACCCACCTCCCTCCTTCCCTCTTTCTGTTTCACCCCCATAACCATAATTGTCATTAATTGTCCTCATATCAAAATTGAGTACATAGGATTCATGCTTCTCCATTCTTGTGATGCTTTACTAAGAATAAAATCTTCCACGTCCATCCAGGTTAATACGAAGGACGTAAAGTCTCCATTTTTTTTAATGGCTGAATAGTATTCCATGGTATACATATACCACAGCTTGTTAATCCATTCCTGGGTTGGTGGGCATTTAGCCTGTTTCCACATTTTGGCGACTGTAAATTGAGCTGCAATAAACAGTCTAGTACAAGTGTCCTTATGATAAAAGGATTTCTTTCCTTCTGGGTAGATGCCCAGTAATGGGATTGCAGGATCAAATGCGAGGTCTAGCTTGAGTGCTTTGAGGATTCTCCATACTTCCTTCCAGAAAGGTTGTACTAGTTTGCAGTCCCACCAGCAGTGTAAAAGTGTTCCCTTCTCTCCACATCCACGCCAGCATCTGCAGTTTTGAGATTTTGTGATGTGGGCCATTCTCACTGGGGTTAGATGATATCTCAGGGTTGTTTTGATTTGCATTTCTCTAATATATAGAGATGATGAACATTTTTTCATGTGTTTGTTAGCCATTCGTCTGTCGTCTTTAGAGAAAGTTCTATTCATGTCTCTTGCCCATTGATATAAGGGATTGTTGGCTTTTTTCATGTGGATTAATTTGAGTTCTCTATAGATCCTAGTTATCAAGCTTTTGTCTGATTGAAAATATGCAAATATCCTTTCCCATTGTGTAGGTTGTCTCTTTGCTTTGGTTATTGTCTCCTTAGCTGTACAGAAGCTTTTCAGTTTAATGAAGTCCCATTTGTTTATTTTTGTTGTTGTTGCAATTGCCATGGCAGTCTTCTTCATGAAGTCTTTCCCCAGGCCAATATCTTCCAGTGTTTTTCCTATGCTTTCTTGGAGGATTTTTATTGTTTCATGCCTTAAGTTTAAGTCCTTTATCCATCTTGAATCAATTTTTGTGAGTGGGGAAAGGTGTGGGTCCAGTTTCAGTCTTTTACATGTAGACATCCAGTTCTCCCAACACCATTTATTGAACAGGGAGTCTTTCCCCCAAGGTATGTTCTTGTTTGGTTTATCAAAGATTAGGTGGTTGTAAAATGTTAGTTTCATTTCTTGGTTTTCCATTCGATTCCAAATGTCTATGTCTCTGTTTTTGTGCCAGTACCATGCTGTCTTGAGCACTATGGCTTTGTAGTACAGACTAAAATCTGGTATGCTGATGCCCCCAGCTTTATTTTTATTACAGAGAACTGCCTTAGCTATACGGGGTTTTTTCCGGTTCCATACAAAACGCAGAATCATTTTTTCCAAATCTTGAAAGTACGATGTTGGTATTTTGATAGGAATGGCATTGAATAGGTAGATTGCTTTGGGAAGTATGGACATTTTAACAATGTTGATTCTTCCCATCCATGAGCATGGTATGTTCTTCCATTTGTTAATATCCTCTGCTATTTCCTTTCTGAGGATTTCATAATTTTCTTTATAGGGGTCCTTCACCTCCTTCGTTAGGTATATTCCTAGGTATTTCATTTTCTTTGAAACTATGGTGAACGGAGTTGTGTCCTTAATTAGCTTCTCATCTTGACTGTTATTGGTGTACACAAAGGCTACTGACTTGTGGACATTGATTTCATATCCTGAAACATTACTGTATTTTTTGATGACTTCTAGGAGTCTTGTGGTTGAGTCTTTGGGGTTCTCTAAGTATAAGATCATGTCATCAGCAAAGAGGGAGAGTTTGACCTCCTCTGCTCCCATTTGGATTCCCTTTATTTCCTTGTCTTGCCTAATTGTATTGGCTAGAAATTCCAGCACTATGTTGAATAGTAAAGGTGACAGAGGACAACCTTGTCTGGTTCCAGTTCTAAGAGGAAAAGCTTTCAGTTTTACTCCATTCAGTAAAATCTTGGCTGTGGGTTTGTCATAGATAGCTTCAATCAGTTTTAGAAATGTGCCACCTATGCCTATACTCTTCAGAGTTCTAATTAGAAAAGGATGCTGGATTTTATCAAATGCTTTTTCTGCATCTATTGAGAGGATCATGTGATCTTTATTTTTGCCTCTGTTAATATGGTGGATAACGTTTATGGACTTGCGTATGTTAAACCAGCCTTGCATCCCTGGGATGAAGCCTACTTGATCATGATGAATGACTTTTTTGATGATAAGCTGTAATCTATTGGCTAGGATTTTGTTGAGAATTTTTGCGTCTATGTTCATGAGTGAGATTGGTCTGAAATTCTCCTTTTTGTTTGGGTCTTTTCCTGGTTTTGGTATCAGGGTGATGTTTGCTTCATAGAATGTGTTGGGGAAGATTCCTTCTTCCTCAATTTTTTGGAATAATTTCTGCAGTACAGGAATAAGCTCTTCCTTGAAGGTTTGATAGAATTCTGGAGTGAAGCCATCTGGACCAGGGCATTTTTTGGTTGGAAGCTTTTTTATTGTTTCTTTGATCTCAGTGCTTGAAATTGGTCTGTTCAGGAGCTCTATTTCTTCCTGGCTGAGTCTAGGGAGAGGGTGTGATTCCAAATATTGATCCATTTCTTTCACATTCTCAAATTTCTGAGCATAGAGTTTCTGGTAGTATTCAGAGATGATCTCTTGTATCTCTGTGGGATCAGTTGTTATTTCCCCTTTATCGTTTCTGATTGAGGTTACTAGAGATTTTACTTTTCTATTCCTCGTTAGTCTGGCCAATGGTTTATCTATTTTATTTATTTTTTCAAAAAACCAACTCCTTGTTTCATTAATTTTCTGAATGATTCTTTTGTTTTCAATTTCATTGATCTCTGATTTGATTTTGGATATTTCTTTTCTTCTACTGAGTTTAGGCTTAGATTGTTCTTCTTTTTCCAATTCCATAAGATCCCTTGTGAGATTGTTGATGTGCTCTCTTTCAGTTTTTTGAATTTAGGCATCTAAAGCGATGAATTTTCCTCTCAAAACTGCTTTTGCAGTATCCCACAGGTTTTGGTAGCTTGTGTCTTCATTGTTGTTATGCTCAAGGAAGTTAATGATTTCCTGTTTTATTTCTTCCTGCACCCATCTGTTATTCAACAGAAGATTGTTTAGTTTCCATGCCTTTGGGTGGGCTCGAGCATTTTTGTTAGAGTTGAGTTCCACCTTTAGGGCCTTATGGTCTGAGAAGATACAAGGTAAAATTTCAATTCTTTTGATTCTGTTGATATTTGTTTTGTGTCCCAGGATATGATCAATTTTGGAGAATGTTCCATGGGGTGATGAGAAGAATGTATATTCTTTATCTTTGGGATGGAGTGTTCTATATGCGTCTATCAAGCACAGTTGTTCTAGAGTCTCATTTAAGTCTCTTATATCCTTCTTTAATTTCTGTTTGGAGGATCTGTCCAGCTCTGTAAGAGGAGTGTTAAGGTCCCCTGTGATTATGGTATTATCAGATATCATATTGCTCAGACTGAGTAAGGTCTGCTTGAAGAATCTGGGAGCATTTAAATTGGGTGCATAAATATTTAGAATTGAAATGTCTTCTTGTTGTATTTTTCCCTTGACCAATATAAAGTGACCATCTTTGTCTTTTTTGACTTTAGTTGCTTTAAATCCACATGTGTCTGAAAATAAGATTGCAACTCGTCTTTTCTTCTGAATTCCATTTGCCTGAAAAATTGTCTTCCAACCCTTGACTCGGAGCTTTAATTTGTCTTTTGAAGCCAGGTGTGTTTCTTGCAGACAGCAAATGGATGGCTTGTGTTTTTTAATCCAGTCAACCAATCTATGTCTCTTCAGTGGGGAATTCAAGCCATTAACATTTATTGAGATAATTGACAAGTGTGGTAGTATTCTATTCATCTTATTTTGTGAGAGTCCATTGCTTAGTTTTATCTTTTGCATCAGTGTGGAGGTTAGGTTCTGTCCTTTAATTTCTGAGTTCTTACTTTGCTGCTGATCCATTGTGGTGGTCAGTGTGCAGAACAGGTTGAAGTATTTCCTGTAGAGCTGGTCTTGTTGTGGCGAATTTCCTCAATGTTTGTATATCCGTAAATGATTTGATTTCTCCGTCAATTTTGAAGCTTAGCTTAGCAGGGTACAGAATTCTGGGCTGAAAATTGTTCTGTTTAAGTAGATTAAAGGTAGATGACCATTGTCTTCTTGCTTGGAAAGTTTCATTAGAGAAGTCTGCGGTCACTCTGATGGATTTGCCCCTGTAGGTCAACTGGCGCTTACTCCTGGCAGCTTGCAGAATCTTTTCTTTTGTCTTGACTTTGGACAGGTTCATCACAATGTGTCTTGGAGAAGCTCGGTTAGATTTGAGGCGACCTGGGGTCCGATATCCCTCTGAAAGCAGTGTGTCAGAATCTTTGGTGATATTTGGGAAATTTTCTTTTATAATATTCTCTAGTATGGCTTCCATTCCTCTGGGGCATTCTTCTTCTCCTTCTGGAATTCCTATAACTCGTATGTTGGAACGCTTCATAAAGTCCCATAATTCTGACAGTGAACGTTCTGCTTTCTCTCTCTTCTTTTCTGCCCCTTTTACTATCTGAGTTATCTCAAGAACTTTGTCTTCTACCTCTGAAATTCTTTCTTCTGCATGGTCTAACCTGTTGCTGATACTTTCCATTGCGTCTTTAAGTTCCCTGATTGACTGTTTCATTTCCTTCAGCTCTGCTATATCCTTTTTATATTCTTCATATCGTTCATCTCTTATTTGATTCTGTTTTTGGATTTCCTTTTGGTTATTTTCCACTTTATTAGCAGTTTCCTTCATTGTTTCCATCATTTCCTTCCTTGTTTTCAACATGTGTATTCTAAATTCCCTTTCTGTCATTCCTAACATTTCTGTATAGGTGGAATCCTCTGCAGTAGCTACCTCATGGTCCCTTGGCGGGGTAGTTCTGGACTGGTTCTTCATGTTGCCTGGAGTTTTCTGCTGATTCTTCCTCATGGGTGATTTCTTTTATCTGTTTACTTGCCCTAATTTTCCTTTCAATTCCTCTTGCTCTTTAAGTTCTTGTGCCTGTGGACTAAAGGTTACAGGACCAGAAGAGTGAGAAGGTTTAAGAGCAAAAAAGCGATGAAAGAAAGGAGGACCGAGTGATAGGAAAAAAAAAAAAAAAGAAAAATAGAGAAAGGAGAGTGGTTGGGTGAAAGGAATATTGACAAAAAGAAGAGAGGCACAGAAAGAGGGAGACAGAGCAATATAGGTGTACAGTAGGGTACTTTGATACAACCTTAAAAAAAAAAACACCTTCTGGGGGTGCCCAGTGGGGTGGTTCCCTTGAGGTCAGCAGCTCTTTGCTAACCTGATCAGACACAGTACCCCACCTCCACCAAGTAGAGAGGAAAGACAAAAATGCTATAAATCAAACCAAAACAAGCAAACAGAAAACTTTACAGGATAAAATTGGCTGGAAAAACCAAATAATAGTTGTAGAAACACTAACAAAAATGAAGTTCTGATTATTGAAATAGGCAGCAATGGGAAATTATAATTAAACTAGAAAAATTGAGAAAGAAAAGGGATCTGTATGGAAAAGGTTGAACTTAAAAAACAAAACAAGAATCTAGAACGTCAAAATAAACAAAAAAACAACCAAACCAAAAAAAAACCAAACAAACAAAAAAAAAAAAAAAACACACATGCAACCAAAAACAAAGCAGTATGTATATGTTATTGAATATTGTCTGGGCAACACGTGGTCTTCTGGGGTATGAGATGTTAATCACAGTTCTGATACGACTGGAGGCTGCTAGTTTCTCGAACCCCAGCAGGTAGACACCCTAAATCTCTCTTCAGCCCACTTAAAAGGCACTTTGAACTTGTTCACTTACTGAGCAGAAGCTTTCTCAGGGAAGTGCTTGTTGCTGGAATCACTGCTGAAGTGGCTATCCACTTACCCTGTGTGTCAAAACTGGTCTCCCTCTGCCCCCGAGGGTTAGGGCTGCAAGGCGGCTCAGACCCCGCCCTTAGGCTACTTGGTCGCTGGGTTACCAGCTCCCACCCAATTCCAGCTCTGCGACCCTGAGGGCGGAGCTTGCCAGGGCAGATCGCTCACAATGTCTGCCTGTGACCCAGAGCCAAACTCTATTAGCTCCGTCTGGCTCAGCGGCTCAGACTGGGGCCCTAGACAAAGGCCAAAGTTCTCCGCACTCCCGCTCAGGCTCTCCCCAAGGCAGTTCAGCTGAGTGCCAAGTCCCAAGACACCAAAACAGTTCACAGGTAAGGCCTTTCTGGTTTGCAGTCTCGCTGCTACTGAACTTACAGTTGCGGGTGGGTTTAGGCGGATTGAACACACGCGACCACTTGCCGGTTTTCCACTGTTTTAGTCCTCCTCTTGGGGTCCAGAAGTCTCTCGCTGACTCCCTGTATCCTCTCAGGGGTGATGATAGGCAGATCCCACCAGCCAGAGATGCCTGGAGTCCTATCTCCCCAGACTCACGGTGCCCAGATGCAAGGAAGCTGTTACTCGGCTGCCATCTTGCTCCACCCTCTGGTCTTTGTTTTTTAACTTGTTTATGTTCTGGATTACATTTATAGATTTACGTATATTGTACCAGCCTTGAGACCTTGGGATAAAACCGACTTGGTCATGATATATAATTTCTTTGATGTGTTGCTAGTATCTTGTTGAATATTTTTGCATCTATATTCATTAGTGATATCGGTCTATAATTTTCTTTTCTCGTTGGGTCTTTTCCTTGTTTGGGATCAGGCAGGTGCAAACTCCTGCAGTACCAATTCACTACAGGTAACTGGGTCAGCCAACTGCAGGACTATCAGTGACTGGGTGTGACAGTGGTGCAAGGTGGGGAAGGAGGCAGCAACCTTTCCATACTGATCTATTGCCTGGGTGGCTCCTCCTGACTCCACACAGGACTGGAGCAAGCCACACCAGAGTAGTCACCAGACCCCTGTGATCCAGTTCCCAGAGACCTCTTAAACTCTCTCACCTGAGACAGGTGCACACTGAGACAATTGTTTTGCACCTTTTGAACTGAACCAATCGCCTAAGGACAAATCAGGTGGTGCCTTGGGTGAACGGTGGTAGGAAGCTTTGATTTTTCTTTTCCAATTGTTTGCTGGTGGGGGGGCATTGTGACTTAACTGCTGATATTTCTCTACAGCTGAGACTTCAATCCAGAGTATCTGTTTCACTAGGGTGGAACAGAAACCAGCTGAAAACAAGACAGAACCACTTAGCCCCACCATACCAGACAGGGCCCCAGTTTCTCAGGCTACAACACTGTACAGGCCCTCGACAAAGCCCCAGGGGAAAAAAATCAAGGGGAGTAAAACAACCATGGGGCAGAATCAGCGGAAAAACTCTGGTAACATGAATAACCAGATTGATCAACCCCCCCAAGAAAAGATATCAGATCTGATTGAAGATCCCATTCATAAACAACTGGCTGAGATGTCAGAAATTGAATTCAGAATTTGGACTGCAGACAAGATTAACAAAGTGGAATTAGGAATTCGAGGAGAAATTCAAAAGTTGTCTCAAAAATTTAACGAATTTAAAGACAAAACAACCAAAGACTTAGACACACTGAAGCAAGAATTTGCAGCCCTCAAAGATATGAAAAATACAGTATAATCCCTCAGCAACTGAATGGAGCAAGCAGAAGAAAGGATTTCTGACATTGAAGATAAAGCCTTTGAACACTCTCAAATTCTCAAAGAGGAAGTGAAATGCAGAGCAAAAACTGATCATTCTCTCCAAGAGCTCTGGGATAATTTGAAGAAAGTCAATATCCGAATCATTGGAGTTCCACAAACAGAGGATGTGGCCTCGCTGGGCACAGAGGCCCTTCTGCATGAAATTATGAAAGAGAATTTTCCAGACATGCCTAGAGATTCTGAAATTCAGATAGCGGACAGCTTCAGAACCCCAGTACGACTCAATCCCAATAAGACATCCTCCAGGCACATCATAATTAACTTCACTAAAGTTAATATGAAGGAGAAAATTCTCAAAGCTTCCAGGAGAAAGAAAACCATTACCTTCAAAAGGAAGAATATTAGAATGACTGCAGATCTCTCTGCTGAAACTTTTCAAGCCAGAAGAGGGTGGTCACCAACTTTTAGTCTACTAAAGCAAAATAACTTTCAACTCCAGATCTTGTATCCAGCTAAACTGAGTTTCATTTTTGATGGAGAAATTAAATACTTTAATGACATTCATATGTTGAAGAAATTTGCCATAACAAAACCAGCTCTTCAGGATATTCTCAGACCTGTCCTCCATAATGACCAACCCAATCCTATACCACAAAAGTAAACTCACTCAGAAACATCAGATCAAACTCTAATATCCACACTGACAAAAGGATTAAAAATGTCCACTAGACTTTTGAAAAACTTGATACCCAAAACTTCACCAGACTTATCAATATTCTCCATTAATGTGAACGGCTTAAACTGTCCTCTAAAGAGGCATAGGTTAGCTGACTGGATACAAAAACTCAGGCCACATATTTGTTGCATGCAAGAGTCACATCTTAACTTAAAAGACAAATACAGACTCAGCGTGAAAGGATGGTTGTCCATATTTCAGGCAAATGGTAATCAGAAAAATCAGGTGTTGCAATTTTATTTGCGGATACAATAGGCTTTAAACCAACAAAAGTAAGGAAGGACAAGAATGGTCACTTCATATTTGTTAAGGGTAATACTCAATATAATGAGATCTCAATTATTAATATCTATGCACCCAAGCAGAATGCACCTCAATTTATAAGAGAAACTAACAGACATGAGCAATTTGATTTCCTTCAGCTCCATAATAGTTGGAGATTTCAACACTCCTTTGGCAGTGTTTTATCTATCCTCCAACAAGTAGCTGAGCAAAAAAATCTTAGATTTAAACCTAACCATCCAACATTTGTATTTAGCAGACATTTACAGAACATTTCATCCCAACCAAACTCAATGCACATTCTTCTCATCATCCCATTGCACTTACTCCAAAATCGATCACATCTTAGGTCACAAGTCTAACCTCAGTAAATTTAAAGGAATAGAAATTATTCCATGCATCTTCTTGGACCACCATGGAATAAAACTTGAGCTGAGTAACAACAGGAATCTGCGTACTCTCACAAAAACATGGAAGTTAAATAGCCTTATGCTGAATGATAGCTGGGTCAGAGATGAGATTAAAAAAGAAATCGCCAATTTTTGGAACAAAACAACAATGAAGACACGAACTATCAGAACCTCTGGGACACTGGAAAGGCAGTTCTAAGAGAGAAATTTATAGCACTGCAAGCCTTCCTCAAGAAAACAGAAAGAGAGGAAGTTAACAACTTACTGGGATATCTCATGCAACTGGAAAAGGAAGAACATTCCAACCCCAAACCCAGTAGAAGAAATGAAATAACCAAAATTAGAGCAGAATTAAATGAAATTGAAAACAAAAGAATAATACAACAGATCAATAAATCAAAAAGCTGGTTTTTCAAAAAGGTCAATAAAATAGTTAAACCTTTGGCCAACCTAATCAGGAAAAAAATGAGTGAAATCTCTAATCTCATCAATCAGAAACAACAAAGACGAATTAACAACAGACTCCTCAAAAATCCAAAAAATCCTTAATGAATATTACAAGAAACTTTATTCTCAGAAATATGAAAATCTGAAGGAAATTGACTGATACTTGGAAGCACGTCACCTTCCAAGACTTAGCCAGAATCAAGTGGAAATGTTGAACAGGCCCATATCAAGTTCGGAAATAGCATTAACCATACAAAACCTCCCTAAAAAGAAAAGCCTGGGACCAGATGGTTTCACATCAGAATTCTACGAAACCTTTAAAGAGGAATTAATACCTATATTACTCAACCTGTTCCAAAAGGTAGAAAAAGAAGGAAGACTACCCAACACGTACTATGATTAATTGCAATTTAATAGTGAGTAGATGTGGTGTTTGTTTTTCTACTATTGCAATACTTCACTTAGAAGAATAGTTCCATTCAGGTTGTTACAAAGGTGTTTTTATGGCTGTTTTTCTGGCTGAGTAGGACTCTATTGTAGCTTCACCACCTTGAAGTAACTATTGTTATTTGTACAGTATATATTTTTCTAAATCAGGGGTCAAAAACATTTTCTGTAAAGAATCAAATAGCAAATATTGTAGGTTTTAGATTTTATATGCCATAGCACAAAAGCTATCAGAGGCAATCTGTAAACAATGGCAAATGGTAATGGTTATATTCTGATATTTTAATGACAAAAACCAATGAAGGTTCTGATTTTGGCCAATAGAATGTTTGTTGTTAATGAGCCCTGTGTGCATTCTCTCTCTCTCTCTCTCTCTCACTCTACATATATATGTGTGTGTAATATTTTATGCTTTAGATTTTAGACATATATGTTTATGTGCATATCATTGTATATTTTACATATGAATAATTTTGCACAATGTTTTACATCTTATCCCATGAACATAACAATACACCCTGAACATCATTTCTTGTCAACACTTATAAATTAGTGCTATTCAATTTCAATGATTAAAGAGCATATCGTGGTGGAGACATATAAATTTAATCATCTTTTATTAATGCACGTTTATGAGAATTCCAATTTATCACAAGTATAATGAATGTTACCTTAAACAACTTTCTGCATATGTTTCTATAGTTTTACCCATGTTTCTCTAGAGGTAAATTACTTTACACTTACAGTTTTTTTAAGTAATAAAATATTTTAAAGTGAATGTTATGGTTTTTTAGTTTTAATTGAATTTTTCTGATTATTTTTTCTGTTTCCAAGCTGGTTGCCTTATTTACCAATATTGCTTTATAGTTTTATAGGACTCTTAAGTTTAAAAAGTACTTGTAAAAATAAAATCTCATTTGAGCTTTATAGAAATATTATTAGTCAAATAGAATGAAATAGTCATTATTATCTCATTATTGAGTTGAGTAAACTGATGCACAGAGAAATTAACTGATTTGTCTGTGACTGCATAGCAAGTTAGTATCCAAGTTTCTTGACTCTTTTCTGGGTCACGTTTACCTCATATGGACTGGCTCTCATTTCAGTTTTGGTATGTTTTAAACAGATAACAAATATGGTTAACACTTTTAAAAATAAAATATCTTTTTACCCTTTGGGTAAATACCTAGTAATAAGGTCGCTAGATCAAATGGTAGGTCTACTTTTAGTTTTTTGGAGTATCTCCATAATACTTTCCATAGAAGTCATACTAGTGTGCATTCCCACCAGCAGTGTATAAATGTTCCTTTCTCTCTTCATCGCTGCCAGCACTTGTTTGTGGTTTAGGAATTTTTTGATAATAGCCATTTTCACTGGAGTTAGGAGATATATTCTTGTTGTTTTGATTTACAATTCCCTTATGATTAGAAATGTTGAGCATTTTTTCATGTGTTTGCTGACCATTAGACTATCTTCCTTTAAAATGTTTCTCTTCAGGTCTTTTGTTCACTTTTTAATGGCTTTGTTTGATTTTTTTTTCTTTTTGATTTGCTTCAGTTCTTTGTAGACTCTGGTTATCAGCTCTTTATCAGATGTATACCATGCAAATATTTTCTCCCATTCTTTAGGTTGTCTATTTATTCTGTAGATTGTATTCGTGGCTGTGCAGAAACTTTCAAACTCAATCAGGTCCCATTTGTTCATTTTTATTGCTGCTATGATTGCTTTTATAATTTTCTTTGTGAATTTTTCCCCAGACCAATATCTATTAAAAGTTTCTCCAACATTTTCTTCTAGAATTTTTATACGTTACATGCCTTAGATTTAAGTCTTGTACCTATCATGAATTAATTTTTGTAATTGGTGAGTGGTGTAGATCCTATTTCAGTCTTTTGCATGTGGCTATACAGTCTTCTCGGCACCATTTATTGAATAAGTATTCTTTTCTGCAATGTATATTTTTATCTGATTTGTCAAAAATCAGATGGGAATATGAAAATGGTTTCATCTCTGGATTCCATGTTCTGAACCATAGGTCTATGTCTCTGTTTTATGCCAGGATCATGCTGTTTTGTTTTCAATAGCCTTACAATATAGTTTAAAGTCTGTAAAGTGATGTCTCCCACTTTGTTATTATATAAGTTTGTATTGCCAATTCAGGGTACCTTCTAATTCCATATGAAATGTAGAACTATTTTTCGTAAATATTCAAAAAATGATATTGGTATTTTAATGGGGATTGCATTGAATTTGTAAATAACTTTGGATAGTGTAGCCATTTTAACAACGTTGATTCTAATAATCCATGAGCAAGATATGTTTTTTCATCTTTTTATATCCAGACATTTTGTCAAAAACACAGTTGCAATCCAATGTTTATAGCATCAGAACTCATGATTGCATAAATGTGAAAACAACCCAAATGTCCATCAATACATGAATGGATTAATAAAATGTGAGATATATATATATATATATAGAGAGAGAGAGAGAGAGAGATACACACACACACACACACACCACGGAGTACTATTTTTTGTTGGAAAAACAATGACCTTTTCTCAATACTAAATTGATCAATACTTACATGTACATATGGAAGTAAAACTCAAAGGATATCAAATAGATGAGAGGGTGTGGAAGGGGTGAGGTTAATTCATGCCTAAATGCTACAGTGCACACACTCTGGCTGAAGGGAACACTTATAAATTTGAATTAGAATGTATGAAAGCAAATTATGTAACAAAAACATAATATTCTGAAATTTAAAATAAAGAAAGGAGAAAACATATAAGAATACACAAAGAAAACATAAAATGTTTAAACAAAAAAATACTTTTTAAAATAAACAAACAAAAAACAGCAAAAGGAACTCAACAGAAGAAGGAGAGATAGCCATTAAATTCAGGAGTTCCAAAAAAACATAAACACATTTTAATAGACCTTGTGGAAGTAAAATAAATCATTCCCCAAAAGTGTATTCATTACAAGTAAAATGGATGTGTGTAGAATGTCTGGATACACTTGACCAGTAACAGTACCTTCAATTCAATTTTGAAAAGTATATATTATTGTAGATGGCACATATCATTTATCAGCACCCTCTGTACATAAAGAGATACTCAAATTATATGTTTAGTTTCAAATTCAAACAGTAATGAACTTTGTTACCTATCAGATGTACATGTTAAAGAATGTGAAAACATCAAAAGTGTGAAAAATCCAATATTCCCACCAACTGGAGTGTGAATTGGACAATATGCTAGTTTCTACCAAAATTGTAATTGTGCATACTTTTTGACCCAACCACTGTATAGGAATTCAACCTATAGAAAAATATGGATAATTGCAGAAAAATACACACACACACAAACACACACGGCAGGCAGAGACATAGAGTAATCTCCAATTTCAAAACCATTTGACATTTTGAAAAATTGGAAACAACCTACATGTCAATAAATAAGGGACTTAATAAATTAAATACTACACCATTGTTAAAATTAATGAAACCAATCTATGTATACTCAAATGGAAATGTATTTGAGATCCATTAAGTCAATAAAGGAAACAACAAATCATTATAATTGCATAATCTTATTCTTGTAAACATAAAATTCTCTCTTTCTCTCTCTCTCTCTATATATATATATTCAGATATGTTAGGATTTTATATGTGGGGAATGGAACTGAGGGTTTGATTTCCCTCTTCATTTACATATTTGTAAGAGAACTGAGTCCCTGAGGTCTAGAATCCAAAATTTTGCTCAAAACCATGCAAAGTGATACCTAGACTTTAGTATTTCCTCACAAACACTGGGAACACACATCTCCAATGACAGACAACAGCCAGTGGAATAACTGAACACTGTTCCCCAAGTTAAGGAGAAGAAAAATGTTTATACCATTGGAAAATCAAAAGCAAACCAACCCACCTCCCAGTGAAGGCACTTTATATAACAAATTCTGGGAAATGTCATAAACAGCCAGCATTAACACGATATCATCAATAGAAATATCAATCAATATTTGGATAGCACTTGGCATACATATACATCATTACATTCCATTTTCCAGGAATTTTATCAATAAAGCAGGACGACTATTGCTATACACATTATTATTTTTTTTTTTTTAGGTTTGGTTTCTTTTTTTTTTTTTTTAATTAAACCATAGCTGTGTACATTAGTATGATTGTGGGGCACCATACACTTGGTTCATAGATCGTTTGACACATTTTCATCACATTAGTTAACATATCTTTTGTAGCATTTTCTTAGTTATTTTGCTAAGACCTTTACATTCCACATTTACTAGGATTCACATATACCCTTGTAAGATGCACCACAGCTGTAATCCCATTAATCCCCCTCCTTCCCCCTCCCTCCCCCCTCCCTCCCCTCCCTTTCCCGTTTCTCCCTATTCTTAGGTTATAACTGGGATATAGCTTTCATGTGAAGGTCCTACATTACTTTCATAATAAGGGTGAGTACATTGGGTACTTTTTCTTCTTCCAAAACTCCAAGTGGGAAAGTGACTTGTACCTATGTCATGCAGCTGGTTAAGTGGCAGAATAAGGAGTAGAATTCTAGACTCAGGGCAACCAAACTCCATTCTCTTTTTTCTATTTCCCTCTGGGTCAATTAAACCATTTGGTCATTGGCAGTTATATCTTCTTTCAGGAAATAAAGGGAGACCCATGAAGGGACTTAGAGATAAAGGACAGGCCTTTTTGTCTATAATTTTTAAATAATCTCCTTCATTTGCCCTCCAACTCTTTAATCCCAGCTTAGAACTATCTGGTGTCAGATACACTGAGCTAGAAGAGAAGAAAGCTTAGTTTTATTCATACTAACTCTGAGTGGCCTTGGCCAAATCTCTTTTCATCTGTAAGACTATGTTCCATGCAACTGGGTTTTTCTGATGAGACATTCAGAGTCTCAGGGATTCTACTCAGTCTAAACATGAACTAAATGACTTTAAATTCTATTACAGGTTTGACTGCCTGCACTTCTCTGAAATTTGCTTTTGAATGATAATAACTAATAGATACTTCATTCTCACTATGTCCTAGGCACTGTCCTCAGCACTTTACATCTAGTAACTCATTTCATTCTTACAACAGATCTATGAAGTAGTTGCTATTATGATTGTCGTTAGGTTCATGAGACTGAGATGTGGAAATTAACTGACTTGCTCAAGGTTACATAGTTAATAAGTAAGAGGTAGGGAGGCTTCATCAGCTATTCCATTTCCTGTAGATCCCAAGTGTATCTGCAGCAGCCTCTGTCACCCTGTGACCTGCAGGTACTGGGATACCTGTAGGGAGGACACCAGGACATCCTGGAGCTGGGAAATGGGAATAATTTCACAAATATATGAGTGAGAGCAAGATGCCAGCCAAGTAACAGCTTCCTTGCAACTGGGCACCGTGAGGCTGGGGAGATAAGACTCCAGGAATCTCTGGCTCGTGGGATCTGCCTATAATCATCCCTTTGAGGATACAGGGAGTCAGTGAAAGACTTCTGGACCCCAAGATGAGGAAAAAAACAGTGGAAAACTGGCAATTGGTTGTGTGTGTTCGATCGGTCTAATCCCGCCAGCAGTGGTAAGTACAGCAGCAGTGACAATGCAAACCGGAAAGGCCTTACCTGTAATCTGTTTTGGTGTTTTTGGACTTGGCACTCAGTTGAACTGCCTTAGGGAGAGCTTGAGCAGGAGTGTGGAGAACTTTAGGTGTCTAGGACCCCAGACTGAGCCGCTGAACAAGACAGAGCTAATAGTGTTCGGCAGTGGGCCACAGGGAGCCATTGTGAGAGAACTGCTCCGGAGAGCTCTGCCCTCAGGGATGCAGAGTAAAAAATGGGTGAGAGCTAGTAACCTAGTGAGTGAGCAGCCTAAAGGTGGGGACTGAGCTGCCTTACAGCCTTAAACCTCAGAAGCAGAGTGACACTGGTTTTGGCACACTGGGTAAGTGGACAGCCACTTCAGCAGAGATCCCAATGAGAAGCACTTTCCTGTAAAAGGTTCTACTTAGCCAAGTTTAGAAGTTTAAAGTGCCTTTTAAGAGAGCTGAAGAAAGATTTAGGGTTTGAGAAATCAGTGGAGGCCTCCACTCATATCAGCATTGTGATTAACATCTCATTCCCCAGAAGACCACCTGTTGCCCAGACAATATTCAATGAGATATATATACTGTTAGTTTTTGGTTATTTTGTTTGTTTGTTTGTTGTTTATTTTGTTGTTGTTCTGTTTTTTTAATTTCAATGTTTTCTTTACACATTTTTTCTTTTTTTCTTTCTTTTCTTTCTCCATTTTTCTAGTTTAAATACAATTTCCCATTGCTGCCTTTTTCAATAATTAGAACTTCATTTTGGCTAGTGTTTCTACCCCTATTATTTGGTTTTTCAGGAATTTTATCCTGTAAAAGTTTCTGTTTGCTTGCTTTGGTTTGATTTATAGCATTTTTGTCTTTCCTCTTTACTTGGTGGAGGTGGGGTACTGTATCTGATCAGGTTAGCAAAGAGCTGCTGACATCAAGGGAACCACCCAACTGGGAAACCCCAGAGGTTGGAGATTTTTAAACGTTGTGCCAAAGTACTGTACTGTACACCTATATTGCTCTGTCTCCCTCTTTCTGTGCCTCTCTTCTTTTTGTCAATATTCCCTTTTACCCACCACCTCTCCTTTCTCTTTTTTCTTTTCTTTCTTTCTTTTATCCCTTCTTGCTCTTCAACTTTCTCATCCTTCTGGTCCTGTAGCAAAAGGACTCATAAAAACCCTGGTCCACAGGCATGGCAACTTAAAGAGCAAGAGGAAGTGAAAGGAAAATTAGGGCAAGGAAACAGATAAAAGAAATCACTCATGAAGAAGAATCAGCAGAAAACTCCTGGCAACATGAAGGACTAGTCCATAGAAACCTCTCCAAGGGATCATGAGGTAGCTACTGCAGAAGATTCCACCTGTAAAGAAATGTTAGGAATGACAGAAAGTGAATTTAGAATACACATGATGAAAACAACAAAGGAAATGAAACAAACTGCAAATAAAATGGAAAATAACCAAAAGGAAATCCAAAAACAGAATCAAATAAGATATGAACAATATGAAGGATATAGAAAGGATGTAGCAGAGTTGAAGCAACTGAGGCAGTCAATTAGGGAACTTAAAGATGTAATGGAAAGTATCAGCAACAGGTTAGACCATGCAGAAGAAAGAATTTCAGAAGAAGAAGACAAAGTTCTTGACATAACTGAGATAGTTAAAGTGGCAGAAAAGAAGAGGGAAAGTAGAAGCAGAACATTCACTGTCAGAATTATGGGACTTTATGAAGTGTTATGAGTTATAGAAATCCCAGAAGGGGAAGAAGAATGCCCCAGAGGAACAGAATCCATATTATAAATGAAAATTATAAATATTATAAAGAGAATATTATAAATGAAAATTTTCCAGATATCACCAAAGATCCTGAAACACTGCTTTCAGAGAAAAATCGGACCCCAAATCACCTCAACTCTAACCGAGCTTCTCCAAGAAACATTGTGATGAACCTGTCCAAAGTCAAGACAAAAGAAAAGATTCTACAACCTGCCAGGAGTAAGCGCCAGTTGACCTACAGGGGCAAATCCATCAGAGTGAATGCAGACTTCTCTAATGAAACTTTCCAAGCAAGAAGACAATGGTCATCTACCTTTAATCTACTTAGACAGAACAATTTCAAGCCGAGAATTCTATATACTGCTAAGCTAAGCTTTAAAATTGACAGAGAAATCAAATCATTTACTAATATACAAACATTGAGGAAATTTGCCACAACAAGACCAGCTCTACAAGAAATACTTCAACCTGTTCTACACAATGACCATCACAATGGAACAGTAGGAAAGAACTCAGAAATTAAAGGACAGAACCTCACTTCCACACTGATGCAAAAGATAAAACTAAGCAATAGACTCTCACAAAATAAGATGAATAGAATACTGCCACACTTATCAATTATCTCAATAAACGTTAATGTCTTGAATTGCCCACTGAAGAGACATAGATTGGCTGACTGGGTTAAAAAACACAAGCCATCCATTTGCTGTCTGCAAGAAACACACCTGGCTTCAAAAAACAAATTAAAACTCCGTGTCAAGGGTTGGAAGAAAATTTTTCAGGCAAATGGAATTCAGAAGAAAAGAGGAGTTGCAATCTTATTTTCAGACACATGTGCATTTAAAGCAACTAAAGTCAAAAAAGACAAAGATGGTCACTTTATATTGGTCAAGGGAAAAATACAACAGGAAGATGTTTCAAATCTAAATTATTATGCACCCAATTTAAATGCTCCCACATTCTTGAAACAGACCTTACTCAGTCTGAGTACTATGATATCCATAATACCATAATAACAGGGGACTTTAACACTCCTCTTACAGAGCAGGACAGATCCTCTGAACAGAAATTAAACAAAGATATAAGAAATTTTTTTTTATTAAATCATAACTGTATACATTGATATGATCATGGGGCATCATACACTCGCTTCATAAACAATTTGACACATTTTTATAACAGTGGTTAACATAGCCTTTCTGGCGTTATCTCAGTTACTGTGCCAAAACATTTACATTCTACATTTACCAAGTTTCACAAATACCCCTGTAAGATGCACCACGGGTGTGATCCCACTGATCCCCCTCCCTCAACGCACCCCCCCTTTCCCACTTCTGCCTATTGTTAAGTTGTAGCTGGGTTATAGATTTCATGTGAGAGTCCCAAATTAGTTTCATAGTAGGGCTTTGTACATTGGGTACTTTTTCTTCCATTCTTGGGATACTTTACTAAGAAGAATATGTTCCAGCTCCATCCATGTAAACGTGAAAGAGGTAAAGTCTCCATCTTTCTTTAAGGCTGCATAGTATTCCATGGTATACATATACCACAATTTATTAATCCATTCGAGGATCGATGGGCACTTGGACTTTTTCCATGACTTAGCTATTATGAATTGGGCTGCAATAAACATTCTGGTACAAATATCTTTGTTATGTTGTGATTTTTGGTCTTCTGGGTATATGCCCAGCAGAGGAATTACAGGATTGAATGGCAGATCTATTTTTAGATCTCTGAGTGTTCTCCATATATCTTTCCAAAAGGAATGTATTAATTTGCATTCCCACCAGCAGTGCAGAAGTGTTCCCTTTTCTCCGCATCCACACCAACATCTCTGGTCTTGAGATTTTGTGATATAGGCTAGTCTCATTGGAGTTAGATGATATCTCTAAGTGGTTTTGATTTGCATTTCTCTGATGATTAAAGATGATGAGCATTTTTTCATATGTCTGAAGGCCTTGTGCCTGTCTTCTTCAGAGAAGTATCTCTTCAAATCCCTTGCCCACCCTGCGATGGGATCCCTTGTTTTTTTCTTGCTGATGCGTTTGAGTTCTCTGTGGATTCTGGTTATTAAACCTTTGTCAGAGATATACCCTGCAAATATCTTCTCCCATTCTGAGGGCTGTCTGCTTGCTCTGCTTACTGTGTTCTTAGCTGTGCAGAAGCTTTTTGGTTTGATCAAGTCCCAGTAGTGTATTTTTGAAGCTGCTTCAATTGCCCAGGGGGTTCTCCTCATGAAATACTCACCCAGACCAATTTCTTCAAGGGTTTTCCCTGCATTCTCCTCTAGTATTTTTATAGTTTCATGTCTTAAGTTTAAATCTTTAATCCAATGAGAGTCTATCTTAGTTAATGGTGAAAGGTGTGGGTCCAATTTCAGTCTTCTGCAGGTTGCCAGCCAGTTTACCCAGCACCATTTGTTAAATAGGGAATCTTTTCCCCACTGAATGTTTTTAATTGGCTTGTCAAAAATCAAATAGCGGTAAGTAGCTGGATTCATCTCTTGGTTCTCTATTCTGTTCCGGATATCTACTTCTCTGTTTTTGTGCCAATACCATGCTGTTTTTTTTTTTTTTTTGTAGAGACAGAGTCTCACTGTACCGCCCTCGGGTAGAGTGCCGTGGCGTCACACGGCTCACAGCAACCTCTTAACTCTTGGGCTTGGCTTACGCGATTCTCTTGCCTCAGCCTCCCAAGCAGCTGGGACTACAGGCGCCCGCCACAACGCCCGGCTATTTTTTGGTTGCAGTTTGGCCGGGGCTGGGTTTGAACCCACCACCCTCGGCATATGGGGCTGGCGCCCTACTCACTGAGCCACAGGCGCCGCCGAATACCATGCTGTTTTGATCACTATAGACTTGTAGTAAAGTCTGAGGTCTGGTAGTGTGATTCCTCCTGTTTTGTTTTTATTTCTGAGTAATGTCTTGGCTATTCGAGGTTTTTTTCTGATTCCATATAAAATGAAGTAATGTTTTTTCAAGATCTTTAAAATATGACAGTGGAGCTTTAATAGGGAGTGCGTTGAAATTATATATTGCTTTGGGTAGTATGGACATTTTGATAATGTTGATTCTTCCCAGCCATGAGCATGGTATGTTTTTCCATTTGTTAACATTTTCAGCTATTTCTTTTCTTAGAGTTTCATAGTTCTATTTATAGAGATCTTTCACGTCTTTTGTTAGGTAAATTCCCAAATATTTCATCTTCTTTGGCACTACTGTGAATGGGATAGAGTCCTAACTGCTTTTTCAATTTGACTGTTGTTGGTGGATATAAAGGCTACCGATTTATGAATGTTGATTTTGCAACCTGAGACGCTGCTGTATTCCTTGATCACTTCTAGGAGTTTTGTAGTAGAGTCCCTAGTGTTTTCCAGATACACAATCATATCATCTGCGAAGAGTGAGAGTTTGATTTCTTCTGACCCTATATGGATACCCTTGATCGCCTTTTCTTCCCTAATTGCGGTGGCTAAAACTTCCATTACAATGTTGAAAAGCAATGGAGACAATGGCAGCCTTGTCTGGTTCCCGATCTGAGTGCAAATGATTCCAATTTAACTCCATTCAATATGATATTGGCTGTGGGTTTGCTGTAGATAGCCTCTATCAGTTTAAGAAAAGTCCCTTCTAGACCAATTTTCTTGAGTGTTCTGATCATGAAGGGATGCTGGATATTATCAAAAGCTTTTTCTGCATCAATTGGAAGAATCATATGGTCTTTGTTTTTTAATTTGTTTATGTGCTGAATTACATTTATAGATTTACCTATATTGAACCAGCCTTGAGACCCTGGGATAAAACCAACTTGGTCATGATGTATAATTTGTTTGATGTGTTGCTGGATTCTGTTTGTTAGGATCTTGTTGAATATTTTTGCATCTATATTCATTAGTGATATTGGTCTATAATTTTCTTTTCTTGTTGGGTCTTTTCCTGGTTTGGGGATCAGGGTGATGTTTGCTTCATACAATGTGTTGGGTAGTCTTCCTTCTTTTTCTACATTTTGGAACAGGTTGAGTAATATAGGTACTAATTCCTCTTTAAAGGTTTGGTAGAATTCTGACGTGAAAATATCTGGTCCCGGGCTTTTCTTTTTAGGGAGGTTTTGTATAGTTAATGCTATTTCTGAACTTGATATGGGTCTGTTCAACATTTCCACTTGATTCTGGGTAAGTCTTGGAAGGTGGTGTGCTTCCAAGTATCGGTCTATTTCCTTCAAATTTTCATATTTCTGAGAATAAAGTTTCTTGTAATATTCATTAAGGATTTTTTGGATTTCTGATGAGTCTGTGGTTATTTCGTCTTTGTTGTTTCTGATTGATGATATTAGAGATTTTACTCTTTTTTCCTGATTAGGTTGGCCAGAGGTTTATCTATTTTATTGACCTTTTCAAAAAACCAGCTTTTTGATTTATTGATCTGTTGTATTATTCTTTTGTTTTCAATTTCATTTAATTCTGCTCTAATTTTGGTTATTTCTTTTCTTCTACTGGGTTTGGGGTTGGAATGTTCTTCCTTTTCCAGTTGCGTGAGATGTCCCATTAAGTTGTTAACTTCCTCTCTTTCCGTTCTCTTGAGGAAGGCTTGCAGTGCTATAAATTTCCCTCTTAGAACTGCTGTTGCAGCGTCCCAGAGGTTCTGATAGTTTGTGTCTTCCTTGTCGTTTTGTTCCAAAAAATTGGTGATTTCTTTCTTAATCTCATCTCTAACCCAGCTATCATTCAGCATAAGGTTATTTAACTTCCATGTTTTTGTATGGGTATGCAGATTCCTGTTGTTACTCAATTCAAGTTTTATTCCATGATGGTCCGAGAAGATGCATGGAATAATTTCTATTCCTTTAAATTTACTGAGGTTAGACTTGTGACCTAAAATATGGTCTATTTTGGAGTAAGTTCCGTGGGCTGACGAGAAGTATGTGTATTCAGTTTTGTAGGGAGGAATTGTTCTGTAGATGTCTGGTAAATCTAAATATTGGTTTAAATCTAAGATTTCTTTGCTCAGCTTCTTGCTGGAGGATCGATCCAACACTGCCAAGGGAGTGTTGAAATCTCCGACGATTATGGAGAGGGTGGAAATCAAGTTACTCATGTCTGTTAGAGTTTCTCTTATAAATTGAGGTGCATTCTGGTTGGGTGCATATATATTAATAATTGAGATCTCATCATATTGAGTATTACCCTTAACAAATATGAAGTGACCATTCTTATCCTTCCTTACTTTTGATGGTTTAAAGCCTACTGTATCTGCAAATAAAATTGCAACACCTGCTTTTTTCTGATTACCATTTGCCTGAAATATGGATGACCATCCTTTCACCCAGAGTCTGTATTTGTCCTTTAAGTTGAGATATGACTCTTGTATGCAACAAATATCTGGCTTGAGTTTTTGTATCCAGTCAGCTAACCTATGCCTCTTTAGAGGACAGTTTAAGCCATTCACATTGATGGAGACTATTGATAAGTCTGGTGGAAATTTCGGTATCGAGTTTTCCAAAGGTCCAGTGGACATTTTTAATCCTTTCGCCAGTGTGGAAGTTGGAGTATGATCCGAAGTTTCTGAGTGAGTTTACTTTTGTGGTATAGGATTGGGTTGGTCATTGTGGAGGATAGGTCTGAGAACATCCTGAAGAGCTGGTTTACTTATGGCAAATTTTTTCAACATATGAATGTCATTGAATTATTTAATTTCTCCATCATACATGAAACTCAGTTTAGCTGGATACAAGATCCTGGGTTGAAAGTTTTTTTGCTTTAAGATATTAAAAGTTGATGACCAGCCTCTTCTGGCTTGAAAAGTTTCAGCAGAGAGATCTGCAGTTATTCTAATATTCTTACCTTTGTACGTTATAGTTTTCTTTCGCCGGGCTGCTTTGAGAATCTTCTCTTTCATGTTAACTTTAGTGAAGCTAATTATGATATGTCTGGGGGATGACTTATTGGGGTTGAATCGTGCTGGGGTTCTGAAGCTGTCTGCTATCTGAATTTCAGATTCTCTAGGCATGTCTGGAAAATTTTCTTTCATAATTTCATGCAGAAGGGCCTCTGTGCCCTCGGAGGCGACTTCATCGTTCTCAGAAATTCCTATAATCCTTATGTTGCTTTTTTTCGAATTACCTGACAGTTCTCTGAGTGAGTGATCCGTTTTTGCTCTCCATTTCTCTTCTTCTTTGAGAGATTGGGAGCGTTCGAAGACTTTATCTTCAATGTCAGAAATCCTTTCTTCTGCTTGCTCCATTCTGTTACTGAGGGATTCTACTGTATTTTTCATATCGTTGAGGGCTGTACGTTCTTGCTTCAGTGTGTCTAAGTCTTTGGTGGTTTTGTCTTTAAATTCGTTAAATTCTTGAGACAATTTTTGAATTTCTCCTCGAATTCCTAATTTCCTTTTATTAATCTTGTCTGCAATCCAAATTCTGAATTCGATTTCTGACATCTCAGCCAATTGTTTATGAATTGGATCTTCAATCACATCTGCCGTATCTTTTCTTGGGGGGGTTGATGTATTCTGGTTATTCATGTTACCAGAGTTTTTCCTCTGATTCCGCCCCATGGTTATTTTACTCCCTTTGGTTTTTCCCCTGGGGTTTTATCGAGGGCCCGTACAGTGTTGTGGCCTGAGAAACTGGGGCCCTGTCTGGTGCGGTGGAGCAAAATGGTTCTGTCTTGCTTTCAGCTGGTTTCTGTTCGATCCTATTGCAACTTCTACTCTGGCTTGAAGTCTCAGCTGTGTGGAAAAATCAGCAATTAAGTCACCCCGCCTGCCCACCTCTGGCCCCAGTTGGAAAAGGAGAATCAAACCTTCCTACCATCGCACACCCAGGGCACCGCCTGAAAAGTCCTCAGTCTATTAGCCCAGTTCAAAAGGTCCAAATCAACTGTCTCGATCGGCACTTGTCTCAGGTGGGAGAGTTCAAGATGTCTCTGGGAACTGGATCACAGGGGCCTGGTGACTCCTCTGACATGGCTCACCCCAGTGCAGCGTGGAGTCAGGAGGAGTCACGCAGCAAACAGAGCAGTCTAGGAAGGTTGACCTCTCCTTCCCCACTTTGCCCCTCCATCGGACCCAGTCACTGGTATCTCTGCAGATGGCTAACCCAGTTGCCTGCAGTGAACAGACACTCCAGGGGTTTGCACCTGCCTGAATCACAAGGAAGTCTGCCAGGCCCCCGCAGACTGCCGCTGACATCTTTGAGTGTTTGATGCAGGTGATGGGAAGGAGGTGTTCACTCAGGCTTAGCCCGGTCCCTGATGGATGCTGCTAACAGAACAGAACAGAACAGAACAGAACAGACAACTTTGTGGGGTTCTGTCTCTGTTCCTGTCGAAATCGCCTACAGAAGACGGGCTGTTTTCAGTTCAAACGTCTTTGCTGCTGGAGATTTGCTTCCGAACACCTCTCTGGGTCGGCCCCGCCCTGGAAGCTTCCCCAGGTTTGTGAGCCGTGTCAGGAAATCCCCCGCTCACCGGTGGCCTCCTCTGGTTGCCGAGGGAGACAGGGGGTGTGGCCTCAGAATATCCAGAAGTGAGCCTTCTGCGTTAAAGTAATAACGGCTGTTGATCTACCTCCAGGGAACTGCTGCTCTGGTGTGGGCACTCAGGCGACCCTTTTCTCCTCTGTCCCGCGCCCTAGAGTCAGCACTGAGCGGCCGCAGTTTGTGCTGGGTCCACACCCCTTAAGAGATCCCCCAAGAATCAGACCTCTTGGGGGATGGGCCCCCAGACCCCGATTGGGAGTGTGGGAGGGGGAAGCTAGAGTTTCATTCAGTTTTACGCAACACTACGGCCCGGGGAGGGCTCCTGCACTGCACCAAAGGGAAGTGCTGCCAAGGCTTGATTTCCCCTCAGCAGAGTGCCCTCTCCTCGCTCACGTGTCCCAGAGTCAGCGCTGACCTGACGCAGCTCAGGCACTGTGCACTCCCCTTGAGAAATCACCCAAGGATCCGAACTCCTGGGGGATAGGCCCTCAGACCCCGAGTGAGAGTAGGGGCTCTCAGCTCTCAGCGGGGAAGCTAGAGTCTATAGTCTTGTGCCCCGTAATGTTGCCCGGGGAGGGTTGCTGTACTGCACCGCAGGGAAGTGCCGCCAAGGCGTGACTCCCCTTCAGCCCGGTGCCCTCCCCTCACTTGCGTGCCTCAGAGTCAATGCTGACCAGTCTCAACTCGGGGACTGTCCACTCCCCTTGAGAAATCACCCAAGGATACGAACTCCTGGGTGACAGGCCTCCAGACCTCAGTGGGAGGGAGGGGAGCACCGGGGATTCAGGGTTGCTGGCAAAGGATTCCCAAAGTTTGATTCAGTTTTATGCCCGGCAGGAGAACGCCACGGCACCCCAGTAGGGGAGGTAGGTCCAGTTTTTAGAAGGTCTCTCCCTGGAGTGTAGTGGGGGGCCTCTAATTTCTGCCCGCTTGCTCAATTGTGGGGCTCTTGAGCCGGTCTCATGGGGGAGGGGGACTCCCGTCCGCTTGGTGGTGGATTTTGTACCTTTTTTTTGTGTCCTTGTGATCACAGCTTGCCTCAGCGGTGTTGATGTGCGTTCTTCAACCTTCTCTCTTGGTGAGGCTCAAGTCCACCAGGATACTTACTAAATTCCTGTCCCTTAACTCTCCTTCTGGACGGGAGCCTCTGTTGAAAGCTGGCTTCAGTCCACCATCTTGTCTCCCTCCCCCAAGATATAAGAAATTTAAATGAGATGCTAGAACAACTGTCCTTGATAGACACATATAGAACACTCCATCCCAAAGATAAAGAATATATATTCTTCCCATCACCCTATGGAACATTCTCCATAATTGATCATATCCTGGGACAGAAAACAAATATCAACAGAATAAAAAGAATTGAAATTTTACCTTCTCACTTCCAGACCATAAGACACTAAAGATGGAACTCAACTCTAACAAAAACGTTCCACCCCACACAAAAGCATGGAAATTAAACAACCTTCTGTTAAATAACAAATGGATGCAGGAAGAAATAAAACAGGAAATCATTAAGTTCCTTGAGCATAACAACAATGAAGACACAAACTACCAAAACCTGTGGGATACTGCAAAAGCAGTTTTGAGAGCAAAATTTATCACTTTAGATGCCTACATTCGAAAAACAGAAAGAGAGCACATCAACAAACTCACAAGCCATTTTATGGAACTGGAAAAAGAAGAACAATCAAAGCCTTAATACAGTAGAAGAAAAGAAATATCCAAAATCAAATCAGAGATCAATGAAATTAAAACCAAAAGAATCATTCAGAAAATTAATGAAACAAGGAGTTGGTTTTTTGAAAAAATAAATAAAATAGATAAACCATTGGCCAGACTAACGAGGAATACAAAAGTAAAATCTCTAGTAACCTCAATCAGAAACAATAAAGGGGAAATAACAACTGATTCCACAGAGATACAAGAGATCATCTCTGAATACTACCAGAAACTCTATGCCCAGAAATTTGACAATGTGAAGAAGTGGATCAGTATTTGGAATCAGACTCTTTCCCTAGACTTAGACAGAAATAAATAGAGCTCTGGAAAAGATCAATTTGAAGCACTGAGATTAAAGAAATAATAAAAAATCTTCCAACCAAAAACTGCCCTGGTCCAAATGGCTTCACACCAGAATTCTATCAAACATTCAAGGAAGAGCTTATTCCTGTACTGCAGAAATTATTCCAAAAAATTGAGGCAGAAGGAATCATCCCCAACATGTTCTATGATGCAAACATCACCCTTATACCAAAACCAGGAAAAGACCCAACCAAAAAGGAGAATTTTGGACCAATTAAACTCATGAATATAGATGGAAAAATTCTCAACAAAGTCATACCCAATAGATTACAGCTTACCATCAAAAAAGTCATACATTATGATGAAGTAGGTTTCATACAAGAGATGCAAGGCTGGTTTAACATACACAAGTCCATAAACGTTATCCACCATATTAACAGAGGCAAAAATAAGGATCGTATGATCCTCTCAATAGATACAGAAAAAGCATTTGATAAAATCCAGCATCCTTTTCTAATTAGAACACTGAAGAATTTAGGAACAAGTGGCACATTTCTGAAACTGGTTGAAGCTATCTATGACAAACGCACAGCTAATATTTTACTGAATGGAGTAAAATTGAAAGCTTCTCCTCTTAGAACTGGAAACAGACAAGGTTGTCCTCTGTCACCTTTACTATTCAACACAGTGCTGGAAGTTCTAGCCAATACAATTAGGCAAGACAAGGAAATAAAGGGAATCAAAACGGGAGCAGAGAAGGTCAAACTCTCCCTCTTTGCTGACGACATGATCTTATACTTAGAGAACCCCAAAGCCTCAACCACAAGACTCCTAGAAGTCATCAAAAAATACAGTAATGTTTCAGGATATAAAATCAATGTCCATAAGTAAGTAGCCTTTGTATAAGCTAATAACAGTCAAGATGAGAAGATAATTAAGGACACAACTTCCTTCATCATAGTTTCAAAGAAAATGAAATACCTAGGAATATACCTAATGAAGGAGGTGAAGGACCTCTATAAAGAAAACTATGAAATCCTCAGAAAGGAAATAGCAGAGGATATTAACAAATGGAAGAACATCCCATGTTTATGAATGGGAAGAATGAACATTGTTAAAATGTCTATACTTCCCAAAGCAATCTACCTATTCAATGCCATTCCTATTAAAACAGCTACATCATACTTTCAAGATTTGGAAAAAATGATTCTGCATTTTGCATGGAACCAGAAAAAAAACGTATAGCTAAGGCAGTTCTTAGTAATAAAAATAAAACTGGGGGCATCATCATGCCAGATTTTAGGCTGTACTACAAAGCCATAGTGGTCAAGACAGCATGGTACTGGCACAAAAAAAGAGACATAGACACTTGGAATCAAATAGATAAACTGGAAATGAAACTAACATCTTACAACCACCTCATTTTCGATAAACCAAACAAGAACATACCTTGGGGAAAAGACTCCCTATTCAATAAATGGTGTTGGTAGAACTGGATATCTACATATAAAAGACTGAAACTGGACCCACACCTTTCCCCACTCACAAAAATTGATTCAAGATGGAGAAAGGACTTAAATTGAAGGCATGAAACAATAAAAATCCTCCAAGAAAGCATAGGAAAAACACTGGAAGATATTGCCCTGGGGAAAGACTTCATGAAGATGACTGCCATGGCAATTGCAACAACAAAAAAATAAACAAATAGAAATTCATTAAACTGAAAAACTTCTGTACAGCTAAGGAGACAACAACCAAAGCAAATACACAGCCTACACAATGGGAAAGGATATTTGCATATTTTGAATCAGACAAAAACTTGATAACTAGGATCTATAGAGAACTCAAATTAATCCACATGAAAAAATCCAACAATCCCATATATCAATGGGAAAGGGACATGAATAGAACCTGTCTAAAGACAGACGAATGGCTAACAAACATATAAAAAATGTTCATCATCCCCATCTATTACAGAAATGCAAATCAAAACCACTCTGAGATACCATCTAACCCCAGCAAGAATAGCCCACATCGCAAAATCTCAAACCTGCAGATGCTGGCGTGGATGTGGAGAGAAGGGAACACTTTTACACTGCTGGTGGGACTGCAAACCAGTACAACCTTTTTGGAAGAAAGTATGAAGAAATCTCAAAGCACTCAAGCTAGACCTCCCATTTGATCCTGCAATCCCATTATTGGGCGTCTCCCCAGAAGGAAAAAAAAAATCCTTCCATCATAGGGACACTTGTAGTAGACTGTTTATTGCAGCTCAATTTACAGTCGCCAAAATTTGGAAACAGCCTAAATGCCCACCAACCCAAGAACGGATTAACAAACTGTGGTAAATGTATACCGTGTAATACTATTCAGCCATTTAAAAAATGGAGACTTTACATCCTTTGTATTAACCTGGATGGAAGTGGAAGACATTATTCTTAGTAAAGCATCACAAGAATGGAGAAGCATGAATCCTATGTACTCAATTTTGGCATGAGGACAATTAATGACAATTAAGGTCACAGTTGGGTGGGGGAAGGGGAAAGAAGAGAGAGAAAGAAGGAGGGTGGGGTGGGGAAAGGAAGAGCAGAGAGAGGGAAGGAGGGAGAGGGTGGGGCCTTGGTGTGTGCCACCCCTTTTGGAGGCAAGACGCGATTGCAACAGGGACTATACCTAACAAATGCAATCAGTGTAACCTGGCTTATTGTACCCTTAATGAATCCCCCCCCAAAAAAGAAGTGAGAGATGGATTTTGAACCCAAATAGTTTGACTTCTGAGCCCACATTTTGAACCAGTGAGACCATAAAAAGGGCCATCTCTTCTGATACAGTTATTTGCCAGCATAATCACAGGAGATATTTTGATCAGACAGATCAATTAAATAATCTTTATATTTTTAGTATCCAAGGGACATTTTCTAGACTTTTATTTGAAAATAAAAGTCTGCTCGTCCATTTTGCCTGAGACTAATGAGATAAATTCTTTATAGAGAAATTTCTCCTGAAGCACAGATGTATTTTCTAGAAATGAAGATGGTAACTGAATTATGTGCTCAGATCCCACAATTAGCGGCATTGATATAGGAAAGTTTTGACAGCGGCCTTGCCCTATCTATTAGTGAAGATCTAATCAACCCTGAAAATCACAAAACAGAATCCGAAACAACTTAATCCCAAAAATATAACTCTAAAACTGTATTTTTAGAAATGTTTGAAAGATATTTATTTACATTTTTTAAGGTAATTTATTTGATAAAATAAAAAAAACAGGGCACTTCATAGGCCACTTTATACAATAAAATAAGGAATAACATATTTTTACAAACATAAAAACTCAGGTATATTAATGACAGTCACAGAGATATCAACATCTATGAGGAGACAAAAAGGTTGAAACTTCCTCAATAAATGAAGAGATGTACTTTTTGTATATCTTTAATTATTTATGATAAAATTTCTAGAGATCTTTGCTCCTGCATGACTGCATATGAAGTTATGATCCATTGTGGTTTCTGATCATGTATTCAAAAGATTGTGCATCGTGGTATTTCAGATGATTACAGTTGTGCAGCTGGGCACACAATGGTTGATAAACCATGGTAATGTGAGTTTATACAGCTACCTTTTTGGCCTATTTCTTTATGAATATGGTTTGTCTCCTCATAGATGTTGATATCTCTGTGACTGTCATTAATATACCTGAGTTTTTATGTTTGTAAAAATATGTTATTCCTTATTTTATTGTATATAGTGGCCTATGAAGTGCCCTGTTTTTTTTTTATTTTATCAAATAAAAATAGACATGCCATTCGATCCTGTAATTCCTTTAGTAGGTATATACCCAGAAGACCAAATATCACAATATAACAAAGACATCTGTACCAGAATGTTTATTGCAGCCCAGTTCATAATTGCTAACTCATGGAAGAAGCCCAAGTACCCATCGATCCACGAGTGGATTGACAAATTGTGGTACATGTATACCATAGAATATTATGCAGCCTTAAAGAAAGATGGATGCTTTACCTCTTCCATGTTTACATGGATGGAGCTGGAACATATTCTTCTTAGCAAAGTATCTCAGGAATGGAAGAAAAAGTATCCAATGTACTCAGCCCTCCTGTGAAGCTAATTTATGGTTTTCATATGAAGGCTATAACCCAACTATAGCACAGGAATATGGGGAAAGGGCCAAGGGAGGGGAAGGTAGGGGGAAGGTTGGGCTGGAGGGAGCGTAATGGGTGGGGCCACACCTACGGTGCATCTTAGAATGGGTACTGGCGAAACTTACTAAATCCAGAATACCAATGTCTACATACAATAACTAAGAAAATGCTATGAAGGCTATGTTGAACAGTTTGATGAGAATATTTCAGATTGTATATGAAACCAGCACATTGTACCCCTTGATTGCACTAATGTACACAGATATGATTTAACAATAAAAAAAAGGTGAGTATAGGTGCCAAGTTGACAAGGGGTGGATTTATGGACTTAATTTTAGGTGTCACTTGACTGGCTTAAGAAATACTCAGGAACCTGGTAAATTATTATTCTAGATATTTCTGTGAGTTTGTTTCCAGGAAAAATTAGCATGTATATACAAATGGACTAGGTGGGGGAATATCTGCTGCCAATATTTGAAGCGTATCAAAGTGAAAATGCAGGTGAGAAATACAAGATATCTGAGCTATGTCAAATTATTCATTTGTGTACTTCTCTCCTTCAGAGAGAAAATAAAAATCAGAAAATAAGTATTTTTATACTTTTTTGGTCTTAAGTTTAAATCTTTAATCCAGTGAGAGTCTATCTTAGTTAAAGGTGAAAGGTGTGGGTCCAGTTTCAGTCTTCTGCAGGTTGCGAGCCAGTTCATCCAGCACCATTTGTTAAATAGGAAATCTTTTCCCCACTGAACGTTTGTAATTAGTTTCTCAAAGATCAAATAACGGTAAGTAGCTGGATTCATCTCTTGGTTCTCTATTCTATTCAAGATATCACTTCTCTGTTTTTGTGCCAATAGCATGCTGTTTTGATCACTATTGATTTGTAGTACAGTCTGTGGTCTGGTAGCGTAATTCCTCCACCTTTGTTTTTATTTCTGAGTAATGTCTTGGCTATTTGAGTTTTTTTCTGATTCCATATAAAACGAAGTACTGTTTTTTCAAGATCTTTAAAGTATGACAGTGGAGCTTTAATAGGGATTGCATTGAAATTATATATTGCTTTGGGTAGTATGGACATTTTAACAATGTTGATTCTTCCCAGCCATGAGCATGGTATGTTTTTCCATTTGTTAACATTTTCAGCTATTTCTTTTCTTAGAGTTTCATAGTTCTCTTTATAGAGATTTTTCACATTTTTTGTTAGATAAATTCCCAAATATTTCATCTTCTTTGGCGCCACTGTGAATGGGATGGAGTTCTTAACTGTTTTTTCAACTTGACTATTGTTGGTATATATAAAGGCTACCGATTTATGAATGTTGATTTTGTAACCTGAGACACTGCTGTAGTCCTTGATCACTTCTAAGAGTATTGTAGTAGAGTCCCTAGTGCTTTCCAGATACACAATCATATCATCTGCAAAGAGTGAAAGTTTGATCTCTTCTGAGCCTATATGGATACCCTTGATCGCCTTTTGTTCCCTATTTGCAGTGGCTAATACTTCCATTACAATGTTAAAAAGCAATGGAGACAATGGGCAGCCTTGTCTGGTTCCTGATTTGAGTGGAAATTATTCCAATTTATCTCCATTCAATACGATATTGGCTGTGGGTTTGCTGTAGCTGGCCTCTATCAGTTTAAGAAATGTCCCTTCTATACCAATTTTCTTTAGTGTTCTGGTCATGGAGGCATGCTGGATATTATCAAAAGCTTTCTCTGCATCGATTGAGAGAGTCATATGGTCTTTGTTTTTAATTTATTTATGTGCTGAATTACATTTATAGATTTACATATATTGAACCAGCTTTAAGACCCTGGGATAAAACCAACTTGGTCATGATTATAATTTGTTTGATGTGTTTCTGGATTCTGTTTGTTAGGATCTTGTTGAATATTTTTGCATCTATATTCATTAGTGATATTGGTCTATAATTTTCTTCTCTTGTTGGGTCTTTTCCTGGTTTGGGGATCAGGGTGATGTTTGCTTCATAGAATGTGTTGGGTAGTCTTCCTTATTTTTGTACCTTTTGGAACAGTTTGAGTAATACAGGTACTAATTCCTCTTTAAAGGTTTGGTAGAATTCTGACGTGAAACCATCTGGTCCTGGGCTTTTCTTTTTAGGGAGGTTTTGTATGGTTGATGCTATTTCCGAGCTTTATATGGGCCTGTTCAGCATTTCCACTTGATTGTAGCTAAGTCTTGGAAGGTGACGTGCTTCCAAGTATCGGTCAATTTCCTTCATATTTTCATAGTTCTGAGAATAAAGTTTCTTGTAATATTCATTAAGGATTTTTTGGATTTCTGAAGAATCTGTTGTTATTTCGTCTTTGTCGTTTCTGATTGATGAGATTAGAGATTTTACTCTTTTTTTCTGATTAGGTTGGCCAGAGGTTTATCTATTTTATTGACCTTTTCAAAAAATCAGCTTTTTGATTTATTGATCTGTTGTATTATTCTTTTGTTTTCAATTTCATTTACTTCTGCTATAATTTTGGTTATTTCTTTACTTCTACTGGGTTTGGGGTTGCATTATTCTTCCTTTTCCAGTTGCTTGAGATGCCCCATTAAGTTGTTAACTTCCTCCCTTTCCGTTCTCTTGAGGAAGGCTTGCAGTGCTATAAATTTCTCTCTTAGAACTGCCTTTGCAGTGTCCCAGAGGTTCTGATAGTTCGTGTCTTCATTGTCGTTTTGTTCCAAAAAATTGGCAATTTCTTTCTTAATCTCATCTCTGACCCAGCTGTCATTCAGCATAAGGTTATTTAACTTCCATGTTTTTGTAACAGTACACAGATTCTTGTTGTTACTCAGCTCAAGTTTTATTACATGGTGGTCCGAGAAGATGCAAGGAATAATTTCTATTCATTTAAATTTACTGAGGTTAGACTTGTGACCTAAGATGTGATCAATTTTGGAGTATGTTCCGTGGGCTGATGAGAAGTACGTATATTCAGTTTTGTTGGGATAAAATGTTCTGTAGATGTCTGCTAAATCCAGATATTGGATGGTTAGATATAAATTTAAAATTTCTTTGCTCAGCTTCTTATTGGAGGATCGATCCAACACTGCCAAAGGAGTGTTGAAATCTCCAACTGTTATGGAACTGGAGGAAATCAAGTTGCTCATGTCATTTAGAGTTTCTCTTATAAATTGAGGTGCATTCTGGTTGGGTGCATAGATACTAATAATTGAAATCTCATGTCCTTCCTTACTTTTGTTGGTTTAAAGCCTATTGTATCTGCAAATAAAATTGCAACACCTGTTTTTTTCTGATAACCATTTGCCTGAAATATGGATGACCATCCTTTCACCCTGAGTCTGAATTTGTCTTTTAATGTAAGATCTGACTCTTGCATGCAGAAAATATCTGGCCTGAGTTTTTGTATCCAGTCACCCAACCTTTGCCTCTTTAGAGGACAGTTTAGGCCATTCACATTGATGGAGAATATGGATAAGTCTTTTGAAATTTTGGGTATCGAGTTTTTCAAAGGTCCAGTGGACATTTTTAATCCTTTGGCAGTGTGGAAGTTGGAGTTTGGTCTGAAGTTTCTGAGTGAGCTTACTTTTGTGGTATAGGATTGGGTTGGTCATTATGGAGGATACGTCTGAGAATATCCTGAAGAGCTGGTTTGGTTGTGACAAATTTTTTGAAAATATGAATGTCATTGAAGTATTTAATTTCTCCATCATAAATGAAACTCAGTTTAGCTGGATACAAGATCCTAGGTTGAAAGTTATTTTGCTTTAGAAGATTAAAAGTCGATGACCACCCTCTTCTAGCTTGAAAAGTTTCAGCAGAGAGATCCGCGGTCATTCTAATATTCTTCCCTTTCTACATAATGGCTTTCTTTCGCCTGGCAGCCTTAAGAATCTTCTCCTTCATATTAACTTGAGTGAAGTTAATTATGATATGCCTGGGGGATGTCTTATTGGGGTTGAGTCATGCTAGGGTTCTGAAGCTGTCTGCTATCTGAATTTCAGAACCTCTAGGCATGTCTGGAAAATTCTGTTTCAAAATTTCATGCAGAAGGGCCTCTGTGCCCATCAAGGTCACTTCATCGGTTTCAGGAATTCCAATTATTCATAAATTGACCTTCTTCGAATTATCCCAGAGCTCTCTGAGAGAATGATCCATTTTTGCTCTCCATTTCTCTTCCTCTTTGAGAGTTTGAGAGTGTTCAAAGGCTTTATCTTCGATGTCAGATATCCTTTCTTCTGCTTGCTCCATTCTGTTGCTGAGGGATTCTACTGTACTTTTCATATCTTTGAAGGCTGCAAATTCTTGCCTCAGTGTGTCTAAGTCTTTGGTGGTTTTGTCTTTAAATTCGTTAAATTCTTGAGACAACTTTTGAATTTCTCCTCGAATTCCTAATTCCACTTTATTAATCTTGTCTGCCATCCAAATTCTGAATTCGATTTCTGACATTTCAGCCAGTTGTTTATGAATGGGATCTTCAATTACATCTGCCTTATCTTTCCTTGGGAGGGTGATCTATTCTGGTTATTCATGTTACCGGAGTTTTTCCGCTGATTTCACTCCATGGTTGTTTTACTCCCTTTGGTTTTTCCCCTGGGACTTTGTTGAGGGCCCGCACAGTGTTGTAGCTTGAGAAACTGGGGCCCGGTCTGGTGTGGTGGGGTAAGTGGTTCTGCCTTGTTTTCAGCTGGTTTATGTTCGACCCTAGTGAAACATTTACTCTGGGTTAAAGTCTCAGCTGTGGAGACATTCCACCAATTAAGGCACCCTGCCCACCTCCTGCACCAATTGGAAAAGGAAAACCAAACCTTCCTACAACCGCACACCCAGGGCACCACCTGAAAAGTCCTCAGTCTATTGGTTCAGTTCAAAAGGTCCAAATTGATTGTCGCAGTCAGCACCTGTCTTGGTTGGGAGAGTTCAAGAGGTCTCTGGGAGCTGGGTCACAGGGGTCTGGTGACTCCTTTGATATGGCTTACTCCAGTGCTGCATGGAGTCAAGAGGAGCCACCTAGCAAATAGATCAGTCTGGGAAGATTGATGCCTCCTTCCCCACCTTGCCCCTTTGTCAGACCCAGTCACTGAGATCACTGCAGATGGGTGACCCAGTTGCCTGTAGTGAACAGATACTCCAAGGGTTTATGCCTGCCTGAATCACAAGGAAATCTGCCAGGCCTCTATACTCTGCCACTATTTAGCAGGAGGAGGTGAGGCCTGACATCCTCGGGCACTTGATGAAGGTCAGGGGGACGTTCACTTAGGCTCAATCCCACCCCTTATTGATGTTACTGACAGAACAGAGCAGAGTACAACAGAACAGAACAGAACAACTTTGCGGGATTCTGTCTCTGTTCCTGGTAAAATCGCCTGCAGAAGATAAGCTGTTCTGAGTTCCAACCTCTTTGCTGCTGGAGGTTTGTATTTGGTTACCTCTCTGAGTTGGCTCCACTCTGGAAGCTTCCCAGATTTGTGAGTAGCCTCAGGCAAATCTTTTACTCATGGGTGGCCTCCTCTAGTTGCCCAGGGAGACAGAAGGTGTGGCTTCAGAATATCCAGAGTGAGCCGTTTTGCTGTTAGAAAAAAACGGCTCTTGCACCCCAGAGTCAGCACTGACCAGCCCCAGTTTATGCTCTGTCCACACTCCTCAAGATATCACCCAAAAGTCCGGACTCCTGGGGGACAGGCCTCCAGTTCTCAGTGTGAGGGGAAGGAGAATGCCAGGAGCCCAGAGCTGTAGGTAGCAAGCACACTCAGCTCCACACAGTTTTATACCCAGCTGCACCAGTGCCAGAAGACAGCCACTGCTCAGCATCTGAGGGAACCTCCACTCTGTAGCAGTTCCCTCAGTTGCCACTCACATCTGAGGGATCTGCCGCTCTGGAGTGGTTCCCTTCTAGCCAATTGTCCTCTCCTTGCTCACACTCCCCAGAGTCAGCGCAGCTCAGTCACTGTCCACACTCCACGGAGAAATCACCCAAGAATCCGGACTCCTGGGGGACAGGCCTCCAGACCTCAGTGTGAGTGGAGCGGGGTGCTGGAAGATCAGGGTTGCAGGCAAAGGATATTTACATTTTTATTCAGTTTTATGCCTAGCAGGAGAACACCATGGCACTCTAGTGGGGGAGATAGGTCCAGTTTTTAGGAGGTCTCTCCCGTGGAGTGTAGTGGGAGAGCCTTTGATTTCTGCCTGTTTGTTTGTGGGGTTCTTGAACTGGTCTCATGAGTGAAGGGGGACTCCCGTCCTCTTGGCAATGGGTTTTGTACCTTTTGTTTGCATCCTTGTGGTCTCAGCTCACCTCAGCAGGGTTGATGTGTGTTCTTCAGCCTTCTCTCTTGGTGCAGCTCAGATCCATCAGATTACCTGCTAAATTTTTGTCCCTTAACTCTCTTTCTGGACAGGAGCCTCTGTGGGAAGCTGGCTTCAGTCCGCCATCTTGTCCAGAACCCCTGTGGGATTGCTTTAGATGGCCTCTAGGAGTTTAATAAAAGTCCCTTCAATGCCAATATTCTTAAGTCTTCTGATCATGAAGGGATGCTAGATATTATCAAAATATTTATCTGCATCAATTGAGAGAATCATATGATCTTTATTTTTTAGTTTGTTTATGTGCTGAATTACATTTATGGATTCACGTATATTGAACCAGCCTTGAGACCCTGGGATAAATCCCACTTGGTCATGGTGTATAATTTTTTTGATTGTTGTTGGATTCTGTTTGTTAGGATCTTATTAAGTATGTTTGCATCAATATTCATGAGTGATATTGGTCTATAATTTTCTTTTCTTTTTGGGTCTTAACCTAGTTTAGAGATCAAGGTGATGTTTGCTTCATAGAATGTGTTGGGTAGTATTCCTTCTTTTTCTATATTTTGGAAGAGGTTTAGTAATATAGGTACTAGTTCTTTAAAGGTTTGGTAGAATTCTGATGTAAAGCCATCTGGTCCTGGGCTTTTCTTTTTAGGGAGATTTTGTATAGTTAATGCTATTTCAGAACTTGATATAGGCCTGTTCAACAATTCCACTTGGTTCTGGCTAAGTCTTCGTAGGTAGTGTACTTCCAAATATTGGTCGATTTCCTTCAGATTTTCATATTTCTGAGAGTAAAGTTTCTTATAATATTCATTAAGGATTTTTTGAATTTCTGAGGGGTCTGTGGTTATTTCATCTTTACCATTTCTGATTGATGAAATTAGAGAATTTACTCTTTGTTTCCTGGTTAGGTTGGCAAAAGATTTATCTATTTTATTAATCTTTTCATAAAACCAACTTTTGGATTTATTGATCTGTTGTATAATTCTCTTGTTTTCAATTTCATTTAATTCTGCTCTGATTTTGTTTATTTATTTATTTATTTATTTTGCAGGGTTTTGGGTTTGAATGTTCTTCCTTCTCCAGTTGCTTGAGATGTCCCATTAAGTTGTTAACTTCCTCTCTTTCTGTTTTCTTGAGGAAGGCTTGCAGTGCTATGAATTTCCTCTTAGGACTGCCTTTGCAGTATCCCAGAGGGGTTCTGATAATTTGTGTCTTCATTGTTGTTTTGTTCCCAAAATTTGGTGATTTCCTTCTTTTTTTTTTTTTTTTTTTTTTTGAGACAGAGCCTCAAGCTGTTGCCCTCGGTAGAGTGCTATGGCATCATAGCTCACAGCAACCTCAAACTCCTGGACTCAATCAGGTCTCCTGTCTCCACCTCCCAAGTAGCTGGGAATACAGGCACCCACCACAACACCCGGCTATTTTTTGGTTGCAGCTGTCATTGTTGTTTGGCAGGCCCAGGCTAGATTCGAACCCGCCAGCTCAGGTGTACGTGGCTGGCACTTTACCCGCTTGAGCCACAGGTGCTGAGCTGGTGATTTCCCTCTTAATCTCATCTATAGCCCATCTATCCTTCAGCATAAGGTTATTTAGCTTCCATGTTTTGTATGGGTATGCAGATTCCTGTTGTTATTGAGTTCAACTTTTATTCCATCATGGTCAGATAACATGCAAGGAATAATTTCTAATTTTTTTTAAATTTGCTGAGGTTAGATTTGTGGCCTAGGATGTGGTCGATTTTGGAGTATGTTCCATGGGCTGATGAGAAGAATGTGCATTCAGTTTTCTTGGGATGAAATGTTCTGTAGATGTCTGTTAAATCTAGTTGTTGAATGGTTAAGTTTAAATCTAAAACTGTTTTTCCATAGCTTCTTTTTGGACAATATATCTAGCACTGCTAAAGGGGTGTTAAAATCTCCAACTACTATGGAACTGGAGGAAATCAAATTGCTCATGTGTGTTAGAGTTTCCTCCAACTTCCTTGGGAGAGTTAATCTACTCTGATTATTGATATTACCAGAGTTTTTCCATTGATTTCACCTCATGATTATTTTTCACCATTGCCTCTGGGCTTCCTCAGAGTTTGGGAGGTGTCTCTCCAAGATTAAACCGCAGCAGGATCACTCTATTGTTGCTGGATCTTTGTGGGGAGTGACCCTGTGTAGTTCCTTTGAGGCTGCACCAGCCAGGGAGTTCTGGTTGTGGGAGCAGTTCCGGAGTGTGGCACACACGAATCCAGCAACAGGGCCAGGGGTGGTGCACACAGTTCTGGGAGTGCCTGGCGCCTGGTGACTTTGGCACAGAGAGTCCAAGGCTGCAGCAGTCTCTAGCCAGGAGAAGGGCTCCACACAAAGACAGAGAGGGCTTGGAGGGCATTCAGCAATCAAAGTCCCTGGCAAGATGAGTGGGCCAATGTGGAGGGAGGGAGGGTACAGGAGGGAGGATGCAAGGTTGTGCAGCTCCTGGAGTTCCTGGTCAGGGCTTGCAGAGGGCCAGTGGTTGCAGGTCATGGTATGGTTCTCATGGAGGTCTGGGCTGCTATGGGTAGCAGATCGTGGGTTACAGGTTGCTGTGCCACTCGCATGGAGGTCTGGGTGGCCATGGATCATGGGTTGCGGGTCGTGGCACTACTCACACAGAGGTCTGTGCAGCTGTGGATTGTGGTGCTGCTAAAAGGGAGTTCCGGGTGCCGGGGACGGTGGGTTACAGGTCACAGGTCATGGCGCTGCTTGCATGGAGGACTGGCTGGCCATGGATTGCGGGACGTGGGTTGCGAGGCCACAGTTCCTGGTGGAGATTCTGGTTTGGGAGGCTTGGTGCATCCCCAGAGTCTCTTGCTGGGGGGGGCACTTGGACCCACAGACAGGGAGTGGGGGGGCACTGCTCAAGAACCTCCTCCCTTGCGGGGAGAGACTAGATGGCGGACTGAAGCCAGCTTTCAACAGAGGCTCCCATCCAGAAGGAGAGTTAAGGGACAGGAATTTAGTAAGTATCCTGGTGGATTTGAGCTGCACCAAGAAAGTTGAAGAACGCACATCACCACCGCTGAGGCAAGTTGTGATCACAAGGACGCAAACAAAAGGTACAAAATCCACCACCAAGCGGACGGAAGTCCCCATCCTCCATGAGACCGGCTCAAGAGCCCCACAATTAAACAAATGGGAAGAAATTAAAGGCCCTCCCACTACACTCCATGGGAGAGACCTTCTAAAAACTGGACCTACCTCACCTATTAGGGTACCATGGCCTTCTCCTGCCAGGCATAAAACTGTATAAAACTTTAAAAATCCTTTGCCGACAACCCTGAATCCCCAACACTCCCCTCCCACTCACTGAGGTCTGGAGGCCTGTCCCCCAGGAGTTTGGATTCTTGGGTGATTTCTCAAGGGGAGTGGACAGTCCCCGAGCTGCAACTGGTCAGTGCTGACTCTGAGGCATGCAAATGTGGAGAGGGCACCCGACTAAGGGGGAGTCATGCCTTGGCGGCACTTACCTGCATGGCAGTGCAGCAGCCCTCCCCATGCATCAATACAGCCAGGCATAAAACTGAATGAAACTCTAGCTTCCCCCCACTCTCACTCGGGGTCTGGGGGCCTGTCCCTCAGGAGTTTGGATCCTTGGGTGATTTCTCGAGGGGAGTGCACGGTGCCCAAGCCGCGACTTGTCAGCGCTGACTCTGAGACACAATAGTGAGGAGAGGGCACTCAGCTGAGGGAGAGTCACACCTTAGCGGCACTTCCCTGTGGAGTGGTACAGCAACCCTCCCCGGGCAACAATACAGCCAGGCATAAAACTGAATGAAACTCTAGCTTCCCCCCACTCTCACCCAGGGGTAAGGGGGCCTGCCACAAAGCAGTCCAGATTCTTGGGAGATCTCTTGAGGGGTGTGGACAGAGCATAAACTGTGGCCGTTCAGTGCTGACTCTGGGGTGACAGACAGAGGAGAAAAGGGTCGGCTGGGTGCCCACAGAAGAGCGGCAGTTCCTGGAGGCAAATCAACAGCCGTTTTTTCTTTCTTTTTTTTTTTTTTTTTTTGTAGAGACAGAGTCTCACTTTATGGCCCTCGGTAGAGTCCCATGGCCTCACACAGCTCACAGCAACCTCCAACTCCTGGGCTTAAGCGATTCTCTTGCCTCAGCCTCCCAAGTAGGTGGGAATACAGGCGCCCACCACAATGCCTGGCTATTTTTTGGCTGCAGTTTGGCCGGGGCCAGGTTTGAACCTGCCACCCTCGGTATATGGGGCCGGCACCTTACCGACTGAGCCACAGGCGCCACTCAACAGCAGTTTTTTCTTTAACAGCAAAACGGCTCACTTCTGGATATTCTGAAGCCACACCCCCTGTCTCCCTGGGCAACCAGAGGAGACCACCAGTGAGCAAAGGATTTGCCTGACACTGCTCACAAACCCGGGAAGCTTCCAGGACAGGGCCAACATAGAGAGGAAATCAGACACAAACCTCCACCAGCAAAGTCGTTTGAACTCAGAACAGCCCATCTTCTGTAGGCGATTTTAGCAGAAACAGAGACAAAACCCCGCAAAGTTGTCTGTTCTGTTCTGTTCTGTTAGAAACATCAATCAGGGACAAGGCTAAGCCTGAGTGAACACCTCCCTCCCACCACCTGCATCAAGCACTCAAAGATGTCAGGCCCCATCTCCTCCTGCTAGATAGCGGCAGACTGCAGGGGCCTGGCAGACTTCCTTGCAATTCAGGCAGGTGCAAACTCCTGGAGTATCTGTTCACTACATGCAACTGGGTTAGCCATCTGCAGAGATACCAGTGACTGGGTCCGATGGAGGGGCAAAGTGGGGAAGGAGACATCAACCTTCCCAGACTGATCTATTTGCTAGGTGGCTCCTCCTGACTCCACGCAGTACTGGAGTAAGCCATATCAGAGGAGTCACCAGACCCCTGTGATCCAGTTCCCAGAGACGTCTTGAACTCTCCCACCTGAGACAGGTGCCGATTGAGACAATTGCTTTGGACCTTTTGAACTGAACTAATAGACTGAGGACTTTTCAGGCATTGCCCTGGGTATGTGGTGGTAGGAAGGTTTGATTTTCCTTTTCCAACTGGTGCCAGAAGTGGGCAGGCGCGGTGATTTAATTACTGATTTTTCCACACAGCCGAGACTTCAAGCCAGAGTAAATGTTACAATAGGATCAAACAGAAACCAGCTGGAAACAAGACAGAACCACTTAGCCCCACCACACAAGACAGGGCCCCAGTTTCTCAGGCCACAACACTGTACGGGCCCTTGATAAAGCCCCACGGGAAAAATCAAAGGGAGTAAAATAACCATGGGGCGGAATCAGCGGAAAAATTCTGGTAACATGAAAAACCAGAATACATCAACCCCTCCGAGAAAAGATACGGCAGATGTGATTGAAGATACCATTCATAAACAACTGGCTGAGATGTCAGAAATCGAAAATTCAGAATTTGGATTGCAGACAAGATTAATAAAAGGGAATTACGAATTCGAGGAGAAATTCAAAAGTTGTCTCAAGAATTTAACGATTTTAAAGACAAAACCACCAAAGACTCAGATACACTGAAGCAAGTATTTACAGCCCTCAAAGATATGAAAAATACAGTAGAATCCCTAAGCAACAGAACGGAGCAAGCAGAAGAGAGGATTTCTGACATCGAAGATGAAGTCTTCGAAAGCTCCCAATCTCTCAAAGAGGAAGAGAAATGGAGAGCAAAAATGGATCACTCACTCAGAGAGCTCTCGGATAATTCGAAGAAAAGCAATATACTAATAATTGGGATTTCGGAGAATGGTGAAGTGGCCTCGAAGGGCACAGAGGCACTTCTGCATGAAATTATGAAAGAAAATTTTTCAGACATGCCTAGAGAACCTGAAATTAAGATAACAGACGGCTTCAGAACCCCAGCACGATTCAACCCCAAAAAGTCATCCCCCAGGCATATTATAATTAGCTTCACTAAAGTTAACATGAACGAGAAGATTCTCAAAGCAGCCCGACGAAAGAAAACCATTACGTACAAAGGAAAGAATATTAGAATAAATGCAGATCTCTCTGCAGAAACTTTTCAAGCCAGAAGAGGGTGGTCATCGACTTTTAATCTCCTAAAGCAAAATAACTTTCAACCTAGGATCTTGTATCCAGCTAAACTGAGTTTCATTTATGATGGAGAAATTAAATACTTCAATGACATTCATATGTTCAAAAAATTTGCCATAAGTAAACCAGGTCTTCAGGATATTCTCAGACCTATCCTCCACAATGACCAACACAATCCTATACCACAAAAGTAAACTCACTCAGAAACTTCGGATCAAACTCCAACTTCCACATTGGCGAAAGGATTAAAAATGTCCACTGAACCTTTGAAAAACTCGATATCCAAAATTCCACCAGACTTATCAATACTCTCCATTAATGTGAATGGCTTAAACTGTCCTCTAAAGAGGCATAGGTTAGCTGACTGGATACAAAAACTCAAGCCAGATATTTGTTGCATACAAGAGTCACATCTTAACTTAAAAGACAAATACAGACTCAGGGTGAAAGGATGGTCATCCATATTTCAGGCAAATGGTAATCAGAAAAATGCAGGTGTTGCAATTTTATTTGCAGATACAGTAGGCTTTAAACCATCAAAAGTAGGGAAGGACAAGAATGGTCACTTCATATATGTTAAGGGTAATACTCAATATGATGAGATCTCAATTGTTAATATCTATGCACCCAACCAGAATGCACCTCAATTTATAAGAGAAACTCTAACAGACATGAGCATCTTGATTTCCTCCAGCTCCATAATCGTCAGAGATTTCAGCACTCCTTTAGCTGTGTTGAATCAATCCTCCAGCAAGAAGCTAAGCAAAGAAATCTTAGATTTAAACCTAACCATCCAATATTTAGATTTAGCAGACATCTACAGAACATTTCATCCCAACAAAACTGAATACACATACTTCTCATCAGCCCACGGAACTTACTCGAAAATTGACTACATTTTAGGTCACAAGTCTAACCTCAGTAAATTTAAAGGAATAGAAATTATTCCTTGCATCTTCTTGGACCATCATGGAAGAAAACTTGAATAGAGTAACAACAGGAATCTGCATACATACAAAAACATGGAAGTTAAATAACCTTATGCTGAATAATAGCTGGGTCAGAGATGAGATTGAGAAAGAAATCACCAATTTTTTGAAACAAAACGACAATGAAGACACAAAGTAGCAGAACTGCTGGGACACCGCAAAGGCAGTTCTAAGAGGGAAATTTATAGCACTGCAAGCCTTCCTCAAGAGAATGGAAAGAGATGAAGTTAACAACTTAATGAGACATCTCAAGCAACTGTAAAAGGAAGAACATTCCAACCTCAAATCAAGTAGAAGAAAAGAAATAACCAAAATTAGAGCAGAATTAAATGAAATTGAAAACAAAAGAATAATACAACAGATCAATAAATCAAAAAGCTGTTTCTTGAAAGGTCAATAAAATACATGAACCTCTGGCCAACCTAATCAGAAAAAAAAAGAGTAAAATCTCTAATATCATCAGGCAGAAACAACAAAGACGAAATGACAACAGAATTGTCAGAAATCTCAAAAATCCTTAATGAATATTACAAGAAACTTTATTCTCAGAACTATGAAAATCTGAAGGAAATTGACCGATACTTGGAAGCACGCCACCTTCCAAGACTTAGCCAGAATCAAGTGGAAATGTTGAACAGACCCATATCAAGTTCAGAAATAGCATCAACTATACAAAACCTCCCTAAAAAGAAAAGCCCGGGACCAGATGGTTTCACGTCAGAATTCTACCACACCTTTAAAGAGGAATTAGTACCTATATTACTCAACTTGTTCCAAAAGGTAGAAAAAGAAGGAAGACTACCAAGTATGTTCTATGAAGCAAACATCACCCTGATCCCAAAACCAGGAAAAGACCCAACAAGAGAAGAAAATTATAGACCAATATCACTAATGAATATACATGCAAAAATATTCAACAAGATCCTAACAAACAGAATCCACCAACACATCAAACAAATTATACATCATCACCAATTTGGTTTTATCCCAGGGTCTCAAGGTTGATTCAATATACGTAAATCTATAAACGTAATTCAGCACATAAACAAATTAAAAAACAAAGACCATATGATTCTCTCAATTGATGTAGAAAAAGCTTTTGATAATATCCAGCATCCCTTCATGATCAGAACACTCAAGAAAATTGGTCTAGAAGGGACTTTGCTTAAACTGATAGAGGCCATCTACAGCAAACCCACAGCCAATATCTTATTGAATGGAGTTAAATTGGAATCATTTGCACTCAGATCAGGAACCAGACAAAGCTGCCCACTGTCTCCATTGCTTTTCAACATTGTAATGGAAGTTTTAGCCATCGCAATTACGGAAGAAAAGGCGATCAAGGGTATCCATATATGGTCAGAAGAGATCAAACTTTCTCTCTTTGCAGATGATATGATTGTGCATCTGGAAAACACTAGGGACTCTACTACAAAACTCCTAGAAGTGATCAAGGAATACAGCAGCATCTCAGGTTACAAAATCAACATCAATAAATTGGTAGCCTTTATATACACCAACAACAGTCAAGTTGAAAAAGCATTTAAAGACTCTATCCCATTCACAGTAGTGCCAAAGAAGATGAAATATTTGGGAATTTACCTAACAAAAGATGCGAAAGATCTCTATAAAGAGAACTATGAAACTCTAAGAAAAGAAATAGCTGAAAATGTTAACAAATGGAAAAACATACCATGCTCATGGCTGGGAAGAATCAACATTATTAAAATGTCCATACTACCCAAAGCAATATATAATTTCAATGCACTCCCTATTAAAGCTCCACTGTCATATTTTAAAGATCTTGAAAAAACATTACTTTGTTTTATATGGAATCAGAAAAAACCTCAAATAGCCAAGACATTACTCAAAAATAAAAAAACAGGAGGAATAACACTACCAGACCTCAGACTTTACTACAAATCAATACTGATCAAAATAGCATGATATTGGCACAAAAACTGAGGAGTAGATATCTGGAACAGAATAGAGAACCAAGAGATGAATCCAGCTACTTACCATTATTTGATCTTTGACAAGCCAATTTAAAACATTCAGTGGGGAAAAGTTTCCGTATTTAACAAATGGTGCTGGGTGAACTGGCTGGCAACCTGCAGAAGACTAAAATGGGACCCACACCTTTCACCATTAACTAAGATAGACTCTCATTGGATTAAAGATTTAAACTTAAGACATGAAACTATAAAAATACTAGAGGAGAGTACAGAGAATACCCTTGAAGAAATTGGTCTGGGCGAGTATTTTATGAGGAGAACCCCCCGGGCAATTGAAGCAGCTTCAAAAATACACTACTGGGACTTGATCAAACTAAAAAGCTTCTGCACAGCCAAGAACAAAGTAAGTAAAGCAAACAAATAGCCCTCAGAATGGGAGAAGATATTTGCAGGGTATATCTCTGACAAAGGTTTAATAACCAGAATCCACAGAGAACTCAAACGCATCAGCAAGAAAAAAACAAGGGATCCCATCGCAGGCTGGGCAAGGGATTTGAAGAGAAACTTCTCTGAAGAAGACAGGCGCACGGCCTTCAGACATATGAAAAAATGCTCATCATCTTTAATCATCAGAGAAATGCAAATCAAAACTACTTTGAGATATCATCTAAGTCCAGTGAGACTAGCCTATATCACAAAATCTCAAGACCAGAGAGGTTGGCGTGGATGTGGAGAAAAGGGAACACTTCTGCACTGCTGGTGGGAATGCAAATTAATACATTCCTTTTGGAAAGATATATGGAGAACACTCAGAGATCTAAAAATAGATCTGCCATTCAGTCCTGTAATTCCTCTGCTGGGCATATACCCAGAAGACCAAAAATCACATCATAACAAAGACATTTGTACCAGAATGTTTATTGCAGCCCAATTCATAATAGCTAAGTCATGGAAAAAGCGCAAGTGCCAATCGATCCACGAATGGATTAATAAATTGTGGTATATGTACACCATGGAATATTATGCAGCCTTAAAGAAAGATGGAGACTTTACCTCTTTCATGTTTACATGGATGGAGCTGGAACATATTCTTCTTAGTAAAGTATCTCAAGAATGGAAGAAAAAGTAGCCAATGTACTCAGCCCTACTATGAAACTAATTTAGGTCTTTCACATCAAAGCTATAACCCAGTTACAACCTAACAATCGGGGGAAGTGTGAAAGGGAGTGGAGGGAAGGGGGTTGTGGGTAGAGGGAAGGGCATCAGTGGGATCATACCTGTGGTGCATCTTACAGGGGTATTTGCAAAACTTGATAAATGTAGAATGCAAATATTTTGGCACAGTAACTGAGATAATGCCAGGAAGTCTATGTTCACCATTGTGATGAAAATGTGTCAAATGGTCTATGAAGCGAGTGTCTGATGCCCCATGATCATATCAATGTATATAGTTATGATTTAATTAAAAAAAAAAAAGAATTAATTCCAGATATTGTTGTGAGTGTAAGATGCCAAGAGCTGCTGCAGCCATCTTGTGGCCAAGAGGGGAGGCAGCCTGAAGGCAATGCTGATAATGACGAAGAAGGAAAAAATGGAAATATGGAAAGAATTTACATCTTTGATGTTTTGGACAAGCAGTTGAATTAATGAACCCCATGTACCGTGTAACTATTTTTCCTCTGGACATTCTCATTATGTAAGATACTTCCTTACACTATGAACATGTAATTTTTTTTCTGGGTACATGTGATTAAATCTATTCAAATACATTTAAAAAAAATGGAAAAACATACCATGCTCATGACTGGGAAGAAGCAACATTGTTAAAATGTCCATACTACCCAAAGCAATATATAATTTCAACACACTCCCTATTAAAGCTCCACTGTCATATTTTAAAGATCTAGGAAAAACAATACTTCGTTTTATATGGAATCAGAAAAAACCTCGAATAGCCAAGACATTACTCAGAAATGAAAACAAAACAGGAGGAATCACACTACCAGACCTCAGACTTTACTACAAATCGATAGTGATCAAAACAGCATGGTATTGGCACAAAAACAGAGAAGTAGATATCTGGAACAGAATAGAGAACCAAGAGATGAATCCAGCTACTTACCGTTACTTGATCTTTGACAAGCCAATTTAAAACATTCAGTGGGGGAAAGATTCCCTATTTAACAAATGGTGCTGGGTGAACTGGCTGGCAACCTGCAGAAGACTGAAATGGGACCCACACCTTTCACCATTAACTAAGATAGACTCTCATTGGATTAAAGATTTAAACTTAAGACATGAAACTATAAAAATGCTAGAGGAGAATGCAGGGAAAACCCTTGAAGAAATTGGTCTGGGCGAGTATTTTATGAGGAGAACCCCCCGGGCAATTGAAGCAACTTCAAAAATACACTACTGGGGCTTGATCAAACTAAAAAGCTTCTGCACAGCCAAGAACACAGTAAGTAAAGCAAGCAAACAGCCCTCAGAACGGGAGAAGATATTTGCAGGGTATACCTCTGACAAAGGTTTAATAACCAGAATCCACAGAGAACTCAAACGCATCAGCAAGAAAAAAACAAGGGATCCCATCGCAGGCTGGGCAAGGGATTTGAAGAGAAACTTCTCTGAAGAAGACAGGCGCACGGCCTTCAGACATATGAAAAATTGCTCATCATCTTTAATCATCAGAGAAATGCAAATCAAAACTACTTTGAGATATCATCTAAGTCCAGCGAGACTAGCCTATATCACAAAATCTCAAGACCAGAGAGGTTGGCGTGGATGTGGAGAAAAGGGAACACTTCTGCACTGCTGGTGGGAATGCAAATTAATACATTCCTTTTGGAAAGATATATGGAGAACACTCAGAGATCTAAAAATAGATCTGCCATTCAATCCTGTAATTCCTCTGCTGGGCATATACCCAGAAGACCAAAAATCATAGCATTACAAAGATATTTGTACCAGAATGTTTATTGCAGCCCAATTCATAATTGCTAAGTCATGGAAAAAGCCCAAGTGCCCATCGATCCACGAATGGATTAATAAATTGTGGTATATGTACACCATGCAATATTATGCAGCCTTAAAGATAGATGGAGACTTTACCTCTTCCATGTTTACATGGATGGAGCTGGAACATATTCTTCTTAGTAAAGTATCTCAAGAATGGAAGAAAAAGTACCCAATGTACTCAGCCCTACTATGAAACTAATTTGGGGCTCTCACATGAAAGCTATAACCCAGTTACAACCTAACAATAGGGGGAAGTGGGAAAGGCAGGGGAGGGAGGGGGGTTGTGGGTAGAGGGAGGGGCATCAGTGGGATCATACCTGTGTTGTATCTTACAGGGGTATTTGCGAAACTTGGTAAATGTAGAATGTAAATATTTTGGCACAGTAACTGAGATAATGCCAGGAAGGTATGTTCACCATTGTGATGAAAATGTGTCAAATGGTCTATGAAGCGAGTGTATGATGCCTCATGATCATATCAATGTATACAGTTATGATTTAATAAAAAATAAAAATAAAAGAAAAAGAACCTCCTCCCTCAGTCTCAGCAGGGGTTAGGCTTCTGGTTCATCAGGTAATTTGGGAAGGGCTTACTGGAAGTTCAGTATGGCAGGGAAGATCTTAGTTCATATTTCTGCCTAGCAAGAGAGTGTTCAGAGTCACGGAGTGGTCCCTTTGAGGAAGTAGTCCCCACTTCCCACAGCACTCACCTGTGGGGTGAGACAAGAGGTCCACCATTCACCGCTTGTCAATAGAAAACCTGCATGAGCAAACGAAGAGAGAAAAGAAAGAAAGAAAGGAGACAGAGAAACAAAGAAAATCCACAGCTTTCTTGGGGGAGGGGATGGACACTCCTCCTTCCAGATGAATTTTGTACCTGAAGCTTGGTTTCTTGGAGTCAGAGCTTTCCTTAGCAGAGGTGACCTGCAGTTATCATCTCTCTCTCAGCTGGGCTCCCAGTCTTCAACTTAATTGTGCTGTTTCTGGACATTATCTTTCCTTCTGGACAGGTGCCTCCCTTGGAAGCTGCTCTCAGTCGGCCATCTTGCCCTTCCCCCACCCATACTCATCTTCTTAAACCATAATTAATTTCCAAATAAGAACAAGAAAAAGGTCATAGTTCTACCAATCATGATGAAACTAATGTTAAGCAACTATCATTCATACAACCAAAAATGCAATAATTGTATATTCTAGATTTTAGATGTTAAGGATTTATTTAAACTTTAGGGAATTTGATATTTTGGGATTTCAACATTCAGGATTATGATGTTTAAAATTTTGTCCTTTGGAATTATGCTCTACACCTAGGTGTAGAGGTGTTTCCACCTTCCCTTGTAGAAAGGACCTACTCTGCGTAGTTTTGAAGATTATTCACTGCACAGTGAACTGATTATTCACTGATAGAGAGCAGAAGTGAGAGCTGAAATCCAAACCTCATTTCACTTGTCTATGTACCCTGGTTTTGAACTTCACCTCTCCAGAGGAGGAACGTATTTTACTAATTTTTACTATTTTTTAATATTTTACTAATTTGTGAAAGACACAGTGCTCTCATTTGCTTGCAATGCAGGGGGCAGGGTCTGGAGAGAGATGGCTTTTGCTAATGCATATGAAATTACTGTGTGAGCTAGCAGCTGTCCTGCTGATAGACCATTCTGAACAATTCTCAGAGCTTTTACAGACTTGTTATATCATATTACCACTCAAGGAACTGTTATTTTCTCAGAGACAAGTATCTAATCTGAGACATTAATTCTCACTACTGCTATTAAACAGTGACAAAGAAAATGCTTCTCAGGCCTCTACATGATAAAATGAACAGTGATTAAAAGTAGTAGAAATGCAAGCGACATGAGAAGAATGTAAAAGAGGTTATGATTTCCTTAAAGAAATGCAAGGCTTTTATGTCAAAAAAATACATACCAAGAAATTGTTAGTAGAAGCCAAATGATTGTGTATTAAGCAGACTTGGAGGATAGCTGAGAAATTTGAATGCTGAAGACAGTTCAACTGAGTGAGCATATCAGAAACAGGAGGGAATGTTTTTTACAAATCACAAATAATGGGTGGCGCCTGTGGCTCAGTCGATAAGGCACCGGCCCCATATACGGAGGGTGGTGGGTTCAAACCCGGCCCTGGCCGAACTGCAACAACAACAAAAAAAAAATAGCTGGGCGTTGTGGCAGGCTCCTGTAGTCCCAGCTACTCGGGAGGCTGAGGCAAGAGAATCACTTAAGCCCAGGAGTTGGAGGTTGCTGTGAGCTGTGCGAGGCCATGGCACTCTACCGAGGGCCATAAAAAGTGAGACTCTGTCTCTACAAAAAAAAAAAAAAAAAGAATCACAAATAATTTTTTTTTATCTCTGTTGAGATTAATAGAATAAATTGAAGACTTAGAAAAGAACTAGTGTATACTTGGAACTGACATGCATTCATTATAAACAAGTGATGACATACCAACCTAGTGTGATTTTGTTCACATTTTTAATAAGGTACCTACACAGGAGAATAGAGTGTAAGATTTCAGTAAGGCATTTGGCAAGATCTCTCATGCTAATATCCTTATTTTTTTAATTAATATTATTTGCTCAAGTTGGTCTCAAACTCTTGATCTCAAGAAATCCTCCAGCTTCAGCCTTCTGAGTAGCTGGGACTACAGTCACATACCACCACATTGGCTCTCATGCTAACATCTTTAGATAGAAGCTAGAAGGAAATGCTATTATGGTTTATAAGAAACTGAGGGTCAAACTTGGAAAGCTGTAAGTAATTAAATAACATCCTCACATGAATCTGACTAAAATGCCCATGACCTTGACCCATTCACTGTTTTATCCAAGATTTAGACACAAGTCAAAGAGGTATACTCATCTAATTTGCAGCTACGGGTACAAGGAAGAAAAGCAAATGACCTCAATATTTTAGAACAGCCATGATTTCAAATATTTTGTTCTGGTGTTCTCAGACACCACCATAATGATCAAAATGTCCGAGAATTCCAAACTTCTGGCACTCAAAATGCATCCACCATACTTTCTTTTACAATTAGACACAGTACACAATCCCTTTGCCTGAATGTGTGTGCCACTTCAGAGTTTGGAAAATGATCATCATTGGTAAGGAACATGGTTATGCTAGCAGTTGTATAGAAGGATGAAAGTAGAGTAGCCAGAGTGCCAGCAAGAAAACTGACCTTACTAGCAGTGATAGGGAAATGTGAGGGAGAATAGTTATTTGCACTGGATTCTATGCTTAAAGTTATTACTTTGTTTCCTTGAGTTTACCACCCTTTTCTGGTTTGTAAAATTAGAGTAGACTTAATAATCTTGGACAATTTACTGACATTTCAGGTATTTATTTATTTACTTATTGAAAGCAAAAGAATTTATTGGTAAGCAAGTAAAGAGGAAAGCCTTCAGGCCAGTGGAAGGAAGCCCAAGTGGGTTGTCTTTTGGATTTTTATCAAAAGTTTTTCCTTTTTTTTTTTTTTGCACGTAAGTGTTTCTTTTTTTTTTTTTTTTAATTTCAGGTTAATGTGAGAGTACAAATAACTGGGTTAGAATATTTGTATATATAATTACAGTCCCTCTTGTAGTTGCATCTTACATCCAAAAGGTGGGCCATATACCATTACATTGTGTTCACAAAGAGGAAGCACACCAATCCTCTTCCTTTCCTCTACCCAACCCCAATTCCCCCTCCCCACACCTTGAATTGATTTTAGTTTTTCTCTTATGTGGGTATGTATTAGATTGTCTACTTGTTTCATGGTAGTTTTGAGCACACTGGATACTTGCTTCACATTTTTCTGATATTTGACTAAGAAGAATGTATTTTAACTCCATCTAGGTTAATATAAAGGATATAAAGGCTCCATCTTTTATGGCTGTATAGTATTCCATGATACACAAACACCACAGTTAATCCATTCCTGGGTTGATGGTCATTTTAGTTGTTTCCACATGTTGGCAATTGTAAATTGAGCTGTAATAAACAATCTACTCAAATGTCCTTGTGATAAAATGATTTTTTTTCTTCTGGGTAGATGCTTAGTAGTTGAATTGTAGAGTCAAACGGGAAGTGTAATTTGAGTTCTTTGTGAATTCTTCATACTTCTTTCCAAAGATTCTGTATTAGTTTGCAGTGCCACCAACAGTGTAAAAGTATCCCACTCTCTCCAAATCCATGCCAGTCTGCAACTTTGGACTTTGCGATGTGGGTCATTCTCACTGGGGTTATGTGATATCTCAGGGTGATTATTATTTGCATTTCTCTGATGATTAGAGATTATGAGCATTTTTTCATATTTGTTAGCCATCTATCTATCTTCCTCAAAGAAGAGTAGATTCATGTCAGTTGCCCAATAATAGATGACATTGTTTGCTCCTTTTTATTGACCAATTTGAGTTCTCTGTAGATTCTAGTTATTAACCCTTTGTCAGATTCATAATATGCAAGTATTTTTTTTTCCCATTCTGAAGTTTCAATTTGATTTGATGGTTGTGTCCTCAGCTGTGCAGAAGCTTTTCAGTTTAATTAAGTTCCATTTGTTTATTTTTGTTGTGGTTGCAATTAACATGGACATCTTATTCACAAAATCTTGCCCCAGATTGAAATCCTGAATAATTTTCTTATGCTTTCCTCTAGGAGTTTTATCATGTCTTACATTTAAATATTTAATCCATCTCAAGTCAATTTTTGTAAATGGTGAACATGCAGGTCTAGTTTTAGTTTTTTACGTATGGTTATCCAGTTCACCCAGCACCATTTTTTGAATAGGAATTATTTTCACCATTATAAGCTTTTGTTTGATTTATCAAAGATCAGATATTTATAACAGATTTATTTCACCAACCATGATGCATTGATCTCTGTGAACTTGAACTATAACCTGAAGTTGGTAGAATGATGTTTCCAGCTTTGTTTTTATTACTAAGAATTGCCTTGAAAATACAGTTTTTCTTTTTTTCTGGTTCCATACAAAATAAAGAATTATTTTTCCCATTTCTTCAAAGTATGCAGGCTGGGCAAGGGACTTGAAGAGAAACTTCTCTGAAGAAGACAGGCGCACGGCCTTCAGACATATGAAAAAATGCTCATCATCTTTAATCATCAGAGAAATGCAAATCAAAACTACTTTGAGATATCATCTAACTCCAGTGAGACTAGCCTGTATCACAAAATCCCAAGACCAGAGATGTTGGTGTGGATGTGGAGAAAAGGGAACACTTCTGCACTGCTGGTGGGAATGCAAATTAATACATTCCTTTTGGAAAGAGATATGGAGAACACTTAGAGATCTAAAAATAGATCTGCCCTTCAATCCCGTAATCCCCCTACTGGGCATATGCCCAGAAGACCAAAAATCACACCATAACAAAGATATTTGTGTCAGAATATTTATTGCAGCCCTATTCATAATTGCTAAGTCATGGAAAAAGCCCAAGTGCCCATCGATCCACGAATGGATTAATAAATTGTGGTATATGTACACCATGGAATATTATGCAGCCTTAAAGAAAGATAGAGACTTTACCTCTTTCATGTTTACATGGATGGAGCTGGAACATATTCTTCTTAGTAAAGTGTCTCAAGAATGGAAGAAAAAGTACCCAATGTACTCACCCTTATTATGAAACTAATGTAGGACCTTCACATGAAAGCTATAACCCAGTTACAACCTAAGAATAGGGAGAAAGGGGAAAGGGAGGGGAGGGAGGAGGAGGGAGGGGGAAGGAGGGGGATTAATGGGATTACACCTGTGGTGCATCTTACAAGGGTACATGTGAATCCTAGTAAATGTGGAATGTGAAGGTCTTAGCAAAATAACTAAGAAAATGCTACAAAAGCTATGTTAACTAATGTGATGAAAATGTGTCAAACGATCTATGAACCAAGTGTATGGTGCCCCACGATCATACTAATGTACACAGCTGTAGTTTAATAAAAATAAATAAATAAATAAATAAATAAATAAATAAAATAAAAAAGTATGATATTGATATATTAATGGGGATTACATTGAATCTGTAGATTTCTTTGAGTAGTATAGAAATTTTATCAGTGTTGAGTCTTCCCAGCCAAGAGCATAGTATGTTCATCAATTTGTTAGTGTTTTCTAATATTTATTTTTTCAGAGTTTCATAGTTTTCTATGGAGATATCTTTCAGTTTCTTTTAAGATATATTCCCAGGTATTTCATGTTTTTGAAGATACTGTGAAGGGTATTGCATCCTTGATTTGCTTCTCCACTTCATTTTTATTGGCATATACAAAGGCTACTGATTTGGGGGCATCAATTTTATGGCCTGAGACCTTACTGTATTTCTTGATCACTTCCTAGAGGCATGTGGTTAAGTATATGGGGTTCTTTGAGTGTAAAATCATATCATCAGTAACCAGTAAAAGTTTGACTCCTTTTGGATGCCCTTTATATTCTTCTCTTGCCTGACTAAATTAGGTAGAACTTCTAGAACTGTGTTATATAGTAGTGTCAGTAGAGGACATCCTTGTCTGGTTCCAGTTGTAAGTGGAAAAGCTGTAAGTTTTACTACATTCAATATGATGTTATCTGTGTGTTTGTCATAGTTGGCTTCAATCAGCATAAGAAATGTGCCACCTATGTCTATTTTCTTAAATGTTCTTATTAGAAAAGGAAGTTGAAAAAGATGCTTTTTCTGTTTCTATTGAAAGAAACATGTGGTCCTTGTTTTTGCTTCTATTGATATGGTGAATTACATTTATGGATTTCCATGTTAAACCAGCCTTGCATCATATAATGAAGCCTACACGATCATGATGTATAATTTTTTATGTGTAGCTGCAATCTATCTATGGGCTAAGATTTAATTGAGTATTTTTTCATCAACATTCATGAGTGAAATTGCTCTGTAGTTCTCCTTTATAATTGGATCCTTTCCTGTTTTTGTTACCACAATGATATTTTCTTCATAGAATGTGTAGGGGAAAGGTCCATCCTTCTCAGTATTTTGGAATAGGTTTTGCAGTACAGGTACAAGTTATTTGAATATTTGACAGAATTCTCGTGTGAAGCCATTTGGTCAAAGGCTTTGTTGTTGTTGTTGTTGTTGTTGTTGTTAGAAGATTTTTTTATATCTTCAATTTCAGTACTGATATTGGTCTTTTGAAGAGATCTATTTCTTACTCGTTAACTTTAGAGAGGTGGTGTGATTCTAGGTATTGATCCATTTCCTTCATACTGTCAAACTTCTGGGCATAGTTTCTTGTAGTAGTCAGAGATAATCTCTTCTATCTCTTCTCTGTAGTACTGGTTGTTATTTCCCCCTTTTCATTTTTGAGTGAGGTTATTAGAGATTTTATTTGTATGTTTCTAGTTAATCTGGCCAATGGTTTATTGATTTATCTTTTTGAAGAACCAACTTTTTGTTTCCATTAATTTCTGAATGATTCATATGTTTTCAATTTCATTTATTTCTGCTTTAATTTTGGTCATTTCTTTTCTTCACTAGTTTTGGAATTAGATTGCTCTTCCTTTTCCAGTTCCTTAAGATGATTCATTAAGTTGCTGATGTGCTCTCTTTCTGTTTTTCAGATGTAGGCATCTATGCAATAAATTTTCCTGTTAGGACTACTTTTCAGTATCCCACGTGTTTTAGTAGCTTGCAACTTCATTGTTGTTATGTTCAAGGAAGTTAATAATTTCTTCCTTTATCTTTTCCTTGACCCAACTGCTATTCAACATGAGATTGTTTAATTTCCATGACTTTGTGTGGGGATGAACATTATTGTTGAAGTTGAGTTCTTTCTTTATTGCCTTGTTGTCTGAGAAGATATATGATATGACTGCATTCTTTAAATTCTTTTTGAGGTTTGATTTGTGTCCTCAGATATGGTCTACATTGAAGTATGTTTCATGGGCTGATAAGAATATATTCCTTAGTTTTGTGATGGTGTATTCTCTATATGTCTATTAAGCCCATTTGTTCTAGGGTTACATTTCGGTCCCTTGTATCTTTGTTTAGTTTCTGTTAAAAGATTTGTCCAGTTTTGGCAAAAGAGTGTTAAAGTCCCTAGAAAATATGGTGTTATAGGATATCATATTGCTCCAACCAATTAAGATCTGTTTCATAAATCTAGGAACATTTAAGTTAAGTGCATAAATATTTAGAATTAAAATATTGTTGTATTTTCCACTTGGCCAGTATGAAGTGATCATCTTTGACTTTCTTAACGTTAGTTGCTTTAAATCTACTTGTGTCTGAAAACAGGATTGTGGCCTCCCCTTTGTTTTCATTTATATTAGCCTGAAATATTATTTTCCGACTCTTCACCCTTAGTCTTGTCTTGTCCTCTGAGATTAAGTGTGGTCCTGAAAACAGTACATAGATGGCTTGTGCTTTTTTATTAAATCAGCCAGCCTGTGCCTCTTCAGTGAGAAATTCAAAACTTTTACATTAATTGTGAGAATTGTGATGGAGTCCTATTCACCTTATTTTGTAAAAGTGTGTCAGTTAGTTTTATGCTTTGCACCATTGCGGAAGCTAGGTTTGTCTTTTAGTTACTGGGTATTTACATTGCTGGTGGTGCATTGTGATGGTCAGTGTAGAGAATAAGTCTAAGTATTTCCTGTATAGCTATTCTTGTGGCAAATTTCCTCAACATTTGCATGTCAGTAAAAGATTGATTTCTCCATTTATTTTTAAGCTTAGTTTAGCAGAGTACAGAGCTCTGGGCTGAAAATTGTTTTGTGTAAAAAGGTTAACATAGATGACCATTTTTTTCCTGGTTTAGAAAGTTTCAGCTGAAGTCTGCTGTCACCCTGATGAATCTGTCTATGTAGGTCAATTGGCACTTACTCCTAGATGCTTGCAGAATTTTCTCTTTTGTCTTAACTTTGAACTGTTTCATTACAATTATTCTTGGGGATGCTCTATTATTGTTGAGACAATCTGAGATTCAATATCTCTCTGAAGGGAATGTTTTGGAATCTTCGGTGAAACTTGGGAAGTGTTCATTTATGATACCTCCAGTAGGGTTTCCATTCCTTTGGAAGTTCTTGTTCTTGTTCCTCTTCAAAGATCCCTATAATTCATATGTTTGAACACTTAGCGAAGTCCCATAATTCTCTGAGCAAATGTTATGTTTTCTCTTTCTTCTTTTCTGCCTCTATGACTACCAGGGTTAGATAAAGAGCTTTATCCTCAATTTCTGAGATTCTTACTTCTCCATGGTCTAATATGATATTGATACTTCCTGCTGTATCTTTAAGCTCTCTGATTTATTCCTTCAATTCCTTAAGCTCTGTCATTTCTTTTCTAGATTCTTCACATATTTAATCCTTTTGGTTCTTTTTTTTTTTCACTTTCTCATCAATTACCTTTATTGCCTTTGCCATCCATATTTTAATGCCCTTTCTGTCATTTCAGTTAAATCTTTATTTTTAATTTTTTTATTTTTTTAAATTAAATCATAGCTGTGTACATTGATATGATCATGGGGCATCATTCACTAGCTTTGCAGACCGTTTACCAAGTTTCACATATACAAGTGTAATCTTCTGCAATGGCTACTCATGATCACTTGGAGGGGTTGCTCTGTTCTAGATTTTCTTGTTGCCAGAATTTTTCTGCTGGTTCCTCCTAATTTTTTTTAATTGTTCATTTCCTTCCCCTCCCTATTCCTCTCACTCCCTCCTTTGCTTTAAATTATCTTATCTCTGAGCTTAGGTGTTGAGGTTGCCTTCAGGTACAGGACCAAAAGGAAGAGAAGGGCAAAGAGAAAGAAGGGGAAAAGAAAGAAAAATATACAGCAAAAAAGAAGTGGGTGAAAAGAAAGAATTGAAGAAATGGAGAGAAGGACAAAAAGGGTAAAGGGAAAGATAGGCTAAATTGTAGAGTTCTATAAGCTGCTTTGACCCACAACCACAACTCTAGGATTTTGGGGGACTGGGTTGAGAGGGTCCCTTGAGATCAGGACCTCCTTAGCAGCCTGGGAAAAAAACAAGAACCCACATCCACCAAATATAGAAAGAAATCAGACATATGTCTCAGTAGGGACCTACCAATACCATCTTTTCAAAGGCCAAAGCAAGAAGGACACCCTAGACTATGAGCTCATGTCCTCCATGAGCCAGATCAATACCATGAGACCCCCACCCAGATCAATGCCATAATCCCCAGTCCTCACAAAGAACAAAAATAATAAAAATAGTTAAAGAAAATTTAAAAATACAATTATATAAACTGAAGAATAAAAGATGTCTTAGGTGTTCTATGAGAAATTTCTGTGAATGAGATGAGAAAAGCAGAAAAATCTCCACCAAAGGAGAGAAAAAGGGATAGAAATAAAAATAAATAGAGAATAAAATTGGCATAAAACTATAACCAAAATGGAGGAGCCCTAGGAAAGAAAAAAAAATAGGAATAAAAATGGAGAATAAAAGGGGCTTAGAAACTATAACCAAAATTGAGGAACTCTTGCTATTGTTGAAAGTAAAAATGAAAAAATAAAAATACACCCAAACCAAATAAAATAAAAAACAACAACAGAAACAACAAAAAAGGGAAAAAATTAGGAAAAACATTGGGAAATAAAGCAAAAAGAAAAAAAAGCTTGAGAGAGAGAGAGAAAATATGTGTGTGTGTGTGTGTGTGTGTGTGTGTATACTCACACATATGTATAAATTGAAATATATTGCCTGGATACCAGATGGCACTATGGTGTTATGAGACAGAGAACACACGATGTTTTTGCTGTATAATATTGGGGGCCAGAAGCCACTCTTCAGTTTCAAAGGAAACCTGTACCTGTCCTCCTGAGCTACTTGTTCCCAATCAGGGCCTGGTTGCTTCATCAGTTCTCAGTTTCCATGGGATTAGGATCCCAAAGATATCAGATCTCTCAGGTTGCATGTCTTGACCTTTCAAATAGTGCTTCCTAATAACAAAGTGGTTTTCCTTGGAGCAGGGGTGCTCAACTCACCCCAAGGATAGCTGCCTGAGCTCAGCAGGCATGCCAGAGCCAGCTGTGCACTAAGACCCCAGGATTATTTCTTCCATGTATCTTTCCCACAATGGTGACCAGCCTATAACCAAGCCAATGGTAGCATCACCTCACTTAGCACTCAATCTTGGCTGCCTGATGCTACTCAAGTTCCCTTGCTCATCAAAGCCCCTCCAAGGCAGTCCGGGGAGCAGTTCAGTCTAAAAACAAAAACTACAGGACAGCCCTTTCCCGCCTCCAGTCCTCCACGGGAAGGCTGCCGGCCAATATCTGTGCATACCTTGGTACCTGCCCTCTGTGCTGGTCCTCCACAGCGCCAGACCTCCTCATTGGCTCCTGGAGTCTCCTACTGCTTCACTGTGCCCCTGGAGCAATGTTTCTGGGTCGGTTACCCCAGCCACAGGTGGCGTAAATCCTCTGTCTCCTGTCTCACTGATAGCAGCCAGCAAAGAGATGTCTCAAGTCCATTTCCAGATTTCCACTGTTGTTGCCTGAACTTGTATATACATTCCTATATACTGACAGATTCTTCACATTTAGATGTTAAGGGGATTCCTTGATTAACCATTCTCTTATTTGAGCAAAAGATTTTTAATGAGAAACAGAGCACCTGAAAGGCCAAGTATCCTGCTCAAGATCTCATAATGAATTAGAGGTAGAGTTGACAGTGACTGCCCAGTAAAATTTCACAGAATACCAAAGGGTAATATTTGGCCCAAACCTGCCAAGAAGAAACCAGTGACTCTGTGGGACTTACCAAGTTCCCAAATGAATGTCCATTTCTTACTTTATGTTAAGGCACTACAGATCTTCATACCCAATCTAGCTTCTTGCCTCTTTGTGAGTATAGTTGCCAAGAACAGGTGGTTCTCAGGCAGCTTTTTTCCGCTAGGCATGAGTGAAACTGACAAGGCCTGATGACAAAAGAATTATGAGATAATACAAGATTTTATGACTTTTTTCTAAAGCCAGAGATGCAGGCACCAAAACAGAAAAACAAAACAAAAATAAATAAATAAATAAATAGCCACTTACAGAGTCTTTGACCTGTTTGATTTGGGACTTTAAGTAGGTCTTACCCTTCACTTTATCCTATGTAACCTTCCCACTTCTCACACACACACATACAGACACACACACACAATCTGTGCTTTCCTAAAGCCTTTGTCTTTGCTGATGCTGGCCTTGCTCTTCCCATAGTTCTCACTTGTTACCCTTCTCTATGTGGGCAAATTTGGCATTTCTTCGATGTCAGAATGTTGTCTCACATGACCCTGCTCCTTGAAACCTTCCAGGATGTCTTCAGCTGACAGAAAACTCTCCTTCCTACCAAGTCTCATAGCTATTTCCTTATATAATTCTTTAGCTCTAGCCCCTTTATTTCTATGTTAGCATCTTATACATTCCGGTGTAAAAATATATTGAAAAAATCTTAATGATAGTATTTGATTGTCACACCTGCTGTGGCAGATGAAGCATCATCACTCCCATTTGATATAGTTAATAAGAAAGTTGAGACTCTGAGAGTTGAAGGGTCACAGGGTTTTTATGGAAGAGAGACCAGACACAAACCTGGACTTCTGCTTCTCCTTGTCATTCTATCTGGAAAAACAATAGGTTTAAGTTATCTCTCTTCAACAAAACCTTTGTCAAGATGATCCTAGAGCCCTGAACACGTACTAGATCTCATAAAACATTGGAAATATGGCTTAAAACACAAACATAAAAAGCTTGGGTGTGGTTTCAGAGACTTTTGGAGCTAGGTTTTTTTCCTCGGGATTATCATTTTCTATGGCTAGTATCAGTGTTGCATAGATAAAAAAAGATGTTCAAGGGTATCTAGAATAAGTCTGTATATATAAAAACTGTAAATTAAGGGTGATTAAGAAAGAAAAAGTTGTGAAAGTACTGGCTGTCTCTCCTCCCTTTCTCCTGTGCATAGAGTCCACTCTAAGGGAATAATGCCTTCAAACCTCCACAGTGGTTAATTGTGTTTTGGCCCCAGTCCCTTATGTGGCTGGCTGTTTTGTTATCCCAGGGAACAAGCCAAGCAGCACCAGTTTAATTGTTAAATTCCCTGATAAAGAACGATGGCCATTAAGGAGGCTTGTGGTCAGGAACGAAACATCATGCAATTGACTTCCCAGGGACCTGTTTATTTTGAGGCCTAGTTGGAGTCAGAACTCAATACTTCCTCAAAACAAATATTTGCAACTGTCAGAAGCCAGGACAGCTGTGAAAAGAGTAAGTTGGATTTGGTTCTGCCTCTTGCACCACTCCAAAGCTCTGCCAGCATCAGTATCTAGAACCTTTCCCACCAATGAAAGTACAAAGGGGAAAGATTCACATACGCTTTCACAGGCCTGCCAGTACCCAGAAGTTTGACACTTAGATATTTCTTCTTGTTTCAACATGAGCAGTTAAAAATAGGAATGACTAGAAGTTAAGTATGAGGCATTGAGGTAGTTTTTTAAAGATCCTCATATCTGGCCACAATTTCCTGAGCTATATCTAAATCGAAAACGCCAACACCTATTCTCTCTGTAGCATGTGATCTGAGGGAAAAGTTTCAGATTTGCAATGTCCTTAGACATGTCTTTAAGTTTCATAATACTTCTTATATTTCCCATGCTAGATGGGCTCAAAATTGACAGTGTACATTTTTAGAAATCCAGAGATGTCAAGGTCAGGGAAGATGTGTAACTTCCAGGATAGACAACATAAATTGCCAAGGGCCGAGTTCAAAATGAAAAATGTGGGGCTCTTAGTTAAAAATTACTAACATTTCAGGATAGAGATTACAGATTGTGTAACTAACCATAGTGCTGTGTGTGACTACACAAGTTACTTTCCCAGGAAACCATCTCTGCTCCCAGCTTAACAAGAGACCAGAACACTTAGGTGATTCTCAAATTCAAACTGTCCCTTGACTGAAAACCAGATGATTTAATGCTGATTATACCACAATCCCCCATCTAATGATTACACTGTTGGGTGCTGCAGGAAGAGAAAATAAAAGTCATCTAATGATGTTTTTAGGACCTTTACCAGTTTAGGTGATGATGGCCCAGAAGGACAGAAGAATGACCTTTTACCTTTCATCCCTCTCTCAAAAGAACACTATTTTCTTGGTATTCATTGACCTCTCCTGACAAAGTCCTGCATCGCCTTTGCCAAAATTAACAAGCCATCTTGGCTTCTTGCCACTTCACATTTATTCATTAGTTCAGTGCATGACTGCTGCTCTCAGCCCACACAATTGGGTCAGAACCTTCCCTGCTTAATCTTTATTAAAAATACTTTGAAAATTAAATCCTTAGTAGAGAAAACATTGTGGATAGAACAGGGAAGTGTGGGGTCTTGGCTTCCTCCCAGAACTGCCGCCATCATACAATGTGATCTTTGACAGATTCATGGTAGCTGAGTGACTGTATTTTTCTTTTTCTTTTTTTTTTTTTTTTGAGAAATAGCAAAAACCAAAAAAAGCAGCTATAACATCTGATGGGATATCCAAGCTCCAATACTGAATACCTGGCTTGCCTTAAAGGATATGTCATTCCTAGGACCCTCAGAATCCTTCCCTCTCCCACCTATATAGGCATCATACTCTGGAGATGATTTTTAGCAAAGAAACACTATTCATATTATACAGAGATGCATGCTTACCAATATTCTGTCTGGGGCTTGAATTCCAACTTTGTCTACAAACAGAAACCTGTTTGACAGAAATCTGGAAAAAGCAACAGACACAAGTATAAAATAAAAATCACAATAGTTTTACACATACATTTTTTTCTGGGGCAAGATAACTAATTTTGTTACCATTTTTCTATCCTATTATTCTGGTGCTATGGAGGCCCTAGATAAAAAATGGAAGTTGTGGGTAAAGGAATAAGCTGGTTCTGAATTTATTTTTTTGAGGGCTTATGGGGAGCTCCACTCTTTTCCTTGAAAAGGAGTTGTAGGGAATCTATGTTTCTAATTCTGCATCAGGTATAACCATCGCCTGTTCAAAATGTCCCTCTTTGCTGTAGCACTGTGAGAGCAGGGAGCTGCATCTATGTAAACCCTCTTGGAGTTCAGCTTGGTGGTGTAGCTTTAGCCCAAGTCTGGGACTGGGAAATTTTCCATTCAACTCCATGGCTGGTTCTATCTACCTGACTTACCTCCCAGGCAGGCTGTAGCCCTGCCTAAATCAGGCTTTCTCAACATTTGTATAAGGAGACAAAGAGTAGGGAAGAGAAGTTATTTCTTCAGCCCTGGCTTGTAGCTGTGTCTGCCTGCCTGCATACTGTTCAAATTTGGCTGCCAGCCTTATCTTAATCATAACCAGTTGACTCTCTTTATCTGATTTCAGAAGCTTCTCAGGCATGGCCTGATGTCCTATATTGACTTTGGCCCTTGGCTCTGGGACATGGGAGACCTGAAGTCATAGGAAGCTAGATAGGCTACCAAAGGCTTCAAACTGGCCAACTCTCAGTTCATTTCAACATGCAATTACTCACCCAATCACTCTGTGCCAGGCCAGCAAGAAATGGGGGGAAATGAAGGCCCAGTCCCTGCCTTCCAGGAGCTCACAGCCTGTTAATATATGAATCCAGAGGAGTAAGCAGATGGTTAGATGGTTTCATTATAATGTAAATAAAGATAGAGTAAAGATGAGAATGGATGTCTTAAAAGCTCTGAAGAGGAGCATTTAACCCAGCTTAGGGGCATCAAAGAAGACTTTCTGTAGGAGGGGTCACCAGGTAAGAGTTCAAAGGAGTCATTGTGAAAACAGTAAGAAATAAATTCCAAAGAAAGAACAGCAAGAGAAAAGGCAAAAGAGTATCTAACAGCAATCTATTCTCAGGAAACTATGAGTCAGGATAACTAAACCTTAGAGATCCAGGCTTAGAGTGGTGGAGATAAGCCTGGAAAGCTCCCTAGAGCTTGATGTATTTATATCCTAAAGTTAATGGGGAGCCAGTTAGCAGTTTTTGTGTAAGGAAGATTTTTCAGTTGATAAATGAATAAACAAATCCATGTAACACCTTTACTTAAAAATGTTCAGTGTTTTCCAGAAGCCTACAGAATAAAGCCTGGATTCATTGGATTGGTTCTACACAGGCCACTCTAATCTGAACTTCTCAACTCACTCTTTCCTCTAACCACACAAAACTCACTCTTAGCCACTCTTCGTTTAAATCCCATACCATTCCTTTTCTCTTTCCTTTCTCATATTCCTTTTCTCTTTCCTTTCTCTGCTGAGCTCAATCATTCTTTGAGAGCAAAGGCAATTATCATTTTCTCTGAAAAGATCTCCCTGACCTCTAGTCACTTCCCATAGCACTCTGTTCATGTCTTATAGCTTTTATCACAGTGTTGTAATGTCTTTGTTTATTCCAGTATTTCCCACTTGATTTGAGTTGCTTGAAAGCAAAAAAAGATGGTTTATATATTTCTACGTTCCCAAGCTTCACATAGTCAACACTCAGTACATGTTGTTTAAAAGAGTCTAAAGATTAACTGATTGAAACTAGGAAACAAATTACTTTAGTCATTTTGGCACTGGTGAAGTTTGTTATCAAGTGGGGTGTAGTAGAAAGAGGACCTATCATGGGTGGTGAGGAGTAGGAAGTGAGATAGGACTTGGAATTCCAACCTATATGTTACTGTTGACTTACTACAATTATCCTTTTCTATCCTGGGCCTTGAAGTCTCAAGCTATCTATTGAACCAATTTATCTTCTAAGAGATCAACAATCTTTTTTTCATCCCAGATATAATTCTCCAGAATTATGTCAGTTATATGGTCCACACTCCTACCCTTAGGAGATGTACAGAGGCTATGGCAAATGAGTATAAAGCACTTGTATTTATAAGAGGAAATACCAAGTCTGTATGATGGATGAATACTACAAAAGGTATCAAAGAAACATTTCAGATCTCCTCATCCAGAATGAAAACACAGAATTCCTCTCTAATTTGTGTAACCAAAGAATGGGACAGTAGGAAGACCACAGAGACAATTTGGGTTGCATTAATTTGATTTTGCCTAGTCCATGAACACCTATACATAAAAAGAAATCACAGAATGAGCTTTATAAGTTAAACTCCAAAGGATTCATTCCTTTCTATCTTTCATATCCCAAAATATCTACTATTTCATATTCTTCAGTCTAGGAAAGGTAGGTGTTTTCCTGGATTTTGATATGAAACCAAAGTCAAAATGTCACAAGCCAAATAATAAAAAGTGTTTGTGTGTGTGTGTGTGTGTGTGTGTGTGTGTGTGTGTGTGTATTAAATATATTATCAGAACCTTTCCTTCCTTTGCTGGAAGCAAAGGGGAAAGCTTAACAACATTTACAAAAATTATGGCTAATACAATGTGTTATGCAGTACTTAACTTGCATGTTTTTAATTTAATGTGAAGACAGAGCCTGGGTTCTTTTATGACTCAATTGCATTACGGTCAAAAGTCTATAAACTTCACTTATTTCCTCTTCTGAGAATGGAAACTACTGGGTTGGCTAAATCCAGAGAAATGAGTTGTAGGGTTCCAGAAGGGAGTATGAAAATGAATAATGATGGTAATTTTAAATGATAGCATTGATACAATGCCTTATTGTTATAATCTTTTTTTGCATAAATCATCTTAACTTCTTCTTATAATAATCATGCTTAAATGAGTCAAGGCCTTTACATGTGCTAGTCTCATTGTTTGGGCAGTTCTTCTTACCTATTTTTGACTAGTTCTACTATGCTTCAGATCTCAACTCAGAGGTCATTTTACTAAAGAAACCTTTCCTAATTTCACCATTCATGGCAAGTCTATTGCCATGGGCACTGATATCTTTCTTTGATTCTCTTATCATACATGTAATTGCAATTTTGTATGAGCAATTTAATTAATGTACATATGACTAATAATATATATGAGTATATTTGTATGACTATTTAATTAATATATATCTATAATACAAAATTGTTGCTGAGAAGTGGCTACCCTGCCCAGCAAGAGACTATACTTTCCAGCTCTCATAACATCTGGGTAAAGGGGGAATAGCATGTGATAAGTTTTTTTTTAATTATTATTATCTGTTTATTGTTTGGGATTCATTGAGAGTACAAAGAATTAGGTTACACTGATTGTATTTGTTAGATGAAGCCCCTCTTATAATTGTGTCCCACCACCAAGAGGTGTGCCATACACCGTGATGCCCCATCCCTCTCCCTCTTCCACTCTCCCCACTTGCTCATTCCCCTGCCCCCCAGCTTTGTATTAGCTCATCTATTGCCTCCATATTATAATTGAATACACTGGATTTTTGCCTCTCCATTCTTGTGATGCTTTACTAAGAAGAATATGTTCCAGCCCCATCCAGGTTAATACAAAAGATACAAAGTTTCCATTTTTTGAGTGGCTGAATAGTATTCCATGGTATACATATACTACAGCTTGTTAATACATTCTTCAATTGGTGGGCATTTAGGCTGTTTCCACGTTTTGGTGATTGTAAATTTGTCAACAAATGTCAATGTTTCTATTTTTGTGCCAATACAATGCTGTTTTAATCACTATGGACTTGTAGTATAGCAGAAATTCTGATAGGGTGAAACCCCTTGTTTTATTACTAATAATTGCCATGGCTATTGGGGTTTCTTCTGGTTCCATACAAAATGAAGAATTAATTTTTCCAAAACTTGGAAGTATAATGATGGTATTTTAATGGGGATTGCATAAATCTTAGATTGCTTTGGGTAGTATGGGCATTTTCACAAAGTTGATTCTTCCCAGCCAAGAGCATGGCATGGTCTTCCATTTGTTAATATCTCCTGCTATTTCTTTTCTTAGGATTTCACAATTTTCACTGTAGAGGTTCTTCACCTCTTGTATATTCCTAGGTATTTCATTGTTTTTGAAGCTACTGTGAAGGGGATTGTGTTCTTCATTAGCTTCTCATCTTGGCTGTTATTGGCATATACAAAGGCTAGTGATTTGTGGACATTGATTTTATATCCTGAGACATTTCTGTATTTTTGATCACTTCCAGGAGTCTTGAGGTTGAGTCTTTGAGGTTCTCTAAATATAAAAACATATCATTGGCAAAGGGAGAGAGTTTGACCTCTTCTGCACCCATTTGGATGCCATTTATTTCCATCTCTTGCATGATTGCATTGGCTAGAACTTCCAGGACTATGTTGAATAGTAGTTGCAATAGAGGACAACCTTACCTGATTCCAGTTATAAGTGGAAAAGCTTTCAGTTTTACTCCATTCAGTGTAGTATTAGCTGTGGGTTTTTTGTAGACAGCTTCAATCAGATTCAGAAATGTGCCACCTATGCCTAAATACTTAAATGTTCTAATTAGAAAAAGATGCTGAATTTTATTAAATGCTTTTTCTGCATCTATTGAAAGGATCGTATGGCCTTTGCTTATCCTTCTGCTGATATGGTGAATTACATTTATGGACTTTCATATGTTAAACCAGCCTTGCAGCCCTGGAATTAAATGTACTTGATCGTGATAAATAATGTTTTAAATAGGTAGCTGTACTCTACTGACTAGGATTTTATTGAGAAATTTGGCATCTATATTCATTATTGAAATTGGTCTGAAATTCTCTTTTTTAGTTGGGTCTTTCCTGGTTTTGGTATCAGGGTGATATTTGCTTTGTAGAATGTGTTCAGGAAGATTCCTTCCTTCTCATGTTTTTGAAATAATTTCTGCAGTATGGAAATAAGCTCTTCTTTGAAGGTTTGATAGAATTCTTGTGTGACAGCATATGGAACAGGGTATTTTTTGGGGTGTGTGTGGATTTTAATGTTTCTTCAATGTCAGTTCTTGAAATTGGTCTGTTCAAGAGCTCTATTTCATCTTTATTAAGTCTAGGTGGAGGGCGTGATTACAGGTATTGATCCATTTCCTCCATATTGTCCAATTTCTTGGCATAGAGTTCCTTGTAGTACTCAAGAGATGATCTCTTACATCTCTATGGCATCTGTTGTTATTTCCCCTTTATCGTTTTTGATTGAGTTGTTTAGTGATTTTAGTTTTGTGGTTCTAATTAATCTGGCCAAAGGTGTATTGATTTATTTTCTTGAAAAACCAACTTTTTGCTTTATTAATTTTCTGAATGATTCTTTTTTTCAATTTGATTAATCTCTGATTTAATTTTTGTTATTTCTTTTATTCTCCTGGTTTGGGGATTAGATTTCTCTTCTTTTTCGAATTCCATAAGATGGTTCATAAGTTTGTTGATGTGCTCTCTTTGTGTTTTTTGATTGTAGGCATCTAATGCAATACATTTCCCTCTTAAGACTGCTTTCACTGTATCCCAGAGTTTTTGGTGACTTGTGCCTTCATTATTGTTATACTTGAGAAATTAACTATTTTCTCTTTTATATCTTCCTGAACCCAACTATTATTCAGCATAAGATTGTTTAATTTTGTGTGGGGATAAAAAATTTTTTGGAGTTGAATTTTACCTTTATTACCTTGTGATCTGAGAAGATACAAGATATAATTTCTATTCTTTAAATTTTGCTGAGGTTTGCTTTGTTTCCTAGGATGTGCTGAGGAGAGAAATGTATATTTCTTTGCTTTGGAATGGTGTGTTCTATATATGTCTATTAATCTCATTTGTTATGGGTAACATTTAAGTCCTTTGCATCTTTGTTTAGTTTCTGACAAGAGGATCTGTCTAGTTCTGTCAGCGAGGTGTTAAAGTTCCCAACTATTATGGTATTATGGTATATCATAATGCTCAGACCCATCAAAGTCTGCTTCATAACATGAATTAATGCTCTGGGAGCATATAAGTTGGGTGCATAAATATTTACAATTGAAATGTCTTCTTGTTGTTTTGTTCCTTTGACCAGTATAAAATGTCCATCATTGTCTGGACACAAATACACTTGTATCTGAAATCCACTTGTATCTGAAAATTAGATTGGAACCCTTCCTTTCTTCTGATTTCCATTTGCTTGAAATACTGTTTTCCATCCCTTGACCCTGCGTCTTGATTTGTCCTTCAAAGCTAGGTGTGTCTCCTGGGGATAGCATATAGACAGCTTGTGCTTTTTAAATCCAATCAGCCAGCCTATGCCTCTTCAGTGGTGAATTCAGTCCATTGACATCTATTGAGAGAATGGATAAGTGTGGTGGAGTTCTATTCATCTTATTTTGTGAAAGTCTGTTTTGTAGTTTTATTCTTTGCACCATTGTGGAAGCTAAGTTTTCACCTTTAGGTTCTGGGTGTTTATTTTTCTGGTGGTCCATTGTGGTGGTCAGTGTTGAGAATAGGTCTAAGTATTTCCTGTACAGCTGGTCTTGTTGTTACGAATTTCCTCAATGCTTGTATATCTGCAAAAGATTTGATTTCTCAATCAATTTTGAAGCTTAATTTAGCAGGATACAGATTTCTTGGCTGAAAATTGCTTTGTTTAAGAATTTTGAAGGTGGGCTTGATGCCCATAGCACAGTGTTATAGTACCAGCCACATGCACCAAGGCTAACAGGTTTGAGCCTGGCCTGGGCTAGCTAAACAACAATGACAACTGCAACAAGAAAATAGGTAGGTGTTGTGGTACGCACCTATAGTCCAAGCTACTTGGGAGGCTGAGGCAAGAGAATCGTTTGAGCCCAAGAGTTGGAAGTTGCTGTGAGCTGTGATTCCATAGCACTCTACTGAGGGCAACAGACTCTGTCTCAAAAAAAAAAAAAAAAAAAAAGGGTTGAAGTAGAATCACCAACAACTGAAAACTACAAAAATGCTTCCTCCCATCCCAGACCACTGTACACCTAGATGAGCCCAGCTGGTCTCTACTACTTGCCTATTTCATGAGATTTTCACTGTTCTAGATAATATGCTGTATCCAGCTCACCACCTCCTGACTGTGCTCCCTGAGCTATGACTCTGGGTAAAGACCCTGCATCTGTTATGGCTGGGTTCTCTCTTTTTTCCCAGTCCTTCTAGGAGAGCTCAGCTGAACGATCCTTCTGGTCTTCCATCTTTGATAATAAATCCTTACTAATGCAGTATGAACAGAAGTGATGCATGTCAATTCCTGGCCATAGCAGTTAAAAAGCAGTAGCACATTTCTTATCCTCTCCTTTTACTTCTGGATGTAGAGGTTTCTGATACAGTGGTTCTTAAACTTAACTGCATGTTAGCATCATCCAAGAGCTTAAAAAATGTTGACACCTCTGCTGCACCTCAGGCCAATTAAATCTCTGGAAGTGGACAACTAGGCCTCAGTATTCTTAAAACTTTTTTTGAGATTTCTAATGGGTAGCCAAGGTTGATAATCACCGTTTAGGGAAGGCTGCTGGATCATTGGAACACTATTTTGAGAAATGCTGCCTGCTGAGCAGAAATATCTGTCCTGGGTTGTCTTATGAGCAAGAAACTTAGGTTAAGCGACAGAAATTATGGGGTTCATTTATTATACCAATTAGTTTACCCTAACTAATATATTCCCCATTGTATCTCCAGGACCTACCTCAGGGTCCAGCATACAGTAGGTGCATAACTACTATTATTGAAGGAAGGTTCTATCTTCCTAATCTTTACAAATAAGGTTCAAAGAGGCTGAATATCTTACTCAAGGTCACATAAATAGAAAGAATCACTTTAAATTTGAGCCCAGGTCTCCTTGATTACAAAATGGGTATAATCTTCTACTGTACTATAATGTCCCATTTTTCAGATGAGAAAAGCATAAGATTTTAAAAACATAGGTACTCACTTTAGTATCTCCTATAGGTGACAATTAGTGGTATGTTATGGCTTCAGTCTCCTCTTAACTAATGGTGGTTAATGTAAATGAAAAAAAGAAAAACATAAAGCCAAGGACAGTGTTGGTAGAAATTGTAGGTGCTTTTCAGGTTTTCTGTTTCAGGAACAAACCAAATACCTCAAATTCTTAGCAAACTAAAACTATATTTCATGAATCTCAAAAAACAACACTTAGAAAATAGTGGAATTTAGCAAAGATACAAGGACCTTAGTTCTGGACTAAATCAAGATCTACTTAAATGGTCTCATTGACTCTGGTTTTCCTGTACCTTCCAATTTTTGACTAACATATCTTTTTTTTTGTTTTGTAGAGACAGAGTCTCACTGTACTACCCTCGGGTCATGACTTCACATGGCTCACAGCAACCTCTAACTCTTGGGCTTACATGATTTTTTTGCCTCAGCCTCCCAAGCAGCTGGGACTACAGGCACCCGCCACAACACCCGGCTATATTTTTGTTGCAGTTTGGCTGGGGCTGGGTTTGAACCCACCACCCTCAGCATATGGGGCTGGCGCCCTACTCACTGAGCCACATCTTTTTAAAGACCACCTGCATCATATCACTACATAGCTTAAACATCTATGATAGTTTTTTGTCCATTCTCTCATCAATTCCACATCATTCTTACTAAACTACTACAAAACAGTCCATAATCTATTGCTGTTCTATTCAACCAACTTTTTCTGTCAGCTCTTCTTTACTCACCCTCTTTTCTAGCCAGGTTTGACTCAGTACACTGTGTACCATATCAGTACCATCTTCAGCATTCCTCTAACCCTTTTCTTATGGTGAACCCTGCCTCCTATTCCTGCCCATATCTTACCACTTAATGAATTCTTTTTTTTTTTTTTAAGTTTTTTTGCCAGGGCTGGTTTTGAACCCACTACCTCTGGGATATGGGGCCAGCATCCTACTCCTTTGAGCCACAGGCGCTGCCTGTCATGAAGTCCTTTTTATGCCACTGTAACTCATTTAATATTTTTTTAGTTGTTATGTTTTATGTGTTGGTTTCATTTTTTGGAGCACTTTGCTCTTTAATTGTCAGTGTCCCATACTAATCCTTCTTCTTTTGTGGAATAGTGATCAGTGATTATTTTCTTTACAGATATAGTTTACAAGGCACTCCTGAATACATGACCCCATTGGTGGGTCACATCCATTGATTTCTTCCATTTTAGGATGCTATAACAAAATACCACAGACTTGGTAATTTATAAAGAACATCAATTTATTTTCTCATAGTTCAGAGGCTAGAAAGTTAAAGATCAAGACTCTGGTAGATTTGTTGTCTGGTAAAGGTCTGGTCTCTACTTTCAAGATAGTGCATTGAACAGACTGTTTCCTCTGAAGATGAATTTCCTGGTTTTGTTACATCAAGGTTTTTTACAAGGGTATTTAATCCCATTCATGAGGACAGAAACCTCATAACTCAATCACTTCCCCAAATCACACTTCCCAATACCATTGTATTGGGGATTAAGTTTCAGCATTAATTTTGGAAGGGCCAGAAACATTCATGCCATAATATCCACATTTTGAAATAAAGTATTGATTCTCCATCTCACAAAATATTTATTGAGAGATTTCTAACTGTCATACACAGTGCAGCAAAGCTATTTCTAGCCACTTTTTATAAATGAGAAATCTTAAAAAGAATAGTGAGGTAAAGGTACTTATTTTAGTTCACATAGCTACAAAATGACTGTTCTAGAGGTCCACATCAGGCCTATCCTTATACATTCAAGGTTCTCTCAATTACATGCTGTAACTCTGCAAGAGTAAGCATTCAATACAGGGTATCCCAAAAGTCACAACTAATGTAACCATATAGAGGGAAAATGGGATTTTACAACTAAACGTAACTTTATCTATGAAATATTTATTACAAAATTTTACAAAATATTCTCTTGGGATATCAGCAGCAGAGGTGCCATATTGTGCTGGGGCCAGTGAGGAGGCCAGCGAAGGGGTGCAGAGGACTGCAGAAATGGCCTGTAGTTTGAGGAACTGGAGGCTGAGTAGCTATTGCCAACTCCTGAGCTGGAGCCTGAGCTCAAAGAGTGGAGGCCCTTCATCTAGTTCAAGAGTCCCCAGCAGCCAGGATGGCTCAAGAGTGAACCCAAGGAATAGCACCATCGAGGACCCAGACTCAAATCAGGTATATGGAAGAAGCTGAGAAGCCAAAAAAGCTTTGCTTGTGGTTCAGTCAACTGTGTCATCATACCCTGTGGACAAATTAGAGACCATCTCAAAATATTTGCATATTTAGGGTTCTCAGACAAAGAGTTAGTGAGGATTTCCCTGGCCTTACTATTTAGAGGAAGACAAAGCAAAATGATTCCAACATATCAGGCATCAGAACAACAGAGTGGAGGTCCCAGGAGTTCACAATAGTGTCTAACCCCCCAACAATTGCTGATTTTGATACTACAATGGTTTTAAAAGCAGGCCCTGGTCTATGGGGGCTGAATTAGAAAGACAGAGTAATATTTCCTTTACTACAAAAAATGTTTATATTGGGAGAAAGAGAGAAGAATTAGAAAAGATAAAAACAGGAAATGACAAAACAAAAACCCTCTCCAGATGAACTCATAGAGCAAATTAAGACTACATAGGGTTGGGGGAGAGAAGGCTTTGAAAATTCTAAAATGCTATATATATAGCAAATCCCCTGCCATCCTCCTCTCTGCCCCTCCCCTCTCCCTCAAACTTGAGTTGAGTTTTTCTCTTGCATGGCTGTGTATTTGTGTGTCTACTGGCTTCCTATTAGTATTTATGCTGGATGCTTGTTTTACCAAGAAGAATGTGTGCTTCAGTTCCATCCAGATTAATACAAAGTATGTAAAGTCTCCATCTTTTTATGGCTCAGTAGTATTCCATGAAATACAAGTACCACAGCCTATTAATCCATTCATTGCTTGATGGGAACTTAGATTTTTTCTACATCTTGGAAATTATAAATTGAGCTGCTATAAACCATCTAGTACAAGTGTCCTTATAATAAAATGATTTTCTTCTTCTGAGAACCTGAAAAGCTGCCTCACACATAAATAGTAAGTACCTTTTGACAATGAGAAAGGGCCCGAACAGGTGATATACAAATATTGTTTAGTAGTCAGATAACATAAGCTCTAGAGCAGTGGTTCTCAACTACTGCTAGGGGGTTACCACAACATGAGGAACTGTATTAAAGGGTCACGGCATTAGGAAGTTTGAGAACCACTGCTCTAGAGGAAGGTTTCAGGGGTTCTAATCCTGACTCTATCACTTACTATGTGTATGACCTTTAACAAGTTGCTGCATTTTCTCAACTTCTCTTTCTTCATCCATAAAATAAGAGTAATAATAGTACCTCTCTTTTAGGATTATTGTGAAGATTAAATGAGTTCATTCACATAAAGTAGAAGAATGAGCAAAGTAAATACTCTTCATATTGAAAAAGTTAGTTCATGTGAGGCTATTAGAAGAATGGCTAGCACATAAAAAGAGTATAAAAAATGTTAGTTGTTATTATAGTCCATTCCATATACCCTGGCTAACAGAGCCACAGCCTATTTATTCCTTGATTACATCCTTTAATTTTGATTTGATCACACAATCTAAATGCTCTTACAATATGGTATTACTTTTCTGTCCATATCCCTGTCATAGTTTGCTATCTGTGAAAAGAACTGCTTTTAACAGCTTTACATGCAAGCTTTCCAAGCACTGCCATAGCAAACACAATTTCATGTTCGCCAGAATTGAAAACTAAGTGAGTAAAGAATGGTAATTCTGGACTGGAAACAAAGGGACTCTTGATGATAAACTAGTACTTGCTCATTGTATTTGAATCTGCTTTAGTGCCAGATTTAAGTTGATCTAGGAAAGAGAATTTCCAGAATTGCTATCGAATGCAATTCTCTGAGAATGTAATCAGTTTGGATCTGTTGGAAAATATTGTTTGCTTTTCTCTATGGCTTTGATCATAATATTTCAAAATTTCAGTATACACCAGCTTAAGTTATCTCTCTAAAGAAAGTAACAGATTTTCAACTGACAAATATCAGAGCATTGTTCATGTTTGTTAGGTAAGGTATAAGAATTTCCACCGATAACTCTATTTTCCAAGATATGAAAGAATAATGCCCTTTCATTTCATTGATTTACATTTCAACTCAGCCAGAAATTAAGGAAAAAAATCTTTTGAGACAGAGTCTCACTTTGACACAGTTGGTAGAGTACCGTGGCATCATTGCTCACAGCAACCTCAAACTCCTGGGCTTAAGGTATTCTCTTGCCTCAGTCTCCCAAGTAGGTGGGACTACAGTTGCATGCCATATGACGTGGCTATTTTTAGAAACAAGTTCTCACTCTGGCTCAGACTGGTCTCAAAGCTGTGAGAACAGGCAATCCACCTGCCTCACATTCCCAAGTGCTGGGATTACAGGCATGAGCCACTGCACCTGGTTCAGGGAAGATTTGATGTTTAGAGGTTGATTCATGTTATTCCAAGCAGTTATTTTGTTAGGCCTAGGCTAAAAAGTGGAAAAATACCAGTTAACTCCTAGCAAATGTCTGGGCTGCAGCTCTCAACAAAATGGAGTAAGTCTGCTTCACACCCAAGATTGATGGAAAAATATTCATTGACTTCTTGATTGACTAACTTCCCTAAGAAATGGACCAAGGAGTACCAACTTTCCCTGAAATGACCTTTAAGAAACACTAGGTGGGGAAAGTCCTGAAACAAAGATGTATGACTAAGTAACTGCAAAAATTCTGCTTTTGTACAATGCTTGCTAACCTACCTGAATGCATCTGGGCAGCCTGTGTGCCAGTCAGGATGCAGGCCAAGCCTTAAAAACCCAACCCCTTAAGCATTTGGGGCTGCTCTCAGAAACCCCATGTTGGGACACTGAGGCAGTCACTGGCCAGCTCTTCAATAAAAGGACTCCTCCTTAAATTTGACTTGTCTGGCAGTGTGGTCTTTGAGAGACTCCTGGGCATAACATTTTGGAGGCCCCAGCGAGATCCTCCAAACCATGGCACTGCCAATCCTCAGGTGGCCTCCAAGACAGGAGCAGACTGCAACCCCTCTGAGGGGAGGCACCCCCTGGAAAAATTCCAGGACCCCCAGAGGACCTGGAGCCCTCAGGAGACTGGCTGACAATTAACCCTAAGTTCACCTATGAGTCTGCTTCCAGAGGTAAGCCATTTAAACATCTATTTTTGGCTAGTGTCTGCAGACATTTAGTGTAACTATTAATGGTATTTTTGTTGTGCTTATTTGTTGTTGTGGACTGTTGTGGAAATATAAAACTGTTTGTTGTATTCATATGTTGTGAATTGTGTAGGGCCCTTAGGGACCTCTGAGGGAAAACCAAAGGGACAGGAGTCTTGGACAGGAACCCTGTGTTTCCAGGCTATGGGCCTGTCAGAGGCTCTCAGAGGTGTGTGTTGGTAGAGTCACCTGTCGCTAGAAACACCTGAATACTGGTGGGGAGCCTCAGCCCTGTCAGAGACAGTAAGATGTTATGTCCACCAAGACATCAGTGTTTTGGCCTCAGGCCTCAGAGAAGTTGGGCCATAGATGGCAGGTGACAAGGAACTTTGATTTCGAACTTCAAGGGTTACACCTGAGGTTAGTCCCATAAACCAGTAAGACAGGAACCTCAGACTCTTGGGCTATTGGTCTGTCAGAAACAGGAACCCTGGGTTGCCAAGGTATCAGCCTGTTGGGGGCTCCCAGAGATGTGTGTTAACATCTGTTGCTAGAAACATTGGAATGCTGGAGCCCTGGCCTCAAATGTGCAATTTAGATTCATATGCTTTTGTTCTTTGTATTCCATGTTGTTTGTCTAGTTAACATATCATAGTTTGTGCTTCTGCTCTGTTCAGAGTGGGTTCCTCTCCTTCCAAACTAAACTCCCCCCTGAACTGTCTTCTCAGACATTTAAAAGATGTTTTTTCTACAAACAAAAGTGATGAATATGGAGTAAATTTCTCCAAAAGGCATCTCATAATCCTTTGTGAATGAGAATGGCCAGCTTTTGAAGAAAACTGGCCCTCTACAGTTTCCTTTGATCCTTTCTTATGCTAACAGTTTAGAAAGCAGTCACAGGAAAGCCTGATGACCCTAATCAGTTTCCTTACTTTGATGTATGGACTGAGCTGGTGAATAACCCCCTAGCTTGGCTCTAAGCCAGTTCTCTCCATCTAGGAACTACAGTTTTAGTGACAAAGGCCCCTTCAAAGTGCCACCCCATCCTCCCAGCACCTGAGGAGGAAGATCCCATCCTTAATCCTCTGCCTTATCATTTTTCCAGCCCTTCAATCTCTCCCATGGTCTATCCCCCACTTGGGCACGATCCTCTTATGGTCCCCCAGAGACCTCCTCCCTTGACTCCTTTACATCCCTACCTACACCTAGCCTCTTCCTGCTGTGTGAAGGCCCAGGGGGAGGGGAATTTGTTTATGCTACCTTTACCACAAGTGATCTTTATGAGAGAATGTAAACATGGGTCTTGTGTAAATGAGGGCTGGGGGAGTGCTGACTCTGAATGGCAGTAATAGAGAAAGTTTAGAATGGCTAAGTGGAAAGCTCAGACCACCCAGATTAGAAAATAGGGTGAAATAAGGTTGAAATTGTGTACATGTGAGTCCTTGGAAACTGACTGAGATGGATAATAATAGGTGGGCTTGGTGCTCCTCCTTCACAGGGTGAAACAATTGTGTGAGCAGTCACCATTTGTATGTCAATTTTTATCCCAGCTGTGATGCGTCTGTGATTTATCTGAGGAAAGAAAATGAAAAACATGGGGAAGCCCCATCCCACTGGAAACTGGTACTAAAACATTAAAAAAAAAAAAAAGAGCTTGTGAGAAACTGCTGTAACTATGTCTCCAGAAAAACAGAGAACATTAAACAGAAATAACTCAAGAAACGTATTGTTCTAGCAACTATGGTTTCATTTAAAATAAGATTGATTTTAAGGCTGTTATTAAAATACAAATGTTTAAAAATTATAAAACTGCCACCTCAGCAATATTTCTAAGATTATTAGATTCAACTGTGAGCTTATCTAGAGAGTGTGGTCTGCAGGGTGAAGCCTATTTGTGCCTAAAAATAAATTCTGAAAGAGAAATAGAGAATCAAATTTCTGAGTCCACCTGAACCTAAAAATGGGGGAGATCCCTGTCTAGCCCTGAATGAGAAAGTCCTATATCAATATTATACTCTGTAAACTGTCCCTCATTTGTAAAATGTAATAATTTGGTTGTTTACATTATTTGAAAAACTGAATCTTTGTCAAAGAAAAATATTCTTACCTTGTAAACCTTGTAATTATCTGTCTAGCCAAGTAAATAATTAATATCCTAGGACACTATAATGCTGTTTTGTTAAAAAAAAAAAAAAGTGGATTTTTGGGAGTGATAAAAATTAAACAGAAAGAAAAATGGAAGCTTTTTATAAAAAGAACATTTTTATAAAAGAACATTTGTAAAGGAATTTACATGCAATCCAGGTGACTGTGCATTGCCCTTAAAATCTTTTGACTTGTAATCTTGTTTAAAGGAATATGTTAAGCCTTTGATAATTGACAAACCTTCCAAATTCAAAAATCTAAATTTAGTCTCTTTAAAAAGTCATATTAGGTTTGTTTAGTATATTAAAAATATATAGGAAACATTGTCAAATATGAAATGATAGTTAATTTTATATATATATATATTACCATATTATAAAATATTGGTCTGTTTTAGTGTATATCATCTGTAATACTTTTAATTCATCTCAAAAAATATTTTTTTGTAACTGAGTCCAAAGTTTGTCCGTCAATGAAATATTTAGGAAGATTGATGAATTCTCTTGAATTCAAATTTCTAATGTCTTCGAAAATTAAATATCTTCCAACTAAAAGCAAACTTCTAAAACTTTAATTTAAAGAAGTTAATGTGCCCATGAGTATTGCTAACCTAGCTTCAAGCAGAAAGAAATCAGTTACAGGGAACTGAGTTGATTTATTATGACTTTTTGTTTGTAACATTACTAATCCTCTGTGTTCTGCTTTACAGAAGTCAAGAAAACCATTTTCCATATCTTATACTATTTGTAACTTCCAGCAATGTGTATTACAGACAGAATTTATTTTTTTTCTCTCCTTGATTTCTCTGGAATTTAAAAAACATTTGTAAGTATACTTAAATTTCTGACAATACAGTTATTTGCATAAGTTCAATAAGAATCTGTTTTGTTCTATAAAGTATAATGAAAACACTAGTTTTTTTTTTGTTGTTATTTTTTTTTAACAAAGACTTTAACTGGAATAGCATTTCCAGAAGTGTACAGACTGCATTAAGGAATTAAGCTTGACTTTATGAGGCCAATTAAAAAACCCTTTGGAAAAATTGGTCTGATACCCATCAATAACATTTCCTGATCTATGGTAAGTAACAAAGGTCACTTTGTGATAAGTCTTGAATCAAAACGCACTTAGGGCCTCAAGAAAAGAGGAATTTACCCAATGCATACAGGTATCTAATGGCACAGATGACAACTTGGCTCATGGAAGGCTTTCAAGTCTAACCTGAGATTCCTTATAAAAGGTCCCAGCAAAGCCAATCTTAAAGAGGAGAGCCTAAATAGCTAATAATTATTCTTACTGCACTTTATGCAAATAATCAGACCCAGTATACTGAAGGTACAGTTTAAAATTTATCTTTAGTAGAAGGAAAAATTGGGGAGAGTAAAATCATTCCAAGAAAAAGTTACTGTAACCCACCTGTATTAAATTCCAACCTTGTCTGCAATATCAGCTCATAAAATAAAACATAACTGTTTTAATAAACTAATCCTTTAAATAGTATTAAGAAACTAGCTAAAAATGTAAAAATTATATACAGTAATTATATTTCCTCTGAGGCCCTAAGGCTCAATAAAGGTTACCTGTTGACTACACTGAAAAAAAAATTGTGCAATGTTAAATATTATCCACTGAGTCTATATAAATACCTCAGGAAAAATTAAAACTTAGATAAAAAGTTCCCAGTAAATGGTGTGACTGTGACATGGCCTCATAAGTGGCCCCACACCCAAATAATGTTCAAAAATATTTACTTAAATTGTCCAGAACTTTCAATCAGTTCTGTAGAGACTCTTAAAACTATGTATTATCTTAAGAACTGTACTAAGTCTGTAAGTAGGAATACTAATATTCTCATTGCATAAACATTAACCTTGAAACCCATAACTTGTAAATGTTTGTAGGTAACTGCTAAATGGTTTCATTCTCTTATGCTGAACCCAACCTTAACTTAATCTCTGTCAGTGTAAGAGAGACAGAAAGCCACAAATGTATACAAGGTGGCTGAGGTCATGCAGAAGGTGGATGAAAGTCCTAAGAATTTCTGTGAAAGACTGTGAAATATACAAACTGACCAAACCATTGTAGGAAGTTACTAAGGGGAGAGAGAAAATAAGCAAATTAAATAAAAATCCAACCAACAAAAAGCCCACAAAAAGCTAAAGAGCTCCACTTAAATAATTAACCATATTCTGTTTAGTCTTTTGTATCAGTACATCCTTTCTCTCTGAAGGATCAAGGAAATTGAGTCTAACCCAGTTCCCCTCAAACTAAGGTAGAAAGAAATTTACACCATAATCCTGATGACACACAAGGCAGCGAAGATGAAAAAAATCCTCATCTGAAATTAAAGAGAACTACACTACCCCGTGAAAAACAAAGGTAACTTTTAAAACAAGCAATATGCCCTGATCCAGCCACAAACTTAGAACTGACTGGTCAATGTACTGCTGAAGCCTGAGGAAACTCCTCGTAGCATTTGTCATAATTAAACTTTACACTTTTAAAAAAAGGGAAGGAGGAATGTAATCTGTGTAGCCACCACTGAACCAGTGGTTTAACCTAGTCTCTGAAAAAAACACTGGGGAGTATTAAGCCTAGGCTAAAGTGGAAAAATACCAGTTAACTCCTAGGAAATTTCTGGGCCATAGCCCTCAAGTAAATGGAGTAAGTCTGGTTCACTCCCAAGATAGATGGGAAAGTACTCACTGACTTCCTGCTTGACTAACTCCCCTAAGAAATGAACCAAGAAGTACCAACTGTCCCCGGACTGACCTTTAAAAAACACCAGGTGGAGAAAGTACTGAAACAAAGATGTGTGACTAAGTAACTGCAAAAATTCTGCTTTTGTACAATGCTTGCTAACCTACCTGAATGCACCTGGGCAGCCTGTGTGCCATCCAGGATGCAGACCAAACCTTAAAAACACGACCCATTAAGCATTTGGGACTGCTCTCAGAAACCCCATGTTGGGACACTGAGGCAGTCGCCGGCCAGCTCTTTGATAAAAGGACTCCTCTTTAAATTTGACTTGTCTGGCAGTATGGTCTTTGAGAGAAATTACAACTTGACCTGGATCAGGGTGGAACTAATAGGGTGGGGGCATTTTATCAGGGATTTGGGAGATATGTTACACTTCTCTTAGGTTTGAAAAGAAGTTAGTAGCTAGGAATTGTATGATTCCATCTCTAACACATTGTCAGTGTTACCTCCTTGTGACTTCATTGCCACCCATTTCTAGAAGCACCTGACAAGAAATGACTATAGAGAATTTGCCTCAAAATCAAAATAGAGGTAGACCAATTCTAACCTAAGTTCAGTTAGCTATAAATAATTTGTGTCTCTGGAAACAAGAGATCACTTATTTAGTAAGGATAATCCCTTAAAAACCTGGTGTAGAAGAAATAACTCTGGCAAATGAGAATTCTGGTTCCATATTTCTCTGCATCTGGTTAGCTAGATGACTCTGGGCAAGTCACTTAAGCCTTCAGAGGCACAGGTTCCTCTTTTGTGCAGCAGAGCTAATAGTGCTAATAGTGCATGTTCTGTTTTACTTTCAAAGTTGTTATGAAAACTGACTGAGGTGTTACATACAATTGCTCTTTGTCAACCAAAGTGTCCTACATAAAGGCCAGCTGATATTGCTGCCAGGGACAAAGGTGGAGAAACAGGGTGGAGCACCTCTATTTTGTTAATCTAGAGAATTAATATGAATATGACAGCATTCAGTGGCTTTGAATTTACAGGGAGGTTCTGCTACTATGAAAGATAGCAATCCCTGCCACAATGCCCAGCTAGTTTTCCTGTTTTAGTAGATATAGTGTCTAGCTCTTTCTCAGGCTGGTCTTGAACTTATGAGGTCAAGTAATCCACCCACCTCAGTCTCGCAGAGTGCTAGGATTACAGACATGAGCCACTAAGCCCAGCTTTGGCTTCATTCTGATTTCCCTAGGACACTTCATTCTTAATGGCCCATAGTGACATATGTTCTGTCATGAATGATAATTTTTTGTTTTGGTACCTATTAATTCCCTCCTCATTAATTTCTTAGTGGAGCCAAAATAAATATGAAACAAAATTTTCTGTATGTTGCCATCTGCAAACATGTGTTGTGCACCAAAGAATGCTGCCATGGACGTTTCTAGGGTAAAATGGGATAGAGCTATTTTGTTAGGGAAGAGTGAGATGTTACTGGGATGGGGAGATAGGCTTGCTACACTTATTTTCAACTGTTGACCTCTGCTTCATATGTTTTGAAATCTTTTAAGTGTGGAGTTTAAACTTTGAATCCCTGGCACCTGAACTTGGGGTCAAATATCCTTAAGCATTTTGAAAGTAAATAGCACTATACAGATGATACCAGCAATTAACTGTTGCCTAATGCCTGAGAGGCAATATGACATTCTGTTTTGTGTCAAACATGCCAGGCATCAAGCTCGAGCTTTGCCTCCATATTTTCACCTTTAAAACTGAAGTAATAACAAACGATAATACTTCCCTCTGAGAGATGTTGTGAGGATTATAAATAGTATACATGTGTCACATGATGAACACATAATTACAAAAATCATTATTACACACTTTCTTTACATTCATTATTGTATTTGGTTTTTCACAAAAAATCATCAAGAAGAAAGTTATCACTATTTCACAAAAAAAATGTAAAACAAGATGCAAAGTGGTGAAAAGATTTTTATCTTTTTTTGAAGTACTTTGGACGAGGTCACACAGCACATAAATAGGAGTATAAAGTATCTTTATTTTTCATCAAATGTAACTGTAAAAATCTGTTAAAAAAATACCTTTCTATACCAAGGATTTGATAATGCCCCTGCTCACTTAATGTCTGGCTCATTATTATGCATGGTCAGTAAACCACACCATACCCTCAGAGAGGCAGCTGAGATATAGTGAGAAGAGATCAGTTGCTTTTTTATTGTTATTTTTTTTTTAAATCATAGCTGTGTACATTAGTGCAATCAAAGGGTACAATGTGCTGGTTTCATATATAATCTGAAATATTTTCATCAAATTATTTAATATAGCCTTCATGGCATTTTCTTAGTTATTGTATGCAGACATTTATATTCTGCATTTAGTAAGTTCTGCCTGTACACATTCAAAGATGCATCATAGGTATGACCCCACCAATTTCCCTCCCTCCACCCCAACCTTACCCCTCCCCTCCCGTCCCTTGGCCCTTTCCCCACATTCTTGTGCTATAGTTGGGTTATAGCCTTCATATGAAAGTTATAAATTAGCTTCATAGTAGGACTGAGTACATTGGATACTTTTTCTTCCATTCTTGAGATACTTTCCTAAGAAGAATATGTTCCAGCTCCATCCATGTAATATAAAAGAGGTAAAGTTTCCATCTTTCTTTAAGGCTGCATAATATTCCATGGTATACATATACCACAATTTGCTAGTCCATTTGTGGGTCAATGGGCACTTGGGCCTCTTCCATGACTTAGCAATAATGAATTTGGCTGCAATAAACATTCTGGTACAGATGTCTTTGTTATATTGTGATTTTTGGACTTCTGGGTATATGCCTTGTAAAGGAATTATAGAATCAAATGGCATGTCTATTTTTAGATCTTTAAGTATTTGCCAAACATCCTTCCAAATGGAACAAATTTGTGTGCATTCCCACCAGCAGTGTAGAAATGATCCCTTTTCTCCACATCCATGCCAACATCTCTGGTTTTGGGATTTTGTTATGTGGGCTAATCTTACTGGAGTTAGGTGATATTTCAAACTAGTTTTGATTTGATTTTCTCTGATGATTAAGGATTATGAGCATTTTTACATGTGTCTGTAGGCCATGCACTTGTCTTCTTTAGAGAAATTTCTCCTCAAGTTTTTTTCTCACCCTGAAATGCGATCACTTGTTATTTTCTTGATAATACATTTGAGTTCTCTTGGAATTCTGGTTATTAAACCTTTGTCAGAGGTATAACCTGCAAATATTTTCTCCCATTCTGAGGGCTGTCTGCTTGTTATACTTACTATGTTCTTGGATGTGCAGAAGCTTTTTAGTTTGATTAGGTCCCAGTAGTGTATTTTTGATACTACTTCAATTGTCTGGGGAGTCCTCCTCAAAAAATATTCACCCAGGCCGATACCTTCAAGAGTTTTCCCTGTAATTTCTTCCAGTATTTTTATAGTTTCATATCTTAAATTTTAATTTTATATCCAGTGAGAGTCTATCTTAGTTAATGGTGAAAGATATGGGTCCAGTTTCAGTCTTCTACAGGTAGCCAGCCAGTTCACCCAGCACCATTTGTTAAATAGGGAATCTTTTCCCCACTGAATGTTTTTAATTGGCTTGTCAAAGATCAGATAATGGTAAGTAGCTGGATTCATCTCTTGGTTCTCTATTCTGTTCCAGATCTCTACTTCTCTGTTTTTGTGCCAGTACCATGCTGTTTTGATCACTATTGATTTATAGTACAGTCTCAGGTCTGGTAGCATGATTCCTCCTGCTTTGTTTTTATTGCTGAGTAATGTTTTAGATATTCAAGGTTTTTTCTGATTCCATATAAAACAAAGTATTATTTTTTCACAATCTTTAAAATATGACAATGGAGCTTTAATAGGAATTGCATTAAAATTATATATTGCTTTGGGTAGTATAGACATTTTAACTATGTTGATTCTTCCCAGCCATGAGCATGGTATGTTTTTCCATTTGTTAACATCTTCAGCTATTTCTTTTCTTAAAGTTTCATAGCTCTCTTTGTAGAGATCTTTCACATCCTTTGTTAGGTAAACTCCCAAATATTTCATCTTCTTTGGCACTACTGTGAAAGGAATAGAGTCCTTGACTGTTTTTTCAGCTTGACTACTGTTGGCATATATAAAGGCTACAGATTTATGGGTGTTGATTTTGTAGCCTGAGACATTGCTGTATTCCTCGATCACTTCTAACAGTTTTGTAGTAGAATCTCTGGTGTTTTCCAGATATACAATCATATCATCTGCGAAGAGTGAAAGTTTGATCACTTCTGATCCTATGTGGATACCCTTGATCACCTTTTCTTCCCTAATTGCAGTGGCTAAAACTTCCATTACAATGTTAAAGAGCAATGGAGACAATGGGCACCCTCGCTGGTTCCTGAACTAAGTGGAAATGATTTCAATTTAACTCCATGCAATATGATATTGGCTAGGAGTTTGCTGTAGATGGCCTCCATTAGTTTAAGAAATGTCCCTTCTATACCAATTTTCTTAAGTGTTCTGATCATGAAGGGATGCTGGATATTATCAAAAGCTTTTTCTGCATCAATGGAGAGAATCATATGATCTTTATTTTTTAGTTTGTTTATGTGCTGAATTACATTTATGGATTTACGTATATTGAACCAGCCTTGAGACCCTGGGATAAATCTCACTTGGTCATGGTGTATAATTTTTTTGACGTTTTATTGGATTCTGTTTGTTAGGATCTTATTGAATATTTTTGCATCAATATTCATTAGTGATATTGGTCTATAATTTTCTTTTGTTGTTGGGTCTTTCCCTGGTTTAGGGATCAAGGTGATGTTTGCTTCAAAGAATGTCTTGGGTAGTATTCCTTTTTTTTTTTTTTTTTTTTCTATATTTTGGAAGAGGTTTAGTAATATAGGCACTAGTTCTTCTTTACAGGTTTGGTAGAATTCTGATATGAAGCCATCTGGTCCTGGGCTTTTCTTTTTAGGGAGATTTTGTATAGTTGATGCTATTTCAGAACTTGATATAGGCCTGTTCAACATTTCCACTTCATTCTGGCTAAGTCTTGGTAGGTGGTGTGCTTCCAAGTATTGGTCAATTTTCTTCAGATTTTCATGTTTCTAAGAGTAAAGTTTCTTGTAATATTCATTAAGGATTTTTTTTTTAATTTCTGAGGGTTCTGTTGTTATTTCATCTTTACCATTTCTGATTGATGAAATTAGAGAATTTACTCTTTTTTTCCTGGTTAGGATAGCCAAAGGTATATCTATTTTATTGATCTTTTCAAGAAACCAACTTTTTGATTTATTGATCTGTTGTATAATTCTTTTGTTTTCAATTTCATTAATTCTGCTCTAATTTTGTTTATTTCTTTTCTTCTGCTAGGTTTGGGGTTGGAATGTTTTTCCTTCTCCAGTTGCTTGAGATGTTCCATTAAGTTATTAACTTCCTCTCTTTCTGTTTTCTTGAGGAAGGCTTGCAGTGCTATAAATTTCCCTCTTACGACTGCCTTTGCAGTATCCCAGAGGTTCTGATAGTCATGTCTTCATTGTCATTTTGTTCCAAAAATTTGGTAATTTCCTTCTTAATCTCGGCTATGACCCATCTATCCTTCAGCATAAGGTTATTTAGCTTCCATGTTTTTGTATGAGTATGCAGATTCCTGTTGTTATTGAGTACAACTTTTATTCCATGATGGTCGGAGAAGATGCAAGGAATAATTTCTATTTTTTTTTAATTTGCTGTGGTTAGACTTGTGACTTAGAATGTGATTGATTTTGGAGTATGTTCCATGGGCTGATGAGAATAATGTATATTCAGTTTTGTTGGGATGAAATGTTCTGTAGATATCTGTTAAATCCAGATGTTGAATAGTTAAGTTTAAATCTAAAATTTGTTTGCTTAGCTTCTTTTTGGAGGATCTCTCCAACCCTGCTAAAGGGGTTTTAAAATCTCTGACTACTATGGAACTGGAGGAAATCAAGTTGCTCATTTCTGTTAGAGTTTCTCTTATAAATGGAGGCGCATTCTGGTTGGGTGCATAAATATTAATAATTGAAATCTCATCATATTGAGTATTACCTTTAAGAAATATGAAGTGTTCATCCTTATCCTTCCTTATTTTGGTTGGTTTAAAGCCTATTGTATCTGCGAATATGATTGCAATCCTGCTTTCTTCTTATTTCCATTTGCCTGGAATATAGACGATCATCCCTTCGCCTTGAGTCTATATTTATCTTTTAAGGTAAGATGAGATTCTTGTATGCAGCAGATATCTGGCCTGAGTTTTTTATCCAGTCAGCCAATCTGTGCCTCTTTAGAGGACAATTTAAACCATTCACATTAATTGAGAATATTGGTAAGCCTTTTGAAAGTCCAGCGGACATTTTTAATCTTTTTGCGACTGTGGATGTTGGAATTTAATCAAAAGTTTCTGGGTGAGTTTACTTTTTGGTGGAGGATTACGATGGTCTTTATGGAGGATAGATCTGAGAATATCCTGGAGAGCTGGTTTAGTTATGGCACATCTATTCAACATGTGAATGTCATTAAAGTATTTAACCTCTCTATCATAAATGAAACTCAGTTTAGCTGGATACAGGATGCTGGGTTGAAAGTTATTTTGTATTAGGAGATTAAAAGTCGATGACCATCCTCTTCTAGCTTGAAAGGTTTCAGCAGAGAGATCTGCAGTTACTCTACTATTCTTTCCCTTGTAGGTTATGGTTTTCTTACGTCTGTCTGCTTTCAGAATTTTCTCCTTAATATTAACTTTAGTGAAATTGATTATGATGTGTCTGGGGGATGTCTTATTCAGGTTGAGTCATGCTGGAGTTCAGAAACTGTCTGCTATCTGAATTTCAGAATCTCTTGGCATGTCCGGAAAGTTCTGTTTCATAATCTCATGAAGAAGAGATTCTGTGCCTTGTGAAGCCACATCGTCGCTTTTGGGGATCCCTATAATGTGAATATTGGTGTTCTTCAAATTATCCCAGAGCTCTCTGAGAGAGTGATCTGTTTTTGCCCTCCATTTCTCTTCCTTTTTGAAACTTTGGGAGTGTTCAAAAGCTTTGTCTTCAATGTCAAAAATCCTTTCTTCTGCTTGCTCCATTCTGTTACTGAGGGATTCTACTGTATTTCTCAGATCTTTGAGGGCTGCAACTGCTTGTCTCAATGTGTCAAAATCTTTGCTCATTTGATTTTTGAATTCATTGAATTCTTGAGACATCTTTTGGATTATTGCTTAGAATTCTAGTTTGATATTATTTTCTATCCAGATTCTGAATTCAATATCTGACATCTCAGCCATTTTTTTTTCATGGGATATTGTACTATGTCTGCCTTGTTGTTCCTTGGGGGAGTTGATGTACTCTGATTATTCATATTGCTGGAGTTTTTTTGTTGATTCCGCCCCATTATTGTTTTACACCGTTGCCTCTGGCCATTCTCAGAGTTGAGGAGGTGTCTCTCCAAGATTTCACCCTGGCAGGATCACTGTATTATTGCTGGATCTTTGTAAGAGTGACCCTGTGTACCTCCTCTGGGGCTGTCCCAGCCAGGGAGTTCTGGTTGTGGGACCAGCTACGGAGTGTGGCACACTCAGATCCAGCAACAGGGCGAGGGGTTGTACACATGGTTCTGGGAGTGCCTGGTGCCCAGCGACTTTGGCACAGAGAGCCCAAGGCTCCAGCAGTCTCTGGCCAGGAGGAGGGCTCCATGCTGTGGCAGGGAGGGCTCTGGAGGGAGGACGCGTGTCATGTGGCTACCAGAGTCCCTAGCCAGACTGGCAGGCCGATGCGGAGGCAGGGAGGGTATAGGAGGGAGGACGCAGGTTGCATGGCTCCCAGAGTTCCTGGCCAGGGCCGGCAGAGGCCCAATGGGAGCGGGGCATGGGGTGCAGTGCTGTGCGATTTCCGGCTGCGTCCCTGGCTGAGGTGGGCATGTGGAGGCCCGGCAAGCTTGGAGTGCTGGGCCGTGCAGTTTCCAGTGAAGTCCCTGGCCGGGGCAGGTGTGCTGACGCCAGGCAGGCACGGGAACAGGGCTGCGTGATTGCTGGTGGAGTCCCTGGCCAGGGTGGGTGCAGGTTGCTGGGCTGTGCAGCTTCCAGTGAGTCCCTGGCTGAGGTGGGTGCAGGTCCCTAGGCCACGCTGTTGCCAGTGAGTCCCTGTTCAGGGTGGGCATGCGGAACCCTGGCAGGTGCGGGGCACAGGGCTGCGTGCTTGCTGGAGGAGTCCCTGGCCGGGGCGGGCGTGTGGAGGCCCAGCGGGCCTGGGGCATTGGGCCTCCATTGCCGTTGGAGTCCCTGGTTGGGGGTGGCTCATGGCGGCCCCCAGAGTCTCTTCCTTGGGGGGCTCTTGGTCTGCCAGACAGGGAGTGGGGGCACTGCTCAGGAACTTCCTCCCTCAGTCTCAGCAGGGGTTAGGCTTCTGGTTCATCCAGTAAGGGGGAAAGGGTGTATTGGAAGTTCAGAATGGCAGGGAAGGCTTTAGTTCAATTTTTCTGCCTAGCAAGAAAGTGTTCAGAGTCACAGCAGGGTCCCTCTGAGGAAGTAGTCCCCAGCACTCACCTGCGGGGTGAGATAAGAGGTCCACAGTTCACCACTTGTCTGTAGAAAACCCACAGGAGCAAATGAAGAGAAAGAAGAAAGGAGACAGGAAAAAAAAAAAAAAAAAACCCACAGCTTTCTTGGGGGAGGGGACAGACACTTTTCCTTCAGATGAATTTTGTACCTGAAGCTTGCTGTCTTAGGTTCACAGCTTGCCTTAGCAGAGGTGACCTTCAGTTATCATTTGTCTCTCAGTTGGGCTCCCAGTCTTCAGCTAAATTGGGCTGTTTCTGTACGTTATTGTTCCTTTTGGACAGGAGCCTCTTTCGGAAGCTGCGTTCAGTCGGCCATCTTGCTCCTCCCCTGTTGTTCCAGGAGAGCTGAGCTAAGTGTCTATCCCATCCACCATCATGCTCCGCCTCTCCAGATAAGTTACTTTTAATAGAACATCTGGGTTCATAGTACCAGCCCTGCCTGTTATCTGCTGGATGACTTTAGGTAAATTGTGTAATATTTCTGAGCTGCAGTTGCCCCCTTTATAAGAAGGGAAATCCTTACCCACCTGGCTTCTCATGAAAAAGTAACTATAAATGCCCTACAATGCCAGCATATCACAGAGGATTCCTTATGAATTAGTACTAGCAGTAAAATAGCAGAGATGTTAACAAATATTTCTCTTTCTCATACCACTTTTGTAATATAATTGCATTTGATGTTTTATACCTATATTTTGGTTAAATTGAACATCTAGAGTTCTTAGTCCCAGGGTCTAGCATAGTACCTGGCATATAGTTGGAATTATGCACATATTGTTGAACAAATTTTAAGGAAAACGAATGGCAATGTAAAAGAGGGGTTACTGGCTGCTGGAAGAAAAGTATCTATATGTCTATATCTATAAAATTAAAATATATATCTCATTGTGATAAATATTTTATAAGAAATAATAGCATATTATTATGTAAATTAATAATACTTAATAAATCTAGAAAAGCTTTTCAAAGAACTCAACATTTGAGCTGCGTTTTGAAATATAAGGTGAATTTGATCACAAAGGAAAGGAAGAAATAACCTTTAAGTAAAATAAAACAGCACAGCCCAAATATAATCAAGTCTAGGAGTGTACGGGGACCCCAAAAAGCCAGATGTAGCTGAAGAGGTGAAGAAAAAGGTAGGAGAAGTGACTGTAAAGAAAGATTGGGACCTAACTATAATGGACTTTAAAAGCTAAGTTATGGAACTTGGACTTGAATCTGGAGGTCAGTGGTTGCAAATTGGCAGCCCACAAACTGATTCTTGTCAACAGACATGTTTTGTTTGGCCTGCAGAAGATTGGTTTGCATGATGTGTTTAAAACATTTGAATTACTAGCCAACATTAAAAAAAAAGTCAGGAGATGTCACATTAAAACCTGGAATCCTGGTGATCTTAAAAATAATTGAGTATCTGGAACATTGAACCCATGCTCCTGCTTAGTTGGAGCTGAATAGTGGCTGCCCACTTTACATGGGGCATCTGCTCTCTACTTAGTCAAAGCCTCAACCACATCCCTTTTGGTCTCTCTAATACCAATGTCTCCAAGGGTTTTTCATACATTTTTATTACTTTGTTTGAGATTCCTGGTGCAGGTAATTAAAGACTACAGAGCAGAGAAGAGATATTAGCAGAGTTTTTTTTTTCTTTTTCAGAGTTTTTTTATAGGTCATTAAATGTGAAATGTTCAATTTTGATCAAAATTTGATTATATCTCAAGTAAGAAGCAGCACAATTAATCAAAGTATGTACCTAAGCTATCAACATAGTTTTAATATCTTAACAGTAGCAGCTTGTTTATGCTAGCATGAAGAAGCCTGGAAAGAGAGTTGCAATGAAATCATAAAATGCATTCTCCACAGCTTGTTAAGAATGTAATATTTTTCCTTGCAAGAGGTGGTCCAAAGCTTGAAAGAAGTCAGTTGGTGCAAGATCTGGTAAATAGAGTAGATGACATAGAGTTTTCACATCCAGCTTTTGTAATCTGAGCAGCACTATTAGTGGTACATGTGATCGAGCATTTCTTACAGAATTGGCCTGTCTCTATTTACCAATCTCTGCTGCTTAATCACAAGTATCCTCATCATTTCATCCAAGTGGTTGCAGTAGACATCTGCTGTAATTGAACTGGGACCAGGTTTCATGAATCTGTAGTGGGTAATACCAGTGCTGGACCACCTAACAGATAACCATTAGATTTTTTTTTTTTTGAAGAATATTCAGTTTGGACTATTTTTGGCACTTCATCTTTATCAAACCACTGTGCTGAAAGCTTACAACTGTCAAAAAGAATCCAGTTTCATCACATATAGCAATACCATGTATAAATGTTTCATCCTTCTTTATCGCATGACCATGAAGACAGACAAGTTTCAAGACAATTTCTCCTCTCATTTAATTAAAATGGAATTAATTCATGTGGAACCGATCTATCCAGGTTCTTTACCTTGCCAATTTGATTAAAATGGTCCAATAGTGTTAAAATAGTAACATCAAACCTGCTGCTAATTCACATGTAGGTTGGGATGGATTCACTTCCACTGCAGCTTTCAGCTCATTGTTAAACACCTTGATCTTAGGTTTCCCATGTGGTTCATTCTCAAGACTAAAATCACTGTAATGAAACTTTTCAAACCATCAATATACTGTGAGTTCATTAGCTACATTCTTCCCAGAAACTTTGTTGATATTTTGAGCTGTCTTCTCTGCATTGGTTCCATGAAGGAGTTCATATTTGAAAATAACATAAAGTTTTGACTTATCTGTGGTGCGCAAAAAATTTATCTAAAAAATTTGGAAGTTAATCACAAGGCAAAACATGCATAATAAAGAATGAGTATGTATCTTCAAAATAAAACAAAGAGCTGTTAAAGTGAATTGTCAGAGATGTCAAACTTAGAAATAAAGTGAATCAAACATTTCATACTTAATAACTCAATAGAAAGTATATTCTGATTCTCATTCTGTTGAATATAAACTGGAAGAAGGCAACCAGGGTAGAAATTAAAGGTAGATCTGTGGGAAAGGATAAGATAAGATAAAGGCTCCAAAATTGAGGGGAGCCTCACAGGAAGAACATATGAGATAAGAAAGTAATCTTTTATAACCTTTTGTGTGGAGGAAATGGCAGATGTCCAAATTACCAGAGGGAAGAATTCTTTAGGTTTATTCGTAAGCCTCACTTCTCATCTTCAGTCCAGCTCAAATGTAGTTATTTAAATGGTTCTTTGCTGTCTTTCCTGTACCATGATTGAGCTCCTCAAGGCAGGGTCTACAGTGTTCTATTTATCAGTGAATCTCAAGTGCCTAACACAGAGCCTGATACATAGAAGATGTTTAACAAATATTTGCTCAATGTATGAATGGGGGATTTTTTTTTATTTTGGGGGATTCATTGAGGGTACAAAGGATTAGGTTACGCTGATTACATTTATTAGGTAAAGTCTCTCTTGTAATTGTGTCCAACCCCCAAAAGGTGTGCATGACACCATGAACCCCCTTCCACCTCCCTTCTCCCCTCTTCCTGATACCTCATTCCTCTACCTCCAATCTTGTATTATATCATCTACTGCCTTCATATTAGAATTGAGTACATTGGATTCTTGATTCACCATTCTTGTGATGCTTTACTAAGAAGAATGTGTTCCAACTCAATCCAGGTTAATACAAAAAATCTAAAGTCTCCATCTTTTTTAATGGTTGAATAATATTCCATGGTATACATATACCACAAGAATGGAGGAATTTTATACTTTCCTTGCAAATTGATATAAAGGTTTATTGTATTTCTAACCATGCTGAAACCATAGGAAATTTTACAGATACCAAAACCAAATATCCACTTTGAAGATAGAATTTTGATTCTGTAGAAATAAAATCCAGTCATTTATTCAACAAATATGTATTGGGAAATGGCCATGTGCCATAACAGGCCGAGTCTTAAGGATTCAATGATGATCAAAAACCAATTAAGACTCCTGCCATCAGGAAAATTAAAATCCACTGAAAAAAATAAAACAGGTTGCGAGAAGTCCCCTGAAGGAGAAATATGGGGTACTGTTAAAACATAATAAAATGTGGGTAAGTGGGGGGACTTAAGCTAAACTATCAGGTTGAGAAAGTCTTCTTAGAAGTGTTGATGTGCATAGGGATTAACTACATGAATATGGTGAAGACTGAATCAGGTAAAGGGAGTAGCATACACAAAGGCCAGAAGGACTATAGGTCACTGGAAGAACTGAAAAAAAAAAAGGCCAGTGTGAGTGAAGCTCAGAAGGCTGAAGAAAAAGTGGTATAACATATGCTCAGAGAGGGGGATCTCTCAGGGTGTGGTTAAAAAAATCTAGACTTAGATTTGATCCTGCAATCCCATTACTGAGCATCTATCTTCCCAGAAGAAAATTAATCCTTTACAATAAGGACATTTGCACTAGACTGTTTATCACAGCTCAATTTACAATCACCAAAATATGGAAACAGCCTAAATGCCAACCAACCCAGGAACTGATTAACAAACTGTGGTATATGTATACCATGGAATACTATTCAGCCACTACAAATGATGGAGACGTTACATATTTTGTATTACCCTGGATGGAAGTGGAACACATTATTCTTAGTAAAGCATCACGAGAATGGAGAAGCAAGAATCTCATGTACTCAATTCTGATATGAGGACAATTAATGACCTAGTACACGGTGAGAATAGGGGTTTGGGGAAGGGGAGAGGAGAGAGAGGAAAGGAGGGAGGTGGGTATGGAGCATGATGTGTGATGCACTTTTTGAGGGTGAGACACAATTATTAACAGGACTTTATCTAACAAATGCAGTCAATGTAACCTGGCTCTTTATACACTCAATGAATCCCCAAAAATAAAAAAAAAGGGCTAAAGGATATTGCCCTTTTATTTTTAGTATATTTTTAGTATTAATTATATGGGTATAATAAGGTTGCTGACTTCTTTGGATCCAAATTCATTTTCAGTAAAATAAGACTGTTGAACAATATATACTTTCAGTTTTTGTTCAAGTCTGAATTCTAAAGCATTTTTATAATAGGAAGAAATCACAGAATGCATGCAGACTACAAATAAAAAGAGAAAAAAGTAAATTTTCTAGTCTTTGTGAGTAAAAGTTTTGTTTACAAGTAGACTCTCACTCAGAAGAAAGGAAAACATATCTTTAGATTGACTGTTAAACAACTGCAATGTTATTTATGGGTTCGCTGTATACGGGGAAAAAAAGAGATATTTCAATTTTTTTACCTCATTATTGTAATAGTAACTGATATTATCTTCCAAAAAAAACCTATATTTAAACTAAGAGCGGTGGGAATCCAATGACAGGGGCAATATGACCAGAATCAACTTTATAAAAGAACCCTTTACACAAATATGTTGACAAATACTAATTGTCAAAGATCCAAAGGTGACTAAATGGAGGACAGACAGTCTTTTCAACAAATGGTGCTGGACTTCTTCTTTTTTTTTTTTTTTTTTTGGTTTTTGGCCGGGGCTAGGTTTGAACCCACCACCTCCGGCATATGGGACCGGTGCCCTACTCCTTGAGCCACAGGCACCACCCAAGCTTTTTTTTTTTTTTTTTTTTGCAGTTTTTGGCCAGGGCTGGGTTTGAACCCGCCACCTCTGGCATATGGGGTCAGCGCCCTACCCCTTTGAGCCACAGGCGCCACCCCTGGACTTCTATAAACAAAAATTAACGCAAAATGGATCCTGGGCCTAAATGTAAAACTGAAAACTACACAACTTTTAGAAGAAAATACAGGTGGGAATCTTAGTGATATTGGGTTAAAAAATGATTTCTTAGATCTGATCCCAAATCAAGTGAACAAACTGATAAATTGGATTTCATCAGAATTAAAAATGTTTGTTCTTCAAAAGACGCTGGTCAGACAAAACAATCTAAAGACAGAGAAAATTGTTAAATCACATTTTTGATAAAGTACTCATGTCTAGAATATGGAAATAACCCTAAAACCTTCATAATAAATTACAAAGAGACCAATTATAAATAATATTGGAGCAGAATCTTTAAGTATACAAATGGAAAAAATGTTTTACATCATTATTCACTGGAGAAATGCAAATTAAATGGAAAAGACTTACATCTCTATTTATAATGCTAAATTTTTAAAGATTGACTGTAACAAGTGTTCCTGAGGATGTGGAAGAACTGGCATTCTTCAGTGCTGGTGGAAATATAAAATGGTACAACCACTTGAGAAGACACCCACTGATTCCACTGCTAAGTATTTATGCAAGAGAAATGAAAGCATATATCTTTACAAAACCATTTGTATGAATGTTCATAACAGCTTTATTTGTTATAGCCTCAAACTGGAATGAACCAAATGTCTATCAAAAAGTGAACAGATAAACAAACTGTGGTGCATAGCACGATAGAATACTACTTAGCAATAAAGGAGAATGAATTAGTTATATACATAACAGCTTAGATGGATATTAAGGGATGCTCAGTGAAAGATGCAAGACAAAAAAAATGAGTATGTACTATATGATTACATTAATTCTGGACAATGGAAACCAATCTATATTGACAGAAAGCAGGTCATTGGTTTCCTGAGGGAGAGTATGGGAGAGATGGAGAGAAGTATAAAGTAGCACAAAAGAAACTTTTAGGATGATAACTTCATGAGCGTATATTTACATATATATGTCAAAAATTTGTACAACTTTAAATATATACAATTTAATGTGTATGTCAATTCTACCTTAATAATGTTGCTTTTTTTTTTTTTTTAATCTTTCTAGCTGCACAATGAAGAAATGACTCCAGGAACAACAGGAGGAAGACCAAGAGGGAAAAGATGGTGCCTTGAACTAGTTTGGAAGCAGCAGAAATGAAAAGAAGTAGTCAGGCTTGCGAGACATTTAGGAAATAAAATAAAATAAAATAACTAGACAAATGTTCACCATTTTCCAAAGGTCAGTTCATTCTCGCTTTCCAGATCAAGGAACTAGGGAAGATTTCATTAATAAAGCCCCCTTGAAGTTGCAGAGGAGGCTAATAGCAGAAACACCACTAGTTCTATTGATCAAGAAAAATTGCAAAGGAGAAAAATTGCTAAGGATGAAGAAGAAGGATGCTGATACAAATACCAAATTTATATAATTTTTCAACAGTTGTTTCCTGATTTTCTTAGAAATAAATGGGAGAAAAATAAGATTTGAGAGGGGAATCAGAGTTTAAACTTTCAATGTAGTATATGCCCCTATGTTTACAGTCGTTAACATTTCCTGATAATAATTGTTGATAGCATTATCTTTAAAAATAAAAAAGGAATTGTTCAGATATGTAGAATGCTTTCCTGTTGACGAATTTGTTCTATATATATCATTATTTTTAATTGCTACATCAGCCTTCCGAGAGTATTATTGGTTACAGTTTTCTGGCGAGGAAACTGAAGACAATTCTGGTGTTGTGGAAGCAACATAAACTTTGGATTCCTCAGACTTGGATTTGAATGTCTGTCAAGCTGTCATGTCTTTAAACTTAAGGATAACTTCAGAGCATTATTTCTCACCTTAATTTATTTTAGGACTCTTTGCTTCTCTTCCTCACTTCTGCCTATTTTTCATTCATGGCTACATGCACCCTCTTCACTGTCAGACTACAGACAAATATTAATAGTTCTCCTGGCTTTGAGACCTATGTTCATTCCATTGTACTATCCTGCCATTGAACTCAATTTCCTCTGAGCAATACTGGTTAAAAGTTTTAGTAGGATTGGAAGTTATGATGACTACTCAAATAAGGTATCCAAAGTATCTATGTACTTCATTTACATATTTCTGTTTCCCATTACCTTAGGCTATTGAGAATTAGCCATGCTACAGTTTGACATCTTTAAGAATAAGGCTTCTTCTTTACTATAAAGAATGTTCTTTGTGATTCCTCACCAACAAAGGGGATATGGTTGAGTGACAACAAAGTAGGGTTGCAGCCATTAAAACCTCAGGGGATAATTTTTCACCTCCTCAGGTGAAAGAGTACTCCAAGCTTTGTGTTCTGGAAGGCTTATTTACAGTCATTTCCCAAGTTCCCCTCAGATTGATGAGTCTAGCTAAAATAGCAATGGGATGGAAGACTAGTTTAAGTTCTACTAATGTGGAACATAGGACAAATTATGTCCATGCTTCAGCTTGTTCAACTGTAAAATAGACCTGATCATGCCCACTCTTCACTGCCTTTAAATTTGAGTTACCTCCTTTGGTCAAGGTAAGTAAATGCTCATGACATTTAGCTGTGCACAAGATAAAATTGCAATCCCTGTTTTCTCTGTAGAAGACTATTAAAAAGTGGAAAAGGCCTGGTCTACAGTCTTTATACACCTTCTGGGACAGAGACCCTACTCAAATCTACAGGTCTAGGGAATTTAAAAGCTAGGGAGGCTCAGGGCCCTTGCTAACATAAAGGGAACCTTCTTCCTTACAGGTCTCCTCTTCCAGTTCTTCTACTGTTCCATTCATACCTGCCTCTCTGTCTTTACACAGCAGCTATGGGACTTATTCCACAAAAGAGCAGTTGTAGTAACCCACATCACACTCTACTCCTGGCTGTCCATCAAGAAGAGAAAAGAAGCCCTATATAGGTTCTATCCTTGGATAGTTCCAGTTGCAAAGTTAAAAATATGTAAAGGCAACTTGGAAAACCAAGGATCTGTATACAAAACAAATGTTGGCAAAACCCTGGACAAAATCTAAGTCTATGTGTGCATGGCAAGTATTTAGAGCAGGCATCCTCAAACTTTTTAAACAGGGGGCCAATTCACTGTCTCTCAGACTGTTGGAGGGCCGGACTATAGTTTAAAAAAAAAAAAAAACTATGAACAAATTCCTATGCACACTGCACATATCTTATTTTGAAGTAAAAAACAAGACAGGAACAAATACAATTCATACCGCTTCATGTGGCCTGCGGGCCGCAGTTTGAGGACGTCTAATTTAGAGTGTTTGTGTGTTTGCCTTTTTGTCTGGGTGATTTTACCTTTGCACAGTCTGTATAGGTGAGAAGTGTGTGGTTAGCAGCAATTCCAGACAGTAAGAAAGGGAGAAAAGAGGGTAGAAATGATCTCTGGTTCCTGGAACCCAGGGTTCCCAGAGCAAATGGCACTGTGCCAGGAGGCCAAATCTAACCCTATGGCGTAATCTAAGGTTTCAGCAAATTGCTGGCTTGGCCATGACTTGCTCTGCAGTTTGTAGGAGACTATCGGGTCTGCGCGTCCCCATCAGTCCTGAAAAGAACCCCTAGCAGCCTTTATGAACAAGTTCTATCACTCCCTTTCTCCCCTGCCACCCCCCCCCCCACCAACACACACCATCTGTTTTTCAGATTGGGTTTCGGAACCAAATTTGGTGAGTGCAGTCCTCCAGGGGAGATCCAGTAGCCCTGTCCCCAAAATAAGCTCTAGGTTAAAGCTTCAGCCCTGGTGCCTAAACGCTAGTTTAGGAAAGCATAGGACAGATATTCAGGGAGCAGGGGTCCCCCAGGGCTAGAGCAAATCTCTCTTGCCCTCACCCACGTTGCACCAGCACTTGTTTCTCCAAAGCCACCAGGCATTAGCTCGTGGCCAGGGGAGGGGAGAAAAGGAAAAGGGAGGGGAGAGAGACAGGAGGTGGGAAGGCACAAAGGCCCGCCCAGCGGGGGCGGGACCAGACTCGCAAACTGTTGCATTTGCTCTGCACGTTCCAGCGCCCCCTTAGAGATCCCAGGGAGCCAGCTTGCTGTGAGAGCAGGAGGGTCCGAGCAAGCCTGGAGGCTGAGGTAGCGACAGAGTGAAAACGACCAAGCTAGCTGCTCCAGTGCCTTACAGGAGGCTAAGGGACTCACCACGTCAGCCCCAGCCTGGCTCCGGCTACAACCGACGCCTTTTGCAGCACTGCAGCTTCGAAGCCGCCGCCCTGGAGCTGCCCTTCTCTCTTTGGTGAAGTTTTTAAAAGCTGCTAGAGACTCGGAGGAAGCGAGGAAAGTGCCCGGTAGGACTGACGGCTGCCTTTGTCCTCCCCCCCCCCCACTACCTCCTGATCTCCTCTCTCGCAGCTGCCTCTGCCTGCTACTCTCTGCCAGCACCCTCCACAACCGCCCCCCCTCCCCCGTCTGTCCAGCGCTGCCAGCCGGAGTTTGCAGAGAGGTAACTCCCTTTAGCTGCGACCGGGCGAGCTAGCTGCACTTTGCAAAGAAGGCTGCTGGGAGCGGGGCAACTGGGGAAAGACTTCCAAACGGCAGCCCAACCTGGCTGATTAGGCTGCTCACGGGAACAGTCCCCTGATCCCCCTACTCCCTCTTCACCTCCTCCTGTCCCCCAACCCCACCCCAGCTACCTCGAGTGCGGGAAACAGAGATCAAAAGATGAAAAGGCAGTTGGGGCTTTAGTAAAAACAAAACAAACCAAAACCAAACTAAAACAAAACAACAAAAAACACCAAATCAATAAGAAAATAACTCAGTTATTATTTGCACCTGCTTCAGTGGGGGTGACTAGGGGAGGCAGAAGATTTTGCTTTGTTTTTTCTTTCAAGATTTGAGCATCGTTTGAATCTACCCTTAAAGGGACCGACTGTGAGCCTAGCAGGACAGATCTTATCCACCGTGTGTCTTCCTCTGCAGGAGACTCTGAGTCTGTCAGAGTGTTTTTGGCGTGGTTGCTTCTGCAAGTTTCCTTCCCTGGAGCTTCGCTCAGCTAGCTGCACAGACTACGGCATCATCACTGCCTGTTGAACTCTTCTGAGCAAGAAAAGGGAGCGGTGGAGTAGGGAATTAGGTAGAAGATTCAGCCAGGTTCAAGGATGGAGGTACAGTTGGGGCTGGGGAGGGTCTACCCCCGGCCACCGTCCAAGACCTATCGAGGAGCTTTCCAGAACCTGTTCCAGAGTGTGCGCGAAGTGATCCAGAACCCGGGCCCCAGGCACCCTGAGGCGGTGAGCGCGGCACCTCCTGGCGCCGGTTTGCAGCAGCAGCAGCAGCAGCAGCAGCAGCAGCAGCAGCAGCAGCAGCCGCCGCCGCAGCCGCCGCCTCCCCAGGAGACCAGCCCCCGGCAGCAGGAGCAGCAGCAGGAGCAGCAGCACGGCGAGGATGGCTCTCCCCAAGCCCAGAGCAGAAATCGCACAGGCTATCTGGCCCTGGACGGGGAACGGCAGCCTTCACAACAGCAGTCAGCTCCTGATTGCCACCCTGACAGCGGCTGTGTCCCAGAGCCTGGAGCTGCCACGGCGGCTAGCAAGGGGCTGCCACAGCAACCGCCAGCACCTCCGGAGGACGATGACTCAGCTGCCCCATCCACGTCTTTGCTGGGCCCCACTTTCCCAGGCTTAAGCAGCTGCTCTGCGGACCTTAAAGACATCCTGAGCGAGGCCAGCACCATGCAACTCCTTCAGCAACAGCAGCAGGAGGCGGTATCCGAAGGCAGGAGCAGCGGAAGAGCGAGGGAGGCCGCTGGGGCTTCCATCTCCTCCAAAGACAGTTACCTAGTGGGTACTTCGACCATATCTGACAGCGCCAAGGAGTTGTGTAAGGCCGTGTCGGTGTCCATGGGCTTGGGCGTGGAGGCATTGGAGCATCTGAGTCCTGGGGAACAGCTTCGGGGAGATTGCATGTATGCCCCGCTCTTGGGAGGTCCACCCGCTGTGCGTCCCACTCCCTGTGCTCCACTGGCCGAATGCAAAGGTTCTTTGCTGGACGACACTGCAGACAAGGGCACAGAAGAGACTGCTGAATATACCCCTTTCAAGGGAAGTTACACCAAAGGAATAGAAGTAGAGAGCCTGGGCTGCTCTGGCAGCAGCGAAGCGGGGAGCTCCGGAGCACTTGAGCTGCCTTCCACTCTGTCTCTCTACAAGTCTGGAGCACTAGACGAGGCCGCAGCTTACCAGAATCGAGACTACTACAACTTTCCACTGACCCTGGCCGGGCCACCGCCCCCTCCACTTCCCCCCCATCCCCACGCTCGCATCAAGCTGGAGAACCCACTGGACTATGGCAGCTCCTGGGCGGCCGCGCAGTGCCGTTTTGGGGACCTGGCGAGCCTGCACAGCGGGGTCCCAGCGGGACAGGGCTCCGGATCGCCCTCGGCTTCAGCAGCTTCTTCTTGGCACACTCTGTTCACAGCGGAGGAAGGCCAGTTGTATGGGCCATGTGGTGGGGGCGGCGGCAGCGGGGGCAGTGCAGGCGAGACAGGGTCCATAGCTCCCTATGGCTACACTAGGCCGTCTCAGGGGCTGGCTGGCCAAGAAGGCGACTTCCCCGCACCCGATGTATGGTACCCCGGCAGCGTGATGAGAGGAGTGCCCTATCCCAGCCCCAGCTGTGTCAAAAGTGAGATGGGTCCCTGGATGGAGAGCTATTCTGGACCTTATGGGGACATGCGGTAAGTTTCTCCTCTCACAAATGTCGCTTTTTTTGGCCAAAGGCACAGAGTCGCTCTGCGTTCTGGGGTATCTAGGCTCTCCTCCCGGGAACTCAGATATCTTTGGGATAGCTCAGTAAGATTCAATAGGAGGGGCTACTTTAAATCTAAAGTTCTCCCAGGAACTCCTGCCTACCAAAGATTCAAGGTGAGCACCTCGAATCTCTGCTGTACGCCCTGGGTGCTGATCTGTGTGCCTCCAGATCCCTCAGGAATTTCCCTAACTGCTCCAAATCCTTGCTACCTCCTGGGACTCCAGGTCTCACAGGTTGCAAACTTAAATCCTGTTGTATGGGCCATCTTGGGAAATAAAACCCTTAATCCCTTTTCCTCCCTTCCCCAAAGTCTGAGAACCTGAATCAGAAATTTGCTCAACTTCTCCTCTTCCAGTCTGTTAGGATTTGCCTTCCAGTCCTTGTTAGGTCTCAGCAGATTAAAGGTAGAAAGAGTGGTACACGAATTTCTCAGCCCGCTTCCTCCAAAGAAATAGAGTGAAATTCCCCCCTTGCAGAAAGAAACTGGTCTCTGGGTGCTGGGGGCCCCTGTGAAAGGGTGAATTTTCTTCCCTGGAAGCAGCTGGGGACTTATTCCAGAGGTTAGTGGAGAGAACCTAACTAGGCTTTAGAGTAAGCAGAGGAGCAATTTTCTTGGGAAAGACTGGGCAAGATTTGCCCTCACATGTTTCTCAGCGTTGGCTACCTTAGAAGTAGTTGCTTGGGTCCAGATTCTCTTGTAAAGTGTTTATTTTTTCTGTGGATTATAACAGATACACAGCCTCCATTTCATGTTTACATAAGATCTGTAAAGAGAAGAATGGTCTTTTAGCCAACAATTTAATTATACTTGTGTCTGAATTACAAGAGAGTTGGAAAAAAAATTATAAAGCATTTTCTACTACTCCAGTATGCTCTGAAATATACCTTGGGAGAAAGGAATGGGGTTCTTCATTACATTTCTTCATTTGAAAGATATACTTGCGTTTTAAAACATGCTGTTGGCTCTAACAGATTGGTTAAGAATTGCTAGGGATCTATGAGCTACAATCTTACCCCAAAGTTTGGAATTATGAGGCAAAAACTGGCAAACAATTTCATCTTATTAAAAATTCTTCCTCAATGCGGTTGTTGAACTTCCTGGAAACCATGCTGAAGATTTTTTATTTTTATTTATTTATTTATTTATTTGGCCAGCAAATTAAGATATTGGTTTATCTAGTGAAGGAAAATGATTTGGTCTGGGGAATTAATTCCTCAGGTCAGTTGGTGGCTAATATCTCAGTGAATTTGCATCTTATTCTGTGTTTCTATAGCTATTTTCTTTTGTCTGTGACTTTCCCAAAATTTCTTTGTTTGTCTTAACATCTTTATTGACTTAAACCCAATGATTTGCTTTCTCTCACTGATACTTTCGTTCTTGGAAGGTTGATAGCATCATATCCATAAATAAGGAAAGAAAAAAAAATATCTTTTTCTGGGCTGTTGAAAGTTTCTTACAAGGTTTTACATTCTATTAGGTCTTTAATATTTGATTTATGGGATTTTCAAAAGGTTCAACTGATATTGTTAAGTCTTTTTCACTTAATTTAGTATTTATTTTTGTAATCAGCTTATACCACGGGATAAAAAATCTTAATTTTCTGAGAACAGACTTACTTGGTAGGACTAATTTTTTTTTTTGTAGGCCTGTCACTAAAGAGCGAAGCTCTTCTATTATAAACTTTTGTGGGGGGAAGGAGGAATGTCTTAGGTGCTTCTACCACGATGCTGAACTCAGTCCCAGTCTCTGGAACCTTCCATCTTAGGCATGTCTCTCCCCCAACTTACTTAACACAGAGGAAACAAAGGGTTCCACATACTTGTTAAAGGATATGTCTTCAGAGACAAAACTAAAATTCTCAGGGAGTGGCCATAAAGAGCAAAAACTTCTTCCTGTCAGGTAGACAGCCAGCTTAGTGATTTTATTCCAGGTCTTAATGGAAAAAAAAAAAACAAAAAAAAAAACCTTCTGTATTAGGAAGACTATATTACTTTGATGCCTCTTTGACACTCTGCTTAAATTAATGACATCAACTAGTGAGAATTTAGCAGGACCCAGAGAAAGGCCAATATTATTTAATCTTCCCTGGTTTATAATTGCTTCACAGGTTGTGAGGAGTCTAGTGAAAGAGAAAACTGGTGTTCCTATCTCTTGGACTGACAAAGACTTTCCATTTCCAGGATATGGAAAATCCTTGAGTCAGTTTATTACAAATGAATCAATCTTCAGACTGCAACCCATTTCAATCTAAAAGTTGACATTTTTTCTTGTTTTCTCTTTCTTTCCCTGGTGGGCACAGTTTGGTGACAGGCAAGATATTTTTAAAACTTTGAATTAAAAAATCTCAAAATTCTAGAGGCTTCCAATAACCTGTTTAGTCCCTCCCTTTTCCAACTGTGTATATGTTTATGCACATTAGTTGTGTGGATAGATTTTTTTTTAACTTTAGTATCTGCAGCACTAGCTCTGTGTTCTTATACATTTACAATGTTTCTGTCCTCCATGGGACAGAGGCAAAACGTGGTCTTATTTTTTTTAACTTAATTTAGTGTTTGGTTTAAACAGAAGGAATAATAAAAAGTGATGGGACTTGTCTTCAACCATGATGATATTTTATTGAGCTCTCTCTCCCCAAGATCAAGCAAGACAACTTTATTAATTGACTGCTGTCCCACTTGACAGAATTAAAGCCCCTTATTTTTCATGAAGCAGCACAATAATATGGTAAACGTTTGTTTTGGGGAGCTGTATCCTAAGGGAGCCGTGCAGGAATTACAATTGTAGTTTAGATAAATTATCCAGATATAAAAACAACATTTTAATTTTAAACTATCCTTGATAGTTTGTTTTGGACTCCATAATAGGTAATATTGTAGTAGTGCTTTGAAATTGGCCAGTCCTGCCGTTCTTAGTTTTTCTTTCAAAATATGGTATTTTATTAATTTCTCTTTCTATCTCTTCCTCAGTTGTCAAGAAACTTTTATGACTATTTTACAAGGAGTAGTTTGTCATGTAAAGCAGAATTTTGCTTGAGGTCTGAGATAGACTGATGCTTTCTCGACATAGGCTTTAAGGTTCTGTATAAGGAGAAAAAGCATCCTTTCTCCATGATCAGCAAATAGCTGGTGAGGTCTCTCTGGGTCCCAATAGTCATAACTTGAGGACAAATAGCCACACTAAAATGCACCTCATTTGGAAGTATATACAGGATGTAGCGCTCTTGTTTAGCTCAGCTCAGCCAAAGGTTAACATTGGTGAGAGAGATTTTCGAAGACGTTTGCAACCTTCTAATTGCAGGGTCACTTTGGAGTGCTTTCTTGTTAGTGTTAATTTTACCTCATCGACTTTCCATTTTTTGAGCTGTAAACTTTGAAATAATTTATTGGATTTTCTGGCACATTTAGTTTCTTTGTTAAGTGTTTTTCATCTCCATAATAATTATTTCATCTGTTCATATATAGCATTTAAAACGAATGATTCTTTGGTCTCCTGACTCATACATGTAATATAGCTGCTCTTGGTGGGATTTGTGACCTGCAGTTAAGAACATGGATAATTATATTATTTTTTAATGGTAGTATCAAGACCACCAGTTTCATTTGGAACCCTGTACAAGCAGGGAGCAGAAGGTGGGCTGGGTGCAGCAAAATGAAGGGCTTATTTTATAGCCAAATCTGAAATCATAATTATGAAAAATAAAAAGCAAACAACAAAATCAAATGTTTTGAAGTTGGAGAGTGAAAAGGAAATCTCTCCCCACCCCCTACCTCCACCATTTTCTCTTTGTCTGCAGCTTCCTTGCGTGCTGCCTATCCCTGATTTTCTTTTATTCCACTCCTTTCATGCTTTTGATGTTGAAATATAGACTCTTTCTACTTCTTAGGATATTTTTCTCATTACAACCATGGCATGTTCCTAAAGAATTTCTTTTTTTAATAAAAACTGCCTGGAGAATAACTGTTCAGATCAACCCCAGCACCTCTCTCTTAAGACTAGATGACATGAGGAGATTGCAAAATCAATAGATAATGTTTTTAAATTAGGGTTACAGACTTATTCAACAGTTGCTGAGGGAGCTAAACTAGATAGCTTGAGGTCTTGGCAATTTAAAGAAATATTTTGCCAGCTTCTGTCTTGTCTTCTCTCTTTATCTCTGTCTCTTTCCTTCTGGTGATGTTGAACCTTCTCTCAGAGCCTGAAAATAACTGAACCCTCTCCTTTCCCAGATAGCTCTGTCTAGGTCAGACATCAACAGCGTTATCACAAGCAGTACCTAATCTGCTTGGGAGGGTACTCACTGGGAGTGTCCAGCTCAGCTAATCTGCTTACACTACATGAAAATTAATCACTTGAAAACAAAGATGTTTAAGAAAGTATTCTACCTTACACTTCCCCCAGATAGCATTTTATCAAGTTCTGGGATGTTAAATTCAGAGTAAGTTATCCTTATCTTAAACACAGCCAACTTTTGTATAAATTGCTTGTGAAGTTCTGTATAGTTACCAGCATTGGTTGTCTTCAGACATATGGAAGAGAATTATAAAATCTCATATTTATATAGAACTCTTTCCACAGAAAATAAGACCCAGTATTTTTCAGCTTAATTACTGCACTTACATAAGTTTGAGTAGACCAAGGGGGTGCTTAGTGATCACCCCTTTGCTAGTTCAGGGAGTAGAAATAGTTGCATTTTCTATTTTGTTTACCCTGTGGGGAAACCTCCCTACAGCAGTACTTCTTAGCTTTTTCTTTTTGAAGCTTCTTATCAGACAGATAATGCTTTAGATTGTTGCTTAGTAAGGGCTACTCTCTGTGGCTGCTACATAGAGATGATAGTCCACAAATTATTGCTTGCATACTCATGAGCGGTGCCACCCCTCCCTTCCACTAGTGTTAAGGGTGGTACATTGAAATAAATTTATAGCATTAACAATTAACATTCTGGTCAGTTGAGAATGTTGTCAAATTAGAGTACTTAGTATCTAAGTTTTATTTTTTAATAATGGTTTTATTGAGACATAATTCACAATCCATGTAAGTCAACCATTTAAAGTCCAGCGGGTTTTAGTGTATTTGGAGTTGTGCACCCCTTACCACAATCAATTCTTGAACATTTTGATCACCACCAAATGAAACTCTGCAACACTTAGCAAGTCACCTCCCAACACTCCCTCAATCCTGAGGAACCACTAATCTACTTTCTATTTCTATAGATTTGCTCATTCTGACTTTTTTTTTAATAAATAGAATCATGCACTATGTAGTCTTTTGTGACTAGCACGTTTCACATAGAGTAATCTTTTCAAGGCTCATCCGTGTTGAGACACATTATCAATACTTCATTATTTTAGACATTAGCTGAATAATGTTCAATTATATGGATATACTACATTTTATCTATCCATTAATCAGTTTATGGAAATTAGTGTTGAGTTGTTTCCACCTTTTGGCTATTATGACTAACACTACTGTGGACATTCGTATACTGTTTTTTTGTGGACATATTTTCAGTTATTTTGAGTATGTACCTAGTAGTGAAATTTATGGGTTATATGGTACTTATGTGTTTAAACTCTTGAGGAACTCCCAAACTGTTTTCAAAAATGGCTGCATCATTTTATAATCCCACTAGTGATGGGATTATTACATCCTTGCCAACATTTACTATTATCTGTCTTTTTGATTATACCTATCCTACTGGGTGTGATGTGTTATCTCATTGTGATTTTGATTTTGATTTCCTGAATGACTAATAATGTTCAGCCTCTTTTCATATGCTTATAGGCTGTTTGTTTATCTTATTTTCTTATTTTTTGAGAAACATCCATTCAGATTTTTTGCTCATTTTTAGGTTGGGTTATTTGCCACATTCAGTGGGTCGTTTTTCACTTTTTTCCACTTTCTCGATGGTATCCAATGAAGCACAAAAGTTTTTAAGTTTGATAAAAGCCAATTTATCTTTGTTAGCTTATGATTTTATGTCCTATCTAAGAAGGCTTTGCCTAATACAAGGTCACAAAGCTGTACACCTATGTTTCCTTCTAAGAGTTTAATAGTTTTAAAGCTGTTTACATTTAGGTCTTTGATCAAATTGACATAATGTTTACAAATGATATGAAGTAAGGGCTCACCTTCATTCTTTTTCCTGTAGATGTTCAGTCACCACAGCATCATTTGTTGAATCTTTACCCATTTCACTGTCTCTGTACTGTTTGTGTAAAATCAGTTTACCATAAATGTGAGGGTTTATTTCGAGGGTCTCAGCCAATTTCCATTGATTCATATGACTGTCCTTATGCCAGCACCACACTGTCTCGATTTACTGTAGGTTTTCAATAAGCTTTTAAATGAAGAAGTGTGAATTCTTCTTTTTCAAGGTTGTTTGGCTATTGTGATTCCCTTAAGTTTTCATATGAATTGGGATCTGCTTGCCAATTTCTAAAACAAGCCAACTTGGATTCTAATAGGGACTGCGTTGAATCTATATTTGGGGCTATTGCCATCTTAATAATGTTAAGCTTTCTGATTTATGAATATAGGATGTCTTTATATTTATTTGATCTTCTTTACTTTTTTCAAAAATGTTTTGCAGTTTTCAGAACATAAGCCTGGAACTTCTTTTGTTAGATTTATTCCTAAGTATTTTATTTTTTGATACTATTATAAATAGAATTTTCTTGATTTTCATTTTAGATTGTTCATTGCTAGTCTATGGAAATATAGTTGATTTTTGTATATTGATCTTGTATCCAGCAACTTTGCTGAAAATACCTGAGTTTGGACTATTTCTGGAATTTAAGGGCCAGAGGGTTTCTGTTGTTTCCATGAAAGTTAAAGCATACTTCATTTCATCCTGTATAAAGGCTGCATAGGCACATTGTTCTCAGTTTCACTTAGCTGTGAATTAGAACTAGTGATGCCATCTCCTTCCTAGATGAACAGGAGAATTTTCTAAATTTTCATCTCATTAGAAAATAGCAGAAAAGAGGCCTAATAAGATTTACACAGTTAACTTTTTTGTTTTTTTTTTTTAGAATTTGGATTCGGGAGCCATTAGCAAGGGGGTAAGGAATAATAATCACTTCAATAGAAAACTAACATGAAGTGGTAGCAAACATAAAGTAGTCCACAGAAATCAATAGCTATCTTTGCCTCATATTTAGGTTTGTGAAGGCAGCAGAAGTCATAATTTTGTGCTTTTGTATGTTGTCCTTTGGATAAAGTAAATGCCAACAATACTCTTTCTGGTGTGTATTTCTAGATGGGGAAATGGTCCATTTACTCGGATGTAATTTAAATTTCTTTTTAGGGATGTAATCCATAGCGAGGAAGCAAAGATAAAATTCACCTACACAGAGACTGAACTTTGGGTTTATTAGACCTCTAGGATAAGGGTCATAGCTAATCAGCTGTAGTTACAGTGTCTTGAAAATGATAGGTGAACTTCAGGCCACCTGGCAAAAAGGTCTTATTGTAATCTAATAGCTGGCTTCAAAGATTACCCTAATAAAGGAATTTTTTCAGAAATAATCTATCAATTGAACACTCTTCATGAAGCACCTGCTATGTGCCCTGCATGTCCTAGGAGGAGATCAGGGAAAATGAGGCATAATTCAGAGAGAATATTCTTCTTTCAAGGAGCTTATAGCCATATAGCCACTTAAAAAAACCCAAAACATATAACTCGGGAGGCTGAGGCAGAAGGATCGCTTGAGCCCAGGAGTTTTGAGATTGCTATGAGCTAGGCTGATGCCATGGCACTCTAGCCTGGGTAACAGAGTGAGACTGTGTCTTAAAAACAAACAAACAAACAAACAAACAAACAAAACCCATAAAGGCAAAGGCAGCACCACACCACAATACCATGATGCCACTATGATAACATGTTGGATTGTGTGGTATGAATTTTTTAAATGTAAGCATTCCAAAAGGAAATGGATAAGTATAGGATGAAGTGGTCATCAATATTACCTGTGTCTGCCTCTGATCTTTTATGGAAGCATAACTGATGTATATTTAAAAAAATAGGAGGTAGTACCTCTGGAAAGATAATAAAGAGTGAACTAGAGCAAGGAGTTGAAATCTACTTCTCATTATTCAATAGTGCCATCCTACTCAAGTTAGTTACAAGTTTTTTCCTTAGTTTCTTTAGCTCTGGCATTGCACTTGGTGGGGACATGTTTTTGATGTCTTTGAGTTGACAAGTCTGCAGTAATATGACTAATGAATTAAAATTGAGGGTGATTAATGGGTGTTAGTTTGGTGTAAGAGCCAGCAAAAATGCCAAGAGTTGTAGTCAGATCAAGAAATATCCTTCCGTTTCCAAAGTTCCCATTAATTATAGTAGCTTGCTTTTAGGTTCTATGTAGGTGGGTTTCAGAGTATGGATTGATGGAAGAATTGATAAGCATAAATCAAAAACTCAGGAGAAAGGGGCCACATGACATTCTTACAAGGGCTTTGATGAATTAGATTATGTAGCTTTCTGAAATGGCCTACCTGTTCATCACGGCCTCTGTTTTCTGCAGGTTGAGTAGGTTCCTTGCTTATGAAAGTGTAGTCCCACTATCTTGGTCACTAGGCATCTTTGAGAGTCCTGTGGCAGATTTTCTTTAAGAGTGGTATGAACCTCCTTCTGTGGTTTTAATACACAGCCAAGGCCCTGTCACAGGATAATTTGAACCATAACTGCCTAGCACCAAGATGGTAAATAAGCTACTATAGTATTTAGTATTTCTGTTCTTTCTCGAAGTGCCAAACACCGTTAGTGCCAAATATTTTGACTTAATGACACTTTTTTTACATGTAGAACAGTCAACAGTGACATTGGGTATATTTAAATAGCATTGTACAATTTATCAAGTGATTTCATATTCAATTATTACCTTTCATTCTCATTTCCACCCTGTACAAGCAGTGATGGTTTAGAGTATTACAATGCTGCTCACATTATTATAGTATTTTACCCATTATAACCATTATGCTCAGAGAGGTTAGGTAACATGCCTGCAGTCAACAATGTCATAGTGATAGAACTAGAATTTTAGTTCTAGTCTTTTTTCTCCTGATAATGTGTTTCTGCTTTTATCCCACAGCTCTTTTTACCTCATAGAGAGGCAAAAGAACCACACTGGTATCAATAACAGAAATTCGGAAAACTGTTAAGGCTTCTATGTCTCTTATTTACTCATAAGACTAATGGATTGGATTTTATGGTTCTGGGTGTCAATAAACTTGCCATTCTATTGTACAGACTTTATTTATTGAACAAACACTTATTGAACATCTACGACACTATACTAGCCACTAATGATGTAGCAATTAACAAGACAGACAAAAATCACTCTTGGGAGCTGACATCTAGTGAAAGAAGACATATAGAATGTATCAGAGGGTAAAAAGTGTCATAGACAATAGCAGAATGTGAGGGACAGAAGTTGATTGTAAAAGGGAATATTTTATATTTGTTGGTCAGGGAAGGCCTTAGTGAGAAGGTGACATTTGACCAGTGACTAAAGGAAATGAAGAAGTGAGCCATATGGATGTCTGGAGTGTAATATTACAGACACAGGAAACCACAGTCACAAAAGGCCTGAAGCAGGAGCACACTTGGTGTGATGATGGACACAATGTGAACCATATGTCTGTTCTTTTTTTTTTTTTTTGCAGTTTTTGGCCGGGGCTGGGTTTGAACCCACCGCCTCCAGTATATGGGGCCAGTGCCCTACTCCTTGAATCACAGGTGCCACCTACCATATATCTGTTTTATGTAAGTAGTAATAGGAAATGAGATCTAAGTTAATGAGGGGTATCATAGGACTTTGGGTCTTACTTTGAGATGGAGAAGATTGGAAGATATTGAGCAGAATAACACAATCTGACTTACATTTCAATAGGATCCCTCCTCTTCATAACATCTGTTACTCTTATACTTTTGTTAGTTTACTTACTGTCTGTGTGGAGAAGAAACTGCAGGAGCAAGGGGGAAGCATGGAGGTGAAGTTACTGCAGGGATCCATTTGAGAAATGATATGGCTCAATCTAAGATAGTAGAGGAGATAAGTGGCTAGATTCTGGGTATGTTTTGAAGGTAGACCAACAGCATTTGCTGACAAATTGGACATTCGTGTGAAAAAACAGAGAGGAGACAAGCATGATTGCCAAAGTTTTGGTCTCAGCAACTGGAAAAAAATGGGATTACTATTTACTGAAATGGTGATGTTGTATGTAGAACAGGTGCATGGAGCAGGATAGGACATATAAAGTTTGAGTTATCTGGTAAACATTATGATGGCTCTCAGTTCATTTTAATGCAGTGCCTTCATGATTTTCTGCTTTCCAAGGAGATTAAGAAAAACCTCAAAGATCACCTAAACTGCCTATATGCTTGCTCTCTCTCTATTTTTATTTTATAAAGGTCTACAGAAGGGTCAGAACTTGTCCAAGGTGAAACAATGAGCTGACAGTAGAACTAGGGCACAGACGCAGTTCTCTTGGATTTCAACTCAGTGATTTTTCTCTCAGTGTACTTATGAGGCCTCATCTAGGGGGAGAATGGGGCTTTTCTTCTAGCTCAAACCTTAAACCAGATAATTAAACTAAATAGTGAATCAAAAACTGGAAAATCACACACACTGGCTGCTTCCCTCAATCAAACCTAAATATTATTATGATTTCATTGAATCAGAGACAAAAATAATTTATCCCAAAGGAACATAGTAAGTGGACTTTTAAAAGCTACTGAGCTTTGATCAAAGGTGGAAGCTATGGGAAACCTTAACAGAAATGGTCAGAAATAGGATTTTACTACGATATTACAGTTCATGGAACCTAAAAGATTATCTTGTTCAGCTAGCTAATTTTATGGGTGGGGTGCCTGGGGTACAGAGATGAAAAGTTATTTGGCCAACATTATACAGCAAGCTGGTGTCTAAGCCTAGTCAGAGTCCGTTCTGAGGGTTAGCACTATGTTAGATCCTTGGAAAATTCTATATTGGAAAAGTGATTCCACACTCAGAACAAGCATTATAATAATAGCAATAATTACGTGTTAGCACTTACTGAGTGTTTACTGTGGGCTAAACTGTGACTCTTTGCATGAATTAATTCATTTAATTATCAAATAAAACTTAGGAAGTAGGCCCAGAGAAGTTAAGTAACTTGCCAAATAGTCACCCAGTTAGGAAGTAGCAGAACTTATGTGCACCTCCAGGATGTCTGGCTCCTAGCCACAAGGTTCTTAACACTGTGCAATATTAGCAGCTTCTCATATTTCCCAACCATTCCCCTTTACTGTCATAAAAACTGGAGCCCAAAATTACTTTATTATTCACTTCCCTTACTGTAGTCCACTAATCTTCACCAAATAGCTCAATGTAGAGTGGGGTAGAAGGATGGAAAAAGGTGGTGAGAAGAAGTTCATCATTTATGATAGAGATTTGACAATAAGACTTTAGGAATTATAGAAAAGGGTTTAGAGATCTCAAAGAGGTTGAAAATCTCAAAGCCTGCTACAAACCTGAGCAATTCAATGACTGCTTAAATAGGAGAGCTACCAAGGTAAGAAAAAGAAAACTGTCAACTTTTAGAGTCAGGAACTGTTTTATGTGCTTTAAATGTATTAATTAATTTAATCCTCCAAATAACTCCATGGAGTAGATAGTCTTATTATGTAGCAATTAAGTAACATGCCCAAAGTTATAAAACAAGTAAGTGGAAGAGTCTATATTAGAATCCAGGCAACCCAACTCCATAAGTTATGTTCTTTTCTACTACATTTAGGGGAAAGAGTGCTGCTCATATTACAGAAAGTTTTCAAAATGCCAAAACATTGTGCCTGAACTTCAAACATTGAGCAAATCTTATCCTCAATATACACCAGTTTTTTAAGGGTTTGTAGAAGAAAAGATACTGACCCAAGGTCACATGGTGAGTAAATTAGAAGAACCAGAGCTTGGAGGGAGGGTAATTGGTGGGGCCACACCTACGGTGCATTGTACAAGGGTACAAATTAAATCTACTAAGTGTAGAATATAAATGTCTTAACACAATAACTAAGAAAATGTGGTGAAGGCTATGTAACCAGTTTGATGAAAGTATTTCAAATTGTATATAAAACCAGCACATTCTACCCCATAATTGCATTAATGTACACAGCTATGATTTAATAATATAATAATAATGATAAAAAACCAGAGCTTGAACTTGCAACTGCATTCTATTACTCTGGCTACTTTCTCACACTGACTTGTCTCCCTCCATTCCTTCTTCTGTATTACCTTGCCACCCACCTTTTAGAAAATTATGTATCTTCATCAACAAGATTGGACAAGAATGGGGAGAATGAGCAGAGTCCACTTCTTTCCAGAGATTAGGTAAAAGGAGCAAAATATCAGGAAAAACTGCCAGTATATGCAATTTACACCAAATAAGAAGAGGAACATCCCGGTACTGACTAGATGCAACCTCCATCCCTGTAGGCCCAGATGGGTTGTGCAGGATCCTATAGGAAGTAATAAATGTAGTTGTCAGACAATCTTTGTGTTACTGTGGAAAGGAAGCAGGCTATTGTGTAAGTCTATCTCTCTCCCCATTTTCTATTAAAGAAGGTGCAATATTGCCACTCACATAAGTGATAATTTCTTAAGCATTTGTTTTGAAAATTGGCAGTACATTAGAGAAAGCATTTTTCCAAACTTGTGTTGGGCTACCTCTCTGAAGCATTCATTGTCCAACCTCTGATTGGATAAGGAGATTGTATAAACCAAGAGTAGAAGTTAAGATGGAAACACTTGATGTTTGGTGTTTGGTTGTAGAAAGGATTCCAAAACATGTTTTGGGTATGTTTACACTGCCAACCTTTCTTCCCTTTCATCTTTGTTTAAAAAACAAGGTTATCAAGTGTGTAGTTGGTGGGAGTTTCTAATTGTTCATCTGAGAAATTTGTTTGATCAACCTTTTAAATAAAAAAGGCCATATTAGACAGAGGTATTTCATTCACCAACCATCTAATAATACACCAAAAATCTTAAACATGCTCATATTTTCAGCTGGTGTATTGTTTGCTTTGGACATTTTATGGACTTTGTTGAGGTGCTGGATTGACTCAAACCATTCCAGGACATATGTGGAATTCAATAGTGTGGACTTTACCCTTCTAGGTTCAAAGTTCACCATCAGAAATGACCTCATAGTGTCTGGGAAATGCCAAGGTGAAGACTTAGGGAATTAGAGTGGGAAAAGAATGTGTCCTTTCTCAAAGCCTTCTTAGTCATGCCCTCTGCCCATGTTCAGATCCATATCATCTATTACCTGGATTAATGCAGTGATCTCATGTCCCCTCTCTGCAGCTCTCTCTGATACTATCTAATGCCTATTATGTTCATACACTGGATCTTCCCAAAGTTTATTGCTAATCTAGTCATTATTCCACTTTGAACATCAGTCTATAAGCTCTTTGAGGGTAGAAATTCTGTCTGATATTTCTTCCTGTTCTCAGTGCTTAGCACAGAGGAAGCTTTGCTGAATAGTTATATAATGCATGATTAAATTTACAGCTCCTCCCCACTTGATTAATATGTTAAAGCCCAGATTCTTTATGTCTGGTGTTCAGGTCTATTTATGCTCTGGCTTATTTTTCTAGCCTGAATTCTTATAATTTCCTTATGGCAGTCTTAAAATACAGCCAAATGGATCTAGTCACTGTCACTGTAAACAATCCTCACTCCTTTGTTCTTTGAACATGTTATTTTTTTATTCTCCCTTTGGCCTTGAAAACTATCCCAAGTTCAGTGCTATCCATTCCTCTAAGCTTAGCTCAAATACAGCCTCCTACAAAATGAGTTTTCTCATCCCCTCAACCCAAAGGAGAAGTGATCTCTGTGACATTATATAGTTGAAATAATATTGGTTTCAGTTTCCTCATCTGTAAACCAGAACTAGAAATCTCTAGTTTATAAGATTTTGGGGTGGAGAGAATCAGATGAGATGATGGATATTAGGTGAAAGTCAAGAGTTGCAACTTAATATTTTTTATTTATCTCTTTCTTTCTTCTCCATTGATATGAAACTTAATCCCTTAAATTATAATGATTTGTGTTCATGTCTGATAAATCCTTTTAAACATCTTGTCCTTTAGGGAAATAATCATTTCTTTGATATCTGTAAGGGAAGATGTGAAATAGATTAAGTGTAAATATGATGCCATTTTATATAAGTTTTATATAGGGACTTGATCATCTTTGGATTTTGGTATTTGTGGGAGGTAGGGAGGGCAGGAACCAAGCCTCCATGATACCAAGGGACTATTGTACAGGATTCAGCATAAAGGAGATGATTGTCTAGCTCTGTTAAATTATAGTCATCCCATATTTGCAATGTGGTGTTTAACTCCAGTATTCATGGGACATGTTTTTTTGTAAAGCGTGGAGCTACTGAGATGCTGGGTTAAATATGATTGGGGGGTCAGGGAGCAGTGGCCATAACTATTGTCTCATATACCTGAAGGATTGTAATGGAAGAAAGAAATTCAATGTTTTTCTGTAGTACCCCAAAGGGAAATATCAATAAGGACAGTTGTCAGTTGAGTAAAAAAAAAAAAAAAATATATATATATATATGTACATATATATACATATATATATTTGCTTATATATATTGTACACATATATATACATATATATATATTTATTTTTTTTTTTTACTCAGAATAGTTTCAACCCACAACATCGTGGTCCATATGAGTTTTGTTTGGCCACTATGATGTATGTGTGTGTATTTATTGAATTATTTCCTAATATTTCACTTTACAATTCAGATTTCCAACTTTAGGAATGAAGATGTGGTAATACAGAGTCTTCATTCTCCCATGGCAGTGACCAACTGGAGGTGAAAAACAGCTGCTCCTCTAGGTGGGGCATGCACTTTCCTTTTTGGGCAGGCACCAGCAATATGCTTTATTCATTTAAGTTACCCACTTGACTCTTCTAGGACTTTGAGTTTGCCATCTTGGTCAGGTCAGATTAGTCAAGTCTTGAGAGCTTCCCTACTTCAAGGTCTTTCTCTCCTCATACAAAATGAGCTAAAGATATGTACTAGCAGCCTCATAATCATATCAAACCTGGTTTTCAATTCTGGCACAGTCGTTTACTAACTTTATGACCTTGGGTGAGTAACTTAACCTCTCTAAACCTCAAGAGCTTCCTCATGTGTAGAACACTTTCCTTACAGAATTATTATGAGGATTAAACAAAACAATTAAGATAAAGAGCATGACACTTAGTATGTACTGAAATATTAGTTCCCGTCTTCTTGTTCATCACGCCATATGTGTCTTTTGGCAGGATCACATAAAAATTATATTTACCCTCACTGAAGACATTCAGGAAGAAGCTGGACCCGTTAGGAACCATGTATAAGGCAGAGATTTGAACTCATAGCAAATGATTCAACAATTACTTTATCTAACAATTTAAAAGGCTACACATAATTTAAGAATGCCTAATTGGATGATTTTAGGCATGCCTTACACAGTTAGGGATTTTTAATAAGTAACAGAGGAGATGAAGGGCCTTTGGGAAAGAAGCTGGAGTCAGGGCTCAAGTATAATGTGTTGACTGTCATTCAGGCATAGGCCTTGACATCTGACCGATTTTTATTGAAATCCTGGCCCTTATTCTTATTAGCTATGAATTTTAGGCCATTTCACCTCTCTGAGTTACAGTTTCCTCCTGTATAAAATGAAGATACTAACATTTTCCTTGTGTTTTTGTGGAGATAAGTCAGATAATGAATGCAATGACCATAATGAATATGACCAGAGCCTGGTCCACAGTAAAAATGTGATAAATGGTAGTTCTTCTTCCTCTTCCTCTTCTTCTTCTTCTTATTATTATTATTACTATTATTATTGTTATACCAGTCAAGCAGAATTTGGGAAGATGCTGGACTACAGCTGAAATACAAATACTTTTCCCTAAGTCACTGCTGGCTGAGCCCTCTCTTCCACCAAGCTCTGAATCTCCAAAATGTTTTGGCTGGAATGTATGAGGTCATTGCAGATAACGGGAAGCGTGATTTGCTTTGGTAATACAAGTTATTAAGTTACTTCTTTCAGCCCAGCTGAAATCATTTACTAGTTGATGCACTTCAGAGTGCAAGACTGAGCTGGTCTGAGGAGAGAAGGAGAGTGAGAAGACCCCTTTTCTCAGCCACAGGTCATAGTCCTCCATAGAGAATGGAATGACTCAAAGTAAAGTCTAAACCCTTGGTGATTTGCAGCCCCCTACATTTAAACCAGTCACTCCATTACACACATTCGTCCCTTTCCCCCACAGAATCATTGGGCAAGAATTCCTTTGACTCCTTCCATGGCCTAGAACCATTCCCCTTCTCTTCCTTGAGATCCACACAGCTGGCAAATGGCAGACTGCAGAACAAAAACAAACAGTCTTAGCATGGAGAGTGAGCTTCAGAACAGGGCCAAACTTGCTTGGAAACCTCCTATTAACTTCTTTGTCTTGCAGAAAATTCAGCATTCCTGAGAAAGAACTCAAGAGTTTAAGTAGTTAGTTAAAGGGAGAGGATTATAAAGGGGTGAGGTGTGTGTGGATGTGCATGTGCGTGTCTCTGTGTGTGTGTGTGTATGTGTGTATCTACATACACATTTTAAAACAAGTAAAGTTATACATGTACCAGCATGCATAGAAAAGTATTTTAACATATTCAATCAATAATCTACTGGTATTTTATTTAAGTGTTGACAAATAAACTTTAACGTATTTTTTAACGTATTTTTGTTTAAAAAAAAAAGACCTTCCTGATGACTCTCATACTCCCAAACAGATTAAAACACTTTTTTTTTTTTTTAAACAGCAAGCTGTGTCTCAGAGCAACTTCTTGCCTGTGTATATTTAAAGATCTGCTGAGTCATTTAAGAGCAGGCTGGCAGATTGCAGGAAGCAAGGACTATACCCTAGTCTATGGGGGAGTAAGTTTAGAGGTGAAATCTGTTTGGCTTTCTCCCATGAGGACAAACAAGGTGACACAATCCTATCCTCCACAACTCTAGAGAACATCTATTAAAGCTGCTTATTTATGTCACCTTTGGACTCCTTCTTAGTTTATGAAAGAGTAAGGGTGCGGCGAGAGAAGGAGCAATTGTACCAGTGTGTCTGTGTTGCGGGGAATTGTATTCTCCTGCTGTTGGTAACGGAGAGTAGCATGTCAAGTACAAACTTGATGTGTTCATTTCCCTTTCTTTTTCAGCTTCTGGTCATATGTATTGTTACTATGGCACATACCAGTTGATAGAAAATGATACATGTTTCTTTCTACTTCCTTCTCCCTTGAAGTTCCCAATTTATTAGTGGAGAAATCAGCTGTTAGCAAGTATTCATTGTAGGTACACCCAGGGGTTTCCTTACAGCTAGTTATTTGTCTTCATCCTGTTAACCTGTAGTCCTGACAATCAACTAAACCCAGAGCTTTTCCTTGGGCCTGGCCTCTTTGACCCCTGTTCCACAGACTCCAAGCTCTTTTGTCTTTTGACACAATTTCCCTCTTTTTCTTCCCACTGGTGAGTTCCTTCATTTTCTTTACCCACATCTAGCTCCTCAGTCTGTCTCCCATGGCTCTCACAGCTTCCCACTCTACTTGCACTGTGCCATCTCCCTGCCATCCAAACTTTCTTGATAGCCCCTCACTTGCTGAAACCACCTCTGGGCAGAGGCATCAGAATGGATGTACAAAGGATGGCTTTTGGATGGCTTTATTTTTTTTTTTTGATGACTTTAAAAGGTTAATATTGAGATGTTTTATTAGTGGTAACACTGATTGTTCAAGCAGCCATGCTCAAGACTTAAAAGGAATCAGGTAAGCTAAAAGTTGCTTGAGGCTAGCAGGAGACTTAATTCTGTTCCTTCCTTTCTCTTTTGCATTCAGTTTATATATGGTTTTCAGAGGACCTAATGGCTTGTTTCATTAATATCCAGTGGATATGAGAAATGGTGGAAGACTAGAAAATGGAATGGAGACACTCAATATCTTTAAGACTAATTTATTACAATCCTAGGAAGTATAAAATTCTCAAAAGTTTACCAAGTACTTTCAGGCACATTGTCTCTGTTGCTTCTCAAAACCATCTTAGAAGTAGACAAAGCAAGATTCAACATCCCCGGTGCGCAGATGAGGAAACTGAGAGTGAAAATAATTCAGATGATAAATAGAAGAACCAAGATTTAGACCATGAATTTTTGATTGTAGGTCCTTTTTTTTTCAAGTTCACTGCACATATGGGAACACTATTTCCAACTTTTGGTTAAAGATCTGTCCCATCCCTTGAATTCATTCTTAGGAATATCAGTCTGGTTAAATGATGAATATTTAATTATTAATTCAATAATTAATTATTTTATTCATCAATACATTTCCTGAGAGACAACTTTGTACCAAACTCTATGCCAGATTTTGAGGATACAAGGAGAAATAAGATATAATCTCAGGTCTTAAAGATCTTACAATATGGAGACAGATATCTCCTTAGTAAATATATTAGCAGCTGCTTATGAAATGCCATTAGCAAAATCTCAAATTATATCCTTCTTTCACAGTAAGCATTGCCACCCTAAAAATGGGGGTCTTTTATTTGGAGTACATAAAGATGAAGCCTTATGAATAACTGCATTTTAATCTAATTTTTAAAGTATCTTCCTAAGAAGATATGTTTCAGCCTCTGTGTGTGTGTCTATGTGTGTGAAAGTTGATGTGTGATGGTGGATGGAAACTGAGAGATTCCTAAGTAAGATCTATGAGGAATCTGTGGTAAGTTCTAGCCCTCTGTGTATGTACTATAGAGGGTGAGGATGACAAAGATTATTGTATAAAAGTTGATTTTAGATTTGTTCTAAGTAAATGGTCAGCAAACTGAGCAAAATTACTTTGCACATGTGGCACTCAAGGCTCTTTCTTAGCATAGGTGAATTGTTTCTGGTTCAATATGGCATTTTCCAAATGGCATTTTTGGCATTTTTCTCTTAGTGCTAGGTACTATGTTGGATGTTCCTTCTGTTTTCTTGTTTAATTTTCAGTTTTATCCCAGTAATTCTTATTAGTTCCTCTTTATAGATGAGACTGAACTCCAGAGACCTTAATGACTTGTTCAAGATCATACAGTGAGTAATTTGGTGGGTTTGAATTTGGTGGTGAATTTTGATTGTTCTTTTTCTTCCCTCTGGCCTCACTGCTATTTTTACATCACTTCAGCTATAGTTTTTGTAGAGGCCATTAAATGTACTCTCCATTAGCCAAAGCCTCTTGCCTCCCTTCAACATAACTATTCTCTAGCATGTTCCTAATAATCCTCTGAAAAGTTTTTACAAACTTCCTGGGTACCATGGCACAGGATCTTAATGCAGGCCCTTAAGTGCCTTGGTTAACTGTAAAATGGAAAATCAAAGTCACAGCTAATTCAGGAAAAATGACTTTGGGATGTGAATTTCCTGGGCAACTTGTCATCTCCTTTTTACTTCCTTAGGTTCATAAACTTACCCACAATGTTCCCTGAGGACTAGGAGTAATGGGGATGATGGAGAAAGGCTTTCTTCCCTTCCTTTCCAAGAGTCTTTCAGCCAAGTGCCACACCTCCTCCTGATTCTCTATTCCCTGTCCAGAGATGGAGGTGCAAGTTAGATATGCGTTCCTTTCAGCTCTTAGTTCATGCCAGGGCCTTCTTTCCTTTTAGTTGGACTGAGGTAGGAGGGGAAGTTGAATGGCTCCCAAGAAGACCACTGCGAAGGTGATGACCAGAGTACTTGAAAGAATTGTGGACTTAATGCTTAAAATATCAGGGTTTGTTCAGACTTTATGGGTTGCTGTGCTATTTAGGGCAGGTCATCAGTTTTGAGTCAGAATTTCCTTATGTATAGATTGTAACATAAATTATAATTTTATAGATGAAACAGTAAGTATGAAAGTATTTTAAACTCAGAAAGGGCTTACGGATTTAAAGTGTACTTTTTTTATTATCGCAAACTAAATGCTATACTTCAGTGATGAAACCTTTTCCTGTTTTTCCTAAAAGCATGAGCATGTGTGGTTTTAAGAGGTAGATTTTCTCCTGTACTAGCTGCTTTGCAATTGTAGTAAATGGACTTAGGGTAGTGGCCTTGCTTCTGTATTGAGCAAGCATGAAAAGAGGGTTATGCATTCAGGGTCGGCAGATGGCAGGCAGAACAACCCCTCCAAATCTTTCTCCTAAGTCCCCCCCACAAAGTCCCTCTTACTTATTCACACTTAACATCTGAAGCTCATTTCAAATAGCCATGTCTGTGTCTAAGCTTCTTTTCCTTTTTGTATGTAACAGGTACTTATCAACTTGATTAAAAGCATTACTCTTTTCATTTCAAGGACTAATTGTACCTCTTCTCTAAACAGCAGGTTGAATGAGTCAGAGATGGTCAGAATTTAGAGGGGGCCCTAAAGGTCAGTCCTCTCACATATTGATTGGGCAACTGAAACAGATAGGAAGGGAGATTAGACCATCTCATATAGCATGTAACTGGTACATTTGGTTTGGAAATCTAGGGCTTCTGCTCCCAGGTCAGTACTAGATGCCCTTTCGAGCTTTGATGTCCTTTGATCTCAATGATTTTTTTCTCTTTCTGCTATACATTAGGGACAAAGGGTTCTGATGTTGCAATTCTGACTAAAGTGAGAACGTGTGGCCCTCTCCTTCCCCTTTGTTTTTTCCAAGGGCCTCAAAATCAGAGGGAGTGTGATTTTCATGGGTATATATTCCCACCACTGTCTTTATTTAAATCACATTTGAATCTTGCCAATTGACAAAGCAGTGATTAGAATAGGGAGGGCACGTTTGTTTGCTATCTTCCCCTCACTCCTCTACCTAATTCAGTGTGCATAGCAGAATGTTTTATTAGCTCTGATTTGCCAAACTTCTCTCTTCTCTGGTAGGTGCTGAGAGCAGAGAGGGATTCCACAGAGGTCATCTGCTGCATCTTCCTGCCTATGCAAAAGCCTGCTCCAAGTGCTGGAAGCTGGCTTTGTACAGGACTTTGTGTAAGGCACCAGGGAAATGAATTCAGAGTGTTCTTGCCACTCCCAGTCACTTTTTCCCATGATACTTTGGTCTCACAGGTGGGAGGTTCTTTGAACTCAGTTTCTAGAGTAGCAAGCATTTTAAGGTTTGAACTATGACCTAATATGATGAAGCCATGTCATTATCTGCTAGTCATCTGGACCAGCTAGCTTGAACATCTTAGCGTATGGAGTAATTTGGGTCAGACCTCACTGTGGGTGGGGCATTGTGTATGTCTCTCTGTGTGTGTGGAGGTGGTTGAGCAATTCTTTGTTATTACCATGAAAAAAGCCTTTAATCTCTTAAGTTAAGGCTATCTTTTTCATGCCTATTGGTCTACCTGTGGGACCCTTAGGGACAGTAAGCAACATATCTGGTATCTTCCAGTTTCAGCATTTGTGCAAGGAATAACTGTGAATTTCCACACTTGTGCCATGGTTTGATATTGGTATGCAATTGTGTATCAGAGTGTGCACTGTTACTGTGAGTTGATTTCTGAGAAGTCGTAACACAGAGAGATACAGAAACAGTGTCTTACTCTGTGTGCTCTGCTAGTGGGACCATGTTTCTTCTTTTCTACATATGTCCCTATGTAATCATGTGTCTGGCTAAGTCAAAGTTTCCATCTCTTTTTACCCGTTCTTCTTTCTTTGTGTCTTTGTGCTTTATTGTAATTTTACCCCCTCATTTGTGCATGTCTCTGTCTTTTTGGATATCTCTCATTCCAGGTCCCTGTTTCACTCTATTTGGCTGTAAATATTTCTTTCTGTCCATATGTGGATTTCTATGTGATTTGGTCTTTATTTCTGGTATCTATGCAAGACCATTTTTGGGTGACTGTTTCTATTCCTGTATTAGACCTTCTTTGTGTGTCTGCTTCTCTGTGTGTCTTTTTCTTTGTCCCTAGAGTCTCTGTCTCCATGTGACACTATGTGTGTAGGTTTTGGTATATCTATTTACTTATCTTAGTTCAGGTTTCTCTGGGTATGTATCCCTGTCTTGTTGTTCTAGGCTTTTGTCACTTCTGGTTTATTTATGTTTCTGTATATATTCATTGGAACTGGCCTCTTCATATTTTTCATGCTCATTCCTTCCTTCATTTTAGTTTGTTTGCATGAGTATACACAACTGTGTCTTTGAGAATAACTATCTATGTTTGAAATGAGTTGTGTTAGCTGTCTCTGTGTGTGTTCCTGTGTGGGCATCTGACTGTACTTTTCTGTATATCCATGTACCTTTCTCCTTCTCTGTGACTAGATATTTCCATGTAGCTGTCTCTATGTTTGGGTTATTTTTCTGTGTTGGCTATACATCTACACATAAGTGTCCTTTGATCTCATAAGAAGCCCACCTGCTTTCTGAGAAATCTATTGGATTATTTTGTGAGATACCTCACATGTCTTGTTTTTTTTACTTTCCTGCTTATCTTCTGGCTTACCTGCTACCATCGTACTTTAGTGTATGTTGGTACTTAGGTGCACATAATTATTTATGTATGATGTCAGAAGAATCAGTTAAAAATTGCACACATTGTGTCTTTATTGATAGAACAGTGTTGTGTGGAGAATTGTCGGAAAATGAGTAATGTTTGGATTGTAAATCTATTCATGGTAATTTCACAATGTTAGTGAATTAAATTTGAAGGATACAAGTCATGTAAGATATTACATGCTCTCATAAAAATTCATTATATTGGAAAAAGCATTTATTTATACTGTGAAGTCTTATATGTGATGTTCATTACTGGTTTAGAAGGTGTTACTTTTCTGGTTTAGTTTGGCTTTTTGTTTTGAAGAGTTACTACAGATGGTATCTTTTTTTTATTATTTACTTTTATTATTTATTTTTTTTTTATTGTTGCAGTTTGGCCGGGGTTGTGTTTGAACTCACCACCCTCAGCATATGGGGCCAGCACCCTACTCACTGAGCCACAGGCACCACCCTACAGATGGCATCTTAAGGACATAAAGCTCCGAGCTTGACTTACAGCACACAGAGTACAGACACAAGAGAGAATGATATGTTTCTTATTTGTATGGAGTCAGTCAGGGTCTCAAAATGAAGTGCACAGGAAATGGAGAGATGAGGAGTATGGAGAGAAGCTTAGCAGGACTCTATCTTTCCTTGTCCTAGGCTGCAATATCCATCCAAGGAAGGCTGTGAGGTAGAGGCAAGGGTGAGGAAACCAGCTCTTCTTTTTCTTCCTAGTGGAAGGTTACCTCCTATACTTGATCATATTCCTTTCTGTTCTTGTTCTGCCATAGCAAGGAAATTTACCAATGTGGCTAACTCATTTATTATACTTGTTTCTTTGCAAGATATTAAAGAGAGATTGTTAAATGTCACTGAAACCATTGTACAAGCTGATTCACTGATACAGGCAGGGCCCTTTTATGCCAATTCTACATCCTTCCCAGGTATTTATGGTGCTTACTGGGGGCAGCCATGATTTTTTCTGATGACAGCCTATAATGTCAGTTTTCTAGTGTGTACAAAGTTCTTAAGTGTACAGTTCCTTCTCAATTATGGTAGTTCCTGAGAAGGAAGTTGTCCCTAATAAATTATTAATTTCAGTGGAAACATATAAGTTATATAGGTATAGAAATTAATAAGGTACTTTGCTAAGGGGAGAACATCTATCTAGAAGCTAACTGCGTTAAGCTCAGTAAAGTGAGTACAAAGATTCCATGAGTATTTTAATCTGATCCATGAATAAGATCATAAGAGGGATATTTAAAATACTAAAAAAATTAAAAATCGGCAAATGCCCTATACATACCACTTACTATTGATATGATAAATCATTGTACTTGCTTTCTATTAAGCTAAGCAAGTTCCCTTACTTTAGTTTGAATTACTGAATGTAAAATTATGCAAATCACACAAACTAGGGGGAAGAATCTATCCTATTTTATAATTCAGAGAGTTGAATTGAATTTTCCTTTTCTTATATTAATACCAATATATAGGGTCGCCATAAATTTCACACATGAACTTTATGACCACCCTGTATTGACATAACAATTTAAATACAGAGAATTCTGTGGTGCTGGATTCCAGTCAAAAGAGTATTCTTATGTGGGTTCCATATTCTAGCCAATCTTAATAACTTCATGCCTTGATTTTTCTCATCTGTATAATAGTAATGATAAGCCTGTCTTAGTAGCTACCAAATGATTGCATATGAAAAATTCTCATTTATTTAGGGAAAAAAGAAAAACAAGGACAATGAGGTAAATTTTTCATAAATTAAAATTTATTCAGTTGGAATAATATTCTGAAATTATTTCTTCCAGGAAACTCTGGTCATTTTTATTTAGGAAAATATTTATCAAGTTTGATTTTTCCTTTTTTGGAGAAAGAGGCTGAGTATTGGCTTGAAGAGGAATCATCACTTTTATGATCTATGGGTGATATAGCCATAGTAAAAATTAATAGTGCTTTGCACATGCAGCATAAAGTGTTCAATTTTGTTAGTCAGCAAATATTTATGTGGAAGCTGTTATGACCTAGGCTGTCTAGTTACTTTATTATTTTCCTTTAAATTAATTGTAAGAAAAGAAATCTAAATCAAGATGTCAGGTAAAATCTTGTCACACAAATATTTTTATAAAGATCCTTTTTATATTCCCTAAAAGAATGGAGGTCCTAGATGTTGGTTCATTTATTGATAGAATAGTAGATTTTAAAATTCTAGTACTTTTTAAAAGGACAGTTTCTTGGAATTTATTGTGATTTTCTATGAAATAGTAATTCAGTCTTTTTCCTCCTTTACTAGCATGATAGAAGCTGGATTACAAGTTGTAAATAGATCATTAGACTACAAGACAAGTCTTGAGCCTTAAAGAATAAAAGTAATTCAACCAGTCTATCATATATATCACTTAGCTAGTGTTTTGCTAATTCAGTATTCATGCATAATAAAAATAGTTATATACCCAAATAAGCATTCTAAAATTTGTTTCATTGTGCTTAAAATTCATTCCAAGACCAAGCTAGCTTTATTGAAAAGCTACTATGTACATGTAAAATTCTCTGATACTTTAATCCTCATAGCAGCCCAGTGAGGTGGGTAGGAATATTTATCATCACTTTATAGAAGAAGAACTTGAGACTCAGAGGCATAAATTGACTAGGCTAGGGTCCTACTACTGTAATATGATAGAGTGAGGATTTGAACTTAGCACATAGTTATCTTTATGTGAGTATTCATTTTATGATTATATGAAAATGTGCTGACCAACCTCTGGTCCCTGAGATTAATCATTCTACAAAGCAGAAACTGGAAGTTCATTCAGATGAATTATGTACACTTTTCAATGGCCATAATAATATTCAAGTTGAAGAAAAGCAATCAGAAACAACTCAAATACTGATACCTTCAGAAAATACTTGTGAATAATTTAACTTTAAATCATTTGACTTTCATTTAGAAAGGAAGGGTAAAATGGAGGAACCAGTTCTTCCCTAAGTTGATATTTATTTATCTTCCTCTTTTAATGTCTGTGCCAACCGTCCCATTTGTTCTGAATGACCCTTAAAGTTTATCCATTTGGGGACAGCAGATTTAACACAAAAGGATTTGTTTTCTGAAGTATTATGTAGAGAGCTATACTGAATAACTTTTCAAAGTCCCTCCTAACCCTTCAAATCTGTGATATTTTCTCAGGATAATCTTGGTCTCAAAGCCTGCATTTCTGATCCATTTCTATTGCCTTTGGAACTAACAATAAAAAGACTAAAAGCTGCATGTATAGACTGAGGTTCCTGTCCTGCTTTTCTCTGGTTAAAAACTTGAGGATAGTACTGGCATTCTTTCATTGTATATATGGGCTATTGAGGCCATATTGGCAAAGGAACTTTCCCAGAGTCACATAACTAGTGATATCAATTTTGAATGTGTAGAACACATGGTTTTACTCCTAGAATTTCAGTGTATTGTGAAAGTTTTGAAAATAATAATTAATTGGAAGTAGTGCTTAACTATTAAAAGTTTATTGCAGTACCACCTAAACACATCTCATCATCTTATAAATAGTAAACATTTCAAAATTGGGTTAACATTGCTCTAGATCTTATAGCTATTGAAGAGAACAAAATTCCTTTCCATTCTCTGTGTTCTACTTTCTCCATTTGTAAAATATAATAAAAGTATAGGGAAGATAGGTGTTGATGATCTTTAAGGTCCCTGCCAGCACATTAGGACATATGACTCTTCTAAGTGGTGGTTTACTTACTTTAGCTACAGAAGACCTATGGGACACCACCATAGAGGGTAATTTGAAAAAATACTAATGATTAAGTGTGTTTCCTTCCTGACGTATCTTCTAGAAGGTGATGAGTACCAGCCTTTTTTCAGAGTTGGATTTGGCTTTCATTCCTTTTCTCCACCCACCCTCTAAGACAGTAGGCAGCACCCATTTAGACACTTTCCCATAAGACTATTTACTGAAAACGCCCATTATCAAAATGGAAATATACTCCATGCCCCAGTGACCCATTGGGCTAGTTTGAACATGTGCATTCTCTGTGCTCTCAGTTTCGGCTTACACCCACTTTCCCTAATCTGCCCTATGTCATCCAGTGATGGAGCTTAGGGCAGTGACTGCCATTGCATCTTACTCTGTTGCTGCTCAGGTTTCATTGATTAGCTTTGCAACAGAAGCCTTGGCAGTAGCGTTGAGTTAAAGACAGCTTGAATCAAATGTAGTATTTCCTAGATTTCTTCCACCTGCTTCTTAGCCTTTACAAGACAAATTTTCCTAGAGGAGAGATGCTACAATTCATCCAAGCAAAGAAAGAAATGTCAGTAGGGCTCTCCCTTTTTCATAGACATGTGATAACTGTTGGGAAGGAAACACTCAGCCTAAGGCCATGTGATTACTAACAAAACTCAAAGCTGTATTTATTTTATATTTATTTATTTTTTACTTTTCAATAGGAGGTTCAGACTACAAGCTTCAATTGCTGACATTCTGGCAGCACCAAATGGTATTAAGCAAAATGTGGAAACCATAAAGTTAAACCCAAATAACATAGTCAACGTTTTTTTTTTTTTTTTCTTCTTTCTTTGGGGATGCCTGACTAATGACATTAGAAAAAGATAAGGGTAAGGGTTTTTTTTGTTTGTTTGTTTGTTTATTTTTTGCAGTTTTTATTTATTTTTTACTTTTCAATAGGAGGTTCAGACTACAAGCTTCAATTGCTGACATTCTGGCAGCACCAAATGGTATTAAGCAAAATGTGGAAACCATAAAGTTAAACCCAAATAACATAGTCAACGTTTTTTTTTTTTTCTTCTTCTTTCTTTGGGGATGCCTGACTAATGACATTAGAAAAAGATAAGGGTAAGGTTGTTTTTTTTTTGTTTGTTTGTTTATTTTTTGCAGTTTTTGGCCGGGGCTGGGATTGAACCCTCCACATCCCGTATATGGGGCCAGTGCCCTACTCCTTTGTGCCACACGCACCGCCCAAGATAAGGGTAAGGTTTTAAAAAATTATCTCAGCTGATTATACTCATAGGATCCTTATGGTATCTGGGTCTACTTTCAAGTGCACCAAGTGTATGTAGAAGTCTGCTGAGTGTATGGGAATTGAGCCAAGAATTAGCACATTTGCAAAGTTCCATAAAGAAATCTGCTGGGCAATGGAGGCGGACAGGATGGAGATAATGAAAAAAATATTTGTAATTTATTTTTGAAAAGGTAGCGGGACAGAGAAAAATAAAAAGCTGGGCCATCCATCCATTAAAAAGAATCCTTGAAAGAGGTCCAAAAATCCTTAGAAATCCTTGACTTCTTAAAATGATAAGAGTTTGTTTGTTTTTTCCCCCAACAACTGTAGAGGTCAGGAAATTTTATTTTCTACTGCAAAACATGGAGAGTGTGTAGAAATAATATAGGTAACTTAGCTCTGGCTGTGATCAGAACTTTTGTCTGTGCCTTTAGGCTCTATATAGAATTGTATGGTATGATATGCATATATACCAAAGACTCTATGGATTATCACAGTGGAATAGCTCTAAAATAAATAGTGCTTCTGTAGTGTGGCTAGTTATCTAAAAGGAGGCAGAAAAGACTTCCACAAACTCAGACCTTAAGGGCTATAATGAAATACTGAAAAGGGCTGATGGTTGTGGGAGAAGCAATATGGAAGATCAACCATCTCTCCTCTCCCTATAAGTCAGACTGAAAAAAAAAATATTCCATTAGCTTCTCAGAAATGTCATTTAATTATTTTATTTACTTCTCACATTTTGTGTACCTATTTGGAGTGGGCTGTGTTACTCGCCATTCTGTTTAGATGGTCTGCTTTTGTTATCATAGGAAACAGGTATGTATTTTATTTTGGTAAATATTGTCTCATTTTTCAACTGAAGACTTATTTAAGTTTCACATGGAAAAGGCCAAACAAGGCAAAAGAACAGAAAAATACCTTGTCAGAAACAGAGTGGTGAAAAAAAAGAATAAAAAAAAATTGTAGTATCCAGGAACCTGTGGGCTTTTATGTGTATTACACAGGAAAGAAATCTGTCATGCGGCTGCCAAACTACTGAGGCTGGAAGACTCAGAATGTATGTCTAAAAGCACTCTTTCCACAGAAAGAGAAATAGTTGGACTCCCATGTTAGCAACATAGGTACAGATTATCAATTCCTCAAGATGAGCTGGAATATGGGAATTTTGGACTCTATGATTAGATCAAACTTTTACTTCAAGTCCTCAATGGTATTCGTCTAAATTCTCTTTTCCCATGGAATGTCCTATTTGGTTCCATTGTATAGACAAATAGAGTTGTTTTTTTTTTTTCTTTTTGTTGTTGTTGTTGCTTTTTACTGTTAATTGAACCCGACTCTTAACATCTTTGGCACTATATCCATCTTCTGCTGTGCTTGTGGAGGAGCTACCATGTTGAATGTCTACATGGACAACAAAACCAGGGAACTTCACTCGTGAATTATCAGTTGGTGCCTTGGAAGCTACAGTTTAGACATTTACTGTTTGCCTCACCTAATGAAAATTTTCTTTGACTAGAAAACCACGAAAAGGAAGAAAAACAGGCTGGCAATCACCCTTGTCTGGATACACTTATCTAAGTTTTAGATACCTTGATATCAGCCCCAGAGGTCATGGTTTTTGTAAAATGACCACCAGCAGCAGAAGATTTTATTTTTCAGAGTTTGATGTTTGAAGCTGATGCATAAAGAGCAGGTAGAGAGGGCTTTACTCAGGCTGTGCCAAAAGAGAATGGTTGCTGGTGTATATGACAAGAGTGCATCTTCTGTTGCTCCCTCTTCTTCATAGCTCCTGCACGCATAACCCTTATACCAGTGTTTTTAAACCTTTTTATTTATTTATTTATTTATTTAATTAAATCATAGCTGTGTACATCAATGTGATCATGGGGCACCATACACTAGTTTCATAGACTGTTTGACACATTTTCATCACACTGGTTAACATAGCCTTCCTGGCATTTTCTTAGTTATTGTGCTAAGACATTTACGTTCCACATTTACTAAGTTTCACATATACCCTTGTAAGATGCACCGCAGGTGTAATCCCACCAATCCCCCTCCCTCTGCCCACCTCTCCCCACCCTCCCCTCCCTTTCCCCCTTCCCCCTATTCTTAGGTTCTAACTGGGTTATAGCTTTCTTTTTTTTTATTAAATCATAACTGTATACATTGATAAACCTTTTTTTTTAATCTCATGGCATGCTTGAACCAATAGTTAAACTTCCACGGCACACTTAAATTATGTTGGTCAAAAAAAAAAAAAAAAAGAGTAAAACGAGGAATATACCTTTTTGATTTATTTATTAACACAAACAAAATGCACCATCATGTCAAAAAAATAAATCAATTTATTATAATTTGTAATAAAAAGATAACAATTAAAATTCGTTTAAAAGTATTTAAATTTATTTTTCTGTTTCTTATAATTTAACATTTAATGAGATAACTGAGCTTGATATCTTTAGAATATCTTCTTAGCAAGGCCAAATTTTAGACAGGCATACTCTTAAATCTTCTTCCAAGGATTTAAGCTGTGATAGATTTTTGTTTTTAATATTATACATTGCATAAAAGCTCACTTCACACAAATAGGACGTTGAGAATTGAAGAAGTACTTCTATTGCTCTTTTTGGTAATATTTGGAAATTCACCCTTGAGAGATAAACAAAAGGTCGTAATACCTGTTGTTGAATATTTTCATTGCAATCCTCTGTCATTTCTTATTTTTGTTAACTCTTCCTCTTAAATTTGCTGACATACACATATTTAAAACAGAGGGATTTATTGTACAATCCAGAAACACTGTGTCAAGTGTAGGTGCAGGACAATGTTTTTCAAAACTGTGTACAATAAATCTAAAGTTTGTAAAATGTGTTCAATAAGATTTTTATACAGTTTCTACATTTTCGCTAGTTCAAAAGTTTCTACTGAAATTTTCTCTTTTAATCTTTTCCTTCTAGAGCAGTAATTTTTCTTTGAAACCATTAATTTTATCTGTAGATGTGAGAATATTTTCATGATTTCCCTGCATACTCTTATTAAGAGTATTCAAGCACTGAAATAAACTGCAAGAAATGCAACTCTGTTACACCAAACCTTGTCACAAAGTAAATCACCTAATTTAGAATATTGCATTTAAAAAAGGTTAATACTTCTTTTAATTCATAAAATCTTGATAGAACTCTTCTTCGAGATAACGTGTCACTTTCATATGCAATAATAGCTACATATGAGAAGCATTCATTGAGGAACATAATTCTGTAAATAATCTTGATTCCAATGGCTTGCTTTTTATATAATTAATAATTTTAATAGTGTTATCTAGCATCTAGGACTTTTTGTAATTAAGGCACTAATGATTTTGACTCTAGCACTTCTATGTGTAGAAAACATTGTGTAAAAATACTTTTTGGATTCTTTTTTTGCACAATTATAACGAATTCTTTTACACCTCTGGACAGAGATGGGGCTCCATCTGCACAAATACATATGCAGTAATCCCAAGACAAGTTATTAGAATTAAAGTAATTATAGTTCAAAACAAAAGTATCTTGACCCTTTGTTGTTGTTTGGAATGGTCAAGAAACTAAAATTTGTTCTATGATTTCTTCTTTGTAGACAAATATACTGACTGCTAAAAGTTAGATTCAGTAGATTCATTCAACTAATTGCAAATATATACATACTTCTTTGAGGTGAGATATTACTTGAAATTCCATATTTTGAGATAAATACTTAACACACTGAGAAACTGTATTGTCTGAAAGCAGAATTTTTAAAATTTTCTTTTTGTATTTTTCTCCAAACTTTGTTTTTTATAATTGTACAGCAAGCTGGTAAAAATAATGGATTCTGCGATTGTATCAGATTTCATTTTTCTAGCCATGATTTCTGCAACTGCATAACTTGTTTCTTGTGCTTTATCTGATATTATTGCATATTTGGTACATATTTTTGCTTGTTTAATATTACTGAGTGCAAGTCATTTGAAATATTCCACCAGTTTTTTGCACAAGTGGAAATGTCTGAATTATAAATATCTCCTTTAATTTGCTAGGAACAATAGCTTCACTTGCTAACGTTTCAACACAAATTACACATGTGGGATGTGGTGGATTTCCTTTACTGCATATGAAACCAAATGATAAATAATCATCATTATTTTGATGATTAATTGTTTTTAATTTAGTTGTTGATTTGCTGGATGAAGTAGTATTTGATGCACTCTCTTGTCTTCTAATTTTTGTTTCTTTACTAAAAACTTGTCCATTTTATTTGAATGCTGTGTAATAAATGTTTAAAAGGTCAAATAAAAAATAATAAAAATAAGTAAATAAACAATTCATACTTTTTCAGAAGAAATACAAGTATTAATTAAACACACTTGAAAAAGTGCCAAAACTAGGATTTGCGAGGTAATTATATATAATCACTTCACTATTTCAAATCTAGACAGAACTGTACAATATGTTCAGTATGAGCTACATCTCCTTACTACTTCAGGCATAGTGAGCAACTGCTGAGTCACACGGCTTCATTCACTGGGATGATTTCAACATATATCTGTGTTCATCAGAAAATCCTTGTCAAATCATGCCATCTATGGACGTGTTTAGAAACCTTAATTTTGAAGGTTATACCCCACCCACTTAAGAAATAAGCTGGTGTTTCTTTATTGTAACAATAAAATATGTATTTATTATAACAATGATACATTCATATAATTAATTTAAAGCTTTTAATGTTGATATGTATACTTACTGTGCTTTGAACTTCTTTTGAAAATAATTCAATTAAAGAGCTTTATACATTTTTGCAACACACATAAGATCATTTCACAGCATACCACTTTAAAATCATTGCCTTATACCCTTATTTTCTTTTCTATTTTTGGTCTCTCTCTTTTGTTATTTTTGATTTTTGTTCTATCACCAAAAAATTGCTGATCAATTTTTATATGGGGCATATTTTATTGCTTTATTGTTATAAAATTTATATGCCATAAATATAACTCATCTGAAATGTACACATCATTTTTTTTTTTTTGGATACTCCTCATGTCTTCCTATCCCCTTCAGCCCTAGGCAACCACAGATCTTACTCCCTGTATAGATATGCCTATTCTGGACATATCATCTAAGTGAAATCATGTACTATGTCTCTTTTTGCATCTGGCTTCTTTTTTTTTTTTATGGCCAGGGCTGGGTTTGAACCCACCACCTCCGGCATATGGGACCGGCACCCTACTCCTTGAGCCACAGGCGCCACCCAACATCTGGCTTCTTTTACTTAGCATGACTTTGTCAAGATCCATTCACATCGTATCATGTGTCAGTACTTCATTCCCTTTTATAGCTAAATAATATTCCATTGTATAAATGTACCACATTTGTTTTTCTAGTCATCATTTGATGAACATTTGGGCTGTTACGACTATTTTGATATCATAAATAATGCTATTATGTACAAGTTTTTATATGAGCATCTGTTTTCATTTCTGTTGGTTATATACCTAGAAGTACAATTGCTGGGTCATAATGGTAGCTTAACATGTAACCTTTTGAGAAACTGCCACATTTATCCAAAGCAGCTGAACCATTTTACCTTTCCACCAGGAGTATATGAGAGTTTCAATTTCTTCACGTCCTCAACAATGCTTGTTATTGTTATTGTATTTTTTTAGTTGTTTTGATAATAGTTATCCTCCTAGGTTTGGAAGTGGGATCTCATTGTGCTTTTGATTTGCATTTCCCTGAATGAATAATGATGTTTGAGCATCTTTTCATGTGCTTGTTGCCTGTGTGTATGTCTTTTTTGATCCTTTGCTCCTTTTCAAATTCCATTATATTTTTATTATTGACTTATAAGATTTTAAAATATATTTTGGATATGTTTGTCTTTTTTAAGGATGATGCTTTAATAGTATATAATGTTTTCTGATAATAATTTGTTGTTCTATCGGCATTATATGCTTCATTAGCCCCTTTGCTGGGTATAAATGCCAGTAGAATCTCAATGGTATTATGTTCTTTGCAAGGACATAAATTTATTGGAAACATATTGGAAGTTTACCATTTAAGCTCCCACCTCCTTATCTGAGACAAGAAGAATCTACATCTAAAGATACGTATTTTTTGTTGTTTTGCTTTTTACCTTGGCTTGGTTGGGTTTGAGAACTTTTCTTTTTGTTTTGTCTTATGCAGACCTCAGCGGGATGGGGAGAAATGGGATGAAAATTGTAATAAAATAGTAAGTAAGCCTTGCTCATATCAGCATATTCATGCTGACTTGTGTGATGGGTCAATTGGGTAAAGAAATCTCTCATTCAAAATTCTGGTATACTTCAAAATAGCAACAAGATATACCCAATGTATATTTATTTATGTTTGGTCTCTATTACTTGTATATGAGCCAGTGGGCATAAATAATACTGTTCTCTAACTTTTTTTAAGCAATTTATATTAGTGAATTAAAGATAAAATAACCTAAAGTGAGAAATCATGGTATTTCATGTAAGAAGAACAAGAAAAGGTTTTTAAATGCCATAGACCTGGGCGGCACCTGTGGCTCAGTCGGTAAGGCGCTGGCCCCATATACTGAGGGTGGCGGGTTCAAACCCGGCCCCGGCTGAACTGCAACCAAAAAATAGCTGGGCGCTGTGGCAGGCACCTGTAGTCCCAGCTACTTGGGAGGCTGAGGCAAGAGAATCGCTTAAGCCCAGGAGTTGGAGGTTGCTGTGAGCTGTGTGATGCCATGGCACTCTACCGAGGGCCATAAAGTGAGACTCTGTCTCTACAAAAAAAAAATAAAAATAAAAAATAAAATAAAATGCCATAGAACTGAGTTTCAACTAGTGATTTAGCCATTTTTAACTATGTGTCCTTATGCAAGTTACTTTGCTTCTCTGAGTCTTCATTTCTTTATTGATGAGGTATATAAAAACCCACCTTCATAACTTGTTGTGAGGACTAAAGGAAATAATGAAGGTAAAGTCTCTGATGCTCCTGTTGTCAACAAACACCTATTGTGATAGGTACTTACTAAGCTAGTTACTAATTTGTATTTGAGGATAGAAATAAGTAGGTTTATGAAATTGTACACTAATGGTACAGTTAAACCTGGAGTGATATTATAGAATCCATAGACAGAATAGGCTAGAAAATGAAAGGACTTTGGACATGTATTATCTGCTTTATCTAGGCATACTTGATTTTAATATTGATATTTTTTCTCCTGATTATCTCATTTTCTGAAGAAATTTCTGGCAGACATTTCTTGCCATAATAATCTCTTATATACTATTTTGTGCTTTGAGAAGTACTTAATACTCTTTATTTCACTGTATATTCATAAATATCCTCCAAAGCAGGTGTTTATTCAACATCAATTCCATTTTTCAGATGAGACAACTGAGGCTCAAGGACATAGACTTACTTGTCTTAATTCCCACAACAGTTCAATGACAAAGTCTGAACTAGTGCCCAGTCTTCTCTCCCAACATAGCTCTTTTTCTCCCTCCTTCCATAATGAGAAGGTATTCTTTTGCCAGCCTTTTATCTTGAAGGTCCTTTTAAGTGGCTTACTTTTAGCAAGGTTTTTCATGGTTCCATGTCTGCAAGTATGCCTACAGCATTGTCATTGAATATCTTAATATTCCCAGTGGTCCTGGTAAGCAGCTCTGCCTTCAAAGGGTCACTGAAAACTGTGGAAAAGACTATAGAAGATTGAGTGGGCAGACATCAATCACTTTCAGGGCTGGTTGACTCTCTGTTGAAGCTATTTGCCAGACTGCTTTGTATTACTTAAAAGCACTACTTCAGAAGAATGCCTGGACATTAAGATAGGTACATTGAATAAAGGAAGGACTGTGGGCTTGGGTGGAAAATATGGTAGATGTTGGTCTTCTATTATTTTCTTTAATGTCAAGCAAGCAGTCCTTGCAATGCCATTTCAATAAGTATTATATAATGTGGAAGATACTGTTAATAGATTTCCAACATGAAGCTCATAAATCTGGAAATCTCTGTCATCCTAGGAACATGAAGGAAAATTTATGAGCTTCAGATTTCTATGCATCTATTAAAGCATATTTAATCTGCTTCAAGCTTACTCTCACTGGCTTGTTTACTCTCACTTTCTCTCTTTCTTTCTCTCTCTCTCTGGCAAGCACTCTTTCTTTTGGTTAAAAGCAGAAAGTAGGCTTGTTTTCCCTGAGATGTCATCAATGCAAACCAGCCTTTTACAAAACAAAAGCAGTACCCCAAAGGGTTGAAAGAGTTGGTCTGGTTCCTTTTGTGAGTGAGTGGTATCATAGGTTGTCATTTTGTTCCTCTTTCTCACAGTCAGCATATAATTTTACCACCCAGTCACTAATGGCATGGGCTTTTTTGGTCTTTTTTTGGCCTTTCTTCAGCCACCACTCATCAATTATTCTTGCACATATTTGTCAGACCTTGCTTCCTAAATTCCATGGGAGTTCTTATTCGTCTTAAGCAAATGACTGTCCTTTCCTTAAAGTTCCCCAAGGGAAAAAAGGCATCTACAGAGGAAATTTAGTATTTAGTTCCTTATGGTTCTGGCAGAGATTTCTTCCCAAGCCCTAGCAAAAAACAAACAAATCAAAAACCAATCAAACAAAAAGAAACCCCTCCTTCCATTTGCCCTTTATAGTGTTTACAGGGGAAATGTAAACAAAACAATAATAACTATACAGGGTGTCCATAAAGTTCATGTGCAATTTAAAATGGATAAGTTCAATAACTGTCCATTTTAAATTGCACACGAACTTTATGGACACCCTGTATTGCATAATAGTGACTTCTATGAGTAGTCATATGCTTTGTCAAAAATATACAGATAGTATTACGTCCATTCATTCAGCTATGTTTTAAAAAGAGCTATGAATATTAATTTTGTGATAATTATATCCCATTGTATGGAAACATAAAATACTCTTTGTACTGTTACTATTTTTCTCGCCATGGGATGAAAAGTTGGTTCCTAGTTACTCATTTATGAACCTGAATGCTCAGTGTACGTTTTACTTAATCTATAGGTATCATCTTTGCCTGGCTATTCCCATGACTAGTCCTTCTGATCTCAGATTAAAAGCCTCCAGCATCTTTAGTGAGGCCTTCCCTCACTTCTCTATTTCAGGCTGATTCTCCCATCATTTCCTGTCATAACATTCCTTATGTTTCCTTTGAAGTACCTAATCCAGTTTGTCATTATGAGTGAGTGTGTTTCTTCGGTTGCTTATTATCCATTTTCTCCACTAGTGTCAACTTTATGAGGGCAGAGACCATCATATTTTGTTCATTGCTGTCTACATTCCCAGCACTATCAGAGTGTTTGGCAAATAGAAGATACTCAGTAAAGATTTGTTGAATGAATAAACCATAGGAAGATTTCATATTTTAACTTTTAGTTGAATAAGTCTAAGCCAGGAATTGTCAACCTCGGCTGCACATGAGAATCTCTAACAGAGGTTTGAAGCAATGCCTAGACTATCCCAGTCTATTCATTTTCATAATCTCTAGGTCTAAACCTAAAAATACATAAATTTTGAAGCAATGCCTAGACTATCCCAGTCTATTCATTTTCATAATCTCTAGGTCTAAACCTAAAAATACATAAATTTTATGAACTATAAGTATTTCAAGTGCATGGCCAAGGTTATGAACCACTGGTTAAACAGTGTAAAATTAACTGGCTATATGACTTCAGACAAGTCACTTCATTTCTCTCTGACTCCAGTTTCCTCACCAGTAAAGTAGAAATGTCACAGTGTTGTTTACATTGTTTATGTAAACTATTATCCGTCTAATGTCTAGCGAGGCAATTAGCACATGACAGGCACTCACTGAGTGTTAGGATTAGTCAATGTCAACTCAGTCTCTCTCTTCTCCTCTCCTCTCTCCATCTGTCCTTTCTCCTCTCTCATAGTTTTGAGATTAGTATAGCTCAACAAACCTTTGATTCATAATGGTATTTCTAGAATATATCATGAAAAATGAGCCAAATTGCCTTGAAGAAGTTTTTAGGTACCTCTTATGGAGTGTGATGTTTTAAGAGGCATGAGACATTGTTAATAAATTTCAATATTGAAAAAAATAACATTAAATATTTATAAAGCCACAAGGAAAACATTTATATGATGCCTAAACTTAGGAAGTTATATCATGTTTAGACTTTGTCTTCAGAATGTGGCTCTCATCCCTGATCTTGTATGTAACTGTAGTTCTTGTCTTGGCCCTCTATAGGGACAGGATTGTTATTATTATTCATTTAAAATAACACATTTACTAATGATAACCACCTATATTTTTTTGAGCATCTCCTTATATGGCAGCCACTGTGATAGGCATTTTGTAGTAATCCTCACAGTCTTTAAGATAGTTGATATTATTATCCCCATTTTATAAAAGAGGAAATTGATCTCAAAGAAGTTAGTTTACATACCCAGTAAGTGGTTATATACCCCGGAGACAGGGTAGGGAGGTGTAAGAAAAGAACAAGCAGTCTCCATAAAGGTTTTCCTTCCCCTACCCTACACAACAGAGGTGATAGAGTTATTTGTTAAAGAGATAGTACAATTTTATAAGATTCTAGGAAGGAAGAATATACAGTTCCCAGGTACTGGAGTGAGTGCAAAAGTACCAGTACCTGGCTTGTCTTGGGGTTTAGACTACTAATCTTAAATCTTTTGCTACCCAAAATCTTAATCTCATTTGTTTAAAAGCCCCTCCCTGTCGTGAAAATGCACTTTCAATTTAAGTAAGTGGCAAAAACTGATTCAGTGAAAGTTAGCAAACTTTACAACTTTTTAGGATAACATCTGTTTTGGAAAACTCTAGTGATGAATGTATGTACACATGTTGCATAATCTCTTCTTATTTTTATTATGTTTCTTGGCTATGCAAATGTAATGGGCTCTTTGGAAGAAAGGTTCATTAACTACCAATCCAAAGACTAAATTTCGGGCCGTGACTGTGGCTCAGTGAGTAGGGCACTGGCCCCATACACTGAGGGTGGCAGGTTTGAACCTGGCCCCAGCCAAACTGCAATAAAAAAATAGCCGGGCATTGTGGCGGGCGCCTGTAGTCCCAGCTACTCAGGAGGCTAGAACAAGAGAATCGCCTAAGCCTAGGAGCTGGAGATTGCTGTGAGCTGTGACACCACAGCACTGTACCAAGGGCAACAAAGTGAGATTCTGTCTCTTAAAAAAGCAATAACAAAAACAACAACAGCAAAGACCAAATTTCCTCACATTTATCTCTGCCCCTTTTGACTAATGACCAGAGCATCAGCACATAACACTATTTTGTTCTAATATCATCTCTGCATCACACTGATCGGGAGACTTGGCATTTCCAGAGCCCTTGGATTGGAACTTTCTTGTTGGTTGCCTTGATCAGGTGATATATTTTTTTTTTCAAAGAAAGAGAGTGCTTTTTAAGTTTCATCTTTGGCAAAGGAATGCTTGTGGACTCAACTGTAAGTAGACAGAATGGCCTGTGATTTCATCTGTTACGGTCATTTTTTATACCCAGATCCTTCTGAGGAGACTGACACATTAAGCCTTTTTATGTATTTTGTGGTCTGGTATAGGTTCTCAGTAATGAGTGTGCTTCAAAATCTCCTAGAGAATCAAAATAATTATACTGGTTCCTATTCCTAGAAATTATGATTCATTTGGTCTGGCATGAAGGCCAGGAATCTGTATTTTTAAATTTTACTCAAATGAATTTGATAGTATATATAGCTATAATTGATAACCTTGGCTGAACTTGTCCACTCCTCTAATCCCTGTGATATTTCCCTAAGGTGACATTTAAGATGAACTTTAAAGAATAGATAATATTTTAATATTAAATCATGGGTAAAACGTAAGGATTGTCCACATGAAGGGAATTTGGAAGAAAAACTTGCAAAAATATGGGAACAGCTAGAACTTAGAATTTTTTCCCAAAGAGAGAAGTGGCAGCTTCATCTCCAGTCATTGTAAACAGCAATGCCCATGCATGAAAGGAAAATAAGTTGTGCTCATCAACTTTGAATATCTCTGTAGAGAACCCTTGATACACCTCTCTGCTTATAAAGAAAATCTTAACTGTAAAGGCAATTTACTTATGAACCATAGACCACTGTGAAATCTCTGTTTCCAGCTAGAGGCCTTGAAAAGGAAGATAATTACTTCTTTCTTCAATAGAGCCACTTATTAGTTTTTTTCTATTGTAGATACCTCCAGAAGAACCACATTCTGTTTAAATGATTCATTTCAGTTGATTTATATAAAAATTACAAAGCTCCTCAAGTGGTGTTTCTTTATGAGACAGTGATGTCCAGTTCTGTTTCAAAGGTCAGGAGTCATAGGATGAAAATGCTACTAGCTAAAACAGCTTTTTGATACTGTGTGTGGCCATTACATTACCATGGGACTGCAAAACTGTGAGTGCTTGATTTGTATTTTTCTGTTGTTGATGGATGAGTCTGTGTTTATACTGATGGAACAATTTGCGGGGTAGTTTTACACTGTGAATCAAGATGTTGATTTTGGATGTTAACAGTGGTCACTCTGCAAATCACACTGGTTCTCCTTTAGATAGATACCTACTCAGAGTCAAGTCTTTATGTACTTTTCAGCATAATCATAGTACATACCAGATGTATTAAACAACCCCAAAGAAAAAGATTAAGGTTCAAGTACTTCTCAGAGTGTTATCATTGTTGGTATATAATGCCCCACCACCAAGAAGGTGTGAAGAGTGAATTGTTTTATCTCTGGATCCTACATCTGGCAAGTAGAATTTAGGGATTCACGTGTGACCTGTAAATTGTTCAGTATTGCCTGACCCTTAGGCAATCCTAGTGGAGTTTTGGGGTGTCAGTGTTATTTTAATGGTCAGGACATGCCCACGGACTACTCCTAATTTCTGCTTCCTCACGTAGCAAGGGCAAGGCACATGTTTAGTTTGTTGTTAGGACCATGGAGAAATGAGTTAACAGAGATAAAACAAATGGGAAAGGAGTCTTGTTTAATCACTCCCTGAACACTTTCTGGGTGTAGCATATGTTAATACTTAGTAGGAATCCTGGATAAAAATATGTAGTGTCCACGTCCACTGTTCACTGAGCCTCCCCTCTCCAATCAGAAACTCCTCATCTCCATTATTCTACACATTTATAGACCCAGGGGACAATTCATAGATGAGGGAAAACTGGAGCTATATCTTAAAAGATGGAGTTGGATTTTAAGGCAAGAGTTGTAACAGAAGGTCCAGACAAAAGACTGGCTATGATCTTTGCAAAGGAACATTAATTGGATAGGCTCTGGGGGAGATCTCAAGTAAATACTTACAGAGATAAGATTAAAGAAAAGTAGTTTTGAGTCTTGATCTGGGGGAGATCCTAAATATGTTAACTATTGAAAGAGTACTTGACTTGGATTCAGACAACTCTGGATTTGACTTCTGGATTTGCCATTTATAAGAACTTGGGTAAGGACTATTTATTTAAATATATGGTTTATGGATCCCAGCACTGAGTAAATGCTTGAATCTAGGAAAATTCACTTCCCTGATTTTCTATTGCCAGATGGACCCCCTTCCTTGGATAACTTGTGAACATTTGATAACCCTTTCTCAGGAATCAAGAGGGAGAGAGGTTGGAGAAAATGTAAGAAACAAAAAGGCATATTTCTATTTTTCTCATATTATCCTCCAACTTTCCCAGCCTTCTTTGTTTGCAAGGCTGAGGTCTTTCTCCTTTAGCTATACTCATTTCTATATTAGACTGTGAGCAGCATTATTTTCTAGTTTTCATCCAACTTTGGAGGGCATGAACTCACAGTAACCTCGCTGGAATCATTTCAGCAGTGAGAAATTATCTCTCTTGTGTAAAAGTATGAGTTGATAGCAAAATATTTTAACTTTTTGTAACATGTGCCTTAGTATTCTTTATCATTTAGTATCAGCATTATTTGCAACAACAACAAGCAGTATAGACTGAGTTTCTGTAGGGTGGAACAGTGAAGTGGATCATGACATAATATAACTTGTCATTTGTCTTTTTTCACAAACATTATCAATTAACTCAGCTCAATAAATCGCTTGACAATCTGTGGTGAACATTAATATAACTCATTGATGGGCCTCATCTGTTTGTTGTCCCTGTTAAGACATATCCCTGGAGTGAGAAATCTGAAGTCACTTAGCATTTAGTGTTGCAGTACAGTGGTTAATGAAACCAGGACACTAGGGATTTGAGTTATGTCTGAGGCATCTCTCTTCCCTTTTGCTCCATGACTACAATCTACCTTGCCACCAGTGATCAGCTTTAGGAGTCACTTATCAGTATTGGTCCCAGTGTTTGGAGATGGGGGAAGAGCATGTGGATGGATCAAAGAAGCCCATAGGGAGTAATTAGCTCACAATACAGCCAGTGAGCTCTGATGTACTCAAAGCTCATAAATCACCACTTGTACTATACGGATAACAACAGTCCCTCTATAATTTTGTGTCAGCACTTGTCTTCTGTGAAAAACTAAGAACGTTAATGAAGGGCATCTTTGGTATCTACACATATTTCCATCATATCTTCAGACTCTTTCTTTTGTCCATTTCTTGCAAGTCTTCCTTGCTCTCATCTGTCTATTCACTCTTCCTACTGTGGAGCTTGTTGGATTTTCCCATCAGTGCTTGTATTTTAATAGAAGATTGATGAACGACAGAGAAAGCCTTTAAAATCAAAAAGAATGAAGTAGTTAGATTGGTATTTTAAGAATTAGCTAATGTGTGAGGTAGATATTTTTGGGGAAAATAATCTTCCATGTCCCTCTTAAATCATGGCTGGAGATGATAGCCTCTTTCACCTGCACATAAAAGTATTTCATTTCTTTCTACTTTTTATCCTCTCCTTCCCCCAAACACACAAAAATACATACTCCCTGTGCTTCAGACACACTTCTTATTGCTTCCTTTCACTTCTCTGTTGCTTTGCATATTCTGGTCCTTCTGCTTAGTTTGCTTTTTTCCTTTGTTTTATCTGGAGATACTTCATTTTATATGTCACGTTTCTTACTTATATCAACTTTATCCATACCTCCTTTGCTGTGATATCTGTGTGAGGGAGAAAATGGCTTCACCACTGGGTCTCATGCCCCTGGCATAAGGAGGGCAATCCATAAATGTTTGAAGGTGTGGTGAATGACTTAATGAATGGCTTTCATCTGTTTAGGCTTCCAGTTTTCCTTCTGAAAAGAATATCCAAATGAAAACTACTAATTTTAGAAGATGAAGTTAGATAGTTGATTGGTGCATGCAGAGACCAATTATTATTGAGGCATATGGAGGTACATAGTTCTTGTGTTGAGTGCAGTGTAAGAGTGGCCCCACACATAATCAAAATACATTCTAGACTCAGTTGTTACAGAGTTGTCCCCGGCTGTATTGCTTACTGGGCTAAGAAATGACACTTGTAACTGGGTGTGTGGCTCACACCTGTAATCCTAGTACTCTGGGATGCAGAAACAGGCAGATTTCTTGAGCTCAAGAGTTCGAGACCAGCCTGAACAAGAGCAAGACCCCCATCTCTACCAAAAATAATAAAAAAAAAACTGGCCAGGCATCATGGTGGGCACCTGTAGTCTCAGCTACTTGGGAGGCTGAGGCCAGAGGATCTCTTGAGCCCAAGAGTTTGAAGTTGTTGCGAGCTATGATGATATCATGGCACTCAACACAGAAAGACAGAATGAAACTGTGTCGAGAGAGAGAGAGAGAGAAAAGAAGGAAGGAAGGAAGGAAGGAGGGAGAGAGGAAAGGAAGGAAGGAAGGAATGAAGAGAGGGACACTTCACTATTTGGGGGCTTATTAAAAGGATGAGGATTCACTACAGTCAATTTATTTGTTGATTGCTTTGGCTTGGTGAGAATAGTATAGCACCCCTGCACTTTCTGTAGCTCAGCCATTTATAAGATACTTCCTTTCTATTATATTTAATACTCATAACAACGCTATAAAATAGGTATTCTAATTTTACAGATGAGGAAACTAAGACTTAACTATGTGAAGTTAGTAGTTTAAGCTAATACAACTAGGAAGTATTAGAGACAGGAGTTGAACGAAGGTCTTCCCAGCCCTATTCCATTATTCTGTCCACTGGAACACACTGGATCTGCCAGAAGGCACTAAAGTCAGATGGGGAATGGCACGGTATGTGTGACATTTGCCTAAATGTGTACATACTTGGCAAAAAAACAGCCACAATTTATGCTGGATAAGTATTCAGTAATGTTCATTCTATTTATTTGGCTACCTATATGCTTTCCAGGGGAAAGGCAAGCTAGGGCAAGTGCAGACAAACAGCCATAAAGTTTGGGTGCTTTCCTTTGAAGCTAGGCTGCTTGTTTGAAAAACACACTTCTTGGTGATAGAAGATGGTTCTACTATAGATTTTATTTATTACTGCATTTACATGGATAGACATCTTCTAAAGAACTGCTGAAAATATGTGTGAATCCTAGAATATTTTCTGATTTAGGCAGTTTCTTTGGTCATCATAACCACATTTGGCTTATTAGAGAATTCTACTAGAATGCTTCTGGGAAGGCTGCCTGGTTTAATGAAAAAAAAAAGAATGGACTTTGAAACTGGTTGGATTGGGGTTATATAGTCACTCACAGTGTGACCCTGGGCAAATTATTTGACTTCTCTGAACTTCACGTTTCTTGTCCTTTACCTAATTGGTGTGAGAATGAAAATGGCAACAGGCACATAGATATTACTTCTCTCCTTCTCTTACCCCAGTTCTGTCCCCCACAGCCATTAGTTACCACAAACAGGCATTCAGGAGTCTGCTTACTGCTCTATGATGAAATGCATAGCTCCTTGCAAAGACTGATTATCTAATTTTCTTCTTTCCAAGGCCCCCTGTATTCCACCCCACCCTCCAAATTCTGGGGGCTTCTAAAGTGGGCAGGTACAGAATGTTCTGTGGAACATCCAAGGCTATTACTCAATCTCCTGGCAAACACTACCAATTGCTCTTTGCACATGCTCCATATGAAAGCATACTCCAGGTCTTGTAACCCATGTATGTGTCATGCACTGTACTGCTTCTTATACCCAAATTCATCTCAAGGGTGAAAAGACCAGGCTCAGACTTGCCCTGGGAGTGGATTCCCCAAGCTTTCTGTGTCCCCACACTGTTTAGTTAAAAAGTAGCTGCTTCAAATTCATTGGGTGTTACATAGACTAGAATCAAAGTGATTGGTAGTGTCATCTGTCCTCAAGATATTCCAAAGCACTTTGCAAGGCAATGTGACAAGTACTCAGACCACATAGGCCAGTTCATCAGCTACCACCTAGCACTTCAGAATTAATCATGCTCAGCCTGGTATCATTAAGCAAGCCTGTTTTCATTTGAAGAACAAGAGAGGGAGGGAATTTTAGCTAGCAGTTCTCCCATGTACCCTTTATGAAAGTGCCCTTGGCTCTTCAAATTTCACCTGAATAACCAGCTCAGAAGAATTTTCTTTATCAGTGTACAATATGATAGTGCCAAGCTAATGCCAGGCTGATGCCTAGGACATTGACCAAGTAGGCTTGGGCTAACATTTTTTTTCCCCTCCTTTTCCCCTTTACATTCTTTTTCTACCTATCTTTCATCTTTCTCCTTCCTCATCTCTGGTGTGTTCTTGGGTAGAGGTCAACCAAGGGGTGGACAGTGTGTCATTTTATGATGCCCTTTACTCTGTCTACCTTTCTCATCCTTCACCATATATTAGCAAGGACAATTTTTGGAAGTGAAACTACAATATCATACTGGGTTTCTTTTCCTTAAGTAGCATTCAACACACTTGTAACTACATGTTTGAATTTGTCTTTTTTAGTCTATGAAGTTTCATGAAGGCGTGAGCCATGTTTGTCTTCATCGCTCTCTTGGCAAGTACATACATCAAGTTCTCAAAAAATGTCTGCTAACTGTAAATTAAGTATTTACAGACTATATTGCTAGCATCTTATATCCCTCCTGCCTTAATTGTAAGCAATCTACTCCTCTACTTATAGGTTATCTTGTTTTCATTTCCATATTCTCCAGAGGAAACCTCAGCTCAAGACCTTGCAAAAAGTGTGTTTGTTAAAATAAAATCAACTCCCCTCCTCTAGGCTTTCTAATTGGTAAGAATTAGAGATTAGACTTGCATTGGCCTTTGTCCTTACTGTCAATAGAGCCCTCTTTTCCTGTTTTATTCACTGCTGTGTCCTATGGTGATCCCATAGAGGAAAGTTTGTCATTAATACACATTTTGATGGCAGACTCAATTTTAGTAAACCTGAGAAAATTTAGCCTTCCCCTCTGTCTTCAAGAGATTGCTGCTTGTGCCTTTCCTAAAAGAGAATTATAGGAGCACTCTCAAGAAAGAGTCCTAAGATTATAAATGGCAGCTGTGTTTTTAGTGTGCAGGTGGGTAAGATACAGGAAGCCATTTCTCCCATCTTTCCTCCCTTACTTACATAGTGGCAGGGGGTTGGGGTTAGAGTTGAGCCTGATGGGGGGAACTATAGCCTCAAGCATGCCCAGTGGTTCCTGACTGGATGAGTGAATATTTGGTATATTCCAATGCATAAGCTTAGCATCTGTGTTGCCCCTCCCATTTGAAGTTGGATATTTTGAAAAGAGAAATTTGGGTCTTTAAGAAACCTTTTTTGGTGCTTTCCCTTATAGTTGATGTTTGAGCTTTTTAAAGCTACTAAGTACAAAGTACCAATACTCTTATTCTTTTATCTTTTATTCTGGTTATATTTTTTTCCCTGGTGTTTGATGATGATTAGCAGGAGCCACATTGTTTTTACCCCTGGCCAAGTATGGAGCCAGGCCATAAAAGATTATGGGAACTCAAGGACTAGGTTGGAGTAGGGGAGGTGAAGGTTTCTTTCCTTCCAGTATTGAGCAGAAAGAACTTTGATCTCAGAGTGAAAGCCTTGAATTGTCACATATATCACACTGGTGAGACACTAGTTCTTTGATGTGATAGCACTTGCTCAGGCTCGCTCATTTGAAGATCTGGGGTCATGAGCTGGCTATACCATTTACCGATCTCAGGCATGTGATTTAACCTCTTTAAACTTTGGTTTTCTTCATCTGTAAAATGGAAATGATGAAAATAATTACTACCTCAAAGGAACTAATAATTACTATCTCACTATGGAGAGAATTCAGTCAGAGAAGGGACAGGGAAGCAATTTGTAAATAAAAAAATGATATTTTGATCTAAAATACTATTATTCATTTTCTAGTATTCAAATTTTCTATCAAATAAAAACATAAAACAAACAAAAGGCCAATACAAAATAAAAATAAAATGATATTATTATTTTCTTTTCTTTATTCTCCTAACACTCTCATTTTCTTGTCTTCTGTATAGTATGGATGATTTAGATTCAAATCTGGACAGAGGGATGGACTAAATGACTCCTTAAGCTTTCTTCAGTTTAGGAATTTGTAAACTGTACTTTCTCCCTTTCCAGACTATCCCAAGTAAGAAAATCATCTTTTAAGACAGAGTAGAAATCTGGAACTCATCAATTTTGATAATGTCTCTTAAAATGTAATTGGAGATAGTGCTCTTCCATTAAGTGCTGGTGTCTGACCATTGTTCAAATAAATACTAAAATGTAAATGACAGGAAATTGGCTGTATTCTGAATCCTATTTTTACTTGAGGTAACAATAAGTCTGTAATGGTCACTGTGACCTTTGATTTGCTGTTTTCTGTAACCTCACGCTTGTCCCAGGATTCTTCTTCTGCTTATGCATTTTATTTGGGGTTTCTTCTAGGTATCAGATTAAAGTTTAAGCCAGCCATGTGTATGTGCATGGGCTGTGCGCCTGAAAGAAATTAGTCTGAGGGGGAAAAAAAAAATCAAAGCTACAGGCAAAAAGCAAGCATGCTGCTAGAAACAGAATTTAAGAACACAATTCAACTCTGGGCCTGGAAAAGTGACCTGTCAACTTGTTACAGTTGATACCAGTAAGTGTAGGATGGGTTGCTGGAAAATTATGCTGACTGGCTAATCAGGAGAGAATAGGGTCAGAATTCATGTCTCTGTAAGGCTGAGGGGAAAAAAAGTGAAATAACATACATAGAGAAAAATTAGTTTAAAGGTTACAGTATATCACATGTTAGAGTATGAAAAATAAACTGGAGATTTTCACTTCTGAATGTATTTTTAATATACTCCTTTCATCTCCAAATGCAGCAGGTTTGGTTCCTTTCTCCCAACACTCTGCCCATAGCAGATGAAAGCTAAATCCTTAGATGGGTAGATTTTGCCCCTTGGTGATGCACTGTGCCCCCTCTTCCGTCCCAGTAAGGCCCAAAAGGGCTCTCCAAGAGGAAAAGCTCCTGAGGATACATTTCTATTCAGTGAAAGTGAGTAAGGAAAGTCATGTTTTAGAACTGTTATTCAAACAGAATGTCCTCCAAGGGGCTTGGTAGGATGCTTAGGGAATAGCTGTGAGATGAAAACCCCAGAGCATTGTTGCATCAGTGCCATACCCCAGTTTCCCTCACACTTGTTACCAACCCCTCTTTTGTTACCACCACTGCCACCATTGTAAAATAATCTCTTCCCTTAAGTAAGACATCGGATCTTCTAAATAACTGAAGAAGAGCACTCTAAAAGAAACCTCAGTGAGAATATTTTCTTCACTTAAGGGATGATTCTCTATGCAGAGATAGAGTAGAGAATGTGGAGAGAGACAGAATCAAGCTGAGATGCATGGTGAATTTAAAAGTCATTATGTCTGTGTATAAAACTAAGGTAATGTGTTCAAGAGTGATTCTTTACTGATGCAGAGCCCACTTGTTAACTTACTGTTACCTTTGACTATAGGTTTATTAATAAAGAACTTGAAATCAGCCATGCTAGGTTTGTGTGGAGATGTGAGAATTCACAGACACTGCTACAGGTTCGATCTGGAAGAAATCTGGGCCAAACAGTAGTTGAGAGTATAAACTCTACAGATATTTCACATGCTAAGAAAGCACAATACAGGGCAATCCAGGTTTACGCAAAGGCTTGATTTGGGAGCCATTATTCTCATTTTCACTTCCTTAAAAGATTTTAAATAAAGTGCCTTTTAAACAGGAAGCTCCCTGAACACACTTCAAATATGGTCTGATTTATATACATTTAAGGAATTCCTCCCTTTCTGGGAATATCTCTACTGTATAAAGACACAAAATTCTTGAACTTACAGAGAAAGACGTGCGTCCCCTTCATAAATGTTTTATTTCTGAGAGATGGTAAAATGAAGTGTTCACATATCATATCACGTTCCCTGTTGATTTATTTTCTTGTTTTAGTAGTATAATATTCCTAGAGAAAATATTTTTTAATCTATTAGGTATAATAGGTGAGGCTAAAGAGGAATATACTTAAGGTATGCCAATATCAGTAACTTATAAAGATTTTTGTGATATCACTGCAGACCTTTGAGTATATTCTAAGGGGAATAGTTAACTACTTCTACAAACAGCAACGAATCATCATTGGCAACAAACTTTTGGTGCTTCTTGTTTTGATAACAGAGCAGTTTGTGTAGGTTTTAGAAGAGCAAAACTGAGAAAGTCCAAGGAAATGCTAGTCTAGCATTTCTAATTTAAAAAAAAAAAAACAACTAAATTAGTGCCAAGGAACAAGAATATAATCTAACCACCAAAAAAAATATAAAATGTAACTATTACTTTGATAATGCTATTCTAAACCTATCAACTTCAGTTCATTGCCACTCAACTGATTTAGGAATCCAAGTTCCAATGTTTCATTACTGTTAACGCTATTGTTTTACTCTTCAGCATAGTTCTTAAAAGGCACACTGTCATAAATTCCCTTAGCCTCCTTCACATTTGATTTCTTTTGAAACTTTTTACCTTTTCACTGAAGCCCAAATGATCCTTTCTCACATAGGCCTTTATCTTTAACTTCTCTGGAATCTTTTGTTTACTTGAGTTTCTGAAGTTCTATACTTGGCTGCTGTAGGTCTGTCATAATTGGTTCCAATCATAAGTTTTAAGTGATTTCTCAGTAATGTGATTTTTTAAAATCCAGGCCATTTTGTCAGACAGATAGCAGAATTATAAACCATTTTATAAAACAATGAAAAATATGCATGAATTTTCCCTCAATTATAAGTGATTTTCCTCAAAAGTCTAATGTCTTTATAACATTAACATGTTTTTGCAACTCACAGGAAAGTATAACTTTCATTTTTAGAAGGCACATCATTAATCTAAGGCAGTGGTTAATTAATTTGTCCAGATTGTTTCAGAAAAGTGACTATTTCTATCTTTTCACTTAACACCAGGCATCATAAGCCTTTAATCAGAAGAACTGAGGAATGATTTGGTGATTTTAATGTTTTGTCAAGCTTGGGGAAAAGAACCATTTCCAATGTCCTGGAGAAATTATGGCTATTTGGAGCTGACTTTACCATAATATATGTGGTTAAACAACAGCCTCCCTCCAAACAAACAAGTTTTTATATGTAGTAATATTTTTATTTAATAAAATGAACCAATTACTTTCATTGTGAATAACAGAAATATTTTAACAAGGCAAGCACCTTTACATTAGCATTAGCAAACTAAACCAAATAAAAACTTTATAGTGGTGGTTAGTTTTTTTAAACAATTACAACAACAACCAAAAAAAATCTGCAGAAATTGTCATCCTAATCAGTATGAAGACTAAAAATACTGACTTAAGGGACTAATTCAATCTTCAGCTTCTACTTCCTATCTCCTAGTAGTTATAAAATGAAAAGCTTTCCTGCCTTTTCAGTTCCTAACCAATTTTCCAATATAGAATACAACAGATTCCAAAGGAAGACAATTACCATCAGGGGTCCTCAAACTTTTTAAACAGGGGGCCAGTTCACTGTCCCTCAGACCATTGGAGGGCTGGACCATACTTAAAAAAAAAATAATAAAAACTATGAACAAATTCCTATGCACACTGCACATATCTTATTTTGAAAGGATTGTTGACGGGTGCTGTTGTCACAGCTAACTTTTCTTTAGTAATTAAAGACCTAGAAAACTCTCATAATAAATATTGACAAATTTAGTAACAAAATGAGCTTGGAAAAAAAAAATCATGGCCTTCCATGGCCTCTTTTAAAAGCCTTTTTAGAAAGATTGTGGTACTGTATTATCTCTAAATACTGTAAAATAGATAGTAAACCTTAGTTATATCTTAGTTTTTTGAAGTTATCTTTATATGTCAGTCTAACTTAGATGAAATTTCTTTGATTTAAATGACTTTTTTCTTTATTATTTTATTATAAGTTGCTGTGCAATTCACAAAATTCATTAGAAATATTTTAGACTTCCTTAGTTCATGAAGTTTCTGAGTTGGCAATGGATTTTAGAGTGATGATTATTCTGTCTTCTTACTTAAATTCAAGCAGCAGAAGCCTTTAATTGTTTATTTTAATTACTGTAGATAAATTTTTCCCTTTTCTTGTGCAGGAATGTGAAGAACTTTACTTCTTTTTCTCTTCTGCTCTGCATACCCTTTTTTTAAAATGCTTCTAATTTTTCTGAAGCAAAATATTTTAAAGAAGAGAACTAAAACACACTATTAAATTATTACTAGAATAATATAGCTCAGCAGTTCTTGACTGGGTTTGAATTTGGCCCCCTTCATCTGGGATATTTAGCTGTGTCTGGAGACGTTTTTGTATAGACTTCGGGCATGGAATGGAGACAGTGCTACTGGCTTCTAGTAGATAGAGGCTGATAATACTGATGACCATCCTGCAATGTGCAGACCCTGTAGTAAAGAATTAATTGGCCCCAAATGTCAATAGTATGGAGATTTATAATCTCGTAGAGTAGAATCCAGGACACCTGTATTCTAGCCTTAACTCTACCACAAACCACCAAGCCATTTAACACTTCTGTGGTCCACTCATACACAAAATGATAAATAGAATTAAATTATCTTAAATAATTGTCTAGCATGAAGATCTGTTTATGCACCTAGAAATATCATTATGGTCTCTTTCCTGTCAGAGAGAGGTGTTACTCAGTGACTCCATTTCTTTTCTTATTTGTATGTCCTTCCAGATAATTTATTGACTTTTTCAATGAATTTTTATTCTTAAATGAAACTAATACATAAGTAAAAAGCATCATCAAGTCTATTTAACACAAAAAAGTTGAGTTTAAAATGTCATTTTATATTATTTTGCCTATCTGATTTTTAAAATGACTTTAAAATATATCTGGACCTCCATATGCAATTAAACATGAAGCATACATACTTTAAGAATATCGTTTGCTTCGAGTATTCTGCCTTCCTTGATGTGTTCAGGCTGTATATATTCAGTTCTCTCACACTGAAAGAAGCTAGTCAGATGAATAATTGAATTATCAAGCCACATGATCTTTGCACACTTATTTTAAGCATACATAGATTAGTGACCATCACACATTACATGTCATTTGTCTAAAGAAACTGGCTGGGTCATGGCTATAGGACTCTGACTTGAAAAAACACATGTAATAATATCTTCTTAGGCAGTTCGAGCAATAGTGAGGTCCCTGATTTACATTGAAAATAGAAATTATTTTAAGATGAACAGTTCTAGATCTCTCTAGGTAACGTATTCAAAACAGTGGCTGACAACATAGCTAGATTTTATAGTGTGCCTTACAACCCATTCACACCCATTTTGCAGGGAGAGGAACAGAGCTAAGTGAAGAGCCCCAAATTACATAGCTAGGATGTGATTTTCTTAGCATGGACACTTGTTCAGAAAGTTGTTTCATGGAAATATAGGAAGAACTTCCGACACTTCTCTTGAGTAGGAGTCAGAAAACATATTTTGTGGCTGCCAAAATAGTTAACTATTTTAGGCTCTGTAGGCCATACACATACAGTCTCTGTCAAATGTGCTCTCCTTTATTGTTGTAGAGCAAGAGCAACTATAGACAATCCTGAAATGAATGGGTGTGGCGGTGTTTCAAAACAATTTTCTGACCCCAGATGTTGGATATTTCCTAAAGTCCCATGGCACTAGTTGGTATTATCATTCCCCCCCCCCTTTTTTTTTTGAGAGCATAGTTAAGTCCAAAATTGCATTAGATACTTGTAAAAGCAAATTTATAATCCAGGGATCCTCAGGTAGCTGGATATTAATCTCCTAAACTTTTTTACCACTGCCTGGCACTGCTCTGATTTGCCCTACTGCAGCTGTACCTTTGGGCCCCATTTACAACCAGACTTGTAGACTCTTTCAGAGAGCTGCATGATGCTGAATGCACAACAGTAAGCTTCTACTGGCCTATGGAGTATCTGCTCACTACCTTGCTATTTTCCAAGGGAGAGCCTCACCCTTCCTAAATGGAGCTTTTTGCTAGTCATGGTCTAGAAATTGTAGGTATCGCTTGATTTTAGGATAGATATATTTCAGTAGGACTAGTTGGAAAAAAAGAAAGTAGAGTTTTCCTACTGCCCCTTTAAAATTGGACACTGATTCTTTTTTTTTGTTAAGAGTCACCTTAACAGACCTATACTTTTGGTGAAAGGCAGCCTGTTGGAGGGACAGAACACTTGGACAAGATTTTTAAATTCAAGCTGCCTTTATTACCAACACAACCACCATGTTTGTAGCCTCAAGCAGGTCACTTCCCCTCTGTGAGCCTCAGGTTGTTCCTCTTTGAAATGGAGATAATACCTGTAATCCTAATTACTTCTCTGAATTCTGCAGAGAACTGAAGGAGATAATGGATGCCAAAGTATTTTAGTGCCCAACACTGTTCCATAAGATGCAAAAAGAACTAAGAGAGTCATTGAGGCAACAAAAAGTGCTGAAAGCTCACTGCTGAAATAGGTACCTCTTGCTTAAGTCTTTTTTAGCACTTTGCAGCAATAAGTTTTTTCTGATTAGAAAAGTATCTTTGGTTTTACTTGGCTTTTTACTTAGTTTACCCATTATAAGGGTACCCATTTGCCCCTGGACTATTAGTTCAAGTGTTATTTTATTAATATGAAATTATTTGACTCTAGCCAGAGCCACAACCTTCTCTTAGCCACTCCACACCTGCCCTCACCTCAATTTTTTTTCACCTTTTTCTATTCAGGACAAAGTTTGAGGCAAAGAATGTTTTCTTGTGATCCTAAAACAAGCAGTCCCTGAGTGCCTGACTGTGAGATGGATAGAGTAGAATCCTTACATCAGAGAGCTCAGTCTAGACCCATGCTGTCTACTATGCAGCCTGTAGCCACTAGTGACTATTGAACACTTGAAATGTCACTAATTCAAGTGGAAATATGAGATGGGTGTAGGAGGTGGAGGTAACTAGCCAGAAGAAGGTACCCAAATAAGCAAGAAACAGGCATTTATTAGAGAAGAGCCCTATTTCTGTTTGAGAGAATAGAGGTGGTACGTGAGACATTACTTGCTCCTATGTTCTCTACTTTTTACTTAGCTGTGGCTTTGATGGGTATACTCTCAGCACTAAGTTATATAGTTAATGTTTCTGTGTATCCTGTTTTAGCAGTGTAGACTAAATATCTGTCTACTCGTCCATGAGAATACAGGACACTGTGGATAATTTGGTCTGTTTGCTGCATGGAAAGTGTAGGGTGTTCAGTAGTTAGATTCATGGTGTAGTGAGTTCACCACTAAAATCAGACTCCGAGAATGGTTTTGATCTAAATGATTGGTTTAGAGGAATAAACTTAGGTCACTTAGTTCAGAAAGGCCATTCTGGGCAATTATTAAACTACCAACGACGTTGTGTTTTGAGTGTTAAAGCCTGTATTTGTCTTCCAGGTACAAGAATTTAAGTGCCTTGACAAGGGAGAGAAGAGTTTTATTAATCTATGAATGTATACCCATTTCTCTCCTCCTGTGCCTAGCCAGTTTATTTAAAAATAAATTTGAATCTAAAGGGCAGAGCTTCAAATAAAGCTTTGATGAATTTGAATGATGAATTGTATTTATTTAACTTTTATTGGCTGAAATTTATGGTTTTTACATGTCACTGCCTGGAAAAATTGTTAAATAAATTATAGTATGTTCATAGTATGGAATACTATGCAGCTTTTAAGTCAGGTAAACACGCATATACTGACATACTATTTAGTTGAGTGAGAAAAGAAAAGTTTCAAGTCACTTTGTTAGTATCACATAACTTTTGTGAAAAGAAACTATATATTTGAATGTATGTGTATGCATACATGCACATAGCATAGCAAAAGCTATGGCATAATATATCTGAGGTTGATAAAAATGGATTCCAGGGATGGAGAACTAAAGAGGTTTGATAAAAGCTGAGATTTGTTACCTTATATACTTATACTACTGAATTTTTAAAAGTAATGATTATGAATTACTTTACTTATGAATTACTATGTTTTGAGTATATTATTTTAAGATTTTGGTGCTAAAAGTAGAGTTTAAAGCAAAACAAAAGTAATTTTGAGGAAAATTGTCTCCAATTAAATTGGGCATTTTGGAATGTTTTTGTATATTAGTTCAGAAATAGTTGCTTGAAAAAGATAACTCTTCCTGAAACTCTGCTTACCTATTTCTGGTCACTTTTCTGACAACACATGTGATCTTTTGGGGGATGGGTAAAAAGATGTATTTTTATAGTTTTAGTCTTGCAGTGTAAATTGTGTGTGTTTGAAAAGTAAATTAAAGGGATGATTTCAGCTATGTTACCATGAAAACACATGAGATAATGGGTTATGCAGCAGCTAACAGTCTACTTTTTTCTTGTTATTTATTTATAAACTGGAAAAGAAAAACACATTTTGTCTCATATACTCCCCAGATAATTTCCTGTATCTCCAGAATAGTTGTGAGTTGGTTGGTAGTAAATGCTATGCAACTTATATCTTAGAGTATATATCTTAGGATTTCAGGGTTAGAAGAAATCTTAAAGCCCATCTTCATAGTCCAGCCTGCCTTCTGATGCTTAAAATCCTCTTACAGTAGGAAAGACTAAGTCCAGAGCAGGTCCTCAACAATGTAGTTATTGAATTATTCAGAAGGAAGCTTTTTTTTGAGCCCTAATGCTTAAAAGGTACTTTTAGATTTATTATTTCGTTCTGTACAAACCTGGAGAAAACGTTTTTTTAAAAGTCTTTTCAGATTCAAGTGTTTATGTGATTGACTTCTTCATTGGTTTCATTTTTTAAGCTCTTATTAGCAAATACAGATTCTTGCAAGGTTCATCTTTAACCCAAAAGAATAACATAGAAGGATGAATGTGAAGTCAAACTGTTTCAAGTAAATGGGAGCTTGTAGACAATTCAGTCCAACCCTTCATTTTATAGATGTGGAAACCAAAGCTCACAGAGAGAAGGAGACTTTTTCAAAGTCATTCAGCAAGTCAGTAGTCGACCTAACAAGGTCCCCTGCCTTCCATTTTAGTGAACTATCCTGTGCTGATAGTGGCAGCAATGTCAAATCCCCTTTGTCAGTTATGGCTTGACTATAGTAATTTGTCTTAAAAAAATACAGCAGTAAATTAAGTTGGAGGCAGAGTCATGACCTCTTCATAAATTTTTTCTAGAAAGTTTATATGACTGTAAGTAATGTATAATTAGAACATTTATATTTATATTTTTGTTTTAAAATATCAAACTCAACTATCTCTACCCAGTCCATTTTAAAATAAAAATATTTTACCCAGATTGAATTTTTATATTTTTTTCAAGAATTCTTTGTCTGTTTGGCTTAGTTAAAATTCTACATGCACTAATAACTTATTTTGGTAGGCAGAATTCTAAAATGACCCAAATTACCTTGTCCTTGTGATCCCCCTGTCTTACAGTAAGGGTAGAGACTGTGAATATGGTATCATTCCTATGAGTAGGTTTTGTTATGTGGCACAGTTGACTTTGAGAAAAGACAGATTGCACAAGCACTTTAAAAGCAGAGAAATTTTCTTCACCTGGAAGGAAAAAAGAAAGTCACAGATTTAAAGCTTGAAGGGAATTTAATGTCCTAATAACAGGTTAAATATAAAGGGAGGCACTTGGAGCGTGATGTTTAGGAGTGAGCCCATACTCATGGTCAGCAAGGAAATGTGGACCTCAGACCTACACCTAAAACAAAATGAATTCTGTCAATAACCTTAAACATGGAAGTAGAATCTTCTCTCAGAATTTCCATTTAGGAGTCCAGCCTGTTTGATACCTTGATTTTGACCTTGTGAGACACTAAGCAGAGAATTCAGTTGAACCTACCAGGACTTTGGACTTACAGAAGTGTGAGATAATAAATGGGTGTTGTTTTAAGCTGCTAATTTTGTGATAATTTGTTATACGTCAATAAAAACTAATATACTTACCATGTAAGGCACATCGTGTATCCTCCTGTGCCTCAGTTTCTTTTTGCCAGACATAATGGAATTATCTATATTGCTGTGAAGTTATAGTTGTGAAACATGACTTCTTGAGTAAAAGGGACATGTATTATTAATTTTAGTAGTATTACTAACAATGATTATGATTCTCAGGACTATAACAATCCTTTTGACACACAAATAAATAGTAAAGGAACATAAATTAGTCATTGTGCCAGGATATCAAAGCAATTGTGGTACTGAATATGTTTCTCTGAATGACACTTTCTCACAGAGATTCTGATATATAATTCCCCTGCATCCACCTGTTTGATAATTACCATAGGCCATTTACCTGAAGAATAAGAATAAGGTTCCCTACTGTTGTTAAAAATTCTTTCTCTTGGATATCAACAACTTGTGTGTGACTGTAACAACATCACACTATGTAAACATTAATATTAGCTTATCCAACAATTCACTGGAGAAATTTAGGAAATTGAACAAATTTTTCTTTACATTTCTCTTCTGCGAACCTCTTGTGATTGTAGTAGAATAATTTTTACTGCAAGCTGCCATTTTCTTCTTCCAGACGAGAGACCTTGAGCTGGTGATGGTAACTGGAGAGGTTTTCTGAAACATCTTTCCAAGGTTGATTGTCATGAGCAGTCAGTCTCCTTCACTTTAGTCCCTCAGTGACCAGTCTGAAAAAGGGAATTTTATGATCTAGAGATGGTTAAGTGAAGTCCAAAAAAATTAAGGCACTTCTGGGCGGCGCCTGTGGCTCAGTCAGTAGGGCGCCGGCCCCATATACCGAGGGTGGCGGGTTCAAGCCCGGCCCCGGCCAAACTGCAACCAAAAAATAGCCGGGCGTTGTGGCGGGCGCCTGTGATCCCAGCTACTCGGGAGGCTGAGGCAAGAGAATCACTTAAGCCCAGGAGTTGGAGGTTGCTGTGAGCTGTGTGAGGCCACGGCACTCTACCGAGGGCCATAAAGTGAGACTCTGTCTCTACAAAAAAAAAGAAAAAAAAAAAAAATTAAGGCACTTCCTTCCCTGGGAAGGAGTTCAGTAGGAATATCAATGCAATGTAGAGAAAAAGATCTTAGCCTCAGGCATTCCCAAAGGAGTCTCCCAGTGGCCTGTGATACAGAGGACACCTACAGATCTGAGAGGAGATGTGTACATGGTTGTGAGATGACTCACCCTTTTTGCTTGGATGGTTTTGCTTTCATTGTGAGCAGTCTCTCTGGAGAGCCAGCTTGCCATGCACCCTGGAGCATTCTTTATGAGAAAGCATTTGTTGAGTGGTTTGCCATTTTGTTTTACAGCCACTCTGCAAATTATGAAATGATCATCTGGCTTCTTTATTTATATGAAAAAAAAAACAAACAAAACAAAACTAGTTTTTCCTTTTCTTATCTTCATGGCTGCCAAGCAACAGAGTGAATAACTCAGTAAAGTCATGTGATAGCCTTCTGTGTATGTTCAGAAACTGACAATGGATTAGACTTGTTATTCATGAAATCTGAGGTTTACTAGTTTGTATATACCCCAAACTGGGCATGTAATATTTGGTTTGTCAGGTAGCATAATGAATAGATCATTGGCACTGCTTCATTGAAGTGAATTAATACAATAAGTTTGTGTTCTGTGCCTGATACAGGCAAGGCATTTCTCTGGGTGTTCTGTTAGCAGAGGTGAGACAAATATCTGTCTTCTAGGTGTTTGCAGTCTAACAGAGAATACAGATATGTAAGAATTACTATTTTTTTAAATATCATGGTATACGTGGGTATTAAGCGCTAAATATGTGATTGATTCTGGGATAAAAGAATGATAAATAAAGGTTCTCTGAGGCACCCAAACAGAAAGACTAGCATAGAGGCCTGCTAGTACATTGAGTTCCAGGTCATGATGTACAATCCAGAGTTGCTTTGGCAGGGTGCAGTTAGTTGGTAATAGTCTGTGTTAAGTTGAAAAGAAGTTTGAATTTATCCTGAAGGGTTTTGTAAAATTTATTTTTAAGTTTTAATTGGCAAATTATAACTGTATATTTCTGTGGAGGGCAATGTGATGTTATATGTATATAATATGGAATGTTTAAATCAAACTAACATATCCGTCACCTCACATACTTATCAATTTTTTTTTTTAAATTTCAGGTTAATTTGAGGGTACAAAGATTTAGATTACAATGTTTACATTTATTAGGTAGAGTCCCTTTTGTGTTTGTGTCACGCCCCCAGGCAGTATGCCTATCACCCCACATTGTGCCCATTAAGTGGAAGCACACAAATTCCCCATCCCCCTCCCCTCTTCCCAATCCCCTCTTCCCCATCTTGAATTGAATTGAGTTTTTCTCTTGTGTGGGCATGTATTAGGTCATTTACTGGTTTCATATTAGTATTGAGTACATTGGATGCTTGCTTTTCTATTGTTGTGATACTTTCTTTACTAAGAAGAATTCTTTCAACTCTATCCAGGTTAACACAAAAGACATAAAATCTCCATCTTTTATGGCTGAATAATATTCCATGATATATATATATACCACAGCTTGTTAATAATTCCTGCATTGATGGGCATTTAGGTTGTTTTCAGATCTTGGCAATTGTGAATTGAGCTGCATACACAATCTAGTACAAATGTCCTTAATAAAGGATATTGATAAAATGCATGCTTATCATTTTTGTGGTTAACACATTCAAAATTACTGTCTTAGCAATTTGAAAATACACAATAGATTATTATTAACTAGATGTATCATGCTTTGTATATCTCAAAAACTTCTTCTTCCTAATTGAAATTTTTTACCCTTTGTAGGGTTTTGAACTTTGTACTGTGACAACAATCTTAGGTGGATTTAAAATTTTTTTATGTATATTGAACACTTCTTATGTACACTGTACACGAAATGAGAATTTCCTTTTCCGGTATTAGTTTCCCTTATTGAGGCTTGACAATTATTAGTTTGTATGTCCTTAGAAGGATTTTAAGCAGAGATGAATGATGACTTTGGAAGTGATATGCAGAGTGGTGAAAGCAAACATAGTGAGACATTGAGGAGTCTATTGCCTAAACAAAACAGTAGTTGAGCGAAGAGTATGGGCAGAGGATGGAAGGGTTAGTTTTGGGGATTGTAAATGCATGGAACTTGATTGAAAAAGAGTAAGCCTTATATTGGCTTTTTGTGCATATTAAACATATATGAATACAATGAGACTACGTAGTGTTTTTGAAAGAACTAGAACACTATTGTACAAGCTTTGTATTTACTGCATTAGTTCTAAAGCAATACCAATTTTATTGACCTTCTTTGAGCCTTGTCTTTTTAGCTATAAAATGGGAAGTTGAAACTTTCTAGCTACTTCCTTGAGTTATGAGGAACAAGTAAGATAATATATGTGAAAGAGAATGTACTATACAAATAATGTTTTTTAAGGCAGCTGTTGTTAATGTACTGAATATTGTGCTTACCTCACAGGATTGTTGTGAGCATCAAATAGAATAATGGATTTGAAAGCATTTTGTTTAAAGTGTGACTCAAATTTTTAGAATTAGTAAAAATAGTGAAAGAGAACAATTCATTCTCTATCCAGATGTTCTGTCTCCACTGTGACTCACGTGCTCATACACAGTTGTGCAGATGAACCTCTATTTAATTTTCACAGGCTGGAGTTCCACACATAACATAATCAAATGGGGCCAAAAAAGTCTGTGCATTGGCTTCTCCCCTCCAGATTTTGGCTGTGGAACAGGACACCTGTCACTGACAGGACAATTTTTCATGAGCTGTCTTCCACCAGTCTTGTGTTCACATCTAGGTCTATTGCTTATATGCATGCTGAGTTTGGGTGGGCTCAGGGCCCCAGATCCAACAGGAAACTCAAGTTTTCTTTTTTTCAAATTGGCCATACATACTAGTCTTAAAGTCTGATACCTAGCAGGGCCACAAGTTTTTTACAGGCCAGCAATCAGCATGAAACCAGACGTAATGTGTACTACTGTGGTCAATGGAAATACATTAGCAGGCAGACCAGACCACAGTTTCCTATTTACAGTGCAGTTAATAGCCACAAGGAAATTCTGCCTTTGATAACTGTGAGATGGAAGATAAAGGTGAGAAATCAGAGCAGTTCCTACCCTACTCTCAAAATTCCAAGATAAAGAGACCTTGAATATCCTTCTATTCTATTGTTTATTTCAATAGTCCCTATTAAAGCACCACTGTCATACTTTAAAGATCTCAAAAAAATTGTACTTTGTTTTATATGGAATCAGAAAAAACCTCGATTAGCCAAGACATTACTCAGAAACAAAAACAAATAAGGAGTGATCATGCTACCAAACCTCAGACTATGTTATAAATCAATAGTGATAAAAACAGCATGGTACTGCCACAAAAGCAGAGAGGTAGATGTATGGAACAGAATAGAGAACCAAGAGATGAACCCAGCTACTTATTATCATTTGATCTTCAATAAGCCAATCAAGAACATTCAGTGGGGAAAAGACTCCCTATTTAACAAATGGTGCTAGGTGAACTGGTTGGTGACCTGTAGAAGACCGAAACTGGACTCACACCTTTCACCATTAATAAAGGTAGACTCTCACTGGATAAAAGATTTAAACTTAAGTCATGAAACTATAAAAATACTAGAAGAAAGTGCAGGTAGAACACTTGAAGAAATCTGCCTGGGAGAATATTTTGTGAGGAGGAACCCTCCCCCTCCCCGGGGCAATTGAAACAACACCAAAAATACATTACTGGGATCTGATCAAAGTAAAAAGATTCTGCACAGCCAAGAACACAGTAAGTACAGCAAACAGACAGCCCTCAGATGGGAGAAGATATTTGCAGGTTATGTCTCTGACAAAGTTTAATAACCAGAATCCATAGAGGACTCAAATGTATTAGCAAGAAAAGAACAAGTGATCCTATCTCAGTGTGGGCAAGGGACTTAAATAGAAACTTCTCTGAAGAAGACAGGTACACGGCCTACAGACACATGAAAAAATGCTCATCATCCTTAATCATCAGAGAAATGCAAATCAAAAGCACTTTGAGATATCATCTCACTCCAGTAAGATTAGCCCACATCACAAAATTCCAAAACCAGAGATGTTGGTATGGATGTGGAGAAAAGGGAACACTTCTGCTCTGGTAGTGGGAATGCAAACTAATACGTTCCTTTTGGAAAGATGTTTGGAGATCACTTAGGGATCTAAAAATAGGCCTGCCATTTGATCCTGCAATTCCTCTACTAGGCATATATCCAGAAAACCAAAAATCACTTTATAACAGGATATTTGCACCAGAATGTTTGTTGCAGCCCAATTCATAATTACTAAGTCATGGAAGAATCCCAAGTGCCCATCGACCCATGAATGGATTAATAAATTGTAGTATATGTACACCATGGAATATTATGCAGCCTTAAAAAAGATGGAAAACTTACCTCTTTTATGTTTACATGGATGGAGCTGGAACATATTCTTCTTAGCAAAATATCTCAAGAATGGAAAAAGAAGTGTCCAATGTACTCATCCCTACTATGAAACCAATTTATAAGCACCCACACTTCCATATGACTGCTATAACCCAACTATAGCCCAAGAGGAGGGGGAAGGGAGGGGAGAGGAAAGGATGAGTGGAGGGAGGGTAATTGGTGGGACCACACCTATGGTGCATTTTACAAGGGTACATGTTAAATCTACTAAGTGTAGAATATAAATGTCTTAACACAATAACTAATAAAATGTGATAAAGGCTTTGTTAATCAGTATTTCAAATGTATATAAAACCAGAACATTGTACCCCATAATCACATTAATGTACACAGCTATGATTTAACTTAAAAAAATAATAATAGAAGAAATACACTGTTCCTAGTTACATAGTCATTTCATCTCCATTCTCTTTTGTTTCAGTGGATCCAGCTTAAGATGCTCTTGCCTTTGGCTTTCATGAACCATGTCATGTGTTTAAATTGTTATTTCTAAGGACAGAAAGTGTGGGAATAGCCTAATTCCTAATCCCTTTGCTCCTGAGAAGTTTAGAATTATCTAATAGGCCAATTTAATGAACCACTAATAGTGAATCTAATGCATACGTGAGAACTTTGTACCATAAGGGTAAACTTTTTAAAAGGTTCAAAATTAAAATAATAGCAAAGAAAATTTAAAACAAGATACATCAGTAGTTATCTAATCACCCAATCAATATTCATTTTCAAATTTGCATATTTAACCATTTTCATTTTCTGCATTTTCGCACATACATGTGTTTTTACATCTTGTTTATATAAAATATAGTTTTAATAATGGCCTACTTATTTTATGTTTTGCTTTTTAATTTTACATATTATACTGTATTTTTGAATTTTTAATTGCTTCCCAGTATGCTAGAGAGCTGTACTATCCATTATAGTTGACTATTTAGATTTAAGTTTAAACTAATTAAAATAAAAGAAAATTAAAAATTAGGTCCCTCAGTTACATAAGTCACAAGGTAGGTACTCATTTGCCACTTGTGTCTAGTGATTGCTGTTTTGAACAATACAGATATAGAACAAACATTTCCAGCAACACAGAAAGTTCTTTTTTTTTTTTTTTGATGTAAAGCTATATTAATTTTAATCAGTATATGGAAAAGACCTGATGTCTTGATGTATTTAAGGACCTAAGTACAGTGTGGTAGGTAGCATCAAACCAAAAAGTTAGATCAAGCTCCTCATGTTTTGTTCTACTACTATTTTTCATCCTTCTACCAACAATCCCTGGTAGAAGTCTATCTTGTTTTTTTTTTTTTTTTTTTTTTAATTGTTGGGGATTCATTGAGGGTACAATAAGCCAGTTACACTGATTACAATTGTTAGGTAAAGTCCTTCTTGCAATCATGTGTTGCCCCCATAAAGTGTGACACACTAAGGCCCCACCCCCCTCCCTCCATCCCTGTTTCTGCTTCCCCCCCCATAACCTTAATTGTCATTAATTGTCCTCATATCAAGATTGAGTACATAGGATTCATGCTTCTCCATTCTTGTGATGCTTTACTAAGAATAATGTCTTCCACTTCCATCCAGGTTAATACAAAGGATGTAAAGTCTCCATTTTTTTTAATGGCTGAATAGTATTCCATGGTATACATATACCACAGCTTGTTAATCCATTCCTGGGTTGGTGGGCATTTAGGCTCTTTCCACATTTTGGCGATTGTAAATTGAGCTGCAATAAACAGTCTAGTACAAGTGTCCTTATGATAAAAGGATTTCTTTCCTTCTGGGTAGATGCCCAGTAATGGGATTGCAGGATCGAATGGGAGGTCTAGGTTGAGTGCTTTGAGGTTTCTCCATATTTCCTTCCAGAAAGGTTGTACTAGTTTGCAGTCCCACCAGCAGTGTAAAAGTGTTCCCTTCTCTCCACATCCACGCCAGCATCTGCAGTTTTGAGATTTTGTGATGTGGGCCATTCTCACTGGGGTTAGATGATATCTCAGGGATGTTTTGATTTGCATTTCTCTAATATATAGAGATGATGAACATTTTTTCATGTGTTTGTTAGCCATTCGTCTGTCGTCTTTAGAGAAAGTTCTATTCATGTCTCTTGCCCATTGATCTATGGGATTGTTGGCTTTTTTCATGTGGATTAATTTGAGTTCTCTATAGATCCTAGTTGTCAAGCTTTTGTCTGATTGAAAATATGCAAATATCCTTTCCCATTGTGTAGGTTGTCTCTTTGCTTTGGTTATTGTCTCCTTAGCTGTACAGAAGCTTTTCAGTTTAATGAAGTCCCATTTATTTATTTTTGTTGTTGTTGCAATTGCCATGGCAGTCTTCTTCATGAAGTCTTTCCCCAGGCCAATATCTTCCAGTGTTTTTCCTATGCTTTCTTGGAGGATTTTTATTGTTTCATGCCTTAAATTTAAGTCCTTTATCCATCTTGAATCAATTTTTGTGAGTGGGGAAAGCTGTGGGTCCAGTTTCAGTCTTTTACATGTAGACATCCAGTTCTCCCAACACCATTTATTGAATAGGGAGTCTTTCCCCCAAGGTAAGTTCTTGTTTGGTTTATCGAAGATTAGGTGGTTGTAAGATGTTAGTTTCATTTCTTGGTGTTCAATTCGATTCCAAATGTCTATGTCTCTGTTTTTGTGCCAGTACCATGCTGTCTTGAGCACTATGGCTTTGTAGTACAGACTAAAATCTGGTATACTGATGCCCCCAGCTTTATTTTTGTTACTAAGAACTGCCTTAGCTATACGGGGTTTTTTCCGGTTCCATACAAAACGCAGAATCATTTTTTCCAAATCTTGAAAGTACGATGTAGGTACTTTGATAGGAATGGCATTGAATAGGTAGATTGCTTTGGGTAGTATAGACATTTTAACAATGTTGATTCTTCCCATCCATGAGCATGGTATGTTCTTCCATTTGTTAATATCCTCTGCTATTTCCTTTCTGAGGAGTTCATAGTTTTCTTTATAGAGGTCCTTCACCTCCTTCGTTAGGTATATTCCTAGGTATTTCATTTTCTTTGAAACTATGGTGAAGGGAGTTGTGTCCTTAATTAACTTCTCATCTTGACTGTTATTGGTGTATACAAAGGCTACTGACTTGTGGACATTGATTTTATATCCTGAAACATTACTGTATTTTTTGATGACTTCTAGGAGTCTTGTGGTTGAGTCTTTGGGGTTCTCTAAGTATAAGATCATGTCGTCAGCAAAGAGGGAGAGTTTGACCTCCTCTGCTCCCATTTGGATTCCCTTTATTTCCTTGTCTTGCCTAATTGTTTTGGCTAGAACTTCCAGCACTATGTTGAATAGTAAAGGTGACAGAGGACAACCTTGTCTGGTTCCAGTTCTAAGAGGAAAAGCTTTCAGTTTTACTCCATTCAGTAAAATATTGGCTGTGGGTTTGTCATAGATAGCTTCAATCAGTTTTTGAAATGTGCCACCTATGCCTATACTCTTCAGTGTTCTAATTAGAAAAGGATGCTGGATTTTATCAAATGCTTTTTTCTGCATCTATTGAGAGGATCATGTGATCTTTATTTTTGCCTCTGTTAATATGGTGGATAACGTTTATGGACTTGTGTATGTTAAACCAGCCTTGCATCCCTGGGATGAAGCCTACTTGATCATGATGAATGACTTTTTTGATGATAAGCTGTAATCTATTGGCTAGGATTTTGTTGAGAATTTTTGCATCTATATTCTTGAGTGAGATTGGTCTGAAATTCTCCTTTTTGTTTGGGTCTTTTCCTGGTTTTGGTATCAGGGTGATGTTTGCTTCATAAAATGTGTTGGGGAAGATTCCTTCTTCCTCAGTTTTTTGGAATAATTTCTGCAGTACAGGAATAAGCTCTTCCTTGAAGGTTTGATAGAATTCTGGGGTGAAGCCATCTGGACCAGGGCATTTTTTGGTTGGAAGCTTTTTTATTGTTTCTTTGATCTCAGTGCTTGAAATTGGTCTGTTCAGGAGGTCTATTTCTTCCTGGCTAAGTCTAGGGAGAGGGTGTCATTCCAAATATTGATCCATTTCCTTCACATTGTCAAATTTCTGGGCATAGAGTTTCTGGTAGTATTCAGAGATGATCTCTTGTATCTCTGTGGGATCAGTTGTTATTTCTCCTTTATCTTTTCTGATTGAGGTTACTAGAGATTTTACTTTTCTATTTCTAGTTAGTCTGGCCAATGGTTTATCTATTTTATTTATTTTTTCAAAAAAACAACTCCTTGTTTCATTAATTTTCTGAATGATTCTTTTGTTTTCAATTTCATTGGTCTCTCATTTGATTTTGGATATTTCTTTTCTTCTACTGAGTTTAGGCTTAGATTGTTCTTCTTTTTCCAATTCCATAAGATCTCTTGTGAGATTGTTGATGTGCTCTCGTTCTGTTTTTCGAATGTAGGCATCTAAAACGATGAATTTTCCTCTCAAAACTGCTTTTGCAGTATCCCACAGGTTTTGGTAGCTTGTGTCTTCATTGTTGTTATGCTCAACGAAGTTAATGATTTCCTGTTTTATTTCTTCCTGCACCCATCTGTTATTCAACGGAAGATTGTTTAATTTCCATGCCTTTGGGTGGGGTCGAGCATTTTTGTTAGAGTTGAGTTCCACCTTTAGTGCCTTATGGTCTGAAAAGATGCAAGGTAAAATTTCAATTCTTTTGATTCTGTTGATATTTGTTTTGTGTCCCAGGATATGATCAATTTTGGAGAATGTTCCATGGGTTGATGAGAAGAATGTATATTCTTTATCTTTGGGGTGGAGTGTTCTATATGCGTCTATCAAGCATAGTTGTTCTAGGGTCTCATTTAAATCTCTTATATCTTTGTTTAATTTCTGTTTAGAGGATCTGTCCAGCTCTGTAAGAGGTGTGTTAAAGTCCCCTGTTATGATGGTATTATCAGATATCATATTGCTCAGACTGAGTAAGTTCTGCTTCAAGAATCTGGGAGCATTTAAATTGGGTGCATAAATATTTAGAATTGAAATGTCTTCTTGTTGTAGTTTTCCCTTGACCAATATAAAGTGACCATCTTTGTCTTTTTTGACTTTAGTTGCTTTAAATCCACATGTATCTGAAAATAAGATTGCAGCTCCTCTTTTCTTCTGAATTCCATTTGCCCGAAAAATTGTCTTCCAACCCTTGACTCGGAGCTTTAATTTGTCTTTTGAAGCCAGGTGTGTTTCTTGCAGACAGCAAATGGATGGCTTGTGTTTTTTAATCCAGTCAGCCAATCTATGTCTCTTCAGTGGGGAATTCAAGCCATTAACATTTATGGAGATAATTGATAAGTGTGGTAGTATTCTATTCGTCTTATTTGGTGAGAGTCCATTGCTTAGTTTTATCTTTTGCATCAGTGTGGAGGTTAGATTCTGTCCTTTGATTTTTGAGTTCTTACTTTGCTGCTGATCCATTGTGGTGGTCAGTGTGCAGAACAGGTTGAAGTATTTCCTGTAGAGCTGGTCTTGTTGTGGCGAATTTCCTCAATGTTTGTATATCCATAAATGATTTGATTTCTCCATCAATTTTGAAGCTTAGCTTAGCAGGGTACAGAATTCTGGGCTGAAAATTATTCTGTTTAAGTAGATTAAAGGTAGATGACCATTGTCTTCTTGCTTGGAAAGTTTCATTAGAGAAGTCTGCAGTCACTCTGATGGATTTGCCTCTGTAGGTCAACTGGCGGTTACTCCTGGCAGCTTGCAGAATCTTTTCTTTTGTCTTGACTTTGGACAGGTTCATCACAATGTGTCTTGGAGAAGCTCGGTTAGAGTTGAGGCGACCTGGGGTCCGATATCCCCCTGAAAGCAGTGTGTCAGAATCTTTAGTGATGTTTGGGAAATTTTCTTTTATAATATTCTCTAGTATGGCTTCCATTCCTCTGGGGCATTCTTCTTCCCCTTCTGGAATTCCTATAACTCGTATGTTGTAACGCTTCAGAAAGTCCCATAATTCTGACAGTGAACGTTCTGCTTTCTCTCTCTTCTTTTCTGCCTTTTACTATCTGAGTTATCTCAAAAACTTTGTCTTCTACCTCTGAAATTCTTTCTTCTGCATGGTCTAACCTGTTGCTGATACTTTCCATTGCATCTTTAAGTTCCCTGATTGACTGTTTCATTTCCTTCAGCTCTGCTATATCCTTTTTATATTCTTCATATCGTTCATCTCTGATTTGATTCTGTTTTTGGATTTCCTTTTGGTTATTTTCCACTTTATTAGCAGTTTCCTTCATTGTTTCCATCATTTCTTTCATTGTTTTCAACATGTGTATTCTAAATTCCCTTTCTGTCATTCCTAACATTTCTGTATAGGTGGAATCCTCTGCAGTAGCTACCTCATGGTCCCTTGGCGTGGTTGTTCTGGACTGGTTCTTCATGTTGCCTGGAGTTTTCTGCTGATTCTTCCTCATGGGTGATATCTTTTATCTGTTTCCTTGCCCTAATTTTCCTTTCACTTTCTCTTGCTCTTTAAGTTCTTTATCCTGTGGAAGTTGTGGGCGGGTTTAGACGGATTGAACACACGGGACCACTTGCCGGTTTTCCACTGTTTTAGTCCTCCTCTTGGGGTCCAGAAGACTCTCGCTGACTCCCTGTATCCTCATAGGAGTGATGATAGGCAGTTCCCACCAGCCAGAGATGCCTGGAGTCCTATCTCCCCCAATTCACGGTGCCCAGATGCAAGGAAGCTGTTACTCGGCTGCCATCTTGCTCCGCCCCCTTCAAAGTCTATCTTGTTTTACTAAGATCCCCACATCCTGAATCAGTTCTGGTGGTCAGAAGTTTAGAATGGGTATCACTGGGATGAAATCAAGGTGTCTGTAAAGAGAAGGTTCCTTCTAGAGGTTCTGGGTAGAATCCACTTCTTCCTTTTTTCCAGCTTGTAAGAGGTCCTGTGTTATTAATTTCAAGGCCTCCCTTTGAAGCCAGCAATGTCCAGTCAAATTTTCCTCACATTACGTCACTCTGCCAACACAGAAAGTTCTATTGGAGAGCACTGCCTGAGAGTGAATGTATCACACTGTACTAAACCATTCTTTTCCTTTTTTAATTTTTTTATTTTATTTTTTGTTTGGGATTAATAGAGACCACAAAAAATTATGTTACAGTGATTGCATTTGTTAGATAAAGTCCCTGTTATAATTGTGGCCCGCCCCCAGGACGTGTGCCATTATTTTCTTCTTGAACACCTAAGTTATTTCTCATTTTAAATATTATGAATAATTTTATAGTGAGTATACTATGCACATAACTATTTGCTTTGGCTGAATTATTTCTCAGGATAAGTTTCAAAAACAGAGTTATTGTGTCAAAGACCATATGCAGTTTTTGGAACTGGTATTATATTGTCATAGTCCTTTCCAAAAGGTTTCTATCAACTTAAAATGCTTTTTGGAAGTGTATTATTGTATTAATACTAATTTTCATTGCAATCTCAACAACACTGGACAGTATCAGTTTTAAGTTTTTATTCTATTCTGTCTTTCATTAAAAGACAGTTTATGTTTGACTTGGCATTTTCTTTTATTATTGCTGATAATGTGGTTTCTTATTTAGCTTCATTTTTACTTGCATGTAATTGTGTGGCTACATCTTTGCACATTTATATTTTGATTTCTTAGTGTCTTCCTTATCAATTTTAATGAAGATTTTACATGTATCTACTTTTCCACAATTATAATCTTTTATAAATAGTTTTTTTCACAGTATTTTCCTAATGTATTCTCCAAAATGTTAGAAAAATTTAAGTAGGCACCAAAGTGTTTGAAGATTTTTCTTTAAAGATTGTTTTCATACCAGTTTTAAATGTTAATTTATAGGTCACAAAAGAGGCAAAAATTAAATAATTTTTCAGTAAAGGTCATGATCATTTACCCTTTGGGAAATATAGGAGACATGTAGATTTCTACAAGTCAAGAAGGAGGGAAGGATTCATTATTTTATAAGTCCTTGGAACCCTCTAATCTGTAATGAAACTTAGCAACTCCAGGCCCTTAAATATTTTTTAGGTTTAGTTGGCTATTCCTTCTACTTAGGGCACATCTGAAAACCCTCATGTAATCACGCTTGTGTTAATTCACAGGGGGTAGTCTTTAGAATATCCAGAATCCTTTGTAGTTTTGAACCTGGTGCCTCAGAGACCCAAAGGGGGAAGTCAGTGGAATTGCAGGTTAATATTAGAACATTGCATATATCATGCTAATTATATAATTCGCATCTCAAAGGTCTTTCTCCTGGTAGGGAGAACAGCAGAAAATAGGAACTTTTGGTGTTTTGGATACTTTGATTGGTAAGTTGATTCGGTATTTTTTATTGCTTCTTTTTTTTTTTGGTTTTTGGCCAGGGCTAGGTTTGAACCCGCCACCTCTGGCATATGGGACCGGCGCCCTACTCCTTGAGCCACAGGAGCCACCCTTTTTATTAGTTTTTTAAATTAAAACTAATGTTATGGTAAAATGATCAAATTTAACAGAATAAATTTAACAAGAAAAATCACTGTGTTTTGGGAATTTAGTTGAACAAATGTGCATTGTTTTAATCAAAGGAGCATATTCATTGTTTTCTACTTTCCTTTTTCTTTTTGAAATTTTTTTATGAAAATTTAAGTCGTACTCATGACCTCACTCATTCTTTGCACCCCCAGTTTCACTTCTCAAAGGTAACCACAGTGACCAGTTTCTTCTGTCTGGTTCCAAAGATTTTCTGTGCATATAAAAACATGTTTATGTAGTTAATATGCATAATCATTTTCACTAATGCTATCTCACTACAATTACTGTTCTACAACTTGGTTTCTTCACTTAATTAATAGACTTTATATACTTTTCCATGATAGCATATGTAGATCTATATTAATTTTATTAAAATTTGCACACATTTTTCATTTGTATGAATGTACTTTATTTTGTTACTTCTACTACTAATGGATATTTATTTTTTCCCTAACTTTTTTGATATTAAAAGTAATGCAACAATTAACACCCTCAAGAGGCAGAATATATGATGTTTAAAAGGAATGGTTCTAGAGCCAGACTACTTTGGTTTAGGTATTGGTGCCACCTCTTGCTTGCTGTATGACCTTGGTCAAGCTACTTAATTTCTCTTTGCCTCAGTGTCCTCGTGTGAAAAATAGAGATAATAATGGTCTGTATTCTGTAGGATGGTATGAGTATTTAATGAATTAATAATGCATATTAATAACTTACATATTATTTAGACATTAAGTAGTGTAGAATTATATAATATTTAGTTAATATAATTATATACCTTTATTAGCATACCTTTGCACATATATCTGGAAGATAAATTCTGAGGTATTTAATAGTTGAATAAAAGGAGTATACTCATTTTAAATGCTGGTAGATATTATATTACCCCTTTCCCTACCAAAAAATACTGCCAACATTGGATATTATGAACCTTTTTAATCTTTGTAAATTTGATACATTAAAAACAATAGTTTTTCATCATTTTAAGTTGTCTTTCTTTAATTTTGTGTGAGGATGAGTATCTTTTCACATTTGTATTGTAAACATTTATATGTCTTTTCATGTGAATTGCCAGTTGTTGGCCTTTGCTCATTTGTTGTTGTTGTTTGGCTTTTCATCTGTTTTTTATTGATTTATGGAGCTCTTTGTATATAAAGGAATTTGGCTCATTGTCATATGTGTTACAAATATTTTTCCCAGTTTATCTTTCATCTACTTTATTCATATGTTTTCGTAACCAGCAGTCTCAATTATGAACTTAAATTCATTACTCTTTTTTTTTCTTTATGGTTTTAGTGTTTGGAGGCCATGCTTCAAAGCATGGTGGGTTTTCTTTAAATCACATACTAGAAGTATTTTTGCCAAAAAGACTCATGAACTGGGGATGTGAGAGCTAGAAGGGACCTTGGTGATTTCCTAGTTCAATTTTCCTTTCTTTATATCTTTTTGATTTCTCTTTATAGAGGAAAACAAATTTAGTCCCAGAGGTTCCACAGGAAGCTAATAGTAAAGTGTGGACTGGAAGTCCTGGCTCCTGATGCCTGTTATCACTCAGTTTAACCAGATTATTTCACAAGAAGAGCTTTCTTACTTTAATAAAAACACTTATTTAAGCAACTCAGAGATAGGATTCATTTTAAAGAATGTTCACAACACATTTTCAAACAAAGATTATTTTTATTGTTTAGACTAATTTTCACTTGGGGATACATCAGCGTATGTACTGTTTTAACAAAAATTACTTGTGTGTTTTGGGATTTTAGTTGAACAAATGTACAGTATTTTAACCAATGGAGCATATTAATTATTTTTTACTTTCTTTCTTTTAGTTTGTTTTTTTACTTTCTTGACTATTTTAGTTATGAATGTGAAATGTGGAATTATCTTAACAGATATTAAGTAGATTTTTAGTCTGATAGATTATGAGAACTTAAAAGCATTGGCTTGGCTACTAACTGCACTCTTACCATCCTTTCCTTGCTTCCTTGCTTTGGCAAAGTCTAATCTAAGATTAAACCCCAAATCCTTTTAATTGTTTGGGACCTTAGACAGTGTGACCTATCTTGAATGCAAAACTGCCCAGATAATTCTCCATTCTTAGACCCTCTCAAGGTTCCTCATTGCCTATAGGATGAGGTCCAGGTTCCTTAATCTCACTTGCTCACTGCAACCACTTGATCTCTAGCACCTATGCAGTCTTCAAGACTTATTTAAACTTCCCTTGCACATGCTGTTTCTGTGCAACTTTCTTCTTGCCCATCTCCCTGCCTTAGAAAACTAATTGAAGTAAACATTATTTTTATAATTTCTATGAAATCTTTTCCAATCTTTCCACTCAAAGATGAAGATGTTCCTATAGGTAGGGCTTCTTGAATGCCAGATCAAGGATCTTGGTGAACCTAGTGAAACAAACATTTAACTGGTTGAACACAATAATTAAGAAAATGCCATGAAGGCTATGTTAACCAGTTCGGTGAAAATATTTCAGACTGTATATGGAACCAGCACATTGTACCTCATGATTGCATTATTGTACACAGCTATTTTTTAATAAAAACAAACAAAGAAAAAAAGAAAAAAAAACAGTTATTTAAAATCTTCATCAAGTGTCCTGAGGGCCTACAGCAAGGATAGAAACACTTATTCAAGAAAATCTCTATAAAAACATTAAATCTCAATAAAAACAGCAAGAGTCTATGGCATTTTGATCATCACCTGCTCTTAGCCCCACTTAGGTCCATGAAATGAAAGTTATTCTGCAGGCAGGTGCAACCAAGATTATGAAGGCTTTATCTCCTCCCATCTCCTACCCTAGGGCTATCGTTTCACCCCTAGAGGGGCAGGCCACCAGCATCTTTTATGCCTCTAGCACTGTTGTTACAGAACCACTTTTATAGGCAGATGTAGCCGAGATGAGGGACAACACTTCTTTCACACACTTTCACACACTTCCTACTCATAAGGTAGTGGTAAGTCAACAATACCGGATCCTGATCACAACTCCACTAGTTCAAATGCATATGTATAGTTAGAAGCTTTCATACTGAGAAAAGAAAGCAAAGAGGACTAGAGTCTACCCTTGCTCCCAGGGTTCACTTGTAGAACGGGGTGGTAATCACTCTGGAAGAAGCAGACCACTATCTGCAACTTCACTACAGTAACACAGAGGTTCTGCTGGTGGGGGGCAGGGGAGGGTAGGCAGTTAGGATAAAGCATTCCACAACTTTGCCAGAGGGGACAGACTTTATTTAGAAAAGGGCATGAAAAATTTTGCACCTAAGGGAAATGTAAAAAATAATGGAGATTTTGTGGCAAGCAATCAACAGTGGTTAGTAGTTCCACTGCTGAGTGTGTGGAACTCTTTGGGCAGTTACTTTCTCAAACTCAATAAGAAACAATCTAATGTGGGGCAGGCACTAAAGTGTTCCTGAAGCCACACATGGATCTATCAGCAAAATGCAGAAGGCTTAAGGCTGACGAGGCTTAAACACAATCTCTGCCAAAACATTGCCTAAACAATATGCTACTATGACCCAGGGGTATATCCTACAAATCCAGGATTAATAATAAAATCTCATTTGTCTGTGGTGGAATGGAAGACCATGCCTGAAGATTTGCCCTCTAAAAAGTGACTAGAAAGAGAACTTCTGAACTACTTGTTCCTGGCTAAATGTGCAGCAAAATTCTAAACTCTCTGAACTGTGAAAGTAGTCTCAAAGCCACATGAATATCCTATGGTAAAGGGGAAAAATCAACTGACTAAAGGGGCTTAATAGCAACCTTTGATCAAAAGGTGGCTCATGTAAATCTAGAGTTGACCAATGGGAAGCCAGTGTAAAAAATAAAAAAAGAAAAGAAAACCCATGAGCAGAGACATCAGAGGTTTCATAATGTCAGGGAAACAGACTTCATAGAATTGGTTCATCCAAGCCACTAAACAAACAGATGACCAGGAAAAAAACAAGAACAAGTCCTAGAAAAGGGCAGGTCAATATCCAAGAGTTGTTACAATGTATTATCTAAAATATTAAGTTTTCAAACAAGTTATAAAACGGGCAACGAAAGAGGAAAGTTTGCTCCATCCACAGGATTTTACACATGTCTAAAAGTCAACAAAAATTGTCCATGAAGTAACACAGATGTTGAACTTTCTAGACAAAGACATTAAATCAGCTATTTAAAAAATATTCAAAGAACAAAAGAAACTATGTCTAAAATACTAAAGGAAAAGTGTAAAAACATTTCTTATCAAATAAGAGTGTCAATAAAGTGATCAAAGTTATATAAAAGAAGCAAATGGACAATCTGGAGCTGAAAATAATTAAATGTTAAAAACTCATTATAAGGACTCAAGACTGTATTTGAGTTGGCAGAAGAAACTATCAGTGAATTAGAACATAAATCAATGGCGATTATGCATTTTGAAGAACAGAAAGAAAAAAGAATGAAGCAAACTGAAGATTTCCAAAAAATAAGGGGTACCTTATTGACACACCATTAAAAAAAGAGAAGGAGAAAAAGAAGGAGCAAAAACACCTGCGGTGCATCTTACAAGGGTATATGTGAATCCTAGTAAATGTGGAATGTAAAGGTCTTAGCAAAATAACTAAGAAAATGCCACGAAAGCTATGTTAACTAGTGTGATGAAAATGTGTCAAATGGTCTATGAACCAAGTGTATGGTGCCCCACGATCATACTAATGTACACAGCTAAGATTTAATAAAAAAATAAAACAAATAAAATTTTTCATTAAAAAAAGACTATTTGAATAAATAATTATTAAAATATTCTCAAATTTGATGAAAAACATTAATCCATACATCAAAGAAGATAAAAACTAAAAATACAAAGAAATTAATACCCAAACACATCATAGTCAATATGTTGAAATTAATTTTAAAATGAAAATTTTGAAATCAGCAAGAGAAAAATAAGAAGTGAACCACAATAATATTAACAGCAAACTTGTCATTAGAAATAACAGAGAGAGTAAAAAGCAGTAGAATGTCATATTCTAAATGCTTGAAGAACAAAGCTGTCAACCAAGAACCAGATATTCAAAAAAACTGTCTTTTAAGAATAAAAGAAAAATAGAGACATTTTGATAAAATGAATTATTTCCTTTGGAATTGCCGGAACAAATGTTAAGTCTATAGTTACTTATTTGAGGAATCTCCACATTGTTTTCCACAAACGTTGTAGGAATTTGCAGTCCGCCAATAGTGTATAAGCATTCCTTTCTCCATCCATGCCAACCTCTATTGTTTTAGTTTTTAATAATGGCCATTCTTCCAGGCATAGTGTTTCACACCAGTAATCCTAGCACTCTGGGAGGCCGAGGTGGGTGGATTGCTTGTGTTAAAGAGTTCAAGACTAGTCTGAACAATAGTGATACCCCATCTCTACTAAAAATAGAAAAACTAGGCATTTTTGTGGGAGCCTGTAGTCCCAGTTACCTGGGAGGCTGAGGTAAGAGGATCACTTGAGGCCAAGAGTTTGAGATTGCCGTGAGCTATGAAGCCACGGCACTCTACCCAGACTGACAGAGTGAGATTTTGTCTCGAAATAATGATGATGATGATCACTATTCTCACATGGGTGAGGTGGTATCTCACTGTGGTTTTAATTCGTATTCCTCTGGTGATTAGCGATATTGAGCAATTGTTCATATGCTTATTGAACATTTGTCTATCTTCTTTTGAAAAACTTCTGTTCATGTCTTTTGCCCGCTTCTTTTTTATTTCAAATTTATGTGAGAGTAAAAATTTTTAGGTTACCATATTCTCACTTTATAGAAGAGCCCTTCACTCAAGGGGTGAGCTGAAGTCCCTCACATTGTGCACATTAGGTGAGATCTTGGCAAATGCCCTCTCTCCTCCCTCCATTTGCTCCCCCCCACTGGACTATATCTTTGTTTTATTGTTCAATGAGCATGTAATTTTTTATTTATTTGTTTCATATTAGTATTGAGTGTATTGGATTCTTTTTCCATTCTTGAGATACTTTACTAAGAATTATGTGTTACAACTTCATCCAGGTTTGATAGGGTTATTTGTGCTTTTCTCAATGATTTATTTGAGTTATTTACAGATTCTGAATATTAGCCTTTTGTCATATGTAGAGTTTTCAAATATGTTCTTCCATTCTATAGGTTGTCTATTAACTCTCTTGATTATTTCCTTTGCTGTGCAGAAGTTTTTAATATAAGTCCTATTTATTTATTTTTATACTGCTGTATTTGCCTTTGAGATCTTAATCATAAATTATTGCCTAGGCCAATGTCTAGAAGAGTTTTTCTTATGTTTCTTATAGAATTTTTATGTGCCTTACATTTAAGTCTTTTATCCATTTTGAATTAATTTTGTTTTCACAGAGAGATAGGGGTCCTGTCTCATTCTTCTGCATGTGGCTGTTGAATTTTCCCCACACCATTTATTGAATTAGATTTCTTTTCCCAGTGTGTGTTGTCTTGTTTTGTCAAAGATCAGTTGGTAATAGCTATATGGTTTTACTTCTTGGTTCTCTATTCTGTATTATTGATCTTTGCCTCTACTTTTACATAAGTACCATGTTGTTTTGGTTACTATACCTTTGTAGTTAGGCAATGTGATGCCTCCAGATGTGTTCTTTTTGCTTAAGGTTGCTTTGGTTATTTAGGCCCAGTTTTGTTTCCAAATGTAGCTTAGATTTAATTTTTTTTCAGACCTGTGAAATCTAATTTTTTAGATCTGTGAAACGGGTGAGGATTGTGTTCAATCTGTAAATATGTAAATAACTTTGGGCAGTATGAACATTTTAACAATGTTGATTATACCAATCTATGAGCATAGGATATTTTTCCATTTGTTTGTGTCATCTATGATTTCTTTCATTGGTGTTTGGCAGTTGTCCCAGCAGAGATCTTGCATCACCTTAAGTTAAGAATATTTCTAGGTATTTATCTTCTTTGTAGCTATTGTAAATAGTATTTAGTCTTTGATTTGATTCTGAGATTTACTGTTATTGCTATATGGAGCACTACTGATTTGTGTACATTGATTTTGTAACCTGAGATTTTGCTGAATTTATCAATTCTAGAAGTTTTTTGGTGGAGTCTTTAGAGTTTTCTAGATATAAAATCACATTGTGAATAGAATAAAATAAGGGTCACTACTTCTGTTCAACATAGTCCTAGGAATCCTAGCCAGAGCAATCAGGGAATAGAAAGAAGTAAAGGGCCTCCACATTAGAAAAGAGGATGTCAAACTATCCCTGTTTGCTGACAATAGAATCTGATAATTTAGACATATGTTAGAAGCCCCAGAATCATCACCAAGAAAACAATGCAAAAATATTTTTTAAAGCTTAAAACATAGTTTATATCGTTCTATAGAAAATATCCACTTACAGAAAAAAGAGGAGATGGTGAAGGGGGAACAAAGTAGTAACAAGAATTATGGAAAACAAAAAAACAAAAGAGAAGAGGTATAAATCTAACTATACCAATAATAACATTAAATGAGAATGGATTAAACAATCAAATCAGAAAGCAGAGATTGTCAGCATGGATAAGTAAGATATAAGTATATGCTTTCTATAAAGAGATCACTTTACACTCTAAGACACAAATGGGTAAAAAGTAAAAAGATAGAAAAAGATAGCATATACAACAGTAACCGAAAGAGAACTTGGAGTGGGGCCTACTAATATGAAACAAAATTGACATAAGACAAAAAATTATTGCAAAAGAAAAGAATGACATTTTATATTAATAAAGGTTGACATTTTATATTAATAAAGGTTTAAGTCATCAAGAAGACACAAGAAATACATATATACACATAACAACAGAGCTCTAAAGTATATGAAACAGAGAGAACGTTCAATAGTAATAGAGAGCTCAAAACCCTATTTTAAATAATGGAGAGAATTAATCTATAGCTAGACATATCAGCATGGAAATTGAAGACTTAAATAACACTGTAAAACAGCCAGCCCTAACAAACTTCTATCTGACAATAACAGAACACAAAGTCTTCTCAAGTGAACATGAAACATTTTCCACAATAGGCCATATAATAGGCCATAGGCCAAGGCTTTTGTGCTGCAAATTATATAATCAAGGAAGTTAAAATCTATCCTATAGAATGACAGAAAATGTTTGCATATCATGTATTTAACATAGGACTTGTGTGTAGCATATATAAAGAGCTCTTACAAACTAATAGTAAGAACATAACTCAATTTAAGAATGAGCTAAGGATTTCAGTAGGTATTTCTCTAAAGAAGATATGCAAATGGAAAAGATGCTCAATATCATTACTCATAAGAGAAATGAAAGTCAAGATCACAATGAACTACCATTTCATACCCACTAGAATGGCTACAATAATAATAAATATTAATGAGATGGAAATTAACAAGGGTAAGAATGTTGGGAAATTGGAACCTTGATACACTGCTAGTGGGAATGTAAAATAATGCAGCTGATTTGGAAAACACTCTGAGCATCCCTCAAAAAGCTAAATAGAGTTATCCTATGATAATTCACATCTAATTATGAAGGTATTAGCAATTTTATTCCTAGGTGTACATCCAAGAATTTTATTTATTTTTTATTTTTTTTATTTATTTATTTTTATTAAACCATAGCTGTGTACATTAGTATGATCGTGGGGCACCATACACTTGGTTCATAGATCGTTTGACACATTTTCATCACATTAGTTAACATAGCTTTCGTAGCATTTTCTTAGTTATTTTGCTAAGACCTTTACATTCCACATTTACTAGGATTCACATATACCCTTGTAAGATGCACCGCAGGTGTAATCCCATTAATCCCCCTCCTTCCCCCTCCCTCCCCCTCCCTCCCCTCCCTTTCCCCTTTCTCCCTATTCTTAGGTTGTAACTGGGGCAACCTGTATACATCCAAGAATTTTAAAAACATATGTCCACACAAAACTAAAACATTAATGTTTCTAAAAATTTAATAGTATTTTCCAAAATATAGAAATAATCTGAATCCCCATCAACTGATGAATAGATAACAAAAGGTGGTATATCCATTAATGGAGTATTACTCATCCATAAAATGAATGAAGTACTGATGTGTACTATAGCATTGTTGGACCATGAAAACACTGTGATAAATGAAGAAAGTCAGTCATTAATGGCCATATATTGCATTATTCCATTTATATGAAATGTCCAGAATAAGCCAATCCAAAGAGACAGATAGTAGATTAAGTTCACAGATCTATAGGGGTGTGGGGGGGAGAAATGGGTGTGAGGACTTTAGTAAAGAGTATTCTGTAGCAAATACAGAATATAGCAGTTTTATCTATGCAAATCTATAAAAGACCAGATCCATGGTCACAGGGATTCATTGTAGAAAATGTGCTTCTTCTTTTAAGAAGATATTGGCTTTAGCATATCTTAAGTTAGAACTCTCAATTTTGATTTACATTTTGTAAAAGTTTGCTTTCTTTTCCTTTCCAAGTCCTTTACAATATCTTTGTTTTTTGTTTATTCTTTCTTTTTTTTTTTTTTTTCAGCTTCAGTCACCACCTCTTGCTTATCAGGAATAAAAATAGTTTCAAAATATAATTACATTTGCTTCCAGCAATGGTGTACAGATAGAATTTGTATAAGTCAATCAGGATTTTCTAGAATTTATGACTAGCTGTTAGTTGCCAGGTTTTATTTTGGCCTTGTGTGATACAATGAAGGAGTAGTCCAATGGATCTAGTTTCTAATTCTTGCTGTGTTTCTTCCTTATGGCAGAGCCTTGAGTGAGATAATACACTTCCATGTGCTTTACTTTCCTTATTTATCAAATAGGTGGTAATCTCATGCAGTATTATGAGGGAAATACATTATGATAATTAACATGAGAGCCCCTAAAATAAAACTCTGCACATAGGTGATGATAATGATGATGGTAGTGGTGGCAGTGGCAGTTTATGTTGTTACTCATTGCATATACACCTATATTACTTACGGGACACTGTGCTTAACCACTAACATGGATTACCTCACTTAATCTACACAACAAACTGGTAGGTAGATATTGTCAATATCTCAATTTCATAGATGGGAAACAATAATTGCTCAATAAGTTTGATTATAGATACTACAATGCTAGTGTGTGATGAATATTAAGTAAATTTTAGCTTCCTTCCTTTCTATGAGTATTTTTCTTCTCTTTATCAAAGTCAGTTGTAGGTGTTCAGAGACTACTCTGTTTTTATTTGTGTATAGCACACATGTGGGGGAAAAATGTGACTAGGACATATAAAGAAAGTGAAACAGAGAACCCCAGGCAGATTAACAGCCCCATGAAATATCTGTAGACAATTCTAGTCCTCATCAGTTAGAATACTGTCTTTTTTTACCTTCAAAAATGTGCAGAAGGAAAGATTCACCACATTTCAGATGCATTATTTCCTCGTAGTGTTAGAAGTACAAGGAATAAAGTATAGCTTTCCAGGGCTAAGAGAGTAAATAAGGGGGAGAAAATCATATTACAGTCCCCTCCTAACTACTTATTGGGTGGGGGGCAGTTTATTTTAAGCTGGCCTGATTATGCTTCTTGAATGATAATGTTCCATTCTCCTCCCATTAGGCTGCCAACTCCCCCTATCTCTTTACCATGCATGCTTCTTCCCAGGAAAAAGTAGCTAAAGCTTCCCAGGTGTAACTGAGTGCAGGTTAGTTCACTTTGCCTTAAACACACCAACCCAGTTTTCTGCAAACTGTGTTAATTTATTCTCTTACTGGTTCATTCATCCATTCATCCATTAATATATTCAATAAATATTTAATAAACACTAATTAGGGGACAAGCCATATGCTTACACTGGGAATAGTATAATGAACAAAAAAAGTTCAGGCTACTCTCAAGGAACTGATAAAGACAAGTGAACTAGCAAACACCATAGTCTGAAGGTTAAGTTTCTGGTGTTCCTGACCTCATGATCACAAAGCATTTAGCCTAAGTCTCATCTTCTTCTAAATGATAGGTTCAAGGGCCTAATTGAACCAAATATTCAAGAATCAGTCATTTGGAAACTAAATCATGGATTCCTAGAAAATTTGTGCTGGAGAGAGGCAGCAGAGTGGAATGAGTGTGAAACATATAGTCAGAAGTTGTGGTATGCTGGCCAATTAAATATTTATTGAATCTGTTGCTCTTTGGATGGCTAAGTCACTTAGCTTCTCTGCCTTCTATTTCTCTGTCTGGAAATGGGGTTAATGAAAATCTCTACATGGCAGTGATGTTGGGAAAGTTAAATAAGACGCTGCTAAGTCACTTAGTATTCCCTTATCCTCATGTACTTACAGGAATGTCTGGAATTGTTTAACTTTTTGTATGAGTGTTTCATGCACCCCTCTGTCCCCAGTGGAAGCTCCCTTAAGGTAGTAAGGGACTTTGTCCAACTTGTTTATACTGTATTCCCAGCCTATAGTGTCTGGCTTATACCTCTCTGGCTGCCACTTGTCATCATAATGGCAGAGAGGAACTAGGAAAGTACTGTGCCAGAGGCCACATGATCACTTTGCAGAATGGAAAGAGCTGGTTTATCAAGTTGAACAATTTAACTGTGTTTATCTAAAACAATGAAAATTCCATCAGCTTCTTACCATTTCACTTTTACCTAGTTCAGAAAGATGCCAAATATGACACATATCCCTTCTCAGGTTTTATCCTAGATTACAATTTGTTCACTTCTATGTTTACCTGTAATATAGAGAATAAGGTAAAGTAGAAGTAAGGCAAATGGCTATTCTCCATGTCTATCAAGAGCAGAGGAAAAAATAACCTCAGGCATTTGAGTTAGATGTGAGAAAGACTTTTATGAGCAAAATATGAGAGATACTATAATCAAATGGATATTGTGAAATCACTGGCATTTTTGAGAAAAGGAGGAGTGGTTTTCTTTTGTGTGATACAGTTTAATAGTCTTAGTTTAGGACTCAAAAGTTTTTCATGATCCATCTTGGCCTTTAAATCAAGATAACATAGTTTTCAAACTCTGGTCTGTGACTCGAGAGTAAGTGGTGGAGGAAGGAAAGAGAAATAAGAGCTGAGGGAAAAGTGCCCAGGTAGTGTCAGGGCTAAACACCAGAAATTCATCAATGAAGGCCAAGGCCACATAATGGATGGGAACCAGACACATACATGTAGTAGTTGTGATATAAAAGAGTCATTTGAAATTGGAGACATAAACATATTCTATCTAGGGATACAGAGTCATGAAGGGCTGCATGAAATAGTGGCCTTTAGGGCTGAGACCTAAATTAAGACATGATATTGCAAAGGAGACAGATGGTTGGGAACAAGGTGAGGTCATTCAAGTTGGAGAGAGCAGCAGTGTAGGCAAAGGTACAGGAGCATGAAACAGCAGAGTTAGATTGGAGAACTGCAATAGAGTAGTACTGCTGAATGGTCATATGAAAAAGGTTGTGGAGGTGGTAAAATAAGGAGCTAGTAATAAGCTTTGGATACCCTGCCAGTGCTCCATATTTGTACTTGTAGGCCAAGTAGTTTTTACTTGGCTGTTCAATGAAATTAGCTGTTCAATGAAATCACATATCCTCAGGTCTCACTTGTAAAATGAGATTCAAAAGAGTCCAAACTAAGTAAAATTCAGAAGAGTTCAAATTTATTGCTAATTCACTCCTCAGGGAATTCTAACTCATTGAGTCAAAATCATTGTGATATAATCCATAGGTGTTTGTTAAAAAGCTGTTAGTGAGGGCAGCACCTGTGGCTTAGTCAGTAAGGCGCTGGCCCCATATACCAAGGGTGGCAGGTTCAAACCCGGCCCCGGCTGAACTGTAACCAAAAAATAGCTGGGTGTGGTGGCGGGTGCCTGTAGTCCCAGTTACTCGGGAGGCTGAGGCAAGAGAATCGCTTGAGCCCAGGAGTTGGAGGTTGCTGTGAGCTGTGTGATGCCATGGCACTCTACCGAGGGCTGTAAAGTGAGACTTTGTCTCTACAAAAAAAAAAAAAAAAAAAAAAAAAAAAAGCTGTTAGTGAGAAGAGCTACAGAAGAAAATCTTTTGGATAGGATTCCACTGGGGTCCTGTGTAATTTATGGACTGGAAAGGTCCCTTAGGAAACAGAAAGCGTTGAATAAGACAATTGCAGGGTTTTTTTGAAGGCAAGGCTGTGTGTGTGTGTGTGTGTGTGTGTGTGTGTACAGGAAATAATTAGGCAGTAAAATTAACAGATATTAGTCACTGGTTGACTGATTGGACAGTGGTAGGTGGGGTAAGGAAGTGTGTTACATTAAGACCAGAATGACTCATAGTTTTCTGGGTTGAGTCATTGGGGTTTGCCATCTGATGTGAGAAACTATATAGTCTAGTAGTTGATCCTGTAGTGAGAAAGACTTACGATCTTGAAACCGTCATTTACTGTCTATGGATCTTGAGCAGAACACTTAAGTTTGTGGACTCAGTTCTCCTATAAAATGACAATGATGCATACCTCATGCATTTGTTGTAAATATTAAGTGATATTAACATATGTAGAGTGTAGTATAATATCTGGGATATATATCGCTGCCCAGTAAACATCAGCTGTTATTATCATGCTATATGTTATGATGTGTGGAGTGCAATGATGCCAGGGAATTTTAGTTTCTGCCAATGACCCCTTTACCTACAATCAAAATTAGTCTATTATGTTGGGGAACAGGGCACTTTTCCCAAGTGTCAAAATTAATACTTGGCCTTGTTTTGCCTTGGGCCAGGTGTGACTGCACATCTGTTTAACAGACTAGGATAAGCTTTGTTCTTGGTGACTATCTCAATGGGGCTGTTTTCCAGCTCTTATAGGTTCTTTGGTCCAACATGAAATGTCTAACCTTGGCTTTCTGGTTATGAATTGAGCGTGGAATCTCATCACATTTCATTGATACCCAAGTTGTGTCTGCTCACATGGTGCTATCTTCCTTCTTTTGAGTTTCTGAAGTCCTCAGATACTGGATGAACATTTTTCACATTTCTTAAGCTACATCATCTGTTTTCCTGCCTTAGACAAAGTCACAAAAAGACTATAAAGGCAGGGTGGTTTTTTCTCCACTGTTCTTGTAAGTTTGGGGTAAGGGTTAATGGTAGCTGCTCCTTTTCTGCCTTAATCAGTAATGTATAACAGATGAGACAGTGTTATGATTGCAGAGCTCACTGGACTTGGAGTCAGATGCCTTAACACAGTGGTTCTCAACCTTCCTAATGCCTCATAATGCCGCGACCCTTTAATACAGTTCCTCGTGTTGTGGTGATCCCCAACCATAAAATTATTTTCATTGCTACTTCATAACTGTAATTTTGCTACTGTTATGAATCATAATGTAAATATATGATATGTAGGATGTATTTTCATTGTTACAAAGGGGTTGTGACCCACAGGTTGAGAAACCCTGCCCTAGACTCTACTCTCATGGCTAAGGTGGAGTGGGATGGGGAAAATGGGGAGAAATTGCCATTTATTTTGACTGTGCTGGGCTCTTTCCCTTGTATTATTTTATGCATTTGTCACAACATCCTTTGGGGCCTAGAATGTTATATTACACCTCTGATAGGTAAGGAAACTTATTTATCCTGTGCCCAGCATTAGCATGGCTAGTGATCAGTAATAGAGAGATTCAAACTCAGATCTCTCTGCCCCAGATCATTTGCTTTATTTTCTTGTGACACTGCAAATCACTGTACAATGCCTTTAACTCTGAGTCTAGTTTGCCTCAACTGAAAAAATGGGGCTCTGTAACTCTTACTCTGAATGACAGCAAGTCTCCTTAAACCAGACCTAGGATAGGGGACAGGTATACTTGTGTCTTTGGCCCCCAATGTATTAGAAGTGCTTCTCACAGTGACTGGCACATAGTAGAGCACTCAATAAATATTTATCAATCTCTTTCCCAGGAAGAGGATAATTCCATAATGGGTGAAATATATTCTGGTGGTTTCTATATTGTTTAATAGTTTTACCATATTTTCAAAGGATTCTAGAGATAACTCAATAACTATTTGATAATGGTCGTTATAGATACTTTACAGGTTGTCTATTCCAGATTCTATACCCTGGGAGAATTAAATATGCAAAATATAACTAGAAATACTGTTCTACAACAGAACCATGGCATGAGAATCATAACATCTGCATTCTAAGTCTAAGACTTGTTTCTCAATAACTGTTTGTCCCGCTCAATTCCCTATCCCTTTCTGAGCTTGGAATTTTCCCCTGAACAATGAGGGAGTTTGGATAGTGTAGTACAGCTTAGTCCTAACAAGACATTAAAATCATTTGGGAAACTTTGAAGAAAATTGATGCCCAGTCCATATCCATTTCATTTAGAACATGGAAGGCCAAGAGTATCATTGACATTTCAAGAAAACTCCCTCATGAGTTTAATGCACAGCCAAGGGTAAGAAACACTGTACTAGATGATCTGTAAGGGTGATCCAGCTATGACTATCAACAAGAGATATTGCTACATCATGTGGTGGATAAAGCATGGGTTTTGGAGTTAGCCAGGAAAGTGTTCAAACCTCAGCTCTGCTTCTTACTAGCTTTGTGATTTTTTTTTCCTGTTTGGGATTCATTGAGGGTACAAAGAATTAGGTTACACTGATTGCATTTGTTAGGCAAAGTTCTTCTTATAATTGTGTCCCACCTCCAAGTGGTGTGCCATACATTATGACCTCCCAACACCCTCCATTCTTCCCTCTCTCTGATCCTTCATTCTCCTACCACTAACCTTGTATTAGATCATCTACTGCCTTCATATTAGAATTGAGTACATTGTATTCTTGCTTCTTCATTCTTGTAATGCTTTACTAAGAAGAATGTATTCCACCTCCATTCATGTTAATAGCAAAAATGTAAAGTCACCATATTTTGTAATGGCTAAATAGTATTTCATGGTGTACCTACACCACAGCTTGTTAATCCATTACTGGTGCAGTGAGCATTTAGGTTGTTTCCACATTTTGGTGATTATAAATTGAGCTACTATAAACACTCCAGTGCAAATGTCCTTAGGATAAAATGATTTTTTTTCTTCTTGGTAGATACCTAGTAATGGGATTGCAGAATCAAATGGGAAATCTACTTTGAATTTTTGAGGATTCTCTATGCTTCCTTCCAAGAATGTTGCATTTGTTTGCAATCCCACCAGCAGTGTAAAAGTGTTTCCTGCTCTCCACATCCACACCAACATCTGCAGCTTTTAGACTTAGTGATGTGGGCTATTCTCACTGGGGTTAGGTGATATCTCAGGGTGGTTTTGATTTGCATTCCTCTGGTGATCAGGGACAATGAGCATGTTTTTTTATTAAATCATAGCTGTGTACATTAGTGCAATCTTGGGGTACAATGTGCTGGTTTTGTTTGATAACCATTCATCTCTCTTGATCAGAGAAGGTTCTGTTCATATATCTTGTCCAGAGGTAGAGGGGATTGTTTACTCTTTTCCTGTTGATTAATTTGAGTTCTCTGTAGATTCTAGTTATCAACCCTTTGCCAGATTGATACCCTGAAAATATCTTTTTTTCATTCTGAACATTGTCTTTTTGCTTTACTTGTTGTGTCCTTAGCTGTGCAGAAACTTTTCAGAATAATTAAGTCCCATTTGTTAATTTTTGTTGTTGTTGTGATTGCCGCTGACGTCTTTGTCATATTTTCCCCAAACATTATCTAGAGTTTTCTTCACACTTCCTTCTAAGATTTATATCACTTCATGTCACAGATTTAAGTCTCTTATCCATCTTGAGTCAGTTTTTATAAGGGGTGAAAGGTGTAGATCAAGTTTCAGTCTTTTACATGTTGTTATCTAGGTCCATTTAGTTCCATATGTCCATGTCTGAATTTTTGTGCCAATACCATGCTGTTTTAATTACTCTGGACGTGTAATATTGCCTGAAGTCTGGTAGGGTGATGCCTCCAATTTTTGTTTTTATTACTAAGAATAGCCTTAGGTATATGGGATTTCTGGTTCCATGTAAAAAATAGTACTATTTTCCCAGTTCTTGAAAATATGATGTTGGTATTTTAATGGGGATTGCATTGAATCTGTAAGTTGCTTTGTGTAGAATATACATTTTGACAATGTTAATTCTTCCCAGCTAAGAGCATGGTATGTTCATCAATTTGTTAGTGTCTTCTGAAATTTCTTTTCTTAGGGTTTTATAATTCCTTCTGAAAAGAGTTTTCACTGCTTTTGTTAGATAGATTCCTAAGTATTTAATTTTCTATAAAGTTACTGGGAAGGGAATTATGTCCTTGATTTGCTTCTAAACTTGGCTGTTATTGGCTACTACAAAGGCTACTGATTTGTGGACATTGATTTTATACCCTGCAACATTACTGTATTTCCCGATGACTTCCAGGAGTTTTGTGGTTTAGCTTCTGGGGTTTTCTAAGTATAAGATCATATCATAAGCACAGAGGGAGAGTCGGACCTCTTCTGCCCCCATTTGGATGTCCTTTATATCCTTCTCTTGCCTGATTGCATTGGCTAGAAATTCCAGTACTATGCTGACTAATAGTGACAATATTGGACATCCTTGTCTGGTTCCAGTTCAACAGTGGAAACGTTTTCAGTTTTATTCCATTTAGTATGATGTTAACTGTGGCTTTGTCATAAATGTCTTCAATCAACTTAAGAAATGTGCCACCTATGCCTATTTTCTTAAGTGTTTTTGTTAGAAAAGCATGCTGAATTTTGTCAAATGCTTTTTCTGCATTTATTGAAAGGATTATATGCTTTTCCTTTTTGCTTCTTCTTCTTCTTTTTTTTTTTTTCCTTTAGGTAAAGTCCTCTTATAGTTGTGTCTGGTCCAGAAGAGGAGTGTCACACCCCATGGCCCCCCACTTTCCTCCCTCCTTCTCTTTCCCTGCAGCCCTGTTCCCCCACCCCCACCATGTACTAGTTCGTCAGTTGTCCTCATATCACAATTGAGTACATAGGATCCTTGCTCTCCATTCTTGTGATGCTTTACTAAGAAAAACGTGTTCCACTTTCATCCGAGTTAATACAAAACATGCAAAGTCTCAATCTCTTTGAATGGCTGAATAGTATTCCATGGTATACATATGCCACAGCATGTTAATCCATTCCTCGGTTGGTGGGCATTTAGGCCATTTCCACATTTTGGCGATTGTAAATTGAGCTACAATAAACAGTTTAGTGCAAATGTCCTTATGATAAAAGGATTTTTTTTTTCTGGGTAGATGTCCAATAATGGGATTGTAGGATCAAATGAGAGGTTTAGTTTGAGTTCTTTGAGGATTCTCCATAGTTCCGTCCAAAAAGGTTGTATTCGTTTGCAGTTCCACCAGCAATGTAGAAGCGTTCCCTTCTCTTCACATCCATGCAAGTATCTGCAGTTTGGGGATTTTGTGATGTGGGACATTCTTACTGGGATTAGGTATTACTTCAGGGTGGTTTTGATTTGCATTTCTCTGATAATTAGGGATGATGAGTATTTTTTCATGTGCTTGTTAACCATTCATCTATCTTCTTTAAAGAAGGTTCTATTTATTTATCTTGTCCAGTGATACAAGGGAATTTTGGCTCTTTTTATGTTGATTAATTTGAGTACTCTGTAGATCCTAGTTACCAAGCTTTTCTCTGATTCATAATATGCAAATATCCGTTCCCATTAGGTAGGTTGTCTATTTGCTTTGGATGTTGTCTCCTTAGCTGTACAGAAGCTATTCAGTTTAATTAAGTCCCATTTGTTTATTTTTATTATTGTTGCAATTGCCACAGAAGTCTTCTTCATAAAGTCTTTTCCCAGGCCAATATCTTTAAGAATTTTTCACATGCTTTCTTTGAGGATTTTTTCCATTTAATGCCTTAAGTTTGGGTCGTTTATCCACATTGAATCAATTTTTGTAAGTGGAGAAAGGTGCAGATCCAATTTCAGTCTTTTACATGTGGATATCCAGTTCTCCCAGCACCATTCATTGAATAGGGATTCTTTTCCCCGATGTATGTTCTTGTTTGGTTTATCAAAGATTACGTGGCTATAAGATGTTTGTTTCATCGCATGGTTTCTATTCAGTTCTAGATGTCTATGTCTCTATTTTATGCCATTACCATGCTGTTTTGATCAGTATGGACTTGTAGTGCAGCCTAAATTCTGGTAGACTGATGCCCCCAGCTTTGTTTTAATTGCTAAGAATTGCCTTAGCTATGTGGGGTTTCTTCTGGTTCCATACAAAATGAAGAATTATTTTTTCCACGTCTTGAAAGTATGGTGTTGGTATTTTAATGGGGATTGGATTGAATCTGTAGATTGCTTTGGGAAGTATAGACACTTTAACAATGTTGATTCTTCTCAGCCATAAATATGGTATGTTCTTCCAATGTTACTATCTTCTGTTGTTTCTTTTCTTAGGGTTTCACAATTTTCTTTATAGAGATCCTTCACCTCTTTTGTTAGATATATTTCTAGGTATTTCATTTTCTTTGAAGTGCCTGTGAAGAGGATTGTGTCCTTAATTAGCTTCTCACTTGGCAGTTATTACCATATACAAAGGGTACTGACTTGTGGGCATTCATTTTATATCCTGAGATGTTACTGTATGTTTTGATGACTTCCAGGAGTCTTGTGGTTGAGTCTTTGGGGTTCTCTAGGTTTAAAATCATATCCTCAGCAAAGTGGGAGAGATTGACCTCCTCTGATCTCATTAGGAAGCCCATTATTTCCTTTTCTTGCCTGATTGTATTGGTTAGAACTTCCAGCACTATATTGAATAGTAGTAGCGATAGAGGACAACCTTGTCTGGTTCCAATTCTAAGTGGAAAAGCTTTCAGTGTTACACCATCCTGTAAAGTATTAGCTGTGGGTTTTTCATAGATGGCTTTGATCCATTTAGAAAATGTGCCACCTATGCCTGTATTTCTCAAGGTTTTAATAAAAAAGAACATTGAATTTTATTGAATTCTTTTTCTGCCTCTATTGAGAGGATCACACAATCTTTGTTTTTGCTTCTCGTGATGTAGTGATTTATGTTTATGGATTTGTGTATATTAAACCAGCCTTGCATCCCTTGTATGAAACCTACTTGATCATAGATATATGACTCTTTTAATGAGAAGCTGTAGTGTATTGGCTAGGATTTTGTTCAGAATTTTTGTATGTATATTCCTTAGTGAAATTAGTCTGAAGTTTTCCTTTTTGGGTCTGTTCCTGCTTTTGGTAGCAGGGTTGATGTTTAATTCATGGAACATGTTGGGGAAGATTCTTTTCTCCCCAATTTATTGGAATAATTTCTGAAGTATAGGTATAAGCTCTTCTTTGAAGGTTTGATATAATTCTGGTGTGAAGCCATCTGGACCAAGGCATTTTTGTTGTTGTTGTTCGGATACATTTTATTGTTTCTTTGATCTCAGTGCTTGAAATCAGTCTATTCAGAATATCTATTTCTTCTTGGTTAAGTCTAGGTAGATGGTGTGATTCCAAATATTGATCCATTTCCTTCAAATTGTCAATTTATGGGCACAGAGTTTCTTGTAGTATTCAGAGATAATCTTTTGTATCTCTGTAGCATTTGCTTTTATTTCCCCTTTTTCATTTCTGATTGAGATTACTAGAGATTTTACTTTTCTATTTCTAGTTAGTCGGGGCAAAGATTGATCTATTTTATTTATTTATTTATTTTAAAGCAACTCTTTGTTTTGTTAATTTTCTGAATAAATCTTGTGTTCTCAATTTCATTAATTTGCAGTATTTCTTTTCTTCTGCTTGGTTTAGGATTAGATTGTTCTTCTTTTTCCAATTCCATAAAACGGTTTGTCAGTTTGTTGATGTGTTCTCTTTCTGTTTTGTGGATGTAGGCATCTAAAGCGATAAATTTTCATCTCAAGACTGATTTTGGTGTATCCTGAAAGTTTTGGTAGCTTGTATCTTCATTGTTGTTATGCTTAAGGAAGTTAATGGCTTCCTCTTTTATCTCTTCCTGTACCTAACTGTCATTCAGCATAAGGTTGTTTAATTTCCATGCCTTTGTGTGGGGTTGAATGTTTTTGTTAGAGTTGAGTTCCACCTTTAATGCCTTGTGGCCTGAGAAGATATAAGGTGAAAATTCAATTATTTTGATTCTGTTGAGGGTTATTTTGTGTCATAAGATATGATCAATTTTGGCGAATGTTCCATGGGCTGATGAGAAGAATGCATATTCTTTAGCTTTTGTATGGAGTGTTCCATATACATCTATCAGGCACAGTTGTTCTAGGGTCACACTTAAGTCCCATGTATCTTTGCTTAGTTTTTGTTTAGAGGATCTTTCTAGGTCTGTACGAGGAGTGTTAAAGTCCCCTGATATTATGGTGTTATGGGATATCATATTGCTGAGACTATTTATTGTCTGTTTCAAGAATCCGGGAGCATTTAAGTTGGGTGCATAAATATTTAGAATTGAAATGTGTTCTTGTTGTGTTGTTCTCTTGACCAATATGAAGTGTCTATCTTTGTCCTTTTTGACTTTAGTTGCTTTAAATCCACTAGTATCTGAAAATATGATTGTAACCCTTCTTTTATTCTGAATTCCATTTGCCTGAAAAATTATCTTCCATCTCTTGACCCTGAGTTTTAATTTGTCCTTTGAGGCTAGGTGTGTTTCCTGCAGACAACAAATGGATGGCTTATGCTTTTTTATCCAATCAGCCAGCCTATGTTTTTTCAGTGGAAAATTCAAGCCATTAACATTTATCGAGACAATTGATAAGCGTGGTGGAGTTCTGTTTATCTCATTTCATGAAAGTCCATTGCTTAGTTTTATCTTTTGAATCATTGTGGAAGCTAAGTTTTGTCCTTTAGTTTCTGGATGTTTAGTTTGATAGTGTTCCATTGTGATGATCAGTATGTAGAAGAGGTCTAAGTATATCCTGTAGAGGCTAGTCTTGTTGTGGCACATTTCCCGAATGTTTGCATATCAGTAAATTATTTTATTTCTCTATTTTAACACTTAGCTTTACAGGATACAGAATTATGGGCTGAAAATTATTTTGTTTAAGTAAACTAAAAGTAGATGACCATTGTCTTCTGGCTTGAAAAGTTTTATTTGAGAAGTCCGCAGTCACCTTGACAGTATTCTCCCTGTAGGTCAATTGGCTCTTACTCCTAGCTTCTTGCAGAACTTTTGCTTTCATCTAGACTTTGGACAAGCTCATGACAATCTGTCTTGGAGAAGCTCTATTTGAGTTGAGACAACCTGGGGTCCAATATCCCTCTGAAAGGAGTGTATCATAATCTTTGGTGATATTTGGGATATTTTCCTTTATGATATTCTCTAATAGGTTTTTCATTCTTCTGGGGCATTCTTCTTTTCCTTTTGGGACACCTATAACTCATGTTTGAGTGGTTCATGAAGTCCCATAATTTTGTCAGTGAATGTTCTACTTTCTCTCTCTTTCTGTCTCTTTAACTGCCTGAGTTAGCTCAAGAGCTTTACTCTCCACCTCTGAGGTTCTTTTTTCTGCATGATCTAATCTGTTATTGATACTTTCTACTGCATCTTTAAGTTCCATGATTGGCTTCTTCAATTCCATAAGCTCTGCTATATCCTTTCTATATTCTTCGTATCATTCATCTCTTACTTGATTCTTATCTGGATTTCCTTTTGGTTATTTTCCACTTTCTCAGAAATTTCCTTCATTATTTTTGCCATTCATATTTTAAATTCCCTGTCTGTCATTTCTAACATTTCTTTGTAGGTGTAATCCTCTGCAGTAGCTACCTCATGGTCCCTTGGTGCAGTTACTCTGTTCTGCTTTTTCATGCCAACAGGATTTTCTGCTGTGTCTTCCTCATAAGTGCTTTCCTTTTGTTTATTTCCTTGTCCTACTTTTTCCTTTCACTTCCTCTTTCTTTTTAAGTTACTGTGCCTCTCACCTAAGGTGTTGAAATGCCCTTTTGGTAAAGGACTAAAAGGATGAAAAGAGTGATGAGAAAGAAGGGATAAAAGTTAAAAAAGTGTAAAAGAGAAAGGAAAAGGGGTGAGTAAAAGGTAATATTGAAAAAAATAAGAGAAGAACAGAAAATGATAGACAGGAGTAATAGAGGTGTACAATAGGGTACTTTGACCCACACCCACAAATCCCAACTTCTGTGAAGGCTGGATTGAGTAGGTCCCTTGACATCTGCACCTCTTTGCCAACCTGAGCAGACACAGGACCCTACCTCCACCAAATAGAGAATAAAAACAAAAATACTATAAATCCAACCAAAACAAGCAAAAAAAAAAAAAAAAGTAAGGGATAAAATTGGTGGGAAAAACAAATAACAGGGGCTGAAAAGCTAGCAAAAATGAAGTCTTCATTATTAAAGAAGGTAACAATGAAAAGTTATATTTACATGAGAAAAACAAAGAAATACAAAAAAAGAAAAATTTAGAGAGAAAATGTTAACAAAAAATTTTAAAAGAAAAAACTATATATATATATAGTTGCTGATATATATATATATATATATATATAAATAGTTGCATATATATCTTGCTGAATATTGCCTCAGCAACAGGTAATCTTCTTCTGGGGTATGAGATGCTAATCACAGTGCTTATGCAGCCTTATAAGATGAAGAATGAAATCCTCTGTTGACTTCTTTGCCCTCAAATCCTTCAAGGTTAGGAGCCTGAATCTCTCCTCAGCCCGCCTAATAGACATGCCTCAACCTTTCCAAACCATGTCTCTTGGCTAAGCAGTGACTTTCCTAGGAAAGTGTGTGTCACTTGGATCTCTCCTGAAATGGCTGCCTAGTTGTCAGGTGCGCCAGAACCAGCATCACTCTAGGTCCCTGAGGGCCAAACCTGCAAGGCAGCTCTCCTACAATGGCTGTGCCAGGCCTGCAGCCAAACAATGAAAGCTCCGTTCTGCCCCAGAAACTCTGTCCTGGTCTCTAGGCGCTGTTCAAAGTCATTTGCTCACTCGCCCAAAGTCTCTCAAGATAACTCAACCAAGTGCCCAAGTCCAGAAAAAAAAAAAAAAGCGCACAGAAGGCCTTCCCTGTCTGCCAACTCTCTCTACTGCTGTAGCTTCTGCCCCAACAGCTGTATCGCCAGCCAGCCTCTGACTGACCGCAAATACTTGCCACTTGTCCACTGCTTTTGTCTTCCTCTTGGGGTCCTGAAATTTCCCTCTGCCTTCCTGTGCCCCTGAAGGGATGTTTCTAGGTAGAGCCTACAAGTAGCCTGAGGTGACTGGAATCTTGTCTCCCAGTGCCCGATTGCAAACCAGCTATCTCTAATCTGCCATCTAGCTGTGTGATCTTAAAGAAATCACTCAATGCCTCTGTATCTCTGGCTCTTCATTTGTAAAATGAAGAAAAACACTATATCCTTGCAGTAATACTTGTGTGGATTAAGCACATTTGCCAATGCTTAGGATATAGTAATCCCTCGGTAAATAATCTCTCTAGTATCATAATTTCAAATGGAGAATGTGAGGATAATATTTTTTCAGTATGATTTAACAGATAATGAAAATCAAGTTTTTTGGTTTTTGTCATTTCCTGTTTCCTTGGCAATGGGTTATAGAAACAGAGAATGAGGAAACAGCTCTCAGCCCTAAGAGTTGATGACACTGCAGAAAGCAATCTGGCTAGTTCTTACATGGCCAATTGGTTATGATGGCTAGGAGGCCTTTGGAAAAGCTTTGGCTTGCAGAAGACAGCAAATGTGGCTTGGAAAATGTAAGGACATGACAGTAATAAAGTTTTGTCTGTTCAGCCCCATTTCTGAGAGAGATTTTAGAAGAAAAAGACGGATTTGTAATGTTGGTGGTTGATAAAAGCATTTTTGCTGATAAAAGCATTTTTGCTACCACCCCGCCATCTACAGAAAATGGTAGTTACAGTAGGCTTTAACTGCCTAATACATAGTGACAAGTAATTGTTCTATTCATATTTATATGTTATACAAAACCGTTTCTGCATGTCAGGTTTGAGACTAGAGCATGCATTAGAGCCATGGACATTCCCATTTGATGTCTTAAATTTGATTTTGCAGTAAATATTTGACAAAATATTTTACAAGTAGATGTAAAACATCTGCTTTGGTCAGCAATAAGCTGAGTACGTGGTGGGCATTACCCCCTAGTACCTCCAGTCAAAACAAGTTTTCTCTTCCTATAATAATCACTGTCTTAGCATTTATCTTGCTATACCTTGTATTAACCATTTGTTTACTTGTTTTAGCCCCAAACAAGCCATGAAAGCTCATTGATGACAAGATGCCATGTCTTTCTCATCTCATCTTTATACTCATGATTTGGCAGAACTGTCCCTTTATGATGTATGAAAAAATTAATGGATGGATCAATGAATGAATAAATAAAGAATATGAATAATTTTGGCTCGGCACCTGTAGCACAGTGGTTACAGCACCAGCCACATACACCGAGGGTGGCGGGTTCGAACCCTGCCAGAGCCTGCTAAACAACTGCAACAACCACAAAAAAAAAGCCGGGCATTGTGGTGGATGCCTGTACCCCCAGCTACTTGGGAGGCTGAGGCAAGAAAATCGTGTAAGCCCAAGAGTTTGAGGTTGGTGTGAGCTATGATGCCACAGCACTCTACCGAGGGTGACATAGTGAGACTCTGTCTCAACAACAACAAATAAAAGAATATGATTAATTTCTTTTTTTTCTTCTTTCATCATGGGGATTAGTGTGTGTGTATGTGTGTGTGTGTGTACGGAGGAATAAATTTTTTATCATGTTATATATAACCTGACTTGGAAGGTAAAACTTCCAGAATGGTAGAGTGAGGACCTTTATAAATACATCCTTTCATGAAAGCAATGAAAACACTAGCATAAATTAAAAAATTAACTTTTCCAGAACTCTGTAATGGAAAGCAAGGCTTACAGCAATGTGAAGAGTATTTATTCAAGAAAAACTGCTGTAAGTCCTCTGATCACAATAGAAATAATTAGTAATTAGTAATAGAAGGAGAAAAATATGCTCTCAAATAAACATTGGGTCAAAGAAAAAAGCACAAGGGGAATAAAGAAATACTTTGAGATGAGTGAAAATGAAAACACATCATACTAAAATTTATGGGATACAGATAAGCTAAAACACTGCTTAAAGGGAAATTTGTAGCTGTCAATGCCTTTATTAACAAAGACAAAGATTTTAAGTCAATAATCTAACTTCTATCTTATGAAACTAGAAAAGGAAGAGCAAATTACAAAGAAAGCAGGAAGAAAGATTAATAAAAGATTAGAGAGGGCTGGGCACAGTGGCTCACATCTGTAATCCTAGAACTCTGTGGATGGCTGAAGTAGGAGGATTGCTTGAGCTCAAGAGCTTGAGCACTTTGAGAACCTATGTGAATACAGGTTTAACTTTTTATTTTCAAAGAAAAAATGAGATTTTACATTGAAAAAACTTAAAGCAATATCCCTGAAGGTTCTTCAAAAAAAAGGAAACTCAGCCTGAGCGAGAGCTAGACCCCTTCTCTACTAAAAATAGAAAAATTAGCCAGGTGTCACAGAAGGCATCTTCATTCCTACCTACTCAGGATGCTGAGGCAGGAGGGCCACTTGAGTTCATGAGTTCAAGATTTCAGTAAGCTATGATGATGCCACTGCAGTCTACCTAGGGAGACAGAGTAGCTCCAATAAATAAAAAAAAAAGAAAGAATAAAAGGTAAAAAAAAATTAGACAGGAAATAAATGAAATATTGAGTGGAGACACATTAGTATCTATGAAATAAAAAAAATTGGTTCTTTGAAAAGAGAATCAAAATTGACAAACCTTTTGTCAGATTGACTAAGAATAAAAGAAAGAAGACTTAAATTACCAAAATGAACAAGGAATGTGGGGATGTCACTGCCTATCTTAGTGTTCAAAATACTATGAAAAACTGTATGCCAAAAATTAAATAAATCTATATGAAATGGAAAAATACCTAGAAAGACACAAACTTCTAAAGTAATTCATGAAGAAAGAGAAAATCTGAATAGTCCTATAACTATAGTAAAGAGATTGGATCAGTAATTCTTTAAGAAACTGTTCACATCCTATGTACTCAATTTTGATATGAGGACAATTAATGACAATTAAGGTTATGGGGGGGAAAGCAGAAAGAGGGACGGAGGGAGGGGGATGGGGCCTTGGTGTGTGTCACACTTTATGGGGGCAAGACATGATTGCAAGAGGGACTTTACCTAACAATTGCAATCAGTGTAACCTGGCTTATTGTACCCTCAATGAATCCCCAACAATAAAAAAAAAGAAGAAAAAAATAATAATAATAAAATGTAAAAAAAAAAAAAGAAAGAAACTATTCACAAAGAAAAAAAAATTTGCAGGTCCAGATAGATGTCTTCACTGGTGAATTCTGTCACACATTTAAAGAGGATTTCATACCAATCCTTCACAAATTCTTCTAAGAAACAGAAGAGGCAGGAAGACTTGCCAGCTAATTCTGTGAGTGCAATGTTACTCTGTTAACAAAACCAAAGACACAATAAGAAAACTGCAGACCAATATCAGCTTTGAATATAAATAAATGAAAAATCCTCAAGAAAATACTAGCAAACTCAGTCCAGCAAAAATAAAAAGACGGATTATAAACAGTGACCAAGTGGGATTTATCTCAGGAATGTAAGGTGGTTTGTTTAACATCTGGACATCAGCTAAGATAATATACTATATTAAGATAATAAAGGACAGCAGTATCATGATCATCTCAATAGGTACAGGGAAAAAAAAAGAATTTGGCAAACAACCCAACACTTTTCCGTGACTAAAACACAAAAATATCTAGGAATAAGAGGTTCTTAACCTAACAATGGACATCTATGAAAAAGTTACAGTTAACATCATACTTAATAGTGCAAGATTGAGGTCATTCCCTATAAAATCAGGAACAACATAAGGATGACTGCTTTCATTATTTCCATTCAGTATTATACTGGAGGTTCAAGACAAAGCAATTAGGCAAGAAAAAGCAGTAAAAGGCATCATATTGGAAAAGAGGAAGTAGAATTATTATATTCACAGATGATTTTATTTGTAGAAAATCCTAAGAAATCCTCAGTAAACTACTGGAACTAATAAATGGGTTTAGGGAGGGATGTTGCAGAATACAATATGGATATGCAGAAATGCATTGTATTTCTATACACTGGAAACAAAGAAGTCTGAAAATGAAATTAAGAAATCAGTTCATTCACAGTATCATCAAAGTATTGGAATACTTACAAAGAGATTGAACAAAAATAGTGCAAGGCTGAAGACTACAAAATATTATGGAAAGGAATTTATGTTCTAAATAAGTAGAAAATTATCCCATGTTTATATGCCAGAAGACTTAATACTGATAAGGCAGCAGTAATCTCCACAGATTGAAAGATATCCCTCTAAAATTCCCAGCTGACTGGGGCTGCCCACTTGGGCCTCCCCTCCACTGTTAGAGGTTCTGTTCTCCCTCTTTCTTTTATCTATCTCTTTTATCATTCATTAAATGCTGTCCTTTTGCTTAAAAAAAATCCCAGTTGACTTTGTAGCAGAAAATAAAAAGCTTACCTTAAAATTGACATTGAAATACAATGAACCTAGAATAGTCAAAATAATCTTTAGAAAGAAAAAAATAATAATAATCTTGAAAAAGAAGGACAAAGTTGGAGGACTCACACTTCCTGATTATAAACCTTATTAGAGTGTGTGGTATAGGCATAAATATGCTAAGTGCAATAAGCAAGTTACAGATGTGTAGAATACAATTGAGAATCCAAAAATAGACCTTTACATTTATGGTCAGTTGATTTTCAATAATGTTGTGAAAACAATTCAATGGGCGAAAACTATGCTTTTCAACAATGAAACAACTGGATATCCATGTGCAAATAAATGGAGTTGGGCCACTTAAGCCCTACACAAAAATGATTACAACATGTATCATAGACCCAAATTCTATAGCTAAGATGATAAATTTCAGAAGCAAATATAGGAGTAAATCTCAATGACCCTTCATTGGCAATGATTTCTTGACTGTAACACCAAAGGCATAAGCAACCAATGAAAAAACTGATAAATTGGACTTCATCAAATTTGAAGTATTTGTGCTATAAATGACATCATCAAGAAAATGTAGATCCACTGGGCATTGTTACTCATGCCTGTAATTCCAATACTTTGTGAGATCTAGGTGGGAGGATCGCTTGAGGCCAGGAGTTTGAGACCATCTGGAAAAACATAGCAAGATCTTGTATGTACAAAAAATAAGTAAATAAATTAGCTGGGCATGGTGGCATGCAGCTGTAGTCCTAGTTATTCAAGAGGCTGAGATAGGATGATCACTTGAGCTCAGGAATTCGAGGTTACAATGAGCTATGTTTGTACTTCAGCCTGAGCAATAGAGACAGCCCCTATCTCTGACAATGATAATTTTTTAAGTGAAAATCTAATCTACAAAATAAGAGAAAATATTTGCAAATCATGTATCTGGTAAGGGTATTGAATCCAGAATATATAAAGAACTCTTAAAACTCAATAATAAAAAAAAAATAATGGACAAAGGATTTGACTAGACATTTCTCCATAGAAGATGTACAAATGAAAAGATTAGCAACACCATTAGTCATTAAGGAAATGCATTTTAAGATCAAACTGAGATAGCACTTCACACCCATTGTGATGGCTATAGTAAAAACAAAAAAGTAGCAAGTATTGGCTTAGATATAAAGATATTGCAACCCTATATATGGCTGGTAAAATGTAAAATGGTGCACTCACTTTGGAAAACAACATGGAAGTTTCTTAAAATGTTACTATTTGATCTAGCAGTTTCATTTCAAGATGCAAGAGAAGTAAAAAAAAAATCCACACAAAAATCTGTACAAAAATACACATTGCAGCATTATTTATAGTAGCCAAAGAGTACAAGAAACCAAACCGTCCGCGACCTGATGAATGGAAAACAAAATGTGTATATCTGTGCAGTGACAATAATAGGAAATGAAGTAGTGATACATGGTACAACGTGGAAGAACTTCAAAAGCATGCTTAGAGAAATAAGCAAGTCACAAAAATAAATTGTATATGTTTATTTACATTAAATGTTCATAAAAGTGAAGTTTTGAGAGACAGAAAGGAAAGTAGTGTTGCTAGGGTCTGAGAGGAGTGGGTAGTGGAGAGTGGCTGTTAATGGGTACAGAGTTGTTTGGGGGATGATGAAATTGCTGTAAAGTTAGTCTGTTGGTAACTGACATAAATATAATAAAATGGATCAATTTTATGGTATGTGAATTATATCTCAATAAAACCATTTGAAACAACCTAATTAAATTAAAACCAGGCTATCACATAAATATTATATGGCGTTGGCAGTTTAGAATATTGGGAGAATATGGATTGAGGGGGGATAGTACCAGATATGAATTCTGGGTTTGCTAAGTATTAGCTGCATGAACTTGGACAAGTCATTTGCTTTCTCTCTTAGTTTGCATATCTCCAAAATAGAGGTAATGATACTTACCTCAGAGGTAGTTTTCAGAACCTAGCTCTTCTCTATCTCTCCTCCCTAGTTATTTCATGAGATTATTATAGTAATGGTCATTTACTAAGTACTGTATCAACAATTTTTACCTCCACAACCTCTTTTAATCCTTATGGCAGTCTTGTGAGATCTACATTTCTGTACCCATTTTGCAAGTCACAAAATTTAAGGCAAATAACTTGTTAAAGGTCATTGTGTTATCCAGTGGCAGAGATAGGTATGAAAACCAGATCATCCACCTATCATGTCTTTCCACTTCAACCAAAGGAATCATATAAGAGAATTGGAGAGCTATGAACTGAACTCAAGTAATGTTTAAAAAAAAAAAAAACACTGCTGTCCTACTGAATGGACAGTCATCAAATTTCAAATCTCAGACTACCAGCAGGAAAAGAAGCTATCTGTCTTAGGCCATTTACTTCAGCAACTTATCCACCAAAATAGGCAGAAGGGATCTATGAGGAAAGAATAATTTTGAACTCTGATTTTATCTTAAAAAGTTATGTAGGGATGCCATTATATTCCACACGTGATTAAAAATATTTAAATTAATTAAATGTCAGAAAAAGGATTTTGCTCTGTAAAGATGTTCGATGATTTCCTAAACCCCTTCTAGTTTGAAAAGGAGGTATGCATGAAAATGATGTATGAGAAAGATAGGCTTTTGTACATCTACATAGTGATTCATTCTCATTCTCTCTCTCTCTCTCTCTCTCTCTCTCTCTCTCTCTCTCTCTCTCATTCATTTACCTTTCTCTAAAAGTTCTATATAGCCAAGAAGGATTTTTTTTTTTTACTTTTAGGATATTAGACATTTTCTATTTTTATGGTAAGAATAAATTTAAGGCAACCAAAACTTACAATGCATCTGCCGTGTGGCACAGGCAAACAGGGAAGGGCTTTCATGTGTTATTTAATGTAATTCTCACAAAAACCCTGTAGAGTAGAAAGTATCCCCAACACTCCAGGCAAATGGAGCTCAGGGAGCCTTAATGACTTTGCTAAAAGATCACTTATAGAAGCAGGATTCCAATCCAGCTCTGGCTCACGCTAAAGCCCTGTTGAGTTGACATTCCCCTCCCAAACAAGCAAGGCTGGTCTGTGACTTTTGCATTTTAACCTCCTTCCACAGTCACTGGAGGACTTGCTTAAATGAGTCAGATTCTTCAAAATATTCTCAAGTTCTCCTTCCTAGAGAATGTTGGGCTGGAGGAGGGTGGAGCAGGGAGAGGAGGGAAGAGAAAAAGAGAAGGAGTTGGAAAGAGAGAGAGAGAGATTCAAAATCTCAACTGGGTGCTGGAGGGTTCCTAAGCCCAACTTCCCCATAGCTGAACTGGCATTTGCAGGCCACCAGCTTCTAGTAATCCATTTTTATTTAATTAATTGTGAAACCGTTGAAGAGTAGCAAGGGTTGTTCTGGTTCAGAAACCTTCCATTGTATGTGACAGTGCTTTTACTTCAGAATCGTAAAATTGAATGCCTTGCCTCAGGATAATAAGTGAACATGTAACCCAGGGGAGGTAGAAAGAGACAATGTCACCTATAAATTCTGCACTTGTTCTCAAAGAAAAACTCTACTGTGTTTGGAATTAAAATGTTATCTAGGGCAGTAGTCCCAAACCTTTTATTTGTTTTTCCTTTTTATTTTTAATTGTGGGGGATTCATTGAGGTTTTAAAGAAGCAGGATATATTGATTACATTTGTTAGGTAAAGTGCCTCTTATAATTGTGTCCTGCCTCCAAAAGGTGTGTTACACACTTTGACCCCTCACCCCCCCTTCTCTTTTTGCTCTCTCCTTCCCCAACCCCCTACTATGTACTAGGTTATTAATTGTCCTCATATCAGAATTGAGTACATAGGATTCTTGCTTCTCCATTCTTGTGATGCTTTACTAAGAATAATGTGTTCCACTTCCATCCAGGTTAATACAAAAGATGTAACATCAATCCCAAGACCAGAGATGTTGGCTCAGATGTGGAGAAAAGGTAACACTTTTACACTGCTGGTGGGAATGCAAATTAATACATTCCTTTTGGAAAGAGATATGGAGAACACTTAGAGATCTAAAAATAGATCTGCCATTCAATCCTGTAATCCCTCTACTGGGCGTATACCCAGAAGACCAAAAATCACATCTTAACAAAGATATTTGTACCAGAATGTTTACTGCAGCCCAAGTCATAATTGCTAAGTCATGGAAGAAGCCCAAGTGCCCATCGATCCACGAATGGATTAATAAATTGTGGTGTATGTACACCATGGAATATTATGCAGCCTTAAAGAAAGATGGAGACTTTACCTCTTTCATGTTTACATGGATGGAGCTGGAACATATTCTTCTTAGTAAGGTATCTCAAGAATGGAAGAAAAAGTACCCAATGTATTCAGCCCTATTATGAAACTAATTTAGGGTTTTCACATGAAAGCTATAATGCAGTTATAACCTAAGAATAGGGGGAAGGGGGAAAGGGAGGGGAGGGAGGGGGGGAGGTGGGTAGAGGGAAGGGGATTGGTGGGATTATACCAGCGGTGCATCTTACAAGGGTATATGTGAAACTTGGTAAACGGTCTGTGAAGCTAAGGAATGATGCCCCATGATTATATCAATGTACACAGCTATGATTTAATAAAAAAAAAAAGATATTACATCTACATCTTTTTGACAGCTAAATAGTATTCCATAGTATACATATACCACAGCTTGTTAATCCACTGCTGAGTTGGTGGGCATTCAAGCTACTTCCACGTATTGACTATTGTAAATTATACTGTGATAAACAGTCTACTTCAAGTGTCCCTATGGTAAGAGGATTTTTTTCTTCTAGGTAACTTTCCAGTAATGGGATTGCAGGATCAAATGGGAGGTCTAATTTGAGTTCTTTGAGGGTTCTCCATACTTACTTCTAAAAAGGTTGTATTAGTTTGCAACCCCACCAGCAGTGTAAAAGTGTTCCCGTCTGTCCACGTCCACACCAGCATCTGCAGTTTCGAGATTTTGTGATGTGGGACATTCCCACTGGGGTTAGGTGATATGTCAGGGTGGTTTTAATTTGCATTTCTCTAATAATTCAGGATGATGAGTATTTTTTCATATGTTTGTTATCCATTTGTCTGTCTTCTTTAGAGAAGGTTCTATTCATTTCTCTTGCCGAATGATATAAGGGATTTTTGACTCTTTTTATGTTGATTAACTTGAGTACTCTGTAGATCTTAGTTATCAAACTTTTTTCTGATTCATAATATGCAAATATCCGTTCCCAATGGATAGGTTGTCTATTTTCTTTGGATGTTGTCTCCATAGCTGCACAGAAGCTATTCAGTTTAATTAAGTCCCATTTGTTTATTTTTGTTATTGTTGCAATTGCCACAGAAGTCTTCTTCATAAAGTCTTTTCCCAGGCCAATATCTTTAAGAATTTTTCACATGCTTTCTTTGAGGATTTTTTCCATTTAATGCCTGAAGTTTGGGTCGTTTATCCACATTGAATCAATTTTTGTAAGTGGAGAAAGGTGCAGATCCAATTTCAGTCTTTTACATGTGAATATCCAGTTCTCCCAGCATCATTCATTGAATAGGGATTCTTTTCCCCGATGTATGTTCTTGTTTGGTTTATCAAAGATTACATGGCTATAAGATGTTTGTTTCATCTCATGGTTTCTATTCAGTTCCAGATGTCTATGTCTCTATTTTATGCCATTACCATGCTGTTTTGATCAGTATGGACTTGTAGTACAGCCTAAATTCTGGTAGACTGATGCCCCCAGCTTTGTTTTAATTGCTAAGAATTGCCTTAGCTATGTGGGGTTTCTTCTGGTTCCATACAAAATGAAGAATTATTTTTTCCACGTCTTGAAAGTATGGTGTTGGTATTTTAATGGGGATTGGATTGAATCTGTAGATTGCTTTGGGAAGTATAGACACTTTAACAATGTTGATTCTTCTCAGCCATAAATATGGTATGTTCTTCCAATGTTACTATCTTCTGTTGTTTCTTTTCTTAGGGTTTCACAATTTTCTTTATAGAGATCCTTCACCTCTTTTGTTAGATATATTTCTAGGTATTTCATTTTCTTTGAAGTGCCTGTGAAGAGGATTGTGTCCTTAATTAGCTTCTCACTTGGTAATTATTACCATATACAAAGGGTACTGATTTGTGGATATTGATTTTATATCCTGAGATGTTACTGTATGTTTTGATGACTTCCAGGAGTCTTGTGGTTGAGTCTTTGGGGTTCTCTAAGTTTAAATCATATCCTCAGCAAAGTGGGAGAGATTGACCTCCTCTGACCCCATTTGGAAGCCCATTAGTAGTAGTAGTAGTAGGGATAAAAGACAACCTTGTCTGGTTCCAGTCCTAAGTGGAAAAGCTTTCAGTTTTAAACCATCCTATAAAATATTAGTTGTGGGTTTTTCGTAGATGGCTTTGATCAGTTTAAGAAATCTGCCACCTATGCCTATATTCTTCAGTGTTCTAATTACAAAAAGATGCTGGATTTTATCAAATGCTTTTTCTACATCTACTGAAAGGATCATATGGTCTTTATTTTTGCTTCTGTTGATATGGTGAATTATGTTTATGCATCTGCATATGTTAAACCAGCCTTGCATCCCTGGGATGAAATCTGCTCGATCATGATATATGACTTTTTTGGTAAGAAGCTATAGCCTAGTGGCTAAAATTTTGTTCAGAATTTTTGCATCTATATTCTTTAGTGAAATTGGTCTGAAGTTCTCTTTTTTAGTTTGATCTTTTCCTGGTTTTGGCATCATGGTGATGTTTGCTTTGTAGAATGTGTTGGGGAAGACTCCTTCCTTCTCAAATTTTTGCCATAATTTCTGCAGTATTGGAATAAGCTCTTCTTGGAAGGTTTGGTAGAATTCTGGTGTGAAGCCATCCAGACCAAGGCACGTTTTTTTTGTTTTGTTTTGTTTGGGGGGGAGATTTATTTTTTATTTTTTCTTTGATCTCAGTGCTTCAAATTGGTCTGTTCAGGAGTTCTATTTCTTCCTGGCTAAGTCTAGGGAGTGGGTGTGATTGCCAATATTGGTTCATTTCCTTCACATTGTCAAATTTCTGGGCATAGAGTTTCTTGTAGTATTCAGAGTTTATCTCTTGTATCTCTGTGGCATCTGCTGTTATTTCCCCTTTATCACTTCTGATTGTGGTTACTAGAGATTTTACTTTTCTGTTCCTAGTTAGTCTGGTCCACAGACTTAGGGGACATTTGAAAGTACTGGGGATATGAGGTTGTATCCATTTGAAACTTCTGAGATTTTCCTTTTAATTTTTTTATATGCTGTTCTTTTTTTTTTATTAAATCACAGCTGTGTGCAATAATGTATTTATGTGGCACAAGGTGCTGGCTTTATACACAATTTGAAATACTTACAACAAACTGGTTAACACAGCCTTCACCACACTTTGTTAATTATTGTGTGAAGACGTTTATACTCTACACTTAGTAGATTTGATGTGTACCCTTGTAAAATGCACCATAGGTGTGGACAGACCAATTAACCTCCATCCACCTAGCCTTCCCTCTCCTCTCCCCTCCCCCTCCTATTTGCCCTTAATCGTGGGTTGTAGTTGGATTATAGCTTTCATATGGGAGTGTGGTTGATTATATATTGGTTTCATAGTAGAGCTGAGTACATTGGATACTTTTTCTTTCATTCTTGGGATACTTTACTAAGAAGAATATGTTTCAGCTCCATCTATGTAATCATAAAAGAGGTAAAGCCTCCATCTTTTTTAAGGATGTGTAATATTCCATGGTGTACACAAACCACAATTTATTAATCCATTTGTGGGTCAGTGGGCACTTGGGCTTCTTCCATGACTTAGAAATTATGAATTGGGCTGCAATAAACATTCTGGTGCAAATATCTTTGTTATAAAGTGATTTTTGGTCTTCTAGATATATACCTAGTAAAGGAATTGCAGGATCAAATGGCGGGTCTATTTTCAGATTCCTAAGTGATCTACAAACTTCTTTCCAAAAGGAACGTGTTAGTTTGCATTCTAAGCAGCAGTGTAGAAGTGTTCCCTTTTCTCCACGTCCACACCAACATCTCTGGTTTTGGGATTTTGTGATGTGGGCTCATCTTCCTGGAGTTAGATGATATATCAAGGTGGTTTTGATTTGCATTTCTCTGATGATTAAGGAAGATGAGTATTTTTTCATGTGTCTATAGGCCATGTGCCTGACTTCTTCAGAGAAGTTTCTATTCAAATCTGTTGCCCACAATTAGATGGAATCACTTGTTCTTTTCTTGCTAATATGTTTGAGTTCTCTGTGGATTCTGGTTATCAAACCTTTGTCAGAGACATATCCTATAAATATCTTCTTCCATTCTGAGGGCTGGTCTGCTTGCTTCATGTCCTATGTTGATACATTATATGCATTCTTTTATATGATGTTTTAGACATATAAAAAATGCACATAGTGTATAAATTTTAAAGCATAACAATAACATGAGCACTTACAATACCTGACATTAACAATATCATTGCATCAACTCTACTAGAATAGAAGCTCTGTGATTGCATAGATTTTGGCCATTTTGTTGACCACTATATCCTCAGGACCTAGAATGTTACCTGGAAAGTAATAGGAGCTTAATAAATATTTTAAAAAATGAATGCATAAATCTACTTGTATTCTTGTTCCTCATAAAGAGGAATTGGCTACTTCCAGCCAGTGATTACTCATAGGTAACAACTATACTACATTTGGAGTTCATTATTGCCTTGCATTTTGATGGATTTTCACATATACATTGCCGAATAGCATATTGTTTGCCTTTTCTTCATTTTGAACTTTATACTGTATGTATACTATTGTGAGTTATGTCTTCTACACATTAACAGGTGACGTTCATTTATATGTACCTCTATTCTATTCCATGTTATTGCTGAATCATATTTTATTGGATGAGTATGTCATAATTTATTCATTCTTTCTCCTGTCAGTAGACATTTATCATTTCTGATTTTATAAACAAAACTATTATGACCATTCCTGCACATGCCTCCTGATATACGTGTGCAATAAACTTCTGTAGGATATAAACCTGGGAGAGAAACTGCAGTTAGAATTTTCATTTCCATTGCCCAAAGGTCAGCGCATGAGTCAGAACTGCAGTATGCACTTTGTTCACACTAGGTCAGGATTATTGAGAGTGCTATCCAAAATATTTTGCTAGAAAGAAGCAGAGGGGAAGGGGAGACTGTTCTGTTAAGGGCAGGTGTTATTATTGTAGGCCTCTATTCAACGTGGATTTCCATTAGTAAAAGTCCATATTCTGAAATCCCCTTCATTATATCCTCCTACTTCTTTTCCTCTGTTATATATATGTATTTATTTTTGTACAAGGTGCACTTAATACATTCATATGATAAATAAAATGTTGATGAGTTTTGGTTTTCATCAGTCATTCTTTGATTATAAATTTGACTAATTGGGCTGGGCACAGTGGCAAATGCCTGTAATCCTAGCACTCCGGAAGGCCAAGGTGGGTGGATTGCTTGAGCTCACAAGTTTGAGACAAGCCTGAGCCAGAGTGAGACCGCATCTGCAAAAAAATATCTGGGCATTGTGATGGGGGCCTGTAGTCCCGACCACTTGGGAAACTGAGGTACGAGGATCACTTGAGTCCCCGAGTTTAAGGTTGCTTTGGCACACTACTGGGGCAAGAATGTGAGACTCTATCTCATTAAAAAAAAATATATATATATATGTAAAGTTCGACTGATTAGAATATTTTATTTTTTTTATTACTAAATCATAGCTGTGTACATTAATGTGATTATGGGGCACTATACACTAATTTAATTGACCGTTTGGCACATTTTCATCGCTCTGGTTAACATAGCCTTCCTGGCATTTTCTTAGTTATTGTGCTAAGACATTTACATTCCACATTTACTAAGTTTCACATATACCCTTGTAAGATGCACCACAGGTGTAATACCACCAATCCCCCTCCCTGCGCCCACCTCCCCCCTCCCTCCCCTCCCTCTTCCCCTTCCCCCCATTCTTAGGTTGTAACTGGGTTATTACTTTCATGTGAAAGCCATAAATTAGTTTCATAGTAGGGCTGAGTACATTGGATACTTTATCTTCCATTCTTGAGATATTTTCCTAAGAAGAATATGTTCCAGCTCCACCCATGTAAACATGAAAGAGGTAAAGTCTCCATCTTTCTTGAAGGCTGCACAATATTCCATGGTGTACATATACCACAATTTATTAATCCATTCGTGGATCTATGGACACTTGGTTTTTTTCCATGATTTAGCAATTATGAATAGGGCTGCAATAAACATTCTGGTACAAGTATCTTTGTTATGGGGTGATTTTTGGTCTTCTGGGTATATGCCTAGTAGAGGAATTATAGGATTGAATGGCAGATCTATATTTAGATCTCTAAGTGTTCTCCATACATCTTTCCAAAAAGAATGTATTAATTTGCATTCCCACCAGCAGTGTAGAAGTGTTCCCTTTTCTCCACATCCACACCAACATCTCTGGTCTTGGGATTTTGTTATATACGCTAACCTTACTGGAGTTAGATGATATCTCAACGTAGTTGTAATTTGCATTTCTCTGATGATTAAAGATGATGAGCATTTTTTCATATGTCTGTAGGCCGCGTGCCTGTCTTCTTCAGAGAAGTTTCTCCTCAAATCCCTTACCCAGCCTGCGAAGGGATCACTTGTTCTTTTTTTGCTTATACGTTTGAGTTCTCTGTGGATTCTGGTTATTAAACCTTTGTCGGAGATATAACCTGCAAATATCTTCTCCCATTCTGAGGGCTGTTTGCTTGCTTTACTTACTGTGTTCTTGGCTGTGCAGAAGCTTTTTAGTTTGATCAGGTCCCAGTAGTGTATTTTTGAAGCTGCTTCAATTGCCCTGGGGGGTCCTCCTCATAAAATACTCGCCCAAACTGAATTCTTCAAGGGTTTTCCCTGCACTCTCTTCTAGTATTTTTATCGTTTCATGCCTTCAGTTTAAATCTTTAATCCAGTGAGAGTCTATCTTAGTTAATGGTGAAAGGTGTGGGTCCAGTTTTAGTCTTCTACAGGTTGCTAGCCAGTTCACACAGCACCATTGTTAAATAGGGAATCTTTTCCCCACTGAATGTTTTTAATTGGCTTGTCAAAGATCAAATAACGGTAAGTAGCTGGATTCATCTCTTGGTTCTCTATTGTGTTCCAGACATCTACTTCTCTGCTTTTGTGCCAGTACCATGCTGTTTTGATCACTATTGATTTGTAGTATAGTATGAGATCTGGTAACGTGATTCCTCCTGCTTTGTTTTTATTTCGGAGTAATGTCTTGGTTATCTGAGGTTTTATCTGATTCCATTAAAACCAAGTATTGTTTTTTCAAGCTCTTTAAAGTACGACAGTGGAGCTTTAATAGGATTGCATTAAAATTATATATTGCTTTGGGTAGTATAAACAATTTAACAATGTTGATTCTTCCCAGCCATGAGCATGGCATGTTTTTCCATTTGTTAACATTTTCAGCTATTTCTTTTCTTAGAGCTTCATTGTTCTCTTCATAGAGATCTTTCACGTCTTTTGTTAGATAAACTCCCAAATATTTAATCTTCTTTGGCGCTACTGTGAATGCAATAGAGTCCTTAACTGTTTTTTCAACTTGACTATTGTTGGTATATATAAAGGTTACCGATTTATGAATGTTGATTTTGTAACCTCAGATGCTGCTGTATTCCTTGATCACTTCTAAAAGTTTTGTAGTAGCATCTATAGTGTTTTCCAGATATACAATCATATCATCTGCGAAGAGCGAAAGCTTGATCTCTTCTGACCCTATATGAATATCCTCGATCGCCTTTTCTTCCCTAATTGCAGTGGCTAAAACTTCCATTACAATGTTAAAGAGCAATGGAGACAATGGGCAGCCTTGTCTGGTTCATGATATGAGTGGAAATTATTTTGATTTAACTCCATTTAATGTGATATTGGCTGTGGGTTTGCTATAGATGGCCTCTATTAGTTTGAGAAATGTCCCTTCTATACCGATTTTCTTAAGTGTTCTGATCATGAAGGGATGCTGGATATTATCAAAAGCTTCTTCTCCATTGATTGAGAGAATCATGTGGTCTTTGTTTTTTAATTTGTTTATGTGCTGAATTATACTTATAGATTTACGGATCTTGAACCAGCCTTGAGATCCTGGGATAAAACCGAATTGGTCACTATGTATAATTTGTTTGATGTGTTGCTGGATTCTGTTTGTTAGGATCTTGTTGAATATTTTTGCATCTATATTCATTAGTGATATTGGTCTATAATTTTCTTTTCTTGTTGGGTCTTTTCCTGGTTTAGGGATCAGGGTGATGTTTGCTTCATAGAATGTGTTGGGTAGTCTTCCTTCTTTTTCTACCTTTTGGAACAAGTTGAGTAATATAGGTACTAATTCCTCTTTAAAGGTTTGGTAGAATTCTGATGTGAAACTGTCTGTTCCCGGGCTTTGCTTTTTAGGGAGGTTTTGTATGGTTCATGCTATTTCCGAACTTGATATGGGCCTGTTCAACATTTCCACTTGATTCTGGCTAAGTCTTGGAAGGTGATGTGCTTCCAAGTATTGGTCAATTTCCTTCAGATTTTCATATTTCTGAGAATAAAGTTTCTTGTAGTATTCATTGAGGATTTTTTGAATTTCTGACAGGTCTGTTGTTATTTCATCTTCGTCATTTCTGATTGATGATATTAGAGATTTTACTCTTTTTTTCCTGGTTAGATTGGCTAAAGGTTTATCTATTTTATTGACCTTTTCAAAAAACAACATTTTGATTAATTGATCTGTTGCATTATTCTCTTTTTTCAATTGCATTTAATTCTGCTCTAATTTTGGTTATTTCTTTTCTTCTACTTGGTTTGGGGTTGGAATGTTCTTCCTTTTCCAGTTGCTTGAGATGTCCCATTAAGTTGTTAACTTCTTCTCTTTCCCTTCTCTTGAGGAAGGCTTGCAGTGCTATAAATTTCCCTCTTAGGACTGCCTTTGCAGTATCCCAAGGGTTCTGATAATTCATGTCTTCATTGTCATTTTGTTCCAGAAATTTGGCAATTTCCTTCTTTATCTCATCTCTGACCCACCTATCATTCAGGATAAGGTTATTTAACTTCCATATTTTTATATGAGTTTGCAGATTCCTGTTGTTACTGAGCTCAACTTTTATTCCATGGTGGTTTGAGAAAATGCTGGGTATAATTTCTATTCCTTTAAATTAGTGAGGTTAGACTTGTGACCTAAGATGTGGTCGATTTTGGAGGCTTTTCCATGGGCTGGTGAGAAGTATGTGTGTTCAGTTTTGTTGGGATAAAATGTTCTGTAGATGTCTGCTAAATCCAAGTGCTGGATGGTTAGGTTTAAATGTAAGATTTCTTTGCTCAGCCATGAGCATGGCGTGTTTTTCCATTTGTTAACATTTTCAGCTGTTTCTATTTTCAGTTTCTATTCAGTTTGCAGATTCCTGTTGTTTCCTGTCAGTTTCTATTCCTATTGATCCTTATTGGAGGATCAATCCAACATTGCCAAGGGAGTGTTGAAATCTCTGAGTATTACGGAGCTGGAGGAGATCAAGTTGCTCATGTCTGTTAGAGTTTGTCTTATAAATTGAGGTGCATTCTGGTTGGGTGCATATATATTAATTATTGAAATCTCATCATATTGAGTATTATCCTTAAAAAATATGAAGTGACCATTCTTATCCTTCCTTACTTTTGTTGGTTTAAAGCCTATTGCATCTGCAAATAGAATTGCAACACCTGCTTTTTTCTGATTACCATTTGCCTGAAATATGGATGACCATCCTTTTATCCTGTGTCTATATTTGTCTTTTAAGTTAAGATGTGATTCTTGTATGCAACAAATATCCGGCCTGAGTTTTTGTATCCAATCAGCTAACCTATGCCTCTTTAGAGGACAGTTTAAGCCATTCACATTAATGGAGAATATTGATAAGTCTGATAAAATTTGGGGTATCGAGTTTTTCAAAAATCCAGTGGACATTTTTATTCCTTTTGCCAGTGTGGAAGTTGGAGTTTGATCAAAAGTTTCTGAATGAGTTTACTTTTGTGGTGGAGGATTGGGTTGGTCATTATGGAGGATAGTTCTGAGAATGTTCTAAAGAGCTGGTTTGGTTATGGCAAATTTCTTCAACATATGAATGTAATTAAAGTATTTAATTTGTCCATCATAAATGAAACTCAGTTTAGCTGGATACTGGATCTGGGGTTGAAAGTTATTTTGTTTTAGGAGATTAAAAGTCAATGACCACCCTCTTCTGGCTTGAAAAGTTTCAGCAGAGATATCTGCAGTCATTCTAATATTCTTCCCTTTGTAGGTAATGACTTTCTTTCATCTGGCTGCTTTAAGAATTTTCTCCTTCATATCAACTTTAGTGAAGTTGATTATGATATGTCTGGGGGATGTCTTATTGGGATTGAGTCGTGCTGGGCTTCTGAAACTGTCTGCTCTCTGAATTTCAGAATCTCTAGGCATGCCTGGAAAATTCTCTTTCATAATTTCATGGAGAAGGGCCTCTGTGCGTAGTGAAGTGACGTCATTGGTTTCAGGAACTCCACTGAGTCGGATATTAGCCCTCTTCGAATTATCGCAGAGCTCTCTGAGAGAATGATCCGTTCTTTAAGAGTTTGAGAGCATTCAAAGGCTTTGTCTTCAATGTCAGAGAACCTTTCTTCTGCTTGCTCCACTCTGTTACTGAGGGATTCTACTGTTTTTTTTCAGATATTTGAGGGCTGGAAATTCTTGCTTCAGTGTGTCTAAGTCTTTGGTCGTTTTGTCTTTAAATTTGTTGAATTCTCGAGACAGCTTTTGAATTTCTCCTCAAATTCCTAATTCCGACTTTTGAATTGCTGCTTGAAGTTTTAATTCCAAAATTTCCTCCACTTTATTAATCTTGTTTGCAATACAAATTCTGAGTTTCATTTCTGACATCACAGCCAGTTGTTTATGAATGGGATCTTCAATTACATCTGCCGTATCTTTCCTTGAGGGGGGGTTGATCTATTCTGGTTATTCATGTTCCCAGAGTTTTTCCACTGATTTCACCCCATGGTTGTTTTACTCCCTTTGATTTTTCCCCTGGGGCTTTGTTGAGGGCCTGTACAGTGTTGTGGCCTGAGAAACTGGGGCCCTATCTGGTGTTGTGTGGCTAAGTGGTTCTGTCTTGTTTTCAGCTGGTTTCTGTTCCACCCTAGTGAAACAGATACTCTGGATTGAAGTCTCAGCTGTAGAGAAATATCAGCAATTAAGTCACCCCACCCACCATAGGCAACAACTGAAAAAGGAAAATCAAACCTTCCTTCAACCGCACACCCAGGGCACAAACTGATTTGTCCTCAGGCGATTGGCTCAGTTCAAAAGGTCCAAATCAATTGTCTTAGTCTGCACCTGTCTCGGGTGAGAGAGTTTAAGAGGTCTCTGGGAACTAGATCACAGGGGTCTGGTGACTACTCTGATGTGGCTTGCTTGCTCCAGTGCTGCGTGGCGTCAGGAGGAGCCACCCAGCCAATAGATCAGTCTGGGAAGGTTGATGCCTCCTTCCCCACCATGCACCACTGTCACAGCCAGTCACTGATAGCCCTGCAGTTGGCTGACCCTGATGCCTGTAATGAACCTGCCTGAATCACAAGGAAATCTGCCAGGCCGCTGCGCTCTGCCTCTCTCTAGCAGGAGGAGGTGAGGCCTGATAGCCTCGGGCGTTTGATGAAGGTTGTGGGGTGCTCACTCTTGTTCAGTCCCGCCCCTATTAATGCTACTTGCAGAACAGAACAGAACAACTTTGCGGTTCCCCTGCAGAAGAGAAGCTGATTTGATTTCCAAATCAGCTTGTCTTTGCTCCTGCTGGTTTGTATTCAGTTAGCTGTCAGCTCTGTCCCGAGGCTTTCCTTTGTCTATAGGCTGATGATCTCCTGAGGGCCAGGCTCAGTAAAGCAGTCCTCTGGGTCAGCCCCGCCCTGGGAGTTTCCCCGGTTTATAAGCTGATGGTGCCTCAGGCAAATCCTTTACTCATGGTCTCTGGTTGCCCAGGGATACAGGGGTGTGGCTTCCGAATATCCAGGGGTGAGCCCGTATTACTACTTAGAGTGGGCTGCTGTTTTATGCCTCAGGGAGCTGCTGCTCTTGTGTGGTTCCCTCTCATCCGACCGTCCTCTCCTTGCTCCCATCCCCTAGAGTCTGCACTGACTGGCTGCAGCTCAGGCACTGTCCACACTCCTTGTGCAATCACCCAAGATTATGGACTCCTGGGGGACAGGCCTCCAGATCCCGGAGTGAGAGTGGAGGGGAGCTCTGGGAGCTCAGGGTCGCAGGTAGATAACACATACAGTTTTACACAGTTTTATGCCTAGCCGTATTGTCGCCAAATGATGGCTACCACACTGTGCCTCAGGGAACCGCCACTCAGGTGCAGTTCCCTCTCAGCTGACCGTCCTCTCCTCACTCCCGCCAGCACTTACTGGCTGCAGCCCAGGCACTGTCTACACTCCTCGAGAAATCACCCAAGAGTCTGGATTCCTGGGGGACAGGCCTCCAGACCTTGGAGTGAGAGTGGAGGGGAGCGCCAGGAGCTTAGGGTCGCAGGCAGAGAACACATACCGTTTTACACATTTCTATGCCTGGCCGTATTGTCGCCAAAAGACGGCTGCTGCACTGTGCCTCAGGGAGCTGCCAGTCAGGTGTGGTTCCCTCTCAGCTGACCGTCGTCTCCTCACTCCCATGCCCCAGATTCAGCGCCGACCTGCCACAGTCCAGGCACTGTCCACCCCTCGAGAAATCACCCATGAATCTGAACTCCTGGGGGACAGGCCTCCAGACCCCAGAGTGAGAGTGGAGGGGAGTGCTGGGAGCTCAGAGTTTCAGGCAGAGAACATACACAGTTCTGCACTGTTTTATGCCTGGCAGGAGAACGCTATGGCACCCTAGTAGGGGAGGTAGGTCCAGTTTTTAGAGGGTCTCTCCTGTGGAGTGTAGTGGGAGGACCTTTGAACTCTGCCCGCTTGTTTGTGGGGCACTCCAAGCCGTTCTTATGGGGGAGGGGACTCCCATCCGGTTGATGATGGATTTTGTACCTTTTGTTTGTATCCTTGTGGTCACAGCTCGCCTCAGCGGGGTTGACATGCGTTCTCCAACCTTCTCTCTTAGTGCAGCTCAAATCCACCAGGTTACTTGCTAAATTTTTGTCCTTTAACTCTCCTTCTGGACGGGAGCCTCTGTGGAAAACTGGCTTCAGTCAGCCATCTTGTCTCCTCCCCCTGATTAGATTATTTTAAACAAAAATAATAGTATTTTAAATTTTACTATGGATTAAAATTTCTATTTATTTAGAAATATTTTAGTATTAAAAACACTTAACATGAGGTTTACCCTCAACAAAATTTTAAGTGCATGATACCATATTGTTAACTATAGGTACACTGTTGAACTGCAGAACCATTCAGTTTGCTTAATTGAAACTTTATACCCGTTTGAACAGCAGATCCCCTTTTCTACTTTGTAAAAACCCTTTACAAAAAGACCTCTCTTATTTACTTTCTGCATGTTTCCATTTTGTTTATATGATATTTATTTCATAATCGTATAATAATTATCATCTTTTATTGCAATCATTTCATTTACCCATACATACCTTTATGTCTGTCAAAAAATCATCCTGTCTTTGAGGTGCTTCTTCATCCGTAGTAGTCTGATTCTGCTTATTATATCATTTACTATGTTATTTTACAGTTGTTTACCTTCTATTCTTCTTCTCTACTCAATGGTAATTGCATAAGGGCAAGGACAGTATCTCAGTCATCACTATATGCCCAGCACCTATTCTTTTGCCTGTCCACAGGGCTAGGTGCTAAGAGCTGGGTTGAACCATTTTACCTTATCTCAACCTTCATTTTCATTATATGGTTTGTCAGTGGTTAAGAATTCACATTTTGAAGTCAGGCTTACAGGGGATGGAATCCTGGCAATACTAGATGTGTGATCTTGGACAAGTTTATTTAATTGTTCTGAGCATCAGTTTTCTCTTCTGTGATATAGGGATGATACAGAACTACTTGGCAGGGTTGTTAAGAAAATTAAGTGAGGCAATGTCTATGAAATGGCGTGGCACATAGAGTGCCTAAATACATGTCCTTCTAATTTTACTTGAAATGTTTGTGCTGGTTACAGAAGTCAAAAAAGTGGGGAGAGGAGAAAGATACCTGTGAAGAAGTTTTGCTTCTTCTCTTTGTTTCAATACTGAGGATGAGGGTACTCTTTTTACCTAAGGACATGATTTTAACTAAAGGAATGACATTCTTGACATTTAGGTGAACTGTATATTGGAAGTCAGCTCCTTTCATGTGGAACTTATAGCCCTGCTAATATTGGTTTGGTGGGCAGACCTCTGCCAGCTTTCCAGTTAAGGCAGAAGAGGGAAGACTTATGGGCAGAGAAGATAGGCCACCACATCCAGCCACTGGGTTTGCATTTCAGTAGAACTTTTTGAGTGCTTTCTGTTGTTCTTGGGACTTGAATAAAGGCTGGTATTTGTGTCTTGAACATAAAGTGTATGTATAGTGTTTCCTTAGCATAAACTTTCTTTGTTCTTGCCCTACCATAGCTGCTCACTTGGAATTTAGGGGAGGATATACTTTCGTGCTTTCTTGGATTCTCACGACTATGCTGAGCATAATAACCAAAGGGCCATTGGTAGAAAGTAAACATGAGTAGCAAGAACACAATAGGGTAATAGTCCTATGCTTGATGTCCAATTATCCTGGGCTTCTCCTCTCTGAGTCTTACTTTTTACATCTATACAATGGATGTTATAATGAGAAGACAAGCTTGTCTCACAGAATTGTTGCAAGGTTTTAAAATCATTTAACACAGCAAATAGGCTTCCATTATGGCTAATTTTTCTTTTCTCTTTAGTAAGCAAGAATAAAATATGGCAGGTACATTCCTGTAGATGAGGGTATGGTAATTGTCATCTACCTGATGCAGAGTAACCCAAGAGGTCACTTAAGTTTCATTTAACTCTTAGGCATAAAACATAAGAAAGACAAAAATTGACTTTTGGGTCTTGAGAACCCTGTTACTTTTGTTCAAACTTGAATAAATTACTTAACTGATTAATGGGAAATTCATAATTAAACCTTCCAGGAAGGTTTTAGGATTGGTTTTCTGGCCTGTCCCCTTCACATCCATCTGAAAGAACTCAGGCATATATCTTCTTGAAGATAGTTTGACAAGGTGACTTCTGAAACTCCATCCTTGCCATCAATGTTTTAATGGCCAAGTGTTTTGAAGACAGACTTAATGATGTCCAACATTACTGTGCATCATTTCTCAACAAAAGCCTCAAACATAGGAATTCTGCTCCTTTATGTTGCAGAATGGTGGCAAAGGGATGTCCATGTGATCTACAGAGATTTCTAAGGAAAGGGAGGGAATATTGGGGGGAAAGACCAATGAAAACTGACGTAATAATACAAATCATGATCTTTCACTTCTCTATTCATTCTAAGAGCCTATATTTTTGCTACTCACTTACATGTGTTGCATTGCTTATTTGTGTCTTTTCAGTTTGGAGACTACTAGGGACCATGTTTTACCCATCGACTATTACTTTCCACCCCAGAAGACCTGCCTGATCTGTGGGGATGAAGCTTCTGGCTGTCACTATGGAGCTCTCACTTGTGGAAGCTGCAAGGTCTTCTTTAAAAGAGCTGCTGAAGGTAAAGGGCCTTGCTCATTCACTTTTATTTACTTTTCTCCTTTATTTTCCAGAGAAAAACATCAACCTTCTAGGGCTCATAATTTAATCATCTCAGAGATGAAATCACTGGCAGAGCCCTATTAAAGAAGCTATCAGCCTAAAGAAACAAATTTTCATACTTGCTGGTCCCCTGGCTTCAGCAGCCTTGGTTGCACAGTCAATGTGGTCAGTGAAGGTGGTCCCAGCTGGTACTTGGAGCTTGGTGGGTCCTAGAAATGAAAGAAAATTAATGATTCAAAAATATTTAAATTTTTTCCTGCTTATTTTCCACTCTGATATCTAGTGAAGGGAAGAAAAACTTTTCTTATTAGAGAGGTTAGAAGTGAAGAAACCCCAACTGAGTTCCCAGCCTGTTTTGTGTGGTCAATATGAGACTGTTCCTTAGCAAAGGCTTTCTGGCCTCAGCACCAGAAAGGAAGTGTTCTCACTGTTCAGCAGACCATCAGTCTCTGCACCTCCTCCCTTCTGCTGCTGCCTCCTGGGGACCTGACTTTGTATTAATAGTTCTTAGGTAGGTAGAACCCACTTTTATTGTATTCTACAGAAACCTGATGGCTTTCCCACTGGTCCATAACCTAAAGCTAAGTTGAATCTTATGTTTGGCTAAGTGGGCTCAAACCCTGGCTCCTTAGTCTTATTTAGCTTAGAACATTTCATGTCTGCACAGCCCCCAAATATGCTCAGCCTACATTCTACAATGGGAATTCCCATTTCCAGATGTCTTATACATGCTTGTCTCTTCTTCCTTCTAGCCACCCTGGGTTTAAACCTTCTATTTATCCTCTTCACTTCTTCACCCTGCCCCTCATACTGAGGGCTTCCTTATCAAAGGGACATTGGCAAGCAGCCCATAAACATAGATACTCTATTCTGAGACCAGACCTAATTGTTAAACACCAGCAACCACTCTGCCCCCATTTTCCACAAAATAAGTACTTCCTACTAAGCCCTAATTCCATGCCTCTCACTGGTCTAGAAGTGTTAACTTCTAAGATAAAATCAAAATGCAGGATCTTTTTTTGCATAAGGGCTACAAACCTTGAGGACAGTCTTGAATGATAGCTATGCATGTAGGCCATTCACAGGAATGTGCTGGAACTCACCAGAGGATGGCAGAAACACTAGAGAGTTTGTGTCATCTAGAGAAAAGGTAGAAAGTGGGTGCCCTTTAACTGGATTCCTCATCGAAAGCCAATCATAATGATGAGTGTAGTTTCATTATTTTAGCTGGGTGGCAGGAATATCTATAAAACAAAAACCTGTCATGTTGTTTTCTTTCAGTTCTTCAAGCAACAAGGAGGCAGCTAGCATTTGGTATCACTGAAAACATACTGCATGTTTCACTTATACTCTCAAGTGACCCAATGCTATTGTTAATGCTGAGCTAGTAGGAAGTCCAGGGCCTCAGTGCCTGCATCTAGGCAGTTTGGAAAGAGCCTGAGAGAAGTGCCTTTCTCTGTTTAGAGTACTCAGTAAAGTGTGGCTGTCAGAAAATAAAGTAAGGAGCAACTCCAGGGATTTCAGATCACCCCATCTTCCCCAGTAATATCCTGCCACTTCCACATACCCTGTCATTCAGCAAACCCTGTGTATAGAACATGGAAAGAACCTAAACACTTACTTATAACCAGCATATCAACAATTCCAGGCCCCACAGGCCATATAAGATGGGAAAGGAGTTCAAGTTAGCAAGTGAACAAGCAAATTCAATAGTTAGATAGATTAGATTATACTTGATGCTGTTTCCGGGTTTTACAAATCTGGGTCACCAAATTGATGTTTGCAGGCGAAATGAAAATAGGCAAAATGATCAACCACACTGTGAAAGGGAAAATTTTGCTGTCATATCATACATCTCACAGGGGAACTTTCTACAGAAGTTAAGGCTGAAGGATGGAGGCAGGCAGGCAGAAGAGCAACCAGGAAAGCTACCTGGGAGGAACTCTGCAATAACCTGGGTCCTGGGACATTTGAAAACAAGGAAGAGAAGAGATGGCAGAAAGAGGGAACAGCCCAACTTACAGAGCACGCAGTCTTACAGCAAAGTCTTGAAATGCTCCAGATCCTACAGTCACATAACTTAGGGAAACTCAGTAATATTTTCTTTGAAATAATAAGCCTTTATGTGCTCACGGGGCCAAATTTTCTTAACCACTTGAAATATTAAAAAAGTTGTAAAGCGAGAACCTGCTGAGCTCCTTGGTTACTTTGGAATGTGGACCCCAGCAAAATTTTCCCTTTCATAGTATGGTTGGTCGTTTCACTTGTTTGGAATGTGGACCCCAGATTCCAGCCTTGAGCCCTTTAGGACAGAAGACAGTGGTTTACAAAACACACATACACACACAGCAAAAAAAAATGTTATTGGTGTTTTCTTTCTTCTCTCATCTGTAACAATGGGTGGTTTGATTTTACTGCCATCATTATCCCTTTTGAAAGCAGGGGCTGTCTTATTACCCAAAGAGAACATGTATTGATTTATTTTCCATTTTTACAATGCATCTTTATTACCCAAATAGCCTTTCTGAAGGTGGTTCTGAATCTGCCTTGTTGAATTTTGGATTTATATTTGTCTTTAGCAGAATAGGAACACAAATCTTTCTCTTCCTCATTTGTTTGTTGTCAGTTAACTCAGACTGAGTATTCAGAGTGTTGATTATCACTTTGTTCATAGTTTTAGAAATCTCTGGTCTGGGCACAGGTACAAGATTTAAAAGCCTAACATGTGAGACAGAAATCCATTTTCTAGTTTTTGTGGTTCTTAAAGCATGAGGATTTAATGCTCTCATTGGTGAAGGGCTCAGCAAAGAGTCAATTGTAATTTTCCCAGGTTTTCTTGTTGAGGGGGAAAGAGAGGAGAGAGCTCAACATTTTCTCATTGTCAGTAATGCTAGGGCATTAGGGTGATGGTGAGACTGGGCAGGGAAGGGTCTGTATATTTTTCAGTGAAAAATAATAGTACTAGGTCATGGGAGTAAAATCACTAAAATCTGATTAAAGGAGAGAGAGAATATAGAGATAATATGAATGAATTTGTGCTTCAGGGGATGATCTGTGGTTTAGAAACAGGCAGGAGGAGAAATAGCTGATTTGAGGGATAGGTAGAATGAGTAGGGAGGGGAAAGGGAGGGCAACTGGATGCTACCTAAGAGGCTAGGAAGTCAAAGGAAGGTAATGCCCATACATAGGGATAAGTGCTCAGACAAGTTTAGTTGGGCAGCCTTAAATTAGAAATTTTTCCCTTTGGACCTTAGTTTTCCCTGTTTGTAAAGTAAGGAAGTTGAACTAGAGGTTTTTAAAATGCACTTCCAGCTTAGACTTTTTGTGACAGTTCTACAAGTAACAAATATCACCATTATTTCAGCAAACAAATATCCCTTTATATCTGTATGCACTTTTGCTTTTGTCTTCCTAGCAGATGATAAATCTCAGATCCTAATCAATTAAAAATCAGTGTTAAGATGGAGAGAGGGCTATCTGAGAGAGTACACTATGGACGGCCTGGGTTAAAACACAGGACTCTGAGAGTCTCCCTTGTAACCATGACTGGGTAACTTCCTTTCTTTTCCATTTTCTCATAAGGAAAATCAGGTTATGTATTCCTATTTCTACCTCATCATGTTTCAAAGAGGGTTAATTAATTCATCATGTACATTATGTGCTCAATAATTTACTATTTTTCAGACATTTTCTAGTAAAACATTGGAGATTGTATGTCCATTTGTTTTGTACACATGGAGCACTGTTTGGTACACATCATAAAATTGAAACTGTAGTTTACATTCTGAACTCAAGGAATTACACCATCCTCACTGATGTTTACAATAGGTCCCAATTTAGTTTCCTTGGCAAATTTTACATAAGTATAGCTTTGATTCTTTCTCTTGCCCTAGGATTTTGTGAGGGAAGAAATGTAAGCGAACCCTCATTGAACTCTTTCTGTCTTTTAAATCCATTCTCTCCCACCTCAGCTCATATGGAATTGAATGTTACCTCTTGCTTAGAGCCTTGCAGAGAGTTTTTGGTGTATGTCAGTGTTCTCTTCACTGCCTGACTTTTTGAGCAACATTTCTGAGGGCCAAATTAATTCTACTAGGAGGAACTGCTTGCAGCTTCAACAAAACCTTGATCAGGTACTTTTGGCCAAGGAGATGACTGATCCCAATTTGGCAAGTCCTACAGATCTTTTCACAAAGCTCCTCTTATCTTTCATTTCTGGTTTCGTTAAATGCTACATTTAAGATTTAGAGTAGGCGTTAGTAAGCTTTTATTGTAAAGGGTTAGGTAGTACATAGTTTAGGCTTTGCAGATCTAATGTCCTCTGTCTTGACTACTTAATTTTGCCTTTGAGTGTGAAAGCAGCTGTAGATAATATATAAGCTAATAGGTATGGCTGTGTTCCAGTAAAACTTTATGGACACTAACATTTGAATTTAATTTAATTTTCATATTGCATTAAATATTGTTTTTCTTTTGTAGATCTGGTAGAATCCAGCTGTAAATCCATCTGGGCCAGCACTTTTATTTTGTTGGAGATTTGTTATTACTGTTTCAATGTCACTACTCATTTAACAGTCTATTCAGGATTTGTTTCTTCCTGATTCAGCCTTGGGTGGTTGTGTGTTTTTCAAGAATTTATCCTTTCCTGTAGGTTTTCTAGTTTGTGTAGAAATTTTCATAGGAGGCACAGAAGATAATTTGTATTTTAATAGTATCAGTAGTAATGTCTACTTTTTCATTTGCGATTGGGCTTTGTGAGTCCTTTCCCTTCTATTTCTGATTAATCTAATTAGTAGTCTATCAATTTTATTTATCTGTTTAAAGAATCAATTTTTTGTTTTGTTCATCCTTTGTATTATTTTATTTAGTTTCCATTTTATTTAGTTCTGCTCTGAGTTTTATTTCTTTTCTTTTTTTATATTTATTTTTATTAAACCATAGCTGTGTACATTAGTATGATCGTGGGGCACCATACACTTGGTTCATAGATCGTTTGATACATTTTCATCACATTAGTTAACATAGCTTTTGTAGCATTTTCTAAGTTATTTTGCTAAGACATTTTCATTCCACATTTACTAGGATTCACATATACCCTTGTAAGATGCACCGCAGGTGTAATCCCATTAATCCCCCTCCTTCCCCCTCCCTCCCCTCCCTTTCTCCTTTCTCCCTATTCTTAGGTTATAACTGGGATATAGCTTTCATGTAAAGGTCCTACATTAGTTTCATAATAAGGATGAGTACATTGGGTACTTTTTCTTCCATTCTTGAGACACTTTACTAAGAAGAATATGTTCCAGCTCCATCCATGTAAACATGAAAGAGGTAAAGTCTCCATCTTTCTTTAAGGCTGCATAATATTCCATGGTGTACATATACCACAATTTATTGATCCATTCGTGGATCGTTGGGCACTTGGGCTTTTTCCATGACTTAGCAATTATGAATAGGGCTGTAATAAATATTCTGATACAAATATCTTTGTTATGGTGTGATTTTTGGTCTTCTGGGAGTTTTATTTCTTTTCTTCTGCTAGCTTTATGTTCAATTTTTTCTTCTTTTTCTAGTTCCTTGAGATCTGACATTAGATTGTTAATTTTTTAATTTCCTGTCTTTTTCATGTAATCCCTTAAGGCTATGAACTTTCAGAGCATTGCTTTTTCTTTTTTTTTTTTTTAGAGACAGAGTCTCACTTTGTCATCCTCGGTAGAGTGTTGTGGCATCACAGCTCACAGCAACAACCAACTCCTGGGCTTAGGCAAATCTCTTGCCTTAGCCTCCCAAGTAGCTGGGACTACAGGTGCCCACCAAAAGGCCCGGCTATTTTTTTGTTGCAGTTTGGCTGGGGCCTGGTTCGAACCCACCACCCTCGGTATATGGAGCCAGCACCCTACTCACTGAGCCACAGGCGCTGCCCCAGACCATTGCTTTTTCTGTCTCCCATAGATTTTAAAGCTTGTGTCACCCTTGTCATCCAATATGAAACATCTTTTTTTATTTCCATCTTAATTTAATTAATAACCCACAATCATTCAGAAACAGATTGTCTAATTTTCATGTACTTATGCAATTTTGAGATTTCCTCTTAGATTTCTAACTTTAACCTACTGTAATCTGAGAAGATATGGTATGATTTTGATTTTTCTAAATTTCCTGAGACTTGTTTTGTATCCTAAAGTATGATCTACCTTAGAAAAAATATCCCATGTACTGATGAGAAAAATGTATATTCTGCAGATTAGGGATAAAATGTTCTATAAATGTCTATTAGGTCCATTTTTCTGGAGTCCCATTTAAGTCCAGAGTTTCTTTGTTGATCTTCTGCCTTGTTCTATGAATGCAGTGTTGAATTCCCTGGCTTATTATGATGTTGCTGTTTATTTCTTTCCTTGGATACTGTAGCATTTGCTTTATGAATCTTGGAGCTCTAGTATTATGTGTCCATATATTTAAGATTGTTGCATTTTCTTGTTGAATTGATCCCTTTATCACTATATAATGCCTTTTTTTACTATTGTTGATTTAAAGTATTTTATTTGACAAGAGAACAGGTGATTCTGCTTGCTTTTGGTTTGATTTGCATGGACTGTTTATTTCCACCCCTTTACCTTGAGTTTATGAGAATCCTTGCCAATTAAATGGATTTCTGGGAGACAGTGTACATTTGGGTTGTGGTTTTATTTATCCATTCAGCCAATCCACATCTTTTAAGAGGAGAATTAAGGCCATCCTCATTCAGTGTTAGTATTGGTTTGTGAGATACTATTCTGGTCATCATTTTGACTGTTACCTGGTTATTTTGTTCTTTCCCTGTGTTATTGCTTTATAAACACTGTGAGTTTCAACTTTGGGGTGTTTTTGCTCTGGTGGATATCGATTGTTCTATTCCACGTATAGAATACATGTAAGCATTTATTGTAGGTAAGTCAAATTGAGTCATTACAAATTCCCTTAGTGTTTGTTTGTCTGAGAAAGATTTTTGATTTTTTTTTTAAATCTTCTAAAAACATAAAAATCATTTTCGGCTCTTAAGCCTCACTAAAAGAAATAGTACACTGGATTTAGTTTGTATACTGTAGTTTGTTGACCCCTGCTTCAAATTGTCACTCTTAAACTTGCAGATCTGCATAGTAAAATTTATTCTTTCCATTCTCTTGGTATCTTAGTAATTCTCAAGATTATCTAATTTTAAAAATTCTTCCCCATTGGCCAGTCAAATTTGGTTATTTTGTTTACACAGAATTATCTTCTCTAGTGGCCTCTTGATGCTAAATTTTATACTGAACAGGAGAAAAAGAAATCTGGAAATGCTGAAAGAGGATCCTTTTATTCTGATGATCTAGATAACTCCCTCTTGAAATACCTAGAGCAGAAATTGAAAAAAAAAAATTGATACTTTTTCTAGACATTTGTACTGCAAGCATATGGACTTCTATGAAGTATATATGAATGAGTTTTATTGGATGCCATATGTATTCCAGACTGGGGACTATCTGGCAGCAGGTGTTACAGTAAAACTTTGTCTCATAGAAAGTATGTCCCAGGTGGCCAGCTGACTTGTGGATCACAATATCCACGTGTGTCATCCCCTGATTCTCTTTCTTCGTGTACTTGCTGGCTGAATTCTAAACCTCCCCATAAAAGGACCAGATCACAGGCTTGAAGAATAAATAATTTAGCCCTGCAAATCATTGCAGTTTGTGCCCACCCAAGTCTGTTGGTGACAAATTTGGGAGCCTAGCCAAAAAGTTTTCATTGCTGCTTTATAGCTCCCTGTGCCTGATTATTTATACTCTGTGCATTTTATGAAACAGGGATTAATAAGAATTTGCCAGAGCACTTGCACTATAATGTAAATAGCTATAATGTTTACAGGTCCTTTGTCACTGCAATATTTTTTTAGTCCATTGCCTCCTTCCACCATGTCTTACCAATTTTCTAGTTCCTTATCATTTTTTTTTTTTGGTACCTGTCTATATTCTGCAGCCTGAAGCATCTTCAATCTCTCAAGGGAATTTCTTCGTGACTGGAAAACTCTGGAAAGTTCATTTTTGCAGTTAGTTGCTATTGTAGGATAAGTGTTGGACCCACTTTCTCTTTAGAAATAAGGGCTATTTCTTGCTTCCCTGTGTTCTAGGCCCATAACAAGAAATACACTGTCCCTCAGGATGAAGGGATGAACTCTACAAGAAGCCATTATTGTAACAAAAAACAGTATCTTCAGTGATAATAGTCATGTGTTCATGCTCCTTCCCTGTCCCTTCATAGCCAGGCATCTGCTTTCAGCATTCAAGGAGTCTTTGTACCTACAAACCTATTAGTAAATTGAACTAAGATGGGGAGGTTGGGAAATGAATGACTCAATAAAAGGAACAAGGATGAGAATTCTCAGTTCCTTTGCTTTCAGTCTGTGTTGTGACTACTAAGATGCCCTTGTGAAATCACTATACCACCTAGCCAGACTAATGCCTGTCTCTACAAAGCCCCTTATGAGAACAGGCGTGGTAGTAATTTCCCCATGCATTCAATCGGTAAACATTTACTAAGTGCTTATTGCATGAAAGACATTGGGTTTACTTACTGAAGATACAGAGTCTAGTGATCATAAATGTGGCTAACCTTAAAGTTCTTCAGTGGATAAAAGGTCACCATGTACACTTCCCATTTTAACTTTATAACTACCTGGGGCAAGGTCATTCATTTGTTTTTTTGAAATATGATCAAACTGAGGCTTTGCCTATGAATCTACAGATAGTAAATGCTATAGGTGTAATTTGAATCCATTTCTTCTGGGATCAAAAAAAGCATTTATTCTGCTATAGCATACATGCACTTCAAATATATGAATACACTAGACATAAAGGACAAAACAAGAAAGGCAACAGTGAAGAGGGACAATAAAGTCAAATACAAGAGGAGGAAGTTAAGAAAGACATAAACACCATGGGGAAATACCAAAGAGCCGCTGAATAGCATTAACATCACAGGGAACTTGTCTTCCTAAGAAAGCCCCCCAAAACTTAAAACAGCTAGTAGTTCATCAACAACTTTCTTCATTAAATAGGGCAATGGAAATGTGGGCCATACTCTTTCTACCAACTCATACTCTTCAAAGGGAAAATTCTGATTCTGATGAAGGCAGGCTTGGTAGTTCTTAACCACACAACCATAGAACAAGAAGCACACTTTAACACCTGTGTTCATGAAACTTTTGCTAGAGGAAGAACTCAGAGACAGAATGTATATAAATAAATGAAAGACTCATGGTTCCTTGGTGCTTGTCTCTGAGCCTTCTCAAAGGAACATGTAACAGAGTGTTTCCATGGGGCCAGGAGAAAGAGAAATTCATTCTGCTCCTATCTGATGTAAGACAAAAGAGATTATTGTTTTTTTTTTTTTTTGACAGACATAAAAAGTCACAGATACAATATTTTGTTTTCCTATGGGTTCTAAAATTCTGTTCTTCCTTCCTCTCGTGGGATACCTCATTGTGTGGATGGACCTTCATATTTTATTGTGGTATCTGGATGTGGGCCCTGGAGACTGGTCTTCTCACCATTTTAAGTTATATAAGCGTATTCCTACAGATCACAAGCTTGTTTACATTCAGGAGAGTTGATTTGGTCACAAGTTGTTTAATTAAGAGACTTCAAAAAATTGCAGTGCTGAGAATCACAGAACCTTTAAATGGTGGCAACTTCTTAAAATGTGAAGAAAACTTGGAATTATAAAAATCTGGCAAAACCATTTCATGGATGAGGAAATTGAGGCCCACAGAGAGGAAATTACTTTCCCAGATTCATATAACATATAAATGGCAGAAATGAGGGTCTCTCTACCATTTATTATCTCCTGCCTGAGGGACTCTCCTGCCTCACAGCCAATCAGCAGAGCCACAGAAGTTGTTGCCTTGGAACCCGCAAGAGTTATGTAAAGCAGCATAGTAAACATTTAGCACAGTCCTTGGCTCCCAGAAAGTGCTCAGTCCTTGTTAGTTCTCTCTAACTCTGCCATTGTGTGAGACCATCTTCTGTAACAGTATGTCTTCTCTCTTAGCAGGAGAATGAGTACTAATGGTAGTGTGTGGTGGGAGGGCTCTGTAAAACATTTCTTGGTGTGAGGATTCTTGCCAGGTTTTTTGTGTGTATCTGCATGTGATGAATTATTTTGTGGAGAGTTTTCATAGCTTTCATGTAGTTCTCAAAAGCTCTATAACCCAGAAAAGATTACAGAACGCTATTCTAGTCTTCAATAAGGACTTTATAGACTCATAAGAGAGTATCCTGAATGCAATGGTATCCAACATGGCTATTTGATGACTGGCATTTTTCCCACCTAGCATACATTTATTTAATAGTTGTTTTTTTTCTTTGTTTATTACTCTTTTTTTGATCAACATAGTTTAAGTGTACATCAGAAGTTTAACTATAGATTTAAGTGTGCTGTGAGATAAAAAAGGCTGAAAAGTACTTTATTTAACTTTTCAACTCTTTTGTGATAACAGTTAGCTTAAAATACACATAGTATAGCTTTGCAACAATATTTCTCTTCTTTTTTATTTTTTATTTATTTTTTATTATTAAATCATAGCTGTGTACATTAGTGCAGTCAAGGGGTACAATGTGCTGGTTTCATATACAGTCTGAAATATTTTCATCAAACTGTTTAATATAGCCTTCATGGCATTTTCTTAGTTGTTGTATGAAGAATTTGAATTCTGCATTTAGTAAGTTTCACCTGTACCCATTTTAAGATGCACCATAGGTGTGGCCCCACCAATTACCCTCCCTCTACCCAAACCTCTCCCCTCCCCTTCCTTGGCAATAGTTGGTGCTTATTGTGTACACTGGACCTGTACCAGGCACTGAGATAAAAGATATGAGATAACAACAAAAACTATTGAGCACTCTATATGCATTTGATATTTGATGCTTTATAGACATTTTTTCATTCAGTCTTCACAAAAACCCTATGATGTAATTATTTTGACCCTCAATTTGCAAATGAGGGAACTGAAGACATAAGTGATTTACCCAAATTCATACAACTAGTTAGTGGTTGTGAGGTGAATATAACACACAGTTACCAACATAACAAGTGATATCAGTGCTGTATTAGAATTTAGGGGCACAATTCCCTGAACAAAGAGAATGAGAGAATGAGTTAGTTTACCTAGAAACATTGGGAAGATTTCACAGAGGTATTAAGGGTTGATTCAGGTCTTGAGGTATGTGTAAGAGTTTTCCAGGTACAAAAAGGGAAGAATAGTTCAGGAAAGGGAACAAATTGAGCAAAGATAGAGTGGCGTGAAAGCAGGAGACTTGTTTAAAGAACACTGTGGAATCTGGAGGTCATTGTGGGAAACCTTGTCAGATGCAAGAAACATCTTGACAAGCCTTCAGTTGGCCTTTGTGCCTGGCTCCTCCCCATGATGAACTGTTTATAGCTGCTCAACACTAGTTTCTGTTCTTTTTGCAAACTGGCTACTGTTCAGATAGTAGAACAAGATGCAGTGTAAAAGCAACAGATGGGATTCTGGCTCTGCCAACAACTTATCTTAGGCATGTTTCCTTCTCTCTTTGCATGCTAAAAATTTCTATCTGAGTAATAAAATGGTTGAACTATATAATCTTAAAAATTTTAACAATAAATATATAACAATATAATTCTTTAACAAAAATTTTCAATAGTAAATACCTAAAACTTTATAGATACTGCAGATGTCTCCATTGGTCATTGGTTTACTTTGTATGCATTGTCTTTGGAAAATAGGCTGACATGGTCTATTAAGTCTTAGTCCCAAAACTTAGTAGACCATGTAACTTCTCAAGCAAATCACTTAACTTTTCTGTGCCTCTGTAAGGATAATAGCCCACAGAACTATTATAAGAACTAGATGATCTATAATACAGCTCCTGGTGCCTACTTGTGGCTCCGTTTCCTGAAGTGAGGCATTGATTATAGGCACACATATATTCATGGTGTTCCCTAGAGAAACAGAAAGGAAAGATGAGAGATGGTACCTGTGGTAGATCTCTGAGTAAAAGAAGCCTTAGATTCCCAGCCAACCACTTCTCTTCAGCATTACTTAATTAAGAACAAGAAAGCCAACTGCATTTGTATGAGAATATATCAAAGGTCAATCTCTTCCTTCTTGCCTCCAGGACACTGTGAGAAACATTCCTCTATCGACTCAACCAGCATGTGTCATTGCCTGTCCTGGCTTCTAGGATTTGATCTTAAAGGTGTCAGAGCTCTCTGTGTATCTTTTTCCCCAACAGGGTAGGTCAGACCTTCCCATAAAATTCCAGTTCCAAGCCATGGACCAGGAGAAAAGTTAACAAAGGCCATAAACTATCTTCCATCTTCTTAAGTCCATTCATTTCCCTTGTTCAGCCAGAGGCGTGTCTGAGAGTATACTGAGGCCAGATTCAATAGAAACCTGAGCCAGCACCTGTGTAAATAATTTTTAAGGCTTCTTTTCCTGAAGCTAGATGAATATTTTTTCAAACCAATCCAGATTGGTTTGTCTGTCTCCTACATTCCTAGTGCTCTGGACCTCTTGGAGGAATACAATCTGGTTGTAGTAATATTGTTTTGTTTGTCTGTTTGGGGGGAGAAGGGAATTTCTTTGAAAAACAGGGTAATGTCTTGGTCTGGCCTATCACTCTACCATGTTTAAAATGAAACTCTGGTAATGTACTAGAATTCATTCTTCTAATACAGTGGTTCTCAACCTTTCTAATGCCGCAATGTATTTTCATTGTTACAAAGGGGTTGCGACCCACAGGTTAAGAACAGCTGTTCTGATAGGTTGACTTTACATCCCTGCACCCCCACCCATTCTCTAATTTTGATTCGTTTAAAGGGTAGCCAATCAAAACCAGCAGGTATGTACTGTTTGTTTCTGACTTCTACCTGAATCTCATTCAGCTCAGGCCCAAACCCCATTTGAGGAAAGGAAGTTAACATACTTCCAGGGACCCTCATGGCTACTCAATAAATGGGTATCCAGTCCTTGAGGTCCCTTAGCTCTTCTCAGCTTCAAAATATAGACAAGGTCCTTTATTAGTGTTGCTTGTGACTAAATTCCTTCTATTTTCCACTCTCCTGTTTTGCTCCTTCAGGTGCTGCCCTATTTCCTTGTCTTGCCTAATTGTATTGGCTAGAACTTCCAGCACTATGTTGAATAGTAATGGCGACAGAGGACAATTTGTCTGGTTCCAGTTCTAAGTGGAAAAGCTTTCAGTTTAACTCCATTCAGTAAAATATTAGCCATGGGTTTGTCATAGATAGCTTCAATCAGTTTAGGAAATGTGCCACCAATGCCTAAACTCTTCAGTGTTCTAATTACAAAAGGTGCTGGATTTTATCAAATGCTTTTTCTCCATCTATTGAGAGGATCAGATGGGCTTTGCTTTAGCTTCTGTTGATATGGTGAATAATGTTTATGGATTTGCACATATTAAACCAGCCTTGCTGGGTGGCACCTGTGACTCAAAGGAGTAGGGCGCTGGCCCCATATACAAGGGGTGGTGGGTTCAAACCCCGCCCCGGCCAAAAACTACAAAACAAACAAATAAACCAGCCTTGCATCCCTGGGATGAAAACTGTTTGATCATGATATATGACTTTTTTGATAATAAGCTATAATCTATTGGCTAGGATTTTTTTGAGGATTTTTGCATCTATATTCATTAGTGAAACTTGTCTGAAATTCTCTTCTTAGTTGGGTCTTTTCCTGTTTTTGGTATCAGGGTCATGTTTGCTTCATAAAACATGGGTAAGACTGGGTAAGATTCCTTCCTTCTTACTTTTTTGGAATAATTTCTACATCATATGGGAATAAGCTCTTCTTTGAAGGTTTGATAGAATTCTGGTGTGAAGCCATCCGGACTAGGCATTTTTTGGGGGGGAGATTTTTTTTTTTTATTAAATCATAGTTGTGTACATTAATGCAATCATGGGGTACTATGTGCTGTTTTTATATACAATTTGAAATATTTTCATCACACTGGTTAACACAGCCTTTCTGGTTTTTTCTTATTTATTGTGTTAAAACATTTATTTCTACATTTAGTAAGTTTCACATGTACCTTTGTAAGATGCCCTGTAGGTGTGGTGCCACCAATTACCCTCCCTTCCCCCATCCTCCCCCTCCCCTCTCCTCCCTTTCCCCATATTCTTACACTATAATTGGGTTATAGCTTTCATATGAAAGCTATAAATTACTTTCATAGTAGGGATACTTTGGATACTTTTTCTTCCATTCTTGAGATACTTTGCTAAGAAGAATGTGTTCCAGCTCCATCCATGTAAACGTGAAAGAGGTAAATTCTCCATCTTGCTTTAAGGCTGCATAATATTCCATGGTGTACATATACCACAATTTATTAATCCATTCGTGGGTCAGTGGGCACTTGGGCTTCTTCCATGATTTAGCAATTATGAATTGGGCTGAAGTAAACATTCTGGTATTAATATCTTTGTTATAATGTGATTTTTGCTCTTCTGGGTATATACCTAGTAGAGGAATTGAAGGATCGAATGGGAGGTCTATTTTTAGATTTCAAAGTGTTCTCCAAACATCTTTCCAAATGGAACATGCCCACCAGCAGTGTTCCCTTTTCTCCACATCCACGCCAACATCTCTGGTCTGGGAATTTTGTAATATGGGCAAATCTTACTGGAGTTAGATTATATCTCAAAGTAGTTTTGATTTGCATTTCTCTGATGATTAAGGATGATGAGCATTTTTTCATATGTCTGTAGGCCATGTGCCTGTCTTCTTCAGATAAGTTTCTCTTCAAGTCCCTTGCTTAGCCTGAGATGGGATCACTTATTCTTTTCTTGCTAATACATTTGAGGTCTCTGTGGATTCTGGTTATTATACCTTTATTGGAAAAATAATGTACAAATATCTTCTCTCATTCTGTGGGATGTCTGTTTGCTTTACTTCCTGTGTTCTTGGCTGTGCAGAAGTTTTTAGTTTAATCAAGTCCCAGTAGTGTATTTTTGATGCTGCTTCAATTGCCTGGGGGGTCCTCCTCATAAAATATTCACCCAGGCAAATTTCTTCAAAAGTTTTCCCTGTAGTTTATTCTAGTATTTTTATAGTTTCATGCATTAAGTTTAAATCTTTAACCCAGTGAGTTTATCTTAGTTAATGGTGAAAGGTGTGGGTCCAGTTTCAAGTCTTCTACAGGTTGCCAGCCAGTTCACCCAGCACCATTTGTTAAATAGGGAATCTTTTCCCCAGTGAATGTTTTTAATTGACCTGTCAAAGATCAAATAATGATAAGTAGCTAGGTTCCTCTCTTGGTTCTCTATTCTGTTCCATACATCTACCTCTCTGTTTTTGTGCCAGTACCATACTGGTTGGATCACTGTTGATTCGTAGTATAGTCTGAGGTCTGGTAGCGTGATTCCTCCAGCATCCCTTCATGATCAGAACACTTAAGAAAATTGGTATAGAAGGGATATTTCTTAAACTGATAGAGGCCATCTACAGCAAACCCACAGCCAATATCATATTGAATGCTGTTAAATTGAAATCCTTTCCACTCAGATGCCTGCTTCCTGGCAAGGTTGCCCATTGTCTCCACTGCTTTTTAGCATTCTAATGGAAGTCTTAGCCTTCACAATTAGGCAAGAACAGGTGATCCAGGGTATCCACATAGGGTCAGAAGAGATCAAACATTCACTCTTCACAGATGATATGATTGCATATCTGGAAAACACAAGGGATTCTAGTACAAAACTCTTAGAAGTAATCAAGGAATACAGCAGCTTCTCAGGTTACCAAATCAACACTCATGAATCGGTAGTCTTTCTATTTACCACCAATATTCAAGCTGAAAAAAACAGTTAAGGACTCTATTCCGTTCACAGTAGTGCCAAAGAAGATGAAATATTTGGGAGTTTATCTAAAAAAGGATGTGAAAGATCTCTATAAAGAGAACTATGAAACTCTAAGAAAAGAAATAGCTGAAGATGTTAACAAATGGAAAAACATACCATGCTAATGGCTGGGAAGAATCAACATTGTTAAAATTTCCATACTACCAAAAGCAGTATACAATTTTAACACAATCCCTATTAAAGCTCCCCTGTCATACTTTAAAGATCTCAAAAAAATACTTCATTTTATATGGAATCAGAAAAACCCTTGAATAGCCAAGACATTACTCAGAAATAAAACCAATGTTGGGAGATTTTTTATTCTTTCTTTGATCTCAGTGCTTGAAATTGGTCTGTTCTGGAGATCTATTTCTTCTGGGCTAAGTCTAGGGAGAGGGTGTGTTTCCAAATATTGATCCATTTCCTTCACAATGTCAATTTCTGGGAACAGAGTTTCTTACAGTATTCAGAGATAATCTTTTGTATCTCTATGGCATCTGTTGTTATTTACCCTTTATCATTTCTGATTGAGGTTACTAGAGATTTTACTTTTTTATTTCTAGTCTGGCCAAAGGTTTATCTGATTTATTTAAAAAAAAAAAAACAAACTGCTTGTTTCATTAATTTTCTGAATGATTCTTTTGTTTTCAATTTCATTAATCTCTGATTTGATTTTGGATATTTCTTTTCCTCTGCTGGGTTTGGACTTAGATTGTTCTTTTTCTAATTGCATAAGATGGCTTGTGATTTTGTTGATGCACTCTCTTTCTGTTTTTTGAATGTAGGCTTCTGAAGCAATACATTCTCTTCTCAGGACTGATTTTGCGGTATCCCACAGGTTTGAGTAGCTTGTATCTTCATTATTGTTATTCTCAAGGAAGTCAATGATTTCCTTTTTTATTGGAAAAAGTACCCAACTGTCATTTAGCATAAGGTTGTTTAACTTCCATGCCTTTCTGTAAGGTTGAACGTTTTTGTTGAAGTTGAGTTCCACTTTTAGTGCCTTGTGGTCTGAGAAGATGCAAGGTAAAATTTCAGTTCTTTTGATTCTGTTGAGGGTTGTTTTGTGTAGTAGGATATGATCAATTTTGGAGAATGTTCCATGGGATGATGAGAAGAATGTATATTCTTTATCTTTGGGATGGAGTGTTCTAGATCCGTCTATCAAGCACAGTTGTTCTAGGGTCTCATTTAAATCTCTTATATCTTCGTTTAATTTCTGTTTAGAGGTTCTGTCCAGCTTGGTAAGAGGAGTGTGAAAGTCCCCTGTTATCATGGTGTTATAGTATATCATATTCAGACTAAGTAAGGTCTGTTTCAAGCATCTGGGAGCATTTAAATTAGGTGCATAAATATTTAGAATTGAAATGTCTTCTTGTTGTATTTTTCTATTGACCAATATGCAGTGACCATCATTGTCTTTTTTGACTTTAGTTGCTTTAAATCCACATGTATATGAAAATAAGATTGCAACTCCTCTTTTCTTCTGAATTCTGTTTGCCTGAAAAATTGTCTTCCAACCCTTAACTCTGAGTTTTAATTTGTCTTTTGACATGAGGTGTGTTTCCTGCGGTCAGAAAATAGATGGCTTGTGTTTTTTAGTTCAATCATTCAATCTATGCCTCTTCGGTGGAGAATTCAAGCCATTGACATTTATTGAGATAATTGATAAGTGTGGTCGCGTTCTATGCCTCTTATTTTGTGAAAGTCCATTGCTTAGTTTTGTCTTTTGCATCATTGTGGAAGCTAGGTTTTGTCCTTTAATTTCTGGGTGTTTTCTTTGCTGACGGTCCATTGTGATGGTCAGTGTGTAGAACAGGTTGAAGTATTTCCTGTAGAGCTGGTCTTGTTGTGGCAAATTTCCTCAATGTTTGCATATCAGTGAAAGATTTGATTTCTCTGTCAATTTTAAAGCTTAGCTTAGCGGGATATAAAATTCAGGGCTGGAAATTGTTCTGTTTAAGTAGACTAAAGGTAGATCACCATTGTCTTATGTCTTGAAAAGTTTCATTAGAGAAGTTGATGGAAAGCCTAATGGACTTGCCCCTGTAGGTCAGTTGGCGCATACTCCCGGCTGCTTGAAAAATCTTTTCTTTTGTCGTGACTTTGGACAGGTTCAACACAATGTGTCTTGGAGAATCTGTATTTGAGTTGAGGCCACCAGGGGTTCGATGTTCCTCTGAAAGGAGTGTGTCAGAATCTTTGAGAAATTTTAATTTATAATATTCTGTAGTATGGCTTGCATTCCTCTGGGGCATTCTTCTACCCCTTCTGGGATACCTATGACTCATATGTTTGAACGCTTCATAAAGTCCCATAATTCTGTCAGTGAACATTCTGCTTTCTCTCTCTTCTTTTCTGCCTCTTTAACTATCTATCTCAAGAGTTTTATCCTCTAACTCTGAGACTCTTTATTCTGCAAGATGTAATCTGTTGTTGATACTTTCTATTGCATCTTTAAGTTCCCTAATTGACTGCTTCAGCTTCTTCAGCTATACTATATCCTTTCACTATCCTTCATATCAGTCATCTCTTATTTGATTCTGTTTTTAAATTTCCTTTTGGTTATTTTCCACTTTATCATCAGTTTCCTTCATTGTTTTCATCATCTGTATTTTAAATTCCCCTTATGTTATTTCTAACATTTCTTTATAGGGGGAATCCTCTGCATTAGCTACCTCATATTCCCTTGAAGGGGTTAGTCTGGACTGGTATTTCATGTTGCCAGGATTTTTCTGCTGATTCTTCCTCAGAAGTGTTTTCTTTTATCCGTTTCCTTTAACTTTCTCTTGCTCACATTAATGGAGAATATTGATAGGTCTGGTAAATTTGGGGTATCGAGTTTTTGAAAGTCCAGTGGACAATTTTAATCCTTTCACCATTGTGGAAGTTGCAGTTTGATAAAAAGTTTCTAAGTGACTTTATTTTTGTGGTAGAGGATTGGGGTGGTCATAAATAGTGATTTAAACATCATGATTCTGGCACAAAAACAGAGAAGTAGATGTCTGGAACAGAATAGAGAACCAAGAGATGAATCCAGCTACTTACCGTTATCTGATCTTTGACAAGCCAATTAAAAATATTCAGTGGGGAAAAGATTCCCTATTTAACAAATGGTGCTGTGTGAACTGGCTGGCAACCTGAAGAAGACTGAAACTGGACCCACATCTTTCCCTATTAACTAAGATAGACTCTCACTAGATTAAAGATTTAAACTTAAGACATGAGACTATACAAATACTAGAAGAGAGTGCAGGGAAATAGGTCTGGACGAGTATTTTATGAAGAGGATCCCCCGGGCAATTGAAGCAGCTTCAAAAATACACTACTGGGACCTGATCAAACTAAAAAGCTTCTGCACAGCCAAGAACACAGTAAGTAAAGCAAGCAGACAGCGCTCAGAATGGGAGAAGATATTTGCAGGTTATGTCTCCAACAAAGGTTTAATAACCAGAATCCACAGAGAACTCAAACACATTAGCAAGAAAAGAACAAGGGATCCCATCACAGGCTGGGCAAGGGACTTGAAGAGAAACTTCTCTGAAGAAGACAGGCTCATGGCCTACAGACTTATGAAAAAATGCTCATCATCTTTAATCATCAGAGAAATGCAAATCAAAACTACCTTGAGATACCATCTAACTCCAGTAAGATTAGCCCTTATCACAACATCTCAAGACCAGAGATTTTGGTGTGGATGTGGAGAAAAGGGAACATTTCTGCACTGCTGTTGGGAATGCAAATTAATATATTCCTTTTGGAAAGATATGTGGAGAACACTTAGAGATCTAAAAATAGACCTGCCATTCAATCCTATAATTCCTCTACTAGGTATATACACAGAAGACCAAAAATCACATTATAACAAAGATATTTGCACCCAAATGTTTAATGCAGCCCAATTCACAATTGCTAAGTCATGGAAAAAGCCCAAGTGCCCATCAATCCACAAATGGATTAATAAACTGTGGTATATGTACACCATGGAATATTATGCAGTCTTAAAGAAAGATGGAGACTTTACCTCATTCATGTTTACATGGATGCAGCTGGAACATTATTCTTAGTAAAGTATCTCAAGAATGGAAGAAACAATATCCAATGTACTTAGCCCTACTATGAAACTAATTTTTGGCTTTCATATGAAAGCTATAACCCAGTTGTAACCTAAGAATATGGGGAAGGGGGAGAGGAATGGGAGGGAGAGGGAGGATGGGCGGAGGAAGGGCGATTTGTGGGATTACACCTACGGTGCATCTTACAATGGTACATGTGAAACTTAGTAAATGTAGAATATAATTGTCTTAACACAATAACTAAGAAAATGCCAGGAAGGCTATGTTAACCAGTGTGATGAAAATGTGTCAAACTGTTTATAAATCCAATGTATGGTGCCCCATGATCGCATTAATGTACACAGCTATGATTTAATATTAATTTTTAAAAAAGGGAAGAAAGAAAAGAGAAAAAAAATCTAGTGGAAAAAATATTGAAATTAAGAAAAAAAGAAAACAAACAACAACAACTAACAAACACAAAAAATAAAACCCCAAAAGCAAAAAACCAAAATATAGTGTATCTTGCTGAATATTGTCTAGGCAACAGGTGATCTTCTGAGGTGTGAGATGTTAATCACAATGTTGATACAGCTGTATGCGATGGAGACTGGAGGCCTCTGCTCATTTCTCAGGCCCCACAGGCTTGGGAGCCCAAATGTCTCCTCAGCCAGCTTAAAAGACACTCCAAACTGTGAACCTTGGCTAAGCAAAAGCTTTCCAAAGAAAGCATTTATTGCTGGGATCTCTCCTGAATTGTCTGCCCGCTGATTCAGCGCACCAAAATTGGTCTCATTCTATGCCTCTGAGGGCCAAGGCTATAATTTGCCAAACACTTATATCTCCACTCTTCCCCAACATCTCAGTCCCCACCTTTGGGCTGCTCAATCACTAGATTACTAGCCCAAGGTCTCCTGGCTGATCCCCATGCTGTGACCCTGAGAGTTGAGCCCACAGGAGCTCCCCCACAGTGGCTGTGCGGGCAGCCCACAGCTGAACTATATTAGCTCCTTTCTAGCTCAGTGGCTCAGTCCAGGGCCCCAGACAATGCCCAAAATCATCCGCACACTCACCAAGACTAAAGGGAAATCAGAATTCCAAACAACCATTATGAGCATTATGAGGAGAGTGAAACTTAGGGTTTTCAAAACTAGGGTCTTTGTCTTCTCTCTCTCTCTCTCTCTCTCTCTCTCTCTCTCCCCCTCCCTCCCTCTCCTTTTCACTCCAGAAAGATACTACTATATTCTTTAGGAGGGACGGAGGGAGGGGGGTGGGCCTTGGTGTGTGTCACACTTTATGGGGGCAAGATATGATTGCAAGAGGGACTTTACCTAACAATTGCAATCAGTGTAACCTGGCTTATTGTACCCTCAATGAATCCCCAACAATAAAAAAAAAAAACAAAAAACAAAAAAAACATATGATCTTCCAGGACCTGGGCTGCTTTGTTCAAAAGCACATTATAGAGCTTTGGGCTAACAATGTATTAAAAGTTAGATCAACAGGAGCAGCGTTTGTCGCTTGAGCTGGGCTGCAATTTGGGGCCTCCTCTTCAGCGGTTTCATTCCTGGAGATTCCAAGTGTTTCTGCAGCAGCATCTGTCACCCTGTGACCTGCAGGTACTGGGATATCTCGGGAGCTGGGAAATGGGAGTGTCAACATTCAAGGACGTGTCTATTGAATTCTCTATGGAGGAGTGGGCCTGCCTGGACCCTGCTCAGCAGCATTTGTATCGGGAAGTCATGTTAGAGACTTACAGAAACCTGTTCTTCCTGGGTCTTACTGTCTCTAAGCCATAACTCATCACCTGTCTGGAGCAAAGCAAAGAACCCTGGAAGGCGAAGACACACCAGACACTAGTCAAGCACCCAGTTTTTCGCCAGGGCCAAGTTTGAACCCGCCTGCTCCAGTATATGGGACTGGCACCCCACTCCTTTGAGCCACAGCTCTATGTACTCATTATACTGAAGACCGTTTTCAAGAGTGGGGCACACTCTATTTTATTTCCAGAGATGATCCTGACCAGATATCAAATCTATGACTCCGAGAATTTAAACTTAATAAAAAATTGGGAAAGTATGTATAAGTGTGATGAGCAGAAAGTATGTTACAGTGGACTTCACCAATGTTTAACAGATACTTATGACAAAGTCTTCCAATGTAGTAACTCTTTGATCACCTTCAGACAATTGTCAAATCTCAATAGACAAATAATGATACATACGTGAGAGAAAACTTTTAATTGTAAAAGCTATAGGAAAGCCTCTAACTTCTGTTCACATGTTACGGAACATAAGATCACTCATATTGGAAAAAAAATCAGTCCAAGTGCAAAGAAGGTAGCCAAGTTTTTCAGTCTTGCTGAAAATTTCAGTCTTGCTGAAAGATTCAATACTGGAGAGAAACTGGACAAGTGTGAAAATGATGGCAAATGTCTTAGCCATAGTTCAAAATATCGTAACCATGAGAATTTTGATACTGGAGAAAAAACCTGCAACTATAAGGAATGTGACAAACTTACCAAGCAACACTCACACATTTCTGGACAAAAAAGAATTGATTATGCAGAGAAACCCTTCAAATGTGAAGAATGTGGCATAACCTTTAACCAGCACTCTCTCCCCTTTGACATCAAAGAATTCATTCTGAAGATAAACCCTACAAATGTCAGGAATGTGGCAAAGCCTTTCACAAGTACTCAAACCTTTCTGTACTTCAAAGAATTCACTCTGAAGAGAAACCCTATGGATGTGAAGAATGTGGCAAAGCCTTTAAACACCACTCATACCTTTCTAGACCTCAAAGAATTCACTCTGGACAGAAACCCTACAAATGTCAAGAATGTGGCAAAGCCTTTAACCACCACTCAGACCTTTCTAAACATCAAATAATTCATTCTAAAGGGAAACCCTACAAATGTCAAGAGTGTGGCAAAGCCTTTAACTGGTACTCACACCTTTCTGTACATCAAAGAATTCACTCTGGACAGAAACCCTACAAATGTCAAGAATGTGGCAAAGCCTTCAACCAGTACTCACACGTTTCTGAACATCAAAGAATTCATTCTGGAGAGAAACTCTACAGATGTCAAGAATGTGGCAAAGCCTTTAACCAATACTCAAAACTTTCTGTACATCAAAGAATTCACTCTGGAGAGAAACCCTACAAATGTCAAGAATGTGGAAAATCCTTTAAGTACTACACAAGCTTTTCTAGACATCAAAGAACTCACTCTTGAGAGAAGCCCTACAAATGTCAAGAATGTGGAAAATCCTTTACGTACTACACAAGCTTTTCTAGACATCAAAGAATTCACCTTGGAGATTAACGCTACAAATGTGAAGATTGTGGCAAAGCCTTTAACTGTGACTCAAACCTTTCTGTACATCAAAGAATTCACTCTGGACATAAAACTTACAAATTTAGAGAATGCATGCACTAAAGCCTTTTTCTTTAGTTAAACTCAAAGTGAACATAACTGAATTTCTTGTGGAGAGAAACTCCACAAATGTGAAGAACGTGGCAAGGCATTTACAGTGTACTCAACCCTTTCTGTACATCAAAGTATTCATTCTTGAAAGAAAATACAGTGGTCAAAATGTGGCATAGACTTTCATTAGTTTCTGAACATTTCTAGACATTTAAGAATTTATTCTGGAGAGAAACCTTTTAAATATGGACAGTGTGGCAAACTCCAACTCAAATTCAATCCTCATTGTACATAGAGGAAATCACACAGAGAGAAACCCCCCATTTGAAGACTGTGGCAGTGCCTTGACCTGGTATTCATAGCATGCTAAGCATAGAAGAATCAAAACTGGAGAGTAATCCTAGAAACGTGAACAGTGTGGCAATGACCTTAACCAGAGCTCAAACCTTAACATAAGAACATTCATATTGGAGAGAAATCTTCCAAATATCAATAATGTGGCAAAGGTTTTCAGTGGTCCTCAGTCTTATTAAACATAAGAGAAACCATAGGAGGAAAAATGGAAACAATGTGAAAATGTGGCAAAGCCTCATGCCAGTATGCACTGTTTTCTGTACACAATAAAATTCATGTTGAAGAGAAAAAAAAAGTTATATCAACAAATCAATCAGTGATTCAAATGATATTGAGAATTTTCAGTGTGCCAGAGAGTTGGTCTACAAAAAGGAATATTTCTTACCCTTGTGTCTTTTACAATCTAATGAGTGAGATAGTCACTCTTTTAATTTTTAGTGACCTGTAACATTTCATACACTGCCAGATATTTTCACATGGTAATAAAACAAAGGAAAGACTGAATAGTGATTGGAGGCCAGGGAAATAAGGACCGAGTGTGAATATAGCCACTCTCAAGATCCATTTTTACATACTGGGATTACAGTTTCAAAAGCTATTTGAAATCCCCTCCTACAACACTGCAGACAATAGAATCTTGCTGTCACTGGTGGTGAGAAAATGAGTAATAGAATGAAATGAATGAGATGAGAAACTGGGAAGAGTTAGAATTAATTTTCTTTTAGCAAAGAGTCTACATTATGAACCATGGCAGACAAAAATCACCACTAGACAAAATAAATCTAGATATGTGACCCTGGGCAAGTCACTGAGGCTCTCTGGACTTCTGCTTCTTAATCTGTAAAGCTATTAATGGAACTTGCCCTTTGTACTTCATAGATATGTGGTGAGATGATGTGTTGGAAGGCATATGCCAATGACAACATATCTTACAAATGTATGAGATTGCTAATAGAACCTTATGAAGGTAGACTTGCCTTCATTCGTGACCTGGAATATCTTTAAAGGCCTCCGCAATGTTTTTAAATTATATCACTTACGCTACAATTACAAATCGTTCTAATTTCTTTTTCTCACTCCTCTCTCCCACAGACAAATAGTTATTGGCACCAAGAGTCACTCTAGAATTTTTTAAAAATTGAGATATGATTTACATACCAAAATATACTCTCTTTCAAAAATTTTAGTATTTTCAAGAAATTGTGCAAACATCACCACCATCTAATTTTGGAGGTTTTCATCACCTCCAAAAGAAATACTTCCTTGCCTTGTACCTAACGTTAAAAAGAATAAATATTCATAAATAAAAATATAAGAGAAATTATGTATTCATTAGTACTTATTCCCAATTTCCCTCTCTTCCTAGCCCCTAGCAACACTAATCTACTTTCTGTCTCTATAAATTTGTTAATTCTGGATGTTTCATACATCTGGAACAACGTAATGCGTGGCCTTTTCTATCTGGATCCTTTCATTTAGCATAATGTTTTCAGGGTTATGTCACTTTTTTCTGGCTTAATAATATTATATTGTATGTATATACCACATTTTGTTTACCCATTTGTTGGCTGATCTAATTGGGTTGTATGCACTCTTCATCTATTATTAATATTTTCATGAACGTTTATGTGCCAGTTTTTGTATGAACATATGCTTTCATTATCTCATTTATGTTCCTAGGAGAGACTACTGGGAAATAAGGTATCACTACCTTTAACTTTTTGAGGAATTCTCAAATTATTTTCTTTAGTGACTGCAATATTTTACATTCCCTGTCAGCAAGATGTGATGGTTCAAATTACTATTATTAATTTTTAATTATTATTATTTTAAAACCTATCCTAGTGGGTATGAATTAGTGATATTTCATTATGGGTTTGAGTAACCTTTCATTTATGGTTAATGGTGTTGTGCATCTTTTCATGTTTTTCTTGTCCATTTTTGTATCTTCTATCAAAAAATAAGTATTAACATTCTTTACCAGTGTTTCAATTGGGTTATATGCCTTTTTTATTATTGAGTTGTGTGTGTTATGAGCTTTGGATGCAAGTCTCTTACTAGATACACAATTTCCAAACATTTTCTCCCATTCTATAGATTTTCTTTGCATTTTTTAAATTTTTTTTTTAATTCTTTTTTTTTTTGAGTTTTCATCTTTTTTTTTTCTTTTTCTTTTTTTTTTTGTTATTGTTGGGGAGTCATTGAGGGTACAATAAGCCAGGTTACATTGATTGCAATTGTTAGGTAAAGTCCCTCTTGCAATCATGTCTTGCCCCCATAAAGTGTGAAACACACCAAGGCCCCACCCACCTCCCTCCATCCCTCTTTCTGTTCCCCCCCGTAACCATAATTGTCATTAATTGTCCTCATATCAAAATTGAGTACATAGGATTCATGCTTCTCCATTCTTGTGAGGCTTTACTAAGAATAATGTCTTCCACGTCCATCCAGGTTAATACGAAGGATGTAAAGTCTCCATTTTTTTTAATGGCTGAATAGTATTCCATGGTATACATATACCACAGCTTGTTAATCCATTCCTGGGTTGGTGGGCATTTAGGCTGTTTCCACATTTTGGCGATTGTAAATTGAGCTGCAATAAACAGTCTAGTACAAGTGTCCTTATGATAAAAGGATTTTTTTCCTTCTAGGCAGATGCCCAGTAATGGGATTGCAGGATCAAATGGGAGGGCTAGCTTGAGTGCTTTGAGGTTTCTCCATACTTCCTTCCAGAAAGGTTGTACTAGTATGCAGTCCCACCAGCAGTGTAAAAGTGTTCCCTTCCCTCCACATCCACGCCAGCATCTGCAGTTGAGATTTTGTGATGTGGGCCATTCTCACTGGGGTTAGATGATATCTCAGGGTTGTTTTGATTTGCATTTCTCTAATATATAGAGATGATGAACATTTTTTCATGTGTTTGTTAGCCATTCGTCTGTCATCTTTAGAGAAAGTTCTATTCATGTCTCTTGCCCATTGATATAAGGGATTGTTGGCTTTTTTCATGTGGATTAATTTGAGTTCTCTATAGATCCTAGTTATCAAGCTTTTGTCTGATTGAAAATATGCAAATATCCTTTCCCATTGTGTGGGTTGTCTCTTTGCTTTGGTTATTGTCTCCTTAGCTGTACAGAAGCTTTTCAGTTTAATGAAGTCCCATTTATTTATTTTTGTTGTTGTTGCAATTGCCATGGCAGTCTTCTTCATGAAGTCTTTCCCCAGGCCAATATCTTCCAGTGTTTTTCCTAGGCTTTCTTGGAGGATTTTTATTGTTTCATGCCTTAAATTTAAGTCCTTTATCCATCTTGAATCAATTTTTGTGAGTGGGGAAAGGTGTGGGTCCAGTTTCAGTCTTTTACATGTAGACATCCAGTTCTCCCAACACCATTTATTGAATAGGGAGTCTTTCCCCCAAGGTATGTTCTTGTTTGGTTTATCAAAGATTAGGTGATTGTAAAATGTTAGTTTCATTTCTTGGTTTTCAATTCGATTCCAAGTGTCTATGTCTCTGTTTTTGTGCCAGTACCATGCTGTCTTGAGCACTATGGCTTTGTAGTACAGACTAAAATCTGGTATGCTGATGCCCCCAGCTTTATTTTTGTTATAGAGAACTGCCTTAGCTATACGGGTTTTTTTCCGGTTCCATACAAAATGCAGAATCATTTTTTTCCAAATCTTGAAAGTACGATGTTGGTATTTTGATAGGAATGGCATTGAATAGGTAGATTGCTTTGGGAAGTATAGACATTTTAACAATGTTGATTCTTCCCATCCATGAGCATGGTATGTTCTTCCATTTGTTAATATCCTCTGCTATTTCCTTTCTGAGGAGTTCATAGTTTTCTTTATAGAGGTCCTTCACCTCCTTTGTTAGGTATACTCCTAGGTATTTCATTTTCTTTGAAACTATGGTGAAGGGAGTTGTGTCCTTAATTACCTTCTCATCTTGACTGTTATTGTTGTACACAAAGGCTACTTACTTGTGGACATTGATTTTATATCCTGAAACATTACTGTATTTTTTGATGACTTCTAGGAGTCTTGTGGTTGAGTCTTTGGGGTTCTCTAAGTATAAGATCATGTCGTCAGCAAAGAGGGAGAGTTTGACCTCCTCTGCTCCCATTTGTATTCCCTTTATTTCCTTGTCTTCCCTAATTGTATTGGCTAGAACTTCCAGCACTACGTTGAGTAGTAAAGGTGACAGAGGACAACCTTGTCTGATTCCAGTTCTAAGAGGAAAAGCTTTCAGTTTTACTCCATTCAGTAAAATATTGGCTGTGGGTTTGTCATAGATAGCTTCAATCAGTTTTAGAAATGTGCCACCTATGCCTATACTCTTCAGTGTTCTAATTAGAAAAGGATGCTGGATTTTATCAAATGCTTTTTCTGCATCTATTGAGAGTATCATGTGATCTTTATTTTTGCCTCTGTTAATATGGTGGATAACGTTTATGGACTTGCGTATGTTAAACCAGCCTTGCATCCCTGGGATGAAGCCTACTTGATCATGATGAATGACTTTTTTGATGATAAGCTGTAATCTATTGGCTAGGATTTTGTTGAGAATTTTTGCGTCTATATTCATGAGTGAGATTGGTCTGAAATTCTCCTTTTTAGTTGGGTCTTTTCCTGGTTTTGGTATCAGGGTGATGTTTGCTTCATAGAGTATGTTGGGGAAGATTCCTTCTTCCTCAATTTTTTGGAATAATTTCTGCAGTACAGGAATAAGCTCTTCCTTGAAGGATTGATAGAATTCTGGAATGAAGCCATCTGGACCAGGGCATTTTTTGGTTGGAAGCTTTTTTATTGTTTCTTTGATCTCAGTGCTTGAAATTGGTCTGTTCAGGAGCTTTATTTCTTCCTGGCTGAGTCTAGGGAGAGGGTGTGATTCCAAATATTGATCCATTTCTTTCACATTGTCAAATTTCTGGGCATAGAGTTTCTGGTAGTATTCAGAGATGATCTCTTGTATCTCTGTCTGATTAGTTGTTATTTCCCCTTTATCATTTCTGATTGAGGTTACTAGAGATTTTACTTTTCTATTCCTCATTAGTCTGGCCAATGGTTTATCTATTTTATTTATTTTTTCAAAATACCAACTCCTTGTTTCATTAATTTTCTGAATGATTCTTTTGTTTTCAATTTCATTGATCTCTGATTTGATTTTGGATATTTCTTTTCTTCTACTGAGTTTAGGCTTAGATTGTTCTTCTTTTTCCAATTCCATAAGATCTCTTGTGAGATTGTTGATGTGCTCTCTTTCTGTTTTTCGAATGTAGGCATCTAAAGCGATGAATTTTCCTCTCAAAACTGCTTTTGCAGTATCCCACAGGTTTTGGTAGCTTGTGTCTTCATTGTTGTTATGCTCAAGGAAGTTAATGATTTCCTGTTTTATTTCTTCCTGCACCCATCTGTTATTCAACAGAAGATTGTTTAATTTCCATGCCTTTGGGTGGGGTCGAGCATTTTTGTTAGAGTTGCGTTCCACCTTTAGTGCCTTATGGTCTGAGAAGATACAAGGTAAAATTTCAATTCTTTTGATTCTGTTGATATTTGTTTTGTGTCCCAGGATATGATCAATTTTGGAGAATGTTCCATGGGGTGATGAGAAGAATGTATATTCTTTATCTTTGGGATGGAGTGTTCTATATGCATCTATCAAGCACAGTTGTTCTAGGGTCTCATTTAAATCTCTTATGTCCTTGTTTAATTTCTGTTTAGAGCATCTGTCCAGCTCTGTAAGAGGAGTGTTAAGGTCTCCTGTTATTATGGTATTATCAGATATCATATTGCTCAGACTGAGTAAGGTCTGTTTCAAGAATCTGGGAGCATTGAAATTGGGTGCATAGATATTTAGAATTGAAATGTCTTCTTGTTGCATTTTTCCCTTGATCAATATAAAGTGACCATCTTTGTCTTCTTTGACTTTAGTTGCTTTAAATCCACATGTATCTGAAAATAAGATTGCAACTCCTCTTTTCTTCTGAATTCCATTTGCCTGAAAGATTGTCTTCCAACCCTTGACTCGGAGCTTTAATTTGTCTTTTGAAGCCAGGTTTGTTTCTTGCAGACAGCAAATGGATGGCTTGTGTTTTTTAATCCAGTCAGCCAATCTATGTCTCTTCAGTGGGGAATTCAAGCCATTAACATTTATTGAGGTAATTGATAAGTGTGGTAGTATTCTATTCATCTTATTTTGTGAGAGTCCATTGCTTAGTTTTATCTTTTGCAACAGTGTGGAGGTTAGGTTCTGTCCTTTAATTTCTGAGTTCTTACTTTGCTGCTGATCCATTGTGGTGGTCAGTGTGCAGAACAGGTTCAAGTATTTCCTGTAGAGCTGGTCTTGTTGTGGCGAATTTCCTCAATGTTTGTATATCCGTAAATGATTTGATTTCTCCGTCAATTTTGAAGCTTAGCTTAGCAGGGTACAGAATTCTGGGCTGGAAATTGTTCTGTTTAAGTAGATTAAAGGTAGATAACCATTGTCTTCTTGCTTGGAAACTTTCATTAGAGAAGTGTGCGGTCACGCTGATGGATTTGCCCGTGTACGTCAACTGGCGCTTACTCCTGGCAGCTTGCAGAATCTTTTCTTTTGTCTTGACTTTGGACAGGTTCATCACAATGTTTCTTGGAGAAGCTCGGTTTGTGTTGGGGCGACCTGGGGTCCGATATCCCTCTGAAAGCAGTGTGTCAGAATCTTTGGTGATATTTGGGAAATTTTCTTTGATAATATTCTCTAGTATGGCTTCCATTCCTCTGGGGCATTCTTCTTCCCCTTCTGGAATTCCTATAACTCGTATGTTGTAACGCTTCATAAAGTCCCATAATTCTGACAGTGAACGTTCTGCTTTCTCTCTCTTCTTTTCTGCCTCTTTTACTATCTGAGTTATCTCAAAACCTTTTTCTTCTACCTCTGAAATTCTTTCTTCTGCATGGTCTAACCTGTTGCTGATACTTGCCATTGCGTCTTTAAGTTCCCTGATTGACTGTTTCATTTCCTTCAGCTCTGCTATATCCTTTTTATATTCTTCATATTGTTCATCTCTTATTTGATTCTGTTTTTGAAATTCCTTTTGGTTAATTTCCACTTTATTAGCAGTTTCCTTCATTGTTTCCATCATTTCTTTCAGTGTTTTCAACATGTGTATTCTAAATTCACTTTCTCTCATTCCTAACATTTCTGTATAGGTGGAATCCTCTGCAGTAGCTACCTCATGGTCCCTTGGAAGGGTTGTTCTTGACTGGTTCTTCATGTTGCCTGGAGTTTTCTGCTGATTCTTCCTCATGAGTGATTTCTTTTATCTGTTTCCTTGCCCTAATTTTCCTTTCACTTCCTCTTGCTCTTTAAGTTCTCGTGCCTGTGGAAGTTGTTGGCTGGTTTAGACGGATTGAACACACGCGACCGCTTGCCGGATTTCCTCCGTTTTAGTACTCCTCTTGGGGTCCAGAAGTCTCTCGCTGACTCCCTGTATCCTCAGAGGGGTGATGATAGGCAGATCCCACCAGCCAGAGATGCCTGGAGTCCTATCTCCCCAGACTCATGGTGCCCAGATGCAAGGAAGCTGTTACTCGGCTGCCATCTTGCTCCGCCTCCTCCCATCAGTTCATCATTTTTTAATTTTTATTTATTTTTTAAAACTCAGATTAATCTGAGTGTACAAATGATTAGGTTACATTGTTTGTGTTTCTATGGTAAAGTACAACTTGCAGTTGAGCCCTAGGGGTGTGCTATACACCCCAGTTCATCCTGGTAGTATGTTGTACACCCTCACAATATGTCAGTCAGGTGAGAGTTTACCTATCTCCCTCCCTCCTTTCCTTTTCTTTACTCTCCTCTCCCCTCCCTTTACTTGAATATACTTGTGTTATTCTCTAGTATTGGAATGTAGTTCTTTTTCTATTAGATTCATATTAGTATTGAGTACATTGGATACTTGCATTTTTGTTTTTGTAATATTTTAGGAAGAATAATATGTTTCAACTCCATCCAGGTAAATACAAAAGATGTAAATGACCATCATTTTTTATAGCTGAATAGTATTCCATGGTATACATGTATCACAGTACATGAATTCACTCATGCATTGATGGGCACTTGGGTTCCTTCTATGTCTTGGCAAGTTTGAATTGAGCTGTAATAAACATTCTAATGTGCATATCCTTACAGTAAAATTATTTGTTTATTTTCTTCTGGGTAGATTCCTAATGATGGATCTAAGGGATCAAATGGAATGTCTACATATAGCTCTTTGAAGATTCTCCATACTTCTTTCCAAAGAGGCTGTATTAGTTTGCAGTCCCACTAGTAGTGTAAAATTGTTCCCTTCACTGCACATATACAACAATATTTTCAGCTTTGATATTTTGTGATGTAGACTATACTCACTGGGGCTAGGTAATATCTCAGGGTGGTTTTGATTTGCAATTCTCTGATGATTAGGAACAATGAGCACTTTTTCATGTGTTTATTGGCCATTCTCCTATCCTCTTCAGAGAAGTTTATATTCATGTTTCTTGCCCAAAGATAGATGGGATTGTTTGCTCTTTTCTTGTTGATTAATTTCATTTATCTGGAGATTCTAATTATCAATCTTGTATCAGATTCATAACATGCAAATATCTTTACCCATTCTGAAAGTTGACTATTTGCTTTAATTGTTGTGTCCTTAGCTGTGCAGAAGCTTTTCAGTATTATTAAGTTCCATTTGTTTAATTTTATTGTTATTGCCATCACCACTGAAATCTTCTTCATAAAATCTTTCCTCAGTCCAACATCCATAGGAGTTTTCCCTACATTTTCTTGTAGGATTTTTATCTTTTTGTGCATTTTATTTAAGTCTTTTACACACCTTGAGTTAATTTGTAAGTGGTAAAAGGTGAGAGTCCAGTTTTATTTTTACATATAGTTACCTAGTTCTCCCAGTACCATTTATCAAATACGGATTCTTTTCCCAACTGTATCCTTTTGTTTGGTTTATTGAAGATCAGATGGCTATGTTAACCAGTGTGATGAGAATGTGTCAAACAGTCTATGAAACTAGTGTATGGTGCCCCATGATCACATTAATGTACACAGCTATGATTTAATAAAAAATAAAAAAATTAAATTAAATTAAAAAAAAGAAAAAAGACTGATTTCATCTTTTGTTTTTCTTTTTTTTTTAATTTTTTTATTAAATCATAACTGTATACAATGATATGATTATGGGGCATCATACACTCACTTCATAAACCATTTGACACATTTTTATCACAGTGGTTAACATAGCCTTTCCGGCGTTATCTCAGTTACTGTGCCAAAATATTTACATTCTACATTTACCAAGTTTCGCAAATACCCCTGTAAGATGCACCACAGGTGTGATCCCACCGATCCCCCTCCCTCTACCCACCCCCCCCTTTACCACTTCCCCCTATTGTTAAGTTGTAGCTGGGTTATAGCTTTCATGTGAGAGTCCCAAATTAGTTTCATAGTAGGGCTGTGTACATTGGGTACTTTTTCTTCCATTCTTGGGATACTTTACTAAGAAGAATATGTTCCAGCTCCATCCATGTAAACATGAAAGAGGTAAAGTCTCCATCTTTCTTTAAGGCTGCATAGTATTCCATGGTATACATATACCACAATTTATTAATCCATTCGTGGATCGATGGGCACTTGGGCTTTTTCCATGACTTAGCTTTTATGAATTGGGCTGCAATAAACATTCTGGTACAAATATCTTTGTTATGTTGTGATTTTTGGTCTTCTGGGTATATGCCCAGCTGAGGAATTACAGGATTGAATGGCAGATCTATTTTTAGGTCTCTGAGTGTTCTCCATATATCTTTCCAAAAGGAATGTATTAATTTGCATTCCCACCAGCAGTGCAGAAGTGTTCCCTTTTCTCCGCATCCACGCCAACATCTCTGGTCTTGAGATTTTGTGATATAGGCTAGTCTCATTGAAGTTAGATGATATCTCAAAGTAGTTTTGATTTGCATTTCTCTGATGATTAAAGATGATGAGCATTTTTTGATATGTCTGAAGGCCGTGCGCCTGTCTTCTTCAGAGAAGTTTCTCTTCAAATCCCTTGCCCAGCCTGCGATGGGATCCCTTGTTTATTTCTTGCTGATGCGTTTGAGTTCTCTGTGGATTATGGTTCTTAAACCTTTGTCAGAGATATACCCTGCAAATATCTTCTCCCATTCTGAGGGCTGTCTGCTTGCTCTGCTTAATGTGTTCTTAGCTGTGCAGAAGCTTTTTAGTTTGATCAAGTCCCAGTAGTGTATTTTTGAAGCTGCTTCAATTGCCCGGGGGGTTCTCCTCATGAAATACTCACCCAGACCAATTTCTTCAAGGGTTTTCCCTGCATTCTCCTCTAGTATTTTTATAGTTTCATGTCTTAAGTTTAAATCTTTAATCCAATGAGAGTCTATCTTAGTTAATGGTGAAAGGTGTGGGTCCAATTTCAGTCTTCTGCAGGTTGCCAGCCAGTTCACCCAGCACCATTTGTTAAATAGGGAATCTTTTCCCCACTGAATGTTTTTAATTGGCTTGTCAAAAATCAAATAGCGGTAAGAAGCTGGATTCATCTCTTGGTTCTCTATTCTGTTCCAGATATCTACTTCTCTGTTTTTGTGCCAATACCATGCTGTTTTGATCACTATCGATTTGTAGTAAAGTCTGAGGTCTGGTAGTGTGATTCCTCCTGTTTTGTTTTTATTTCTGAGTAATGTCTTGGCTATTCGAGGTTTTTTCTGATTCCATATAAAACAAAGTAATGTTTTTTCAAGATCTTTAAAATATGACAGTGGAGCTTTAATAGGGAGTGTGTTGAAATTATATATTGCTTTGGGTAGTATGGACATTTTGATAATGTTGATTCTTCCTAGCCATGAGCATGGTATGTTTTTCCATTTGTTAACATTTTCAGCTATTTCTTCTCTTAGAGTTTCATAGTTCTCTTTATAGAGATCTTTCACGGCTTTTGTTAGGTAAATTCCCAAATATTTCATCTTCTTTGGCACTACTGTGAATGGGATAGAGTCCTTAACTGCTTTTTCAATTTGACTGTTGTTGGTGTATATAAAGGCTACCGATTTATGAATGTTGATTTTGTAACCTGAGACGCTGCTGTGTTCCTTGATCACTTCTAGGAGTTTTGTAGTAGAGTCCCTAGTGTTTTCCAGATACACAATCATATCATCTGCGAAGAGCGAGAGTTTGATCTCTTCTGACCCTATATGGATACCCTTGATCGCCTTTTCTTCCCTAATTGTGGTGGCTAAAACTTCCATTACAATGTTGAAAAGCAATGGAGACAATGGGCAGCCTTGTCTGGTTCCTGATCTGAGTGGAAATGATTCCAATTTAACTCCATTCAATATGATATTGGCTGTGGGTTTGCTGTAGATAGCCTCTATCAGTTTAAGAAAAGTCCCTTCTAGACCAATTTTCTTGAGTGTTCTGATCATGAAGGCATGCTGGATATTATCAAAAGCTTTTTCTGCATCAATTGAGAGAATCATATGGTCTTTGTTTTTTAATTTGTTTATGTGCTGAATTACATTTATAGATTTACGTATATTGAACCAGCCTTGAGACCCTGGGATAAAACCAACTTGGTCATGATGTATAATTTGTTTGATGTGTTGTTGGATTCTGTTTGTTAGGATCTTGTTGAATATTTTTGCATCTATATTCATTAGTGATATTGGTCTATAATTTTCTTTTCTTGTTGGGTCTTTTCCTGGTTTGGGGATCAGGGTGATGTTTGCTTCATAGAACGTGTTGGGTAGTCTTCCTTCTTTTTCTACATTTTGGAACAGGTTGAGTAATATAGGTACTAATTCCTCTTTAAAGGTTTGGTAGAATTCTGACGTGAAACCATCTGGTCCCGGGCTTTTCTTTTTAGGGAGGTTTTGTATAGTTGATGCTATTTCTGAACTTGATATGGGTCTGTTCAACATTTCCACTTGATTCTGGTTAAGTCTTGGAAGGTGGCGTGCTTCCACGTATCGGTCTATTTCCTTCAGATTTTCATATTTCTGAGAATAAAGTTTCTTGTAATATTCATTAAGGATTTTTTGGATTTCTGACGAGTCTGTGCTTATTTCGTCTTTGTTGTTTCTGATTGATGATATTAGAGATTTTACTCTTTTTTTCCTGATTAGGTTGGCCAGAGGTTTATCTATTTTATTGACCTTTTCAAAAAACCAGCTTTTTGATTTATTGATCTGTTGTATTATTCTTTTGTTTTCAATTTCATTTAATTCTGCTCTAATTTTGGTTATTTCTTTTCTTCTACTGGGTTTGGGGTTGGAATGTTCTTCCTTTTCCAGTTGCGTAAGATGTCCCATTAAGTTGTTAACTTCCTCTCTTTCCGTTCTCTTGAGGAAGGCTTGCAGTGCTATAAATTTCCCTCTTAGAACTACCTTTGCAGTGTCCCAGAGGTTCTGATAGCTTGTGTCTTCATTGTCATTTTGTTCCAAAAAATTGGTGATTTCTTTCTTAATCTCATCTCTTACCCAGCTATCATTCAGCATAAGGTTATTTAACTTCCATGTTTTTGTATGGGTATGCAGATTCCTGTTGTTACTCAATTCAAGTTTTATTCCATGATGGTCCGAGAAGATGCATGGAATAATTTCTATTCCTTTAAATTTACTGAGGTTAGACTTGTGACCTAAAATGGGGTCAATTTTGGAGTAAGTTCCGTGGGCTGATGAGAAGTATGTGTATTCAGTTTTGTTGGGATGAAATGTTCTGTAGATGTCTGCTAAATTTAAATATTGGATGGTTAGGTTTAAATCTAAGATTTCTTTGCTCAGCTTCTTTCTGGAGGATCGATCCAACACTGCCAAGGGAGTGTTGAAATCTCCGACGATTATGGAGCTGGAGGAAATCAAGTTCTCATGTCTGTTAGAGTTTCTCTTATAAATTGAGGTGCATTCTGGTTGGGTGCATAGATATTTATAATTGAGATCTCATCATATTGAGTATTACCCTTAACAAATTTGAAGTGACCATTCTTGTCCTTCCTTACTTTTGATGGTTTAAAGCCTACTGTATCTGCAAATAAAATTGCAACACCTGCTTTTTTCTGATTACCATTTGCCTGAGATATGGATGACCATCCTTTCACCCTGAGTCTGTATTTGTCTTTTAAGTTGAGATGTGACTCTTGTATGCAACAAATATCTGGCTTGAGTTTTTGTATCCAGTCAGCTAACCTATGCCTCTTTAGAGGACAGTTTAAGCCATTCACATTGATGGAGAGTATTGATAAGTCTGGTGGAATTTTGGGTATCGAGTTTTTCAAAGGTCCAGTGGACATTTTTAATCCTTTCGCCAGTGTGGAAGTTGGAGTTTGATCCGAAGTTTCTGAGTGAGTTTACTTTTGTGGTATAGGATTGTGTTGGTCATTGTGGAGGATAGGTCTGAGAACATCCTGAAGAGCTGGTTTACTTATGGCAAATTTTTTCAACATATGAATGTCATTGAAGTATTTAATTTCTCCATCATAGATGAAACTCAGTTTAGCTGGATACAAGATTCTGGGTTGAAAGTTTTTTTGCTTTAGGAGATTAAAAGTTGATGACCAGCCTCTTCTTGCTTGAAAAGTTTCAGCAGAGAGATCTGCAGTTATTCTAATATTCTTACCTTTGTACATTATAGTTTTCTTTCGCCGGGCTGCTTTGAGAATCTTCTCTTTCATGTTAACTTTAGTGAAGCTAATTATGATATGTCTGGGAGATGGCTTATTGGGGTTGAATCGTGCTGGGGTTCTGAAGCTGTCTGCTATCTGAATTTCAGATTCTCTAGGCATGTCTGGAAAATTTTCTTTCATAATTTCATGTAGAAGGGCCTCTGTGTCCTTGGCAGCCACTTCATCATTCCCCGAAATTCCTATAACCCTTATGTTGTTTTTTTTTCGAATTATCTGAGAGCTCTCTGAGTGAGTGATCCGTTTTTGCTCTCCATTTCTCTTCCTCTTTGAGAGATTGGGAGCATTCGAAGACTTTATCTTCAATGTCAGAAATCCTTTCTTCTGCTTGCTCCATTCTGTTACTGAGGGATTCTACTGTATTTTTCATATCTTTGAGTGCTGTAAGTTCTTGTTTCAGTGTGTCTAAGTCTTTGGTGGTTTTGTCTTTAAATTCGTTAAATTCTTGAGACAATTTTTGAATTTCTCCTCGAATTCCTAATTCCATTTTATTAATCTTGTCTGCAAACCAAATTCTGAATTCGACTTCTGACATCTCAGCCAGTTGTTTATGAATGGGATCTTCAATCACATCTGCCGTATCTTTTCTTGGGGGGGTTGATCTATTCTGGTTATTCATGTTACCAGAGTTTTTCCGCTGATTCCGCCCCATGGTTTACTCCCTTTGGTTTTTCCCCTGGGGTTTTATCGAGGGCCCGTACAGTGTTGTGGCCTGAGAAACTGGGGCCCTGTCTGGTGTGGTGGAGCAAAGTGGTTCTGTCTTGTTTTCAGCTGGTTTCTGTTCGATCCTATTGCAACTTCTACTCTGGCTTGAAGTCTCAGCTGTGTGGAAAAATCAGCAATTAAGTCACGCCGCCTGCCCACCTCTGGCCCCAGTTCGAAAAGGAGAATCAAACCTTCCTACAATCGCACACCCAGGGCACCGCCTGAAGAGTCCTCAGTCTATTAGCCCAGTTCAAAAGGTCCGAATCAACTGTCTCAATTGGCACTTGTCTCGGGTGGAAGGGTTCAAGAGGTCTCTGGGAACTGGATCACAGGGGCCTGGTGACTCCTCTGACACAGCTCACCCCAGTGCAGCGTGGAGTCAGGAGGAGCCACCCAGCAAACAGAGCAGTCTGGGAAGGTTGACGTCTCCTTCCCCACTTTGCCCCTCTGTCGGACCCAGTCACTGGTATCTCTGCAGATGGCTAACCCAGTTGCCTGCAGTGAACAGACACTCCAGGGGTTTGCACCTGCCTGAATCGCAAGGAAGTCTGCCAGGCCCCCGCAGACTGCCGCTATCTAGCAGGAGGAGATGGGGCCTGACATCTTTGAGTGTTTGATGCAGGTGATGGGAAGGAGGTGTTCACTCAGGCTTAGCCCCGTCCCTGATGCATGCTGCTAACAGAACAGAACAGAACAGACAACTTTGTGAGGTTCTGTCTCTGTTCCTGTCGTCGCCTACAGGAGACGGGCTGTTTTGAGTTCAAACGTCTTTGCTGCTGGAGAATTGCGTCTGAACACCACTCTGGGTCGGCCCCGCCCTGGAGGCTTCCGGGTTTGTGAGCTGTGTCACCGGTGGCCTCCTCTGGTTGCCCAGGGAGACAGGGGGTGTGGCCTCAGAATATCCAGAAGTGAGCGTTCTGCCGTTAAAGAAAAAACGGCTGTTGATCTACCTCCAGGGAACTGCTGCTCTGGTGTGGGCACTCAGGCGACCCTTTTCTCCTCTGTCCCGCACCCCAGAGTCAGCACTGAGCGGCCGCAGTTTGTGCTGGGTCCACACCCCTTAAGAGATCCCCCAAGAATCAGAACTCTTGGGGGATGGGCCCCCAGACCCCGATTGGGAGTGGGGCGCGGGGGAAGCTGGAGTTTCATTCAGTTTCACGCAATACTACAGGCCGGGGAGGGCTCCTGCACTGCACCGCAGGGAAGTGCCGCCAAGGCTTGATTTCCCCTCAGCAGAGTGCCCTCTCCTCACTCACGTATCCCAGTGTCAGCGCTGACCTGACACAGCTCAGGCACTGTACACTCCCCTCGAGAAATCACCCAAGGAGCCGAACTCCTGGGGGGTAGGCCCTCAGACACCGAGTGAGAGTAGGGGTTCTCAGCTCTCAGCGGGGAGGCCAGAGTCTGATTCAGTCTTGGGCCCCGTATGCCCGGGGAGGGTTGCTGCACTGCACCGCAGAGAAGTGCCGTGAGGCGTGACTCCCCCTCAGCCCGGTGCCCTCTCCTAACTCGGCGCGCCTCAGTGTCAAGGCTGACCAGTTGCAACTCGGGGACTGTCCACTCCCCTTGAGAAATCACCCAAGGATCCGAAGTCCTGGGGGACAGGCCTCCAGACCTCAGTGGGCGGGAGGGGAGCGCCAGGGATTCAGGGCTGCCGGCAAAGGATTCCCAAAGTTTTATTCAGCCCTATGTCCGGCAGGAGAACGCCACGGCACCCCAGTAGGGGAGGTAGGTCCAGTTTTTAGAAGGTCTCTCCCGTGGAGTGTAGTGGGAGGGCCTTTAATTTCTGCCCGCTTGTTCAATTGTGGGGCTCTAGAGCCGGTCTCATGGGGGAGGGGGACTCCTGTCCGCTTGGTGGTGGAATTTGTACCTTTTGTTTGCGTCCTTGTGATCACAACTTGCCTCAGCGGTGTCGATGTGCGTTCTTCAGCCTTCTCTCTTGGTGAGGCTCAAGTCCACCAGGATACTTACTAAATTCCTGTCCCTTAACTCTCCTTCTGGACGGGAGCCTTTGTTGAAAGCTGGCTTCAGTCCGCCATCTTGTCTCCCACCTTTTTTGTTTTTCTATTTGATTCCATATGTCTATGTCTCCGTTTTTGTGCCAATACCATGCTGTTTTGAGCACTGTGGACTGTAAAATAACCTGAAGTCTAGTAGAGTGATGCCTCTGACTTTGTTTTTAATACTAAGAATCACTTTGGCTATATGTTTTCTTTGGTTTGTTTGTTTGTTTCTAGACAAAATGAAGAACTATATTTTCTATTTCTTCAGAATATGATTTTGGTAATTTAGTGGAGATTGCATTAAATCTATAGATTGGTTTGGTTAGTATAGACATTTTAACAGTGTTGATTCTTCCATTTGTTGATATCTTCTGCTATTTCTTCTCTTGGGGTTTCACAATTGTGGAGATCCTTCAGCTCTTTTGTTAGATATAGTCCTAGTTATCTCATTTTTTTGAAGCTACTATAAAGGGTATTGGGTCCTTGATTTGCTTATCAACTTGGCTGTTTATGGCATATTCAAATACTACTGATTCATGGACATTGATTTTATACCCTGAGATGTTACTGTGTTTGTTCATCACTTCCAGGAGTCTTGTGGTTGAGTCTGTGGGGTTTTCTACGTATAAACTCATATCATTGGCAAAAGTGAGAGTTTGACTTCCTCTGCCCCCATTTGAATGCCCTTAACCTCCTTCTCTTGCCTGATTGCATTGGGTAGAATTTACAGAACTATTCAATTTACACTACTATTCAATTTACAGTTGAATAGTAGTGGCCATAGCAGACATCCTTGTCTGGTTCCAGTTCTAAATGGAAAAGCTTTCAGTTTTACTCTATTCAGTATGATATTGGCTGACAGTTTGTCATAGATGGCTTCAGTTTACGAAACGTGCCATGCTTAGTTTCTTAAGTGTTCTTGTTAGAAAAGGACGATGTATTTTGTCCAATGCTTTTTCTGCATCAATTGAAAGAATTGTGTTTTGTTTTGTTTTTAATTCTATTTACATGGTGAATTACATTTATGGATTTGTGTATGTTAAATCAACCTTGCATCCCTGGGATGAAGCCCACTTGATTGTTATGTATAATTGTTTTAATGTGTAGCTGGAATCTATCTGCTAAGATTTTATTGAGTATTTTTGCATCAATGTTTCTTAGTGAAATTGCTCCGTATTTCTCCTTTATAATCGGATCTTTTCCTGGTTTTGGTACCAGAGTGATGTTTGCTTCATAGAATGTACTGGGGAAGGTTCCCTCCTTCTGAATGTTTTGGAATAGGTTCTACAGTATAAGTACAAGGTCTTCATTGAATGTTTGATAGAATTCTGTTGTGAAGCCACCTGTTCCAGGGCATTTTTGCTGTTGTTGTTGGAAGTTTTTAATTGTTTCTTCCATTTCAGTGCTTGATACTGGTCTGTTCAAGATATCTATTTCTTCCTGGGTAAGTCAAGGGAGATGGTGTGATTCCAAGTATTGGTCCATTTCCTCCACATTGTCAGATTTCTGGGCATAGAGTGTTTGGTAGTAGTTCAGAAATAATCCCTTATATCTCTGTGGTATCTGTCATTATTTACCTTTTTTCATTTCTGATTTAGATTATTAGAGATCTTACATTATTGTTTGTAGTTAATCTGGACAAAAGTTTACCTACTTTGTTTATTTCTTCAAAGAACCAAGTTTTTGTTTCATTAATTTTCTGAATGATTTTTTTGTTTTCAATTTCATTTATTTTTTATTTAATTTTGATTACTTATTTTCTTCTGCTAGATTTAGGATTGGATTACTCTTCTTTTTCTTTTCTTTTCTTTCTTTCTTTCTTTTTTTTTTTTCTTTTGTTGTTGTTGTTGTTCCAGTTGTCATTGTTTAGCTGGCCTGGGCTGGGTTCAAATACACCACCCTTGGTGCACGTGGCCAGTACCATAACTACTGTACTATGGGTTCTGAGCCTGTTCTTCTTTTTTCATTTCCTTGAGACGTTTCATTATGTTGTTGATGTGCTCTCTTTCTGTTTTTTTTTTTTTTTTTGATGTAGGCATCTAATGCAATAGATTTCCCTCTTAGGACTGCTTTTGCAGTATCCCTCAGGTTTTGGTGACTTGTGGCTTCGTTATTGTTATGTTCGAGTAATTTAATAATTTTGTACTTTATCTCCTCCTTAACCCACTGTCATTCAAAATAAGGTTATTTAGTTTCCATGCCTTTGTATGGAGTTGAAATTTTTTGTTTGAGTAGTGTTCCACCTTCACCGCTTTGTGATCTAAAAAGATACAAGGTATAATTTCAATTCTTTTAATTTTGTTGAGGTTTGTTTGTGTCCTAAGATTTGATGTGTTTTGTAGTAAGTTAAATGGGGGCGACAAGAAGAACATATATTCCTTAGCTTGGAGATGGTATGTTCTTCATGTGTCTATTAAGCCCAATTGTTTGAGGGACACATTTAATTTCCTTGTGTCTTTGTTTAGTTTCTGCTTAGAGGATCTGTTCAGTTCTGTGAGAAGGGTATTAAATTCCCCAGTTATGGTGTTATTGGATATCATATTGTTCAGACCGATTAAGGTCTGTGTCATAAATTGAGGATCATTTAAATTGATTGCATAAATATTTAGAATTGAAATATCTTCTTGTTGTATTTTTACCTTGACCAGTATGAAGTGACCATCTTTATCTTTCTTAATTTTAGTTGCTTTAAATCCACTTGTATCTGAAAATAAGATTGTGACCCCTCCTTCTTTTTCATTTTCATTTGTCTGAAATATTACTTTCTAAGCCTTCACCCTGAGTCTGATTTTGTCAGGTGTGTTTCCGGGAGACTGTATATACATGAATTATGCTTTTTTATTCAATCAGGCAGGATTTGTGCCTCTCTAGTGGCAAATTCAAGCCATTAACATTTATTGAGATAATTGTTAAATGTGATGGAGTTCTATTCATTTTATTTGGTGAAAGATCGTTGCTTAGTTTTATCCTTTGCACCATTGTAAAAGCTAGATTTTGTCCTTTATTTTCTGTATTTTTACTTTACTGGAGGTCTATTGTGATGGTCAGTGTGGACAACAGGTCTGAGTATTTCCTGTATAGCTGTTCTTGTTGTGGCAAATTTCTTCAGTGTTTACATGTCAATGAAATATTTGATTTCTCCATTGATTTGGGGGCTTAGTTTAGCAGGATACAGAATTCTCAACTGAATATTGTCTTGTTCAAGAATGTTAAAGGTAGATGACTATTATCTTCTGGCTTGAAAGATTTCAGCTGAAAAAGCTTCTGTCACCCTGATGGAACTGCCCCTGTAGTTCAATTGGCACTTACTCCTGGATGCTTACAGAACTTTCTCTTTCTTTGGACAGGTTCATTACAATGTGTCTTGGAGATGCTCTGTGTTGAGATTATCTGGGGTTTGATTCTCTAACAGAATGTTTAGTGATGCTTGGGAAATTTTTATTTATGATATCCTCTAGTGGGGCTTCCATTCCTTTGGAACATTCTTCCTCACCTTCAGGGATACCTATAATTAATATGTTTGAATGCTTCATGAAGTGTCATAATTCTCTAAGAGATCACTCTTCCATTTCTCTCTTCTTTTCTTCTTCGTTAAAAGCCTGAGTTAGCTCAAGAGACATTCTTTCTTCTACATGATCTAATCTGTTATTGATTCCTTCTACTGCATCTTCAAGTTCCTTAAATGACTCCTTCATTTCCTAAGCTCAGATATATCCTTTCTGATGTCTTCATGTCTCATTTATTACTGGGATCAATATTTGAATTTCCTTTTGGTTATTCTCCACTTTCCCTTCAATTCCCTTCATTGTTTTTGCCATCCATGTTTTAAATTCTCTTTCTGTCAATTCTATAAATTATTTATAGGTGGAGGCCTCTGCTGTACCTACCTCATGATCCCTTGGGGGAGGTGATCTGTTCTGGTTTTCTCATGCTGCCAGAATTTTTTTGTTGGTTCCTCCTCATGTGTGTTTTGTTCTTGTTCACTTCTTTCCCCTACTTTGTTCCCACTTCCTCCTTCTTTTAAAATTACTTTTGCTTTATGTTAGGTATTGAAGTGTCCCTTTGGTATAGGGCTGAATGGAAGAGTAAAATCAAGAAGGGAGAAAAGAAAGAAAAAGAGAAAAATGGGGAGAGGATAAAAATAAAAAGAGGAGAATAAGAACAGAATGAGAGAGATGGCAGTAATAGTGGTGTTTGGCAAGGTACCTTGACCCACACCCACAATTCCAGGATTCTGTGTGGCTGGGCTAGGTGGGTCCCTTGAGGTTAGGAGCTCCTTACCAGCCTGAGTAAAATCAAGACCCCCCACCTCCACCAAGTGTAGAAGAAAGTCAGCAGTATGTTGCAGTGTCCTCCTACAATATTATCCTTCCAAAGGCCAAAGCTAGAGGGACACCCTAACCTAGGGGTTCAAGGTCTTCTTGAGCCAGGCCAATGCCATGGAACCCCAGCCCAGACCTCAGAGTGAAGCTCTATCCTATAAATGGAATACATATTGAAATAAAATAAAACGTCACAACAACAAAGTTATTTAAGATGTTACAAAAAGAATATCTTAGTTCTTTGAGAAATTTATGTGAGAAAGATAAAGTAGAAAAATCTCTAGTAAAGAGAGAGAAATGGAAAGAAAATAAAGAATGAAAGAGGTAGAAAAACTGTAGCAAAAATGTAACGCTTACTACTGAAGAAAGAAATAGTGGAAAAGTAAAAACAACAACAAAACAAAACAAAAAATAACCTTAGGGTAAAAAATTGAAAATAGAAAGAATAAAAGGAGCAGAAAGAAACATAACAAAAATGGAGTCTTTACTATTGAAAAAAATGAAAAAATAAGAAAAATTAAAAACAACCTAGGGGAAAAAATAGAAAAAAGGAAAAAATATACATATATCTACATATATTGCAATGTATTGTCCAGACAGAAGGTAGTTTTCAGGGATTAGGAGACACTAATCACACCACTGATTCCGCTGTATAAGATGGGGCCAGAAGCCACTGGCTAGTTGTGCCATCTTCCTGATTTATTTGCCCTCTAATCCTACAGGTTTGGGAGCCTGAAGCTCTTGTCAGCCTACTTAAGAGCCATACCTTGCCCTTTCCAAGCAGGGTCCCTTATCCACAAATTGGGTTTCCCAGGGGAACAGGATCTGTCCAAGACCCGCCCCCCTTCAGCTCAACAGGGGCACCAGAACTGACACGCTACTTGCTCTTCCTCCTGGGAAGCCTTCCCACAATAGTGGCGGCCTGCTAGCAGCCAAATGATGAGAGCTCCACCCTGGGTGGTGGCTCAAGCCTAGCCACTGGCCACTGTTCAAGATCACTCATTTGCTTAAGCTCTCTCTGTGTAGTTCTCTCAAGTTCCCAAGTCAAAAAAAAAAAAAATCTGGAGGACAGGCTTTCTCTGTCTCTTGCCCACTGTTGCTGGCCAGCCAATGGCCTCTGCCAGCATCCCCCTTCTTTGCCTGTCTTCCACTGCTCCTGACCTCCTCATTGGCTCAGAACCCCCTACTGTTTCTTTGTGCCCCCAAAGTGATGTTTCCAGGCAGGGCATCCCAGGCAGAGGAGGCTGGAGTCCTCTCTCCCTGGGCTCACCACAAGTGGCTGCTGAAGAGATACCTCTAGTCTGCCATCTTGTTCCCAACTCCCAAGTATTTTGGGGTTTTGATGCTATTATAAATGGAGTTGTTTTCTTAATTTCATTTTGGATTATTAACCACTAGATTATTAACCACTAGTATGGAGAAACACACTTAATATTTGACATTGATGTAATATACTGCAGCCTTACTGAACTCATTTATTAGCTCTAATAGTTATTTTGTGTGTTTTTTTGTTGTTGTTAATTTTCTTTTTACAAGAAGTCATCTGCAAATAGAGATAGTTTGACTTGACTATTTTCTTTCCAATCTAATAACTTTTATTTATTTTTCTTGAATAACTGCCCTGATGAGAAGCTTCAGTACAATGTTGAATAGAAGTAGTGAGAATGGGCATCATGTCTGATTCCTGCTCTTGGGGGAAAAGTTTCAGTCTTTCACCAATAAGTATGCAGTTAGCTATGGCTTTTTCTTAGATGCCCATGATCAGACTGAAAAAAGTTCTCCACTACTCTTGGTTTGTTGGAGTGCTCATGGTATGTTCTTGCTGTTTGTTGTTGTTTGCTTGTTTGATGACTTTATAAAACTAATACCATATCCTAGGAATATGTCAGAGTTTTCTAAACCCTTGTATGGATATCTCATTCCCTGGCTTCCTCTTTTATATCTTTTCTTTAGCTTGTTGTTTGCCTTAATTGTTTTAGACCAACTCATGGTCTTGATGTTCAACCTTTGCCTCCACTTATTTTCTACAAATAGGGAAAAAGCTGTTCACACTGAGCTACCTCCAAGTCAGGTAAAATAAACACAGCCTTCCAAATAGAATTTTCCAGAGAACCGTTAGATAATTCAAATAATGAAAATTTCCTAAATAAGAGACTTTGATGGAGTCTAATCCTATTCTTCCCGCATCAGTGACTGCCAAGATGATGGTTTGCCCCATCACCATTTTATCTGCATGCTATTGGTTTTCACAACTGCTTTGGAGCTGGGGAGAGGAGATGAATGACAAGGCAAGTTAAAACACCACAAAGTTTCAATGTTCTCATCCAGCTTTGGCTATTTTTTTTTTCTAATAAATGCTCCTTGAATTGCTGAAAGACTTGGTTAATTTCTAGAATTCTGAAAATGTTGATTCTGACATTTGTCTTATGGCCACTTTTCCTGTTGTTTTTATGGAGGGGAGAAATTTTTTTATTGATTGTACAATCTCCAACCTTTAAAAAAGTGAACATCTAAAGTTTCCAGAACAAATGGATTCATGTCTGTCCCGGATAAATGGGGAGATAAATGATCTTCCGATCTCACTTGGAATTAAAGTCTTTCATCTATAAATAAATGATCTAATCTGAAGTCACAAATGATCTATACTACTGTTGCCCCTCAGACTTCAACTTCTACCACTTTTCCCCCTGCTGTGGCTACAACTTGCCTTTGTGCCAATTCATGAACATGGTAAGTATACCCCCACATCAGGGCCTTTGTATCATCTGTTTCCTCTTTCTGAAATGCTCTTTCCTGAGGTATCTGTCTGTGTGGTTCACTACCTCAGTACCTTCAAGTTTGTTTTTTTTTTAATTAAATCATAGCTGTGTACATTAATGCAATCATGTGGTACAATGTGCTGGTTTTATATACAATTTGAAATATTTTCATCAAACTGCTTAACATAGCCTTCATGGTATTTTCTTAGTTATTGTGTTAAGACATTAATATTCTACATTTAGTAAATTTCACACGTATCCTTGTAAGCTGTACCATAGGTGTGGTCCCACCAATTACCCTCCCTCCACCCATCCTCCACATCCTCTCCCCTCCCTATCCCCTTTCCCCATATTTTTTGGCTATAATTGGGTTTATAGCTTTCATAAGCTATAAATTGGTTTCATAGTAGGGCTGAGTACACCAGATACTTTTTCTTCCATTCTTGAGATACTTTGCTAACAAGAATATGTTCCAGCTACTTCATGTAAACATGAAAGAGGTAAACTCTCCATCTTTTTTAAGGCTGCATAATATTCCATGGTGAAATATACCACAATTTATTAATCCATTTGTGGGTAAATTGGCACCTGAGCTTCTTCCATGACTTAGCAATTATGAATTGGGCTGCAGTAAACATTCTGGTACAAATATCTTTGTTATAATGTGATTTTTGGTCTTCTGGATATACGCCTAGTAGAGGAATTGTAGGATCGAATGGCAGGTCTATTTTTAGATCCCTAAGTGTTCTCCAAACATATTTCCAAAAGAAATGCGTTAGTTTGCATTCCCATCAGCATTGTCGAAGTGTTCCCTTTACTCCACATCCATGCCAAAATCTCTGGTTTGGGGATTTTGTGATATGGGCTCATCTTACTGGAGTTAGATGATAACTCAAAGTAGTTTTGATTTGCATTTCTCTGATGATTAAGGAAGATGAGCATTTTTTCATGTGTCTGTAGGCTGTGTGACTGTCTTCTTTGGAGAAGTTTCTGTTTAAGTCCCTTGCCCACCCTGAGATGGGATCACTTATTCTTTTCTTGCTAATACGTTTGAGTTCTCTGTGGATTCTAGTTATTAAACCTTTGTCGGAGGCATAATGTGCAAATATCTTCTCCCATTCTGACAGCTGTCTGCTTACTTTACTTCCTGTGTTTTTGGATGTGCAGAAGCTTTTTAGTTTGATCAGGTCTCAGTATTGTATTTTTGGTGTTGCTTCAATTGCTCGGGAGTGTCCTCCTCATAAAATATTTGCCCAGGCTGATTTCTTCAAGTGTTTTCCCTGATTTTCTTCTATTATTTTTATAGTTTTATGACTTACGTTTAAATCTTTAACCCAGTGAGAGTCTGTATTTGTTAATGGTGAAAGGTGTCACTCCAGTTTCAGTGTTCTACAGGTTGCCAGCCAGTTCATCCAGCACCATTTGTTAAATAGGGAATCTTTTCCCCATTGAATGTCTTTAATTGGCTTCTCAATGATGAAATAATGGAAGTAGCTGGATTCCGCTCTTGGTTCTCTCTTCTGTTCCATACATCTACCTCTCAGTTTTTGTGCCAGTACCATGCTGTTTTGATCACTAACAATTTATAATATAGTCTGAGGGCTGGTAGTGTGATTCCTTCTGCTTGGTTTTTATTTCTGAGTAATTTCTTGACTATTTGAGGTTTTTTCTGATTCCACATAAAATGAAGTATTATTTTTTTGAGATCTTTAAAGTATGACAGTGGAGCTTTAATAGGGATTGTGTTAAAATTATATATTGCTTTGGATAGTATGGACATTTTAACAATGTTGATTCTTCCCAGCCATGAGTATGGTATGTTTTTCCATTAGTTAACAACTTCAGCTATTTCTTTTCTTAGCATTTCATAGTTCTCTTTATAGAGATCTTTCATGTCCTTTGTTAGGTAAACTCCCAAATAGTTCATTTTATTTGACACTACAGTGAATGGAATAGAGTCCTTGACTGTTTTTTCAGCATGACTTTTGTTGGTATATATAAAAGCTACAGATTCTTGAGTGTCGATTTTGTAACCTGAGACACTGCTATATTCCTTGATCTCTTCTAAGAGTTTTGTAGTAGAATCCCTACTGTTTTTGAGATACACAATCATTTCATCTGCGAAGAGTGAAAGTTTGATCTCTTCTGACCCTATGTGGATACCCTTGATCTCTTTTTCTTGACTATTTTCGATGGCTAAGGCTTCCATTAGAATGTTAAAAACAGTGGAGACAATTGGCAACCTTATCTGCTTCCTGATCTGAGTGGAAATGATTTCAATTTCACTCCATTTAATACAATATTGACTGTGGGTTTGCTGTAGATGGCCTCTATCAGTTTAAGAAATGTTTCTCCTATACCCATTTTCTTAAGTGTTCTGATCATGAAAGGATACTGGATATTATCAAAAGCTTCTGCTGCATCAATTGAGAGAATCATTTGGTCTTTGTTTTTTTAATTTGTTTATGTGATGAATTACATTTATATATTTACGTATATTGAACCAGCCTTGAGACTGTGGGATAAAACCCGCTTGGTCATGGTGCATAATTTGGCTGATGTGTTACTGGATTCTGTTTGCTAGGATCTTGTTGAATATTTTTGCATCAATATTCATTAGTCATATTTGCCTATAATTTTCTTTTCTTGTTGGGTCTATTCCTAGTTTGGGGATCAGGGTGATGTTTGCTTCATAGAATGTGTTGGGTGGTATTCTTTCTTTTTTCCATATTTTGAAAAAGGTTGAGTAATATAGGTACTAGTTCCTCCATAAAGGTTTGGTAGAATTTTGATGTGAAGCCATCTGGTCCTGGGATTTTCTTTTTAGGGAGATTTTGTATAGTCGATGCTGTTTGAGAACTTGATATAGGCCTGTTCTAAATTTCCACTTCATTCTGGCTAAGTCTAGGAAGGTGGCATCCTTACAAGTATTGGTCAATTTCCTTCAGATTGTTGTATTTCTGAGAATAGAGTTTCTTGTAATATTCATTAAGGATTTTTTGAACTTCTGAGGAGTGTGTTGTTATTTCATCTTTACCATTTCTGATTGATGAAATTACAGATTTTACTCTTTATTTCCTGGTTAGGTTAGCCAAAGGTTTGTCTATTTTATTGACCTTTTCAAAAAACCAACTATTTGATTTATTGATCTGTTGTATAATTCTTTTCTTTTTTCAATTTCATTTAATTCTGTTCTAATGTTGGTTATTTCTTTTCTTCTGCTGGGTTTGGGATTGGAATATTCTTCCTTTTCCAGTTGCTTGAGATGTCCCATTAAATTGTTAACTTCCTCTCTTTCTGTTCTCTTGAGGAAGGCTTGCAGTGCTATAAATTTCCCTCTTAGGACCACCTTTGTGGTATCCCAGAGGTACTGGTAATTAGTGTCTTCATTGTCATTATGTTCCAAAAATTTAGTTATTTCCTTCTTAATCTCATCAATGACCCAGCTATATTCAGCATAAGATTATTTAGTTTCCATGTTTTTCTATGAGTATGCATATTCCTGTTGTTATGTAGTTGAACTTTTATTCCACGATGGTCTGAGAAGATGCAAGGAATAATTTCTGTTCTTTTAAATTTGCTGAGGTTAGACTTGTGACCTAAGGTGTGATCAAATTTGGAGGATGTTCCATGGGCTGATGAGAAGAATGTGTATTCAGTTTTGTTAGGATGAAATGTTCTGTAGATGTCTGTTAAATCGAATTGTTGAATGGTTAAGTTTAAGTCTAAAATTTCTTTGCTTATCATTTTTTTTTTTAGGAGAATCTATCCAACACTGCCAAAGGAGAGTTAAAATCCCCGACTATTATAGTGCTAGAATAAATTAAGATGCTCGAGTCTCTCTTATAAATTTAGGTGCATTCTGGTTGGGTGCATAGATGTTAGTAATTAAAATTTTATCATGTTGGGGTGGCGCCTGTGGCTCAGTGAGTGGGGCGCCGACCCCATATGCCGAGGGTGGTGGGTTTGGGCCCGGCCCCGGCCAAACTGCAACAAAAAAATAGCCGGGCGTTGTGGCAGGCACCTGTGGTCCCAGCTGCTCGGGAGGCTGAGGCAAGAGAATCGCGTAAGCCCAAGAGTTGGAGGTTGCTGTGAGCCGTGAGATGCCAAGGCACTCTACCCGAGGGCGGAACAGTGAGACTCTATCTCTACAAAAAAAAAAAATATATATTATGTTGATTGTTACCCTTAAAAAATATGAAGTGATCATTTTTATCTTTCCTTAGTTTTGTTAGTTTAAAGCCTATTGTATCTGTGAATAAAATTGCAACACCTGCTTTTTTCTGATTTCCATTTACCTAAAATATAGATGACCATCCCTTCACTTTGAGTCTATATTTATCTTTTAAGGTAAGATGAGATTCTATATGCAACAGATCTGGCCTGAGTTTTTGTATCCAGTTAGCCAACCTGTGCCTCTTTAGAGGACAATTTAAGCCATTCACATTAATTGTAAATATTGGTAAGCCTGGTAGAATTTTGGGTATCGTGTTGTTCAAAAGCCTAGTGGACATTTTTAATCCTTTCGCCACTTGTGGAAGTTAGAATTTGATCAAAAGTTTCTGAGTGAGTTTACTTTGATGGTGGAGGATTGTGCTGGTCATTATGGAGGATAGGTCTGAGAATATCCTGGAGTGCTGGTTTAGTTATGGCAAATTTCTTCAACATGTGAATGTCATTAAAATGTTTAATTTCTCCATCATAAATGAAACTGAATTTTGCTGGATACAGGATCCTGTTTTGAAAGTTATTTTGTTTAAGGAGATTAAAAGTCAATGACCACCCTCTTCTAGTTTGAAAGGTTTCAGCAGAGAAATCTGTGGTCATTCTGATATTATTCCCCTTGTAGGTTATGGTTTGCTTACGTCTGGCTGCTTGCAGAATTTTCTCTTTCATTTTAACTTTGGCAACCTTAATTATAATGTGCCTAGGAGATGTTTTATTCAGGTTGAGTCATGCTGGGGTTCTGAAACTGTCTGCTATCTGAATTTCAGAATCACTTGTCATGTCCGGAAAGTTCTTTTTCATTATCTCATGAAGAAGAGCCTCTGTGCCTTTTGAAGCCACCTCATCACTTTTAGGAATTCCTATAAGGTGAATATTATTTTTCTTCAAATTTTCCCAGAGATCTCTGAGGGAATGATCCACTTTTGCTCTCCACTTCTATTCCTCTTTGAGTGTTTGGTAGTGTTGTAAAGCTTTGTCTTCAATGTGAGAAATCCTTTCTTCTTCCTGCTCCATTCTGTTACTGAGGGATTCTACACTATTCCTCAGATCCTTGAGAGCCGAAAATGCTTGTCTCAATGTGTCAAAATCTTTGGTTATTTTGTCTTTGAATTAATTGAATTCTTGAGACAACTTTTGAAATGCTTGTTGAATTTCTAATTCCAACTTCTCCATTCTATTAATCTTATTTGCAATCCAAATTCTGAATTCAATTTCTGACATCTCAGCCATCTGTTTATGTATGGGATCTTCAGTTGTTGCCACCATGTCATTCCTTTGGGGAGTTGATGTACTCTGGCTATTCATGTAATCAGAGTTTTTCTGCTGATTCTGCCCCATGATTATTTTACACCATTTGGCTAGATGAACAGATAAGGGGAAGTTGGGTTTGGGGCTCCTGGAGTAGCGATTAACTAGCCCTTTGCCCAAGAGCTGGGACTGGTTTTTGTACCTTTCCCCCTAGAGCTTTGCAAAGGACCTGTACAGTGGTATGGTTTGAGAAACAGGGGACCTGCTTGGTGTGGTGGGACTAAGTGGCTCTGTCTTGTTTTCAGCTGGTCTCTGTCCAACCCTATTGAATCAGTTACTCTGGGTTGAAGTCTCAGCTGTGGAGAAATGCCAGCAATTAATTCACCCCACCCCCCAGAGGCAATAACTGGAAAAGGAAAATGAAACCTTCCCACAACCACACACCCAGGGTACTACTTTGGATAGTTCTCTGTTGATTGGCCCATTTCAAGAGGTCTAAATCAATTGTCCCAGTCAGCACCAGACTCAGGTGGGAGAGTTCAAAAGGTCTCCGGCAACTAGATAGCAGGGGTCTGTTGGCAGCTCAAGTATGACTCACTCTGTTGCTCCGTGAGGTCAGAAGGACCCTCCTAGCAAATGAATTAGTTTGGGAAGGTTGGTGTCTCCTTCTCCACGTTTCACCTCTTCACAACCAGTCACTGGTACCTCCGTAGGGATGTGACTCAGTTCCCTCCAATGAGCAGATGCTCTATGTGTTTGCACCTGCCTGAGTCAGAGGTAGATCTCTATCTCCTCAGCAAGGCCACCACTCTCTACCACTATCCTGCAGGGGTTGCTGAGGCCTGAAAACCTTGGGTGTTTAATGGAGGCTGGGGAGGTTCACTCAGTTCCAGCCCCACCCCTGATTGATGTTGCTGACAGAACAGAACACTTTCTCAGAATTTGTTTATGTCCCAGCTATATTCCTCTGTGGATCAGATGCTGTTTGAGTTCACAGAAACTGAGACTCAGCCCTGGTCTGTGCCACTGCCCAGAGCTGGCTTGTCTGTCTCGGCTGCAGTCTGTGTTGGGGTGGGCGCAGTTAGAGCTCACACTCAGCTTTTGGTTTGCTGCCTGCTGTTGTCTCTGCTATGATCCCCTGGGGAGTCTAAGGGCTGGGTGCATCTTAGACTCGCTAAAGCAGTCCTGGGTCAGCTCTGCCCTGGGAGTATGCTGTCTGTGCACATGCATCTTCTATTCTCCATCCCGTCACTCACTGCCCAGGCTGGTACCACTTCAGGCATACCCTTTACTCACAGGGCCTGCATTTCTGTCCCAGTTTGTTCCACCAGTGGCTGCCACCAAAGAAGATGCCTGGCTTCTTCAAAATATTCCCACGGGTGTGAGCCCTATTGTTCCTGCTGCTCTGTGCCACAGGGCACTGCCTTTCCTTCTCCTGTAGGGTTCCTTCAATCTCAGTTCACCATCTTGTCCTTACTCTCATGCTGCAGAATCAGCACAGACTAGCAACAATCTACACTGTGTCCATACCTCTCAAGAAAATGCCCAAGAATCTGGACTCCACAGGGGACGTGCTTCCAGACCTTGGGGTGAGAGTGGAGGGGAGGGCTGGGAGTTCAGAATTGCAGGTAGAGAATATATACAGTTTTATATAGTTTTTTGCTTGGCAGGAGAGTGCCATGGCACATTCGTAACTCCTGTCTAGAGAAGGAGTTCTGGTTTTTAGAGGATCTCTCCCATAGGGTAAGATAGGAGGGAATCTGAACTCTGCTTACTTGTTTGTATAGAGTATACTGTGAACTTTTCTCATGGAGGAGGGGACTCCCGTCCACTTGGGGATGGATTTTGTACATATTGTGTTCCCTTGGGGGGTCACAGCTCACCTCAGCAGGGTTGATGTGCATTCTTCAACCTTCTTTCTTGGCTCAGCTCCAAACCATCAGCTTACTTGCTAAACTTCTGTCCTTTAAGTCCCCTGGATGGGAGCCTGTGTGGAAAGCTGGCTCCAGTTGGCTGTCTTGCCTTCTACCTTCAAGTTTTGTCCCAAAGTCACTTCAGTGAAGTCTGCTCTTACCGTATAATTTAAAATTTCATTCCTCCACACTCCCCTTTATTTATCCTCTTTATCTTTTTTGTCCATATTACTTGTTGCTTTCTTGATTATTATTTAATTTTCTCATTTATTAGGTTTATTATTTATTGCTTATTGCTTGTTTCTTCCCCTCCTCCACCCTATATATTAAAATAGATATGCCTCAAAGTAAAGATTTTTGATTCCTTGTTCACTAATATATCCCAAGCACCTAGAACACCATCTGGAATAGAGCAGGTATTTAATAGTGATTTACCGAATGAAATAATGGATGAATGCATGCATGAAAGAATTAATTTCTTAACTATACCTAGATATCTTTAATATCTTGGTCTGTTTTATAGGCATTAAAATCAATGTCTTGCATAGATTCTGGCACTTGGCAGGTGTTGAGTAATTTTTCCTTGAATAACATAATGAATATTATGCCCATTTCTAACTCTTTATTTATCCAGTATTGTCAGGTAAATGAAGTGTTCTGCCTGTGTGAATGTTCTCAGATAATTCATCTCCAGAACATCTAGTTTTATTTATTTATTTTATTGTTATTTATTTTTTTTTTTTGTAGAGACAGAGTCTCACTTTATGGCCCTCGGTAGAGTGCCGTGGCCTCACACAACTCACAGCAACCTCCAATTCCTGGGCTTAAGCGATTCTCTTGCCTCAGCCTCCCAAGTAGCTGGGACTACAGGCTCCTGCCACAACGCCTGGCTAGAACATCTAGTTTTATTAATTTTATGTATCTTTTTAATGAAATAGGTTAAATAGTTTGCATGCCTTCAAGAGCATAGTAGTGACTGTGATTTAACATCTTTTGTTGATATTTGAGATATTCTATTAAAAATATAAGAATAACTGTGGCTCAAGGAGTAGGGTGCCGGTCCCATATGCCGGAGGTGGCGGGTTCAAACCCAGCCCCGGCCAAAAATCACAAAAAAAAAAAAAAAAAAAAAAATATATATATATATAAGAATAAGAGTCAAAATATCTGGATATGGTCATTTCTTCATCTCTTATTCAACTGTGTGAGCATAGGCAATTCTGTTAGCCATTCTAACCCTTAGTTTCATCACAAGCAAAATGGTAATAACTACGTTGAATGTCTCATAGATTAGTGGAGAGTTCAAACACGATAACTTCTAAGAACACTATTGGTAAGTTGTAAATCTATACATAAATGTGAGTTATATACATGTTTATTATTTGGAAAGGAGAAGATATATATGAACTGTTTGTTAAGAGTAGGTGTTTAGAGAATAGAGAAGGAACTGATGCCCTTGGTGCCAAAAAATGTTCCTTTGAATATATATTCCCTCGAATACCTAGGGACCCTTGGGGGAATAAAAAAATAACAGATGAAGTCAGACCTGTTTGTTAGCTGATGTTTCTCAAGTTAGACCAAGGTAGGATATTTTTGTGTCTTTGCTTTTTGTTTTTGCATCAAGGAAAGCCTAGAGACATATACATTTGTGTTCCCCTGGCTTTCTAAAGGAGTCATTTATTCCCTCTATACCATAGGTGAATTTTAACCTGATAGACATGAAAATTTTCTTATTTTGTAAGTGATGAATTATTTTTGTTCATAATTCAGTTTATATTAACATTTTTGGTGAGAATTATCTTATATAATTGAAGTATATGGCATATTTACCATCTTTATGGTAAATGGATGGTATAGGTGGACCTTTCTCCATGGGTGCAGTCTTCCTGCCTCCTTAGGCTCTGAGGGTTGGAAGGAAAAGCCTCACAATATTTTAACTAAATCACTCAGCATACCAACAATGCCCAGCTGGTTTCCAGATGGCATTTCTTTGATCATGCTTATTGGTTAGTTCCTACAACTGGTCTAACTGGTAGTAATCATCAAAGGTCAGACCAAAACAGGGCTAGAGGAAAGAACAGTCAAACCTGTTTGGCTGTTTTAAGGTAGTTGTAAAAAGAAATTTTTCTTTTAGTAACAAGGTAAAAGAAAAATGGTTAGAGTCAGTGTATTTCATCAAGGTTGCTTGACTATTTAGGAATTTTTAAGGACCAGCAAATCACCACTTTCACAACCTGTTTCATGTATCAGTCTTTACTCTTTCCAACCTCCATGTCTTATAAAATATATCATCTCCTCTGCCAGGAATTCCCTATCAATACTTCGTTTACTTAATAAAATTCTTTGTTTCCATCACGATTACTCCTGTGAAATACAACTTCTTCCAGCTCTTCTTTCATCTCAGAAGTTTAACATTTACTAGCTATTAACGTTCCTCTTACTGTACAGATTATTATCATTCCATTATTTTGTCTTCTGATGATATTTTATAACAACTGCTACCCTTTCTTGCCCAATTATTTATACATCATCTATATCCTTTCTTTAAAAATATCATTCATTCGCTTCTCTCTGTTTCTATTTTTCTCTCAGTATTTAATGAAGGCTTGTTTATGCCAAACATTGTGCTAATTGCATCACATATATTACTTTACCCAAAAATTAGAGCTTTCACATAAAAATTAGAGCAAATCTATGCAATATTTTCTTTATTTTATAGCAGATCAAACTAAGGTCCAGAGAAATCAAGTAACTTGTTCTAAGTTGCAGCTAATAAGAGGCATAACAAAAATTTAAATGCAAATCTGTCAAACTACAGTGTCTCATTTCTTTCTAACTATGCTACACTGGCTCCTCTCTCTTTCTGTAGTTTCCAATGATACCTCTATGAATGTCTTATCTCAATTTTGGGGCAGTTTGTAGGATTATCCTAGAATCAGGAAGGAATTTTGGCTTTTTTTTTTTTTTTTTTTTGCCCCTGGTAGAGTGCTGTGGCGTCACAGCTCACAGAAACCTCAAACTCTTGGGCTTAAGCAATTCTCTTGCCTCAGCCTCCCAAAGAAATTTGGGCTTCTTAATTCTCTGGGTCCATCAAAGTGTGATTTCCTAAGAGGAAGTCACTCAAAATAATCTGGGAGACACTTGGTGGAGGTGACTGTGAAATAATTGGGATGCAGGCTTACATCTCCCTCTCCCAGTCAACAGTGTTCTCACGCTCAATGGGGATTACAGTGATAGGATAGAGTGGTGCCTCACTGGGCTCAGTCTTGTCTATACTATCACTGTCTTCTCCAGCTTTTCTTGAAGCTGTGACACAGTTCAGTATTTTCTTAATGGGACCCAGGCTTGAGTTTTAATTTCTAAATTCCATTCCCTTCCTTCCCTTCCCTTCCCTTTATTTCTTCTTCCCTTCCCATCCTTTCTCCTTCTACCCTTTTCTGCCTCCTCCTACCTCTCCCTCTTCATTTTCCCTCCCTTCCTCCTCCTCCTCCTCCTTTTCCTCCTCTCTGTAATCTTTCCAAATAACATGTAAGTGTCATTGATAAGATGTACACTATAATCATCATGATAAGTAGCTTTTGAATTTTCAGTAAATCAAATCAGAATACCCTGTTTCCCCGAAAATAGGACAGTGTCTTATTTTAAAGTGTGCTCCCAAAGATGCGCTAGGTCTTATTTTCAGGGGACGTCTTATCTTTCCTGTAAGTGGGTCTTATTTTTGGAGGATGTCTTATTTGGGGGAAATACAGGGTAGTATCCAAAAGGAGAGCACAATGTGGGTATGTTTTGGAGCTGCAGATCAAATTTTAGTTTTCAAATTTGATCTCAGATAACTTACTTTAGAACTATATAGGAAGAAATATCTGAATAATTTTATTAAAACTTTTCATTGTGGAACACTTGATAAATAAATAAATGACATTATGTATAGTACTTTAGTGCTGTACAATAAATATTTCAGCAGGCATGTGAGCCTTGATCAACTCTTCTTGAGTTTCATGTGATTTTAGGACAGTGCACACCATTCTATTAGTTCCTGTTTACCAGGTTCCTGAAATTTGCCAAAAACTTCACATATGTTATTTTTAATTGTCACAGCTCTGCAAAGGTGGATATTTATGATCCCCATTTTAAAATGTGAACATAGAATCAGAGAGGTTATGCCATTTGCCCAAGTTTTTCTATTTGCCACACCTAGTTAGTGACATTGCTGAGATTCATACCCCACTCTCTCTGATTCCTAAGTCTGTGATCCTGCCACCACATCCCACTGCTTTTCCAATTAGAAAATATCTAGAGACACCTAACAGAAGCTTTACTGTCTATGCCTGATAGTTTCTTAATCTCTATGCTGAAAATTAATTGATTGAGAGATTATTAAGTTCATTTCATCACACACCCCCATCATTTTATATATGGAGAAATTGAGGCTCAAAGGAAAACAGCAACTTTCCCAAGGCCTCACAATGAGGCCTTAACTAATGGAGTCAAGCCATGACTTAGACCTCCTTGCCTCATTCTAGAACTCTCATATGCTCATTTTGTTTCTGTGTATTTATGTTATCTCCCTTTCGATTATAAGCTTCCAAAAGGGAAGAGCTATGATTTCTTTTCCACCCTTACAGACTTTACCACAGGGCTAGACTATTGAACTTTCAGCAGACATTTGTTCACTAAACAATTAATAATTTTTGGTAGTAACAGAGGCAACCTTTCTGACTTCGTTAGAAGAGCAGCTTTACTAATTGTACATTGTGAACAGGCAACACACCTGTTCTAAATGGTAACTATATAAATTGAGAACGGGGATGTGCTGGGAACAGTTCCTCCTGGTGGTTATAGAGTCTAACTTCCTTGTTGTGTAGATGGGGATACGAAAGCCCAGAGGCGGGAAAGGATTTATCTCATGGTCACAAGGACTTTTCTAATAGAGCTATTTAATTATATAATTAGAGTAAGCAATACATGTACAGGGTAAAAAAATTAAATTACAAAAGGTTACAGAGCATAAAATAATTTCTGACCATCCCTCAAATATGCAGTTCTCTTTATCACAGACAACCATAATTAGTTTCCACGTATCTTTGTAGGCAGAGTATATCCATTTATAAATGTATACAAAAATATGTCAATTTTCCCCACACAATTAGTGTTTTGTATTGTTCTGTATCTTTTTAAAATTATAATATATGTTAAAGGATTGTTTCATATCAGTATATAGGACTACCTCATTTTTTATGAGACAGCATTTTGCTCTCTTGCCCAGACTAGAGTAACTCATTTTTTAATGGTTGTATTGTATGGCTGTATCATAATTTATTGGATTAACACCCTGCTTATTGACATTTGTGTTGTTTCTAGTCTTCTGCTATTATAAACAATTTGCAGTGAATGCTATTATATTATGTCATGTCACACATGTATAAACATGTGCTTGGTCAAAAAATACATTTTTTTTAATTTTGAAAGCTTTTGTCCAATTATCCTCCACAAAAGTTGTAAGATTATCATGTAAAATTTGAAAGTGACAAAACTGATAAATGAAATAGTTACTGTTCTTTTTACAAAAGGACTATTGTTTGCTTTGCTGACATGTTCAACACAGAGATTATTTAACTGATCAAACCCCACTGGACAAGTAAATGAGAATTCAGTTTGAAGAAATGTAATCAGGAACACATCTATTGGGTAAAGCATGTGAAGATGGCAATATGTTTC